>NC_091453.1:28756375-29356375 GCF_964237555.1 Oryctolagus cuniculus | reverse complement strand
TTTTGCCAGAGTGTCTTGACTTTCCATGCCTGAAATACTCTCATGGGCTTTTCAGCCAGATTGGAATGCCTTTAGGGCTGATTCTGAGACCAGAGTGCTGTTTAGGACATCCGCCATTCTATGGGTCTGCTGTGTATCTCGCTTCCCATGTTGGATCACTCTCCCCTTTATTTATTCTATCGGTTAGTATTTGCAGACACTAGACTTGTTTATGTGATCCCTTTGACTCTTAGTCCTTTCATTATGATCAGTTGTGAACAGAAATTGATCACTTGGACTAGTGAGATGGCATTGGTACATGCCACCTTGATGGGATTGAATTGGAATCCCCTGGTATGTTTCTAACTCTACTGTTTGGGACAGGTCAGCTTGAGCATGTCCCAAATTGTACATCTCCTCCCTCTCTTATTCGCACTCTTATATTTAACAGTGATCACTTTTCAGTTAAGTTTCAACACTTAAGAATAACTGTGTATTGATTACAGTATTCAACCAAAAGTATTAAGTGGAACAAACAAAAAAAATACTAAGAGGGATAACGTATTAAGTTGTTAATCAACAGTCAGGGCAAGGGCTGATCAAGTCACCATTTCTCATAGTGTTCATTTCACTTTAACAGGTTTCCTTTTTGGTGCTCAGTTAGTTGTCACCGATCAGGGAGAACATATGATATTTGTCCCTTTGGGACTGGCTTATTTCACTCAGCATAATGTTTTCCAGATTCCTAACAGGGATCACTTTTCAGTTAAAATTTAAGCCCCTAAGAATAATTGTGTGTTAATTACAGAGTTCAACCAATAGTATTAAGTAGAACAAAATAATACGAAAAGGGATAAAGTATTTCATTGTACATCAACAGTCAGGATAAGATCTGATCAAGTCACTGTTTCTCATAGTGTCCATTTCACTTAAACAGGTTTCCCCTTTGGTGCTCAGTTAGTTGTTGCCGATCAGGGAGAACATATGATATTTGTCCCTTTGGTACTGGCTTAATTCACTCAGCATGATGTGTTCCAGATTCCTCCATCTTGTTGCAAATGACTGGGTTTCATTGTTTTTGACTGCTGTATAGTATTCTATAGAGTACATGTCCCATAATTTCTTTATCCAGTCTACTGTTGATGGGCATTTGGGTTGGTTCCAGGTCTTAGCTATTGTGAATTGAGCTGCAATAAACATTAAGGTGCAGACAGCTTTTTTGTTTGCCAATTTCATTTCCTTTGGGTAAATTCCAAGGAGTGGGATGGCTGGGTCGAACGGTAGGGTTATCTTCAGGTTTCTGAGGGATCTCCAGACTGACTTCCATAGTGGCTTGACCAGTTTGCATTCCCACCAACAGTGGGTTAGTGTCCCTTTTTCCCCACATCCTCGCCAGCATCTATTGTTGGTAGATTTCTGAATGTGAGCCTTTCTAACCGGGGTGAGGTGAAACCTCATTGTGGTTTTGATTTGCATTTCCCTGATTGCTAGTGATCTTGAACATTTCTTCATGTGTCTGTTGGCCCTTTGGATTTCCTGTTTTGAAAAATGTCTTTTGAGGTCCTTGGCCCATCTTTTAAGTGGGTTGTTTGTTTTGATGTTGTGGAGTTTCTTGATTTCTTTATAGATTCTGGTTATCAACCCTTTATCTGTTGCACAGTTTGCAAATATTTTTTCCCATTCTGTTGGTTGCCTCTTCATTTTCCTGAGTGTATCTTTTGTGGTACAGAAACTTCTCAATTTGATGCAATCCCAAATGTTAATTTTGGCTTTGACTTCCTGTGCTTCTGGGGTCTTTTCCAAGAAGTCTTTGCCATACCTATATCTTTCAGGGTTTCTCCAATGCTCTCTAATAATTTGATGGTGTTGGGTCGTAGATTTAAGTCTTTAATCCATATTGAATGGATTTTTGTGTAAGGTGAAAGGTAGGGGTCTTGCTTCATGCTTCTGTACGTAGAAATCCAGTTTTCCCAGCACCATTTGTTGAATAGACTGTCCTTGCTCCAGGAATTGGTTTTAGATCCTTGATCAAATATAAGTTGGCTGTAGATGTTTGGATTGATTTCTGGTGTTTCTATTCTGTTCCATTGGTCTATCCGTTTCTGTACCAGTACCATGCTGTTTAGAATATAACTGTGCTATAGTATGTCCTGAAATCTGGTATTGTGATGCTTCCAGCTTTGTATTGTTGTGTAAGATTGCGTTAGCTATTCGAGGTCTCCTGTGCCTCCATATGAATTTCAGCATCATTTTTTTCCAGATCTGAGAAGAAGGTCTTCGGTATCTTGATTGGTATTGCATTGAATGTATAAATTGCTTTTGGGAGAATGGACATTTTGATGATATTGATTCTTCCAATCCATGAGCATGGAAGATTTTTCCATTTCTTGGTATCCTCTTCTATTTCTTTCTTTAAGGTTTTGTAATTTTCATCGTAGAGATCTTTAACGTCCTTGGTTAAGTTTATTCCAAGGTATTTGATTGTTTTTGTAGCGATTGTGAATGGGATTGATTTTAGAAGTTCTTCCTCAGCCATGGCATTGCCTGTGTATACAAAGGCTGTTGATTTTTGTGCATTGATTTTATATCCTGCTCCTTTGCCAAACTCTTCTATGAGTTCCAGTAGTCTCTTAGTAGAGTTCTTTGGGTCCCCTAAATAAAGAATCATGTCATCTGCAAAGAGGGATAGTTTTACTTCTTCCTTCCCAAGTTGTATCCCTTCAATTTCTTTTTCTTGCCAATGGCTCTGGCTAAAACTTCCAGAACTATATTGAATAGCAGTGATTAGAGTGGGCATTCCTGTCTGGTACCAGATCTCAGTGGAAATGCTTCCAACTTTTCCCCATTCAATAGGATGTTGGCCGTGGGTTTTTCATAAATTGCTTTGATTGTATTGAGGAATGTTCCTTCCATACCCAATTTGCTTAGAGTTTTCATCATGAACGGGTGTTGTATTTTATCAAATGCTTTCTCTGCGTCTATTGAGATAATCATATGGTTTTTCTTCTGCAGTCTGTTGATGTGGTGTATTTGATTGATTTGCGAACATTGAACCATCCCTGCATGCCAGGGATAAATCCCACTTGGTCTGGGTGGATGATCTTTCTGATGTGTTGTTGCATTCTATTGGCCAGAATTTTATTGAGGATTTTTGTGTCTATGTTCATCAGGGATATTGGTCTGTAATTCTCTTTCAATGCTACATATTTTTCCAGCTTAGGAATTAAGGTGATGCTGGCTTCATAGAAAGAATTTGGGAGGATTCCCTCTTTTTTGATTGTTCTGAATAGTTTGAGAAGAATTGGAGTTAGTTCTTCTTTAAATGTCTGGTAGAATTCAGCAGTGAATCCATCTGGTCCTGGGCTTTTCTTTGTTGGGAGGGCCTTTATTACTGTTTCAATTTCTGTCTCAGTTATGGGTCTGTTTAGGTTTTCGATGTCTTCCTGGTTCAATTTAGGTAGGTTGCATGTGTCCAGGAATCTATCCATTTCTGATAGGTTTCCCTGTTTGCTGGCATACAAGTCCTTGTAGTAATTTCTGATGATTCTTTTTATTTCTGTGGTGTCTGTTGTTACATTTCCTTTTTCATCTCTGATTTTATTGATTTGGGTCTTTTCTCTTCTTTTTTTAGTTAGTTGGGCCAATGGGGTGTCAATTTTGTTTATTTTTTCAAAAAACCAGCTCCTCGTTTGGCTGATTTTTTGTAATGTTTTTTTTTTTTGGATTCAATCCTGTTGATTTCTTCTCTGATTTTAATTATTTCTCTTCTCCTACTAGATTTGGGTCTGGTTTGCTGCAGATTTTCTAGATACTTGAGATGCATTGAAAGCTCATCTATTTGGTGCCTTTCCAATTTCTTGATGTTGGCACCTATTGATATAAACTTTCCTCTTAACACTGCTTTTGCTGTATCCCATAAGTTTTGGTATGTTGTGCTGTTATCCTCATTTACTTCCAGAAAATTTTTGATTTCTCTTTTAATTTCTTCTATGACCCACTCTTCATTCAGGAGCATGTTGTTCAATCTCCATGTGTTTGCATATGCTCTAGGGATTCCTGAGTTGCTCATTTCCAACTTCATTCCTTTATGGTCTGAGGAGCTGCATGGTATGATTCTAATTCTTTTGAATTTGCTGAGACTTGCTTTATGGCCTAGTATGTGGTCAATCCTAGAGAAGGTTCCATGTACTGCTGAGAAGAATGTAAATGCTTTATGTATAGGATGAAAAGTTCTGTAGATATCTGTTAGATCCATTTGGGCTATAGTGTCATTTAAATCTACTGTATCCTTGTTGATCTTCTGTCCTATTGATCTGTCTATTTCTGAGAGTGGAGTATTGAAGTCCCCCAGTACTATTGTATTGGGGTCTAAGTCTCCCTTTAAGTCCCTTAAGAAAGCTTTTAAATAAACAGGTGCCCTGCAATTAGGTGCATATACATTGATAATTGTTGTATCTTCCTGTTGAATTGATCTCTTAATCATTATGTAGTGCCCCTCTTTGTCTCTGCTAACAGTTTTTGTGGTAAAGTTTATGTGTGCGATATTAAGATGGCCACGCCCGCTTTTTTTTTCATTTCTGTTGGCATGGTATATCTTTTTCCAGCCTTTCACTTTCAGTCTGTATGGATCTTTGTTGGAAGATGTGTTTCTTGTAAGCAGCAAATAGATGGGTTTTGTTCCTTAACCCAATCAGGCAATCGGTGTCTTTTAACTGGGCAGTTCAGGCCATTCACGTTCAATGTGACTATTGATAAGTTGTAACTTTGCCCTGCCATTTGCCAAAGATATTTTCTAATATATGTTTTGAACTTCCTGTGATCTTTTGCTGTGAGGTTTCCTTCCTTTACCTTCTTTCATATTGATGACCTTGTTTCTGTGTTTCTGTGTGTAACACATCTTTAAGCATTTTTTGCAGGGCTGGACGAGTGGCGACAAATTCTTTCAATTTCTGTTTGCTGTGAAAGGTCTTTATTTCACCTTCATTCACAAATGAGAGCTTTGCAGGATATAATATTCTGGGCTGGTAGTTTTTCTCTCTTAGTACCTGGGGTATGTCTCGCCATTCCCTCCTAGCTTGTAGGGTTTCTGATGAGAAATCAGCTGTGAGTCTAATTGGAGATCCTCTGAGAGTAATCTGATGTTTCTCTCTTGCACATTTTAGGATCTTTTCTTTATGTTTCACTGTGGTGAGTTTAAGTACAATGTGTCATGGTGAGGATCTCTTTTGGTCATGTTTATTGGGGGTTGTATGAGCTTCCTGTACTAGGATGTCTCTGTCCTTCTCCAAACCTGGGAAATTTTCTGCTAGTATCTCACTAAAAAGGCCTTCTAATCCTTTCTCCCTCTCCATGCCTTCAGGAACTCCTAGAACTCGAATGTTGGGTTTTTTAATAGTATCATGTAGATTCACGACAATATTTTTTAGATTTCTAATTTCCTCTTCTTTTCTTTGGTTTGACTGTATATTTTCCTGTTCTCTGTCTTCTAAGTCCGATATTCTCTTCTGCTTCACCCATTATGTTTTTAAGGCTCTCTAATGTGTTTGCCATTTGATCTATTTAATTCTTCATTTCATTATGATTTTTCGTCACTATCTCAGTTTCCTGTTGTACTAGTTGTTTCATTTCATTTTGATTCCTCCTTAATATTTCATTTTCATGAGAGAGATTTTCAATCCTGTCCAATAAGGATTTCTATAGTTCAAGAATTTGTGTTTGAGAACTTCTTAATGTTCTTATCAATTTTTTGAAATCCGCTTCTTGCATTTCTTCTATCTCATCATCTTCATAATCTTGAATTGGGGTGTCTATTTCATTTGGGGGCATCATAGTGTCTTCCTTGTTCTTTTTACCTCGGTTTCTGTGTTTATTTGGCATTGTGGAGATATTCTTTGATTTCTTTGCTGTGGTGCTTTTTCTCGTTATACTATGACTCTAGATTAAGTGGACTGTCTGCTTTTGATGCATCCTTAGAGGCTGTGATGGGTGTGGCCAGAGAGCTCTGTTGGTTCTTCAGGGTTAAGGGTGTGCCCAAAGTGACTCACCCAGATTGTTCTCTCTCTCTCTCTCTCTCTCTCTTTTTTGACTCAGTTGGGAAGTAATTCCACACAGCTGAGTGGAATTGAGGGTAGCTGATGTATGAAATCTGGTCCCTGTGGGTATTAGTCTGTTCTACCCCTGGGACCACACAAAGAGTTTATGCAGCCCTCAGCGTGGTCTCAAATTTCTCCGTAGTCTCTCACCGGGTTGCCAAGGTTACTGAGTTTGTGTACTCGGTGAGTTCTCTTGTGCCCCGCCCCCTCAGATTTTCACAGTCTCAGTTCGTTAGCTCCACACTTTCACTAGGTCCTAATCTCCTGTTATTTCTCTCCACCAGAGTCAGGTTTTTCTGCTTGGCTAATGGCGGGCACCACTTTACATACATAAAATGGCGCCTGCTCTTTGTCTTGCTCAGCTTTGTAAGGTGAGTGGAGAGAGAGGCTAATGTCCATGCAGGTTCCCCTTATTTATTCATTTTTTTTTTCTCCTCCAGTCAGCCTGGTGAACTTTCCCCAGTGGGGCTTCAGGCCTCGTTCCCTGTAGGCTCTTTCTGCCTTTCCCCGCCAATGTCTTGGGTTACCGAGGTTTTTGTCTCACCTCCCCTTCCAGTGCTGGTGCACAGACTCTGCAGTTCGGCTCCTGCGGTTCGGTTTCTGCAGCGGCTCGGCTCCCGCGGCTCAGCTTCCGTGCTGTGGGTGACCTTGCTCTCCCCGTAGGTCCTCCGTGTCACATCCACTAGATCTGGAAGAGTTTCTTCTGCAATTTTTTCCTGAGGCCACAGTAACTCCACTTTTATTAAACTATCTTTTTCTGGACTATCAGTGCACGCCCTCACTATTCTGCCATCTTGCCAGAACAATGTTGAGTTTCCTTTTTTTTTTTTTAAAGATTTATTTTATTTATTTGAAATAGTTACAGAGAGAGGTAGAGACAGAAAGAGAGGTCTTCCATCTGCTGGTTCACTCCCCAGATGTCCACAACAGCTGGAGCTGTGCCAATCCGAAGCCAGGAGCCAGGAGCTTCTTCCGGGTCTCCCACATGAGTGCAGGGGCCCAAGGACTTGGGCCATCTTCTACTGCTATCCCAGGCCATAACAGCTCCTACTGCTATCCCAGGCCATAACAGAGCGCTGGATGGGAAGAGCAGCATCCGGGACTAGAACTGGCGCCCTTATGGGATGCCAGCGTTTCATTCTAAGGCTTTAACCTGCTGTGCCACAACACCAGCCCCAGAAATAGCACATTCTTTTATTTCTTTAAATTAGATTTCATATGTTCAGAGCCTTGCCCACTTGGTTGGCAGGAAATTTAATATCATACATTACTCTATCTTTCTCAACCCCAGCTTTGTACTTAGAATTTACAAGGTCTGTGTTCGTTGGTGCTAGAGAACCATTGGAGAGACCAAGTTGTAGTCCATGGTGGGATGCCATGATTACCTTGTTCTATCACTGATTGGTCCTTCAGCACTGGCTGGGCTTTGAGAAGACCCACCTGGTGGTGACCATTACTTGCAGATACCCTCGCCATTTCTTCATGACTATAGAGCACCCTTTGAGGCTATATAGAATCTGTTGCAATTGCTCATTCATGTGCAGTCTCAGATGGGGCTGAGTCTTTACCACATGTACTGCTCCCCTAAGCCTCATACTCACCTCTGAGCACTTATACCCTTCTCCCTCAGGCATCACAAATCACAATCCTTAGCAATGCACCTTAAAACTTAAGAATGCTTTATTAGTTTGTATCAGAGGCTGAAACAAGGGTATAGGAACATGCAGTTTAATCCTAATGAAGGATTTCGGTAAGTGAGAGAAGGAAGGGAAAAAAATCAGTAACATGTGCATGAATAAGTTGGTTTTTCTAGGAGCAACTGAGGCTCTGTCTTCTTGTGGACCTTATGATTGATTGTTTCACCTGGTTTGGAGAATTAGTCTGTTGACTTTTGTCCTTTATTGGTTACAGTGTTCCCTTTGGATGCATTAACACCTACATATACCAGGTTGTGCCTGTGTGGAGCTCATCAGCCTTCTTTGTCTTTGGAGAAAGCACTTCAGCAACACAGCAATGCTTACATGAATGTAGAGAGCTAATAATAAGCAATGAATTGTCCATCTATACTGAAATTGAATTGGGTTGAGGTTTTGTGACATTAAACATCATAAGTGTCTGTTATATGCCAGTTTTGAACGTGAGCCTTATGTACTTCCTCAGATTCCCTTGCCTGCCTGTCCCTTTCTGAAGGTGCTACCTGAGGAATTCCCAGGCTTCCCCACCATCACCATCTTTGTTGAGTTCCTCATGCTGACTGGGGTCAAGTTGCATCCTGGGACTTGCATGGCCCATACAACTCATTCACTGAGATGGTTCAGGCCAACACCCTTTCCATTCTCACACTTGGATGAAATATAACACTCTAGGGGTATCTGGCTTCTTAAAAGGCTGACCAGGGCCAGATGATAATCTAGAAGTAAAGGAGAGTTAGTTCTCCATTGGATAAACCTTGACCCATGGAAAGCAGAGACATGAGGAGCTAATCAGATAAATTCATGCTTCTTTCCCCTTTTATGGACTGTTCCAACATGTGATATTTTTCCTTGTACCTTCCAGAGGAATCCTGGTACAAAGAAACTTACAAGGGATCTTTGCAAAATTTATGGAAAATGCATGCTAGAAAAATATGAATGTATTTAAAAATACCTTGCATAACAATAAACTTATTTTTTTCCACCAACTTTTTGTGGTGACCTTATATGAACCAAGTGACCTATTATCTAGTTCCTTGGCTTATTGTGATGCTCTGGCCAATGGAATAATATATCACTTTATCTTTACTTGTCTCATTTATTACCCTTTGTCTTCCTTACTTTCATTGTCATAGGCTTGCACCAAATACAGTAGCAATGCTCTAATCCTTTCCTTTGGGTTCTGCTTATGAGAGTGGCCAGACTAGAAAACTATGCTGCTTTTACCTTCCCTGACTTCCCTTTTCCAGTAGTGCTGCTGGAAGAGAAACCAGATCTCTTGAGTCATATTCCTAGAGAAAAGATATGAAAGAAGGTGCAGAACAATATCCTTGTTTTATTTATTGATATCAGTGGCTAAGCAATCCTGAAAGTTATAAGAAACATTATTCCCTTTACTTATATTGTCCTTAAATTAAGAGAATTTTGTTTTAAAGAGGAACATTTTGGGCCAGCTTCTACTCCTGGATTATATCAGCCTGCTGCAGAAGACTCACTGTGTGTGTGTGTGTGTGTGTGTGTTAAATACATAAACCAGGAAGATAGTAATTTATTCTCATTTTCAAGTATTACATGCTGCACATAATTGTACATGCCATGCTTTCATGTGACTGGCAGTGCCATAGGTTTGTTTACACAAACATCATCAGAAACAGATTAGTAATATGTTGTGTTATGATATTATGATGACTTTGATGTCACTAGGAAATGGGAATTTTTCAGCTCCCTCATGATGTTATAGGACCAACTTAGTGGCGCATGACCATAAATAGTTCAGACACTCTTCTAATCACACTGGTGCTCTTAAATCCATAGAGAGGAAAATCATATGATGATTGGCCTCTGGCATGGTAAATTATAAGCTAAATGGAGAATTTTCAAGCAGCATGGGGTTCTAATTATTCCTGAAGGTTGTACAGTATTAATAGGAAGGATTAATGACTTATTAAAATCATGCCTATCCAGTGTGCTGACCTAAACACACCAGGGGTACACACATCCATCTATAGTTGTTTAACTCAAATATGTTTTTAATTAAATAGTTTTGCATATTAGAGACCAGTTTTCCCTAATTTCTCATTTCTAGAAGAGTGGTATATATAGACTGAATTTAGCTCTGTGATAATAAATGGGTCACATAACTTGCATCTAATCCTGTCATGTGGTAAAGGAGGAGGGTGTGGGACTCATTGATTCCTAATTCTCTATGGGAAAGGACTTTAAAATTCCAAATAAGACTATTCCCAAAGGAAGAGAGACCAACCTGAGCCATCAAAGAATAGCTACAAGACTGTCACCTCATGCTCTTTGAATCTTGTCTTGCTTAAGTTGGAAATCTTTTTTTTTTTAACTTTTATTTAATGAATATAAATTTCCAAAGTACGAATTATGGATTACAATGGCTTCCCCCCCATACCGTCCCTCCCACGCACAACCCTCCCCTTTCCCACTCCCTCTCCCCTTCCATTCACATCAAGATTCATTTTCGATTATCTTAATATACAGAAGATCAGCTTAGTATACATTAAGTATGGATTTCAACAGTTTGCTCCCACACAGAAACATAAAGTGAAAAATAATAGATGATTTTTTTTAAATGATGATGAAATCAGATCAGACCTATTGTCATGTTTAATCCCAATGAGAGTCAAGTTGGGAGTTGATAATTTCTTTTCTTTTTTTTTTTTTTTTTTTTTTTTTTACAGAGGATCAGTTTAGTATGCATTAAGTAAAGATTTCAACAGTTTGCACCCCCATAGAAACACAAAGTGAAATATATTGTTTGAGTACTCGTTATAGCATTAAATCTCAATGCACAGCACATTAAGGACAGAGATCCTACATGAGGAGTAAGTGCACAGTGACTCCTGTTGTTGACTTTACCAATTGACACTCCTGTCTATGGCATCAGTAATCTCCCTATGCTCCAGTCATGAGTTTCCAAGGCTATGGAAGCCCTCTGAGTTCTCCGACTCTTATCTTGTTTAGACAAGGTCATAGTCAAAGTGGAGGTTCTCTCCTCCCTTCAGAGAAAGGTACCTCCTTCTTTGAAGACCTGTTCTTTCCACTGAGATCTCACTCACAGAGATCTTTTGCCAGAGTGTCTTGGCTTTCCATGCCTGAAATACTCTCATGGGCTTTTCAGCCAGATCGGAATGCCTTTAGGGCTGATTCTGAGGCCAGAGTGCTGTTTAGGACATCTGCCATTCTATGAGTCTGCTGAGTATCTCACTTCCCATGTTGGATCACTCTCCCCTTTATTTATTCTATCGGTTAGTGTTAGCAGGTACTAGACTTGTTTATGTGCTCCCTTTGACTCTTAGTCCTTTCATTATGATCAATTGTGAACTGAAATTGATCACTTGGAATAGTGAGATGGCATTGGTACATGCCACCTTGATGGGATTAAATTGGAATCCCCTGGTATGTTTCTAACTCTACCATTTGGGGCAAGTCAGCTTGAGCATGTCCCAAATTATATATCTCTTCCCTCTCTTATTCCTACTCTTATGTTTAACAGGGATCACATTTCAGTTAAATTTCAACACTTAAGAATAACTGTGTATTAATTACAGAATTAAACCAGTCATATTAAGTAGAACAGACAAAAAAACTACTAAGAGGGATAATGTATTAAGTTGTTCATTAACAGTCAGGGCTATGCTGATCAAGTCACCGTTTCCCATAGTGTCCATTCCACTTCAACAGGTTTCCTTTTTTGGTGTTCAGTCAGTTGTCACCGATCAGGGAGAACATATGGTATTTGTCCCTTTGGGACTGGCTTATTTCACTCAGCATGATGTGTTCCAGATTCCTCCATTTTGTTGCAAATGACTGGATTTCGTTGTTTCTTACTGCGGTATAGTATTCTAAAGAGTACATATCCCATAATTTCTTTATCCAGTCTACCGTTGATGGGCATTTAGGTTGGTTCCAGGTCTTAGCTATTGTGAATTGAGCTGCAATAAACATTAGGCTGCAGACCGCTTTTTTGTTTGCCAATTTAAATTCCTTTGGGTAAATTCCAAGGAGTGGGATGGCTGGGTCGAACGGTAGGGTTATCTTCAGGTTTCTGAGGGATCTCCAGACTGACTTCCATAGTGGCTTGACCAGTTTGCATTCCCACCAACAGTGGGTTAGTGTCCCTTTTTCCCCGCATCCTCGCCAGCATCTGTTGTTGGTAGATTTCTGAATGTGAGCCATTCTAACCGGGGTGAGGTGGAACCTCATTGTGGTTTTGATTTGCATTTCCCTGATTGCTAATGACCTTGAACATTTTTTCATGTGCCTGTTGGCCATTTGGATTTCCTCTTTTGAAAAATGTCTATTGAGGTCCTTGGCCCATCTCTTAATTGTGTTGTTGGTTTTGTTTTTGTGGAGTTTCTTGATCTCTTTGTAGATTCTGGTTATTAACCCTTTATCTGTTGCATAGTTTGCAAATATTTTTTCCCATTCTGTTGGTTGTCTCTTCACTCTCCTGACTGTTTCTTTTGCAGTACAGAAACTTCTCAATTTGATGCAATCCCAATAGTTAATTTTGGCTTTGACTGCCTGTGCCTCCCGGGTCTTTTCCAGAAACTCTTTGCCTGTGCCAATATCTTGAAGGGTTTCTCCAATGTTCTCTAGTAACTTGATGGTGTCAGGTCGTAGATTTAGGTCTTTAATCCATGTTGAGTGGATTTTTGTGTAAGGTGTAAGGTAGGGGTCTTGCTTCATGATTCTGCACGTGGAAATCCAATTTTCCCAGCACCATTTATTGAATAGACTGTCCTTGCTCAAGGAATTAGTTTTAGATCCTTGATCAAATATAAGTTGGCTGTAGATGTTTGGGTTGATTTCTGGTGTTTCAATTCTGTTCCATTGGTCTATCCATCTGTTTCTGTACCAGTACCATGCTGTTTTGATTACAACTGCCCTGTAGTATGTCCTGAAATCTGGTATTGTGATGCCTCCGGCTTTGTTTTTGTTGTACAAGATTGCTTTAGCTATTCGAGGTCTCTTGTGCCTCCATATAAATTTCAGCACCAATTTTTCCAGATCTGAGAAGAAGGTCTTCGGTATCTTGATTGGTATTGCATTGAATGTATAAATTGCTTTTGGGAGAATGGACATTTTGATGATATTGATTCTTCCAATCCATGAGCATGGAAGATTTTTCCATTTCTTGGTATCCTCTTCTATTTCTTTCTTTAAGGTTTTGTAATTTTCATCGTAGAGATCTTTAACGTCCTTGGTTAAGTTTATTCCAAGGTATTTGATTGTTTTTGTAGCGATTGTGAATGGGATTGATTTTAGAAGTTCTTCCTCAGCCATGGCATTGTCTGTGTATACAAAGGCTGTTGATTTTTGTGCATTGATTTTATATCCTGCTACTTTGCCAAAATCTTCTATGAGTTCCAATAGTCTCTTAGTAGAGTTCTTTGGGTCCCCTAAATATCTGTCATCTGCAAAGAGGGATAGTTTGAGTTCTTCCTTCCCAATTTGTATCCCTTTAATTTCTTTTTCTTGCCTAATAGCTCTGGCTAGAACCTCCAGAACTATATTGAATAGCAGTGGTGAGAGTGGACATCCCTGTCTGGTCCCAGATCTCAGTGGAAATGCTTCCAACTTTTCCCCATTCAATAGGATATTGGCCGTGGGTTTTTCATAAATTGCTTTGATTGTATTGAGGAATGTTCCTTCCAAACCCAGTTTGCTTAGAGTTTTCATCATGAACGGGTGTTGTATTTTATCAAATGCTTTCTCGGCATCTATTGAGATAATCATATGGTTTTTCTTCTGCAGTCTGTTGATGTGGTGTATCACATTGATTGTTTTGCGCACATTAAACCATCCCTGCATACCAGGGATAAATCCCACTTGGTCTGGGTGGGTGATCTTTCTGATGTGTTGTTGCATTCTATTGGCGAGAATTTTATTGAGGATTTTTGTGTCTATGTTCATCAGGGATATTGGTCTGTAATTCTCTTTCAGTGCTGCATCTTTTTCCGGCTTAGGAATTAAGGTGATGCTGGCTTCATAGAAAGAATTTGGGAGGATTCCCTCTTTTTTGATTGTTCTGAATAGTTTGAGAAGAATTGGAGTTAGTTCTTCTTTAAATGTCTGGTAGAATTCAGCAGTGAATCCATCTGGTCCTGGGCTTTTCTTTGTTGGGAGGGCCTTTATTACTGTTTCAATTTCTGTTTCAGTTATGGGTCTGTTTAGGTTTTCGATGTCTTCCTGGTTCAATTTAGGTAGGTTGCATGTGTCCAGGAATCTATCCATTTCTGATAGGTTTCCCTGTTTGCTGGCATACAAGTCCTTGTAGTAATTTCTGATGATTCTTTTTATTTCTGTGGTGTCTGTTGTTACATTTCCTTTTTCATCTCTGATTTTATTGATTTGGGTCTTTTCTCTTCTTTTTTTAGTTAGTTGGGCCAATGGGGTGTCAATTTTGTTTATTTTTTCAAAAAACCAGCTCCTCGTTTGGCTGATTTTTTGTAATGTTTTTTTTTTTTTGGATTCAATCCTGTTGATTTCTTCTCTGATTTTAATTATTTCTCTTCTCCTACTAGATTTGGATCTGGTTTGCTGTAGGTTTTCTAGATCCTTGAGGTGAATAGAAAGCTCATCTATTTGGTGCCTTTCCAATTTCTTGATGTAGGCACCTATTGATATAAACTTTCCTCTTAACACTGCTTTTGCTGCGTCCCATAAGTTTTGGTATGTTGTGCTGTTATCCTCATTTACTTCCAGAAAGTTATTGATTTCTCTTTTGATTTCTTCTATGACCCATTGTTCATTCAGGAGCATGTTGTTCAATCTCCATGTGTTTGCATATGCTCTAGGGATTCCTGAGTTGTTCATTTCCAAGTTCATTCCTTTATTTTCTGAGAAGCTGCATGGTATGATTCTAATTCTTTTGAATTTGCTGAGACTTGCTTTATGGCCTAGTATGTGGTCAATCCTAGAGAAGGTTCCATGTACTGCTGAGAAGAATGTAAAATCTTTAGCTGTAGGATTGAAAGTTCTGTATATATCTGTTAGATCCATTTGGGCTATAGTGTCGTTTAAATCTACTGTATCCTTGTTGATCTTCTGTCCTATTGATCTGTCTATTTCTGAGAGTGGAGTATTGAAGTCCCCCAGTACTATTGTATTGGGGTCTAAGTCTCCCTTTAAGTCCGTTAACAAATCTTTTAGATAAACCGGTGCCCTGTAGTTAGGTGCATATACATTGATAATTGTTATATCTTCCTGTTGAATTGATCCCTTAATCATTATGTAGTGTCCCTCTTTGTCTCTCTTAATGGTTTTTGTGGTAAAGTTTATGGTGTCTGATATTAAGATGGCTACGCCTGCTCTTTTTTCATTTCTGTTGGCATGGTATATCTTTTTCCAGCCTTTCACTTTCAGTCTGTATGGATCTTTGTTGGAAAGATGTGTTTCTTGTAAGCAGCAAATAGATGGGTTTTGTTCCTTAACCCAATCAGCCAAACGGTGTCTTTTAACTGGACAGTTCAGGCCATTCACGTTCAATGTGACTAATGATAAGTGGTAACTTTGCCCTGCCATTTGCCAAAGATAAGTTCTAATATATGCTTTGAATTCCCTGTGATCTTTTGCTGTGAGCTTTCCTTCCTTGGTTTCCTTCCTTTACCTTCTTTCATACTGATGACCGTGTTTCTGTGTTTCTGTGTGTAACACATCTTTAAGCATCTTTTGCAGGGCTGGACGAGTGGCAACAAATTCTTTCAATTTCTGTTTGCAATGAAAAGTCTTTATTTCACCTTCATTCACAAATGATAGCTTTGCAGGATATAATATTCTGGGCTGGCAGTTGTTCTCTCTTAGTACCTGGGCTATATCTCGCCATTCCCTCCTAGCTTGTAGAGTTTCTGATGAGAAGTCAGCTGTGAGTCTGATTGGAGATCCTCTGAGAGTAATCTGACGTTTCTCTCTTGCACATTTTAGGATCTTTTCTTTATGTTTCACTGTGGAGAGTTTAATTACAACGTGTCGTGGTGAGGATCTCTTTTGGTCGTGTTTATTAGGGGTTCTGTGAGCTTCCTGTACTAGGATTTCTCTGTCCTTCTCCAAACCTGGGAAATTTTCTGCTAGTATCTCACTAAAAAGGCCTTCTAATCCTTTCTCCCTCTCCATGCCTTCAGGAACTCCTAGAACCCGAATGTTGGGTTTTTTAATAGTATCCTGAAGATTCCCGACAATATGTTTTAGATTTCTAATTTCCTCTTCTTTTCTTAGGTCTGACTATATCCTTTCCTGTTCTCTGTCTTCTAAGTCCGATATTCTCTCTTCTGCTTCTCCCATTCTGTTTGTAAGGCTCTCTATTGTGTTTTTCATTTGATCTATTGAATTCTTCACTTCAGTCACTATCCCAGTTTCCTGTTGTACTAGTTGTTTCGTTTCATTTTGATTCCTCCTTAATATTTCATTTTCACGAGAGAGATTTTCTATCTTGTCCATTAAGGGTTTGTGTAGTTCAAGAATTTGTTTTTGAGAACTTCTTAATGTTCTTATCAATTTTTTGAGATCTGCTTCTTGCATTTCTTCTATGTCATCATCCTCATAATCTTGAATTGGGGTGTCTTTTTCATTTGAGGTCTTCATGGTGACTTCCTTGTTTTTATTACCTTGGTTTTTGCGTTTGTTATTTGGCATATTGGAGATATTTGGTTTCTTCACTGTGGTGCTTTTTCTTGTTATACTATGACTCTAGATTAAGTGGACTATCTGTTTTTGATGGAGCCTTAGGGCTTGAGATGGGTGTGGCCTGAGAGCTCTGTTTGGTGTGCCAAAGGTGACACTCCCAGGTTGGGCGTGGTAAACCTCTCTCTCTCTCTCTCTTTTTTTTTTGATTCAAAAGGGAAGTTATTCTGCACAGCTGAACGAAGTTGGAGGTAGTTAGCAGGCAAATGATATACCCACAGGAGCCAGAGATCGGAAGCTCTTTCCCAAGAACCACACAGGGAATCTGTTCGGCCCTCGGAGTGGGCTCAAATTCTCCTTCAGTCTCCCACTGGGTTGCCAAAGTTACGGAATTGTAGCGTCTCTGGAGAGTGCTCACGTGAATTCCGTGAGTTCTCTCCCCCACCGTCTCTTTTTTCACAGTCTCAGTTCAGTAGCACCACAAATTTACTAGGTCCTAATCTCCTGTTAATTCGCCCCACCCAGAGTCAGGTTTTTCTGCTAGGCTCAGGGCCGGTGCAGACCTGAGGTCGCTCTGCTTATGACGTATGTCCAAGATGGCGCCTGCTCTTTGTCTTGCTCGCCCTTGAGAGGTGAGCGGAGAGAGAGAAACCCGTGTCCGTACCAGTCACCTTTTTTTTTCCCTCTCTCTCTCTTCCAGTTAGCTTGGTGAAGTCCCCCCCCCCGGGGGGTCGTTCCCTCTAGTCTCCTCTCTCCGCTTGCCTGCCGGTGTCTCGGGTTATTGAGGTTCGGCTCACCTCGCGTTCCAGCGCTGGTGTGTTGAGTCTGCCGCTGGTGTCCCGAACTGTGGGCTCCCACGCTCTCCACGCAGGTCCGCTCCCCTTCCAGCGCTGATGTGTGGACTCGGAGGCCTGGACGTCCCAAGTCTCTCCGCTGTTGTCTGTGTGGCACGCACTCCCCTTGGAGCACTTGTGCGCAGACCCTGCAGCTTGCGCAGCTCGGTCCCCTAAGTAGGAAATCTTGATAGTGGGCTCCAACCCAGGGTCAGCTCTTCCTCAGTTCTCATCTGTGGCAATCCGTTCTTCTCCGAGATTCATAATACTCTAATCACAATTTACCTTACACAGGTACTCATAGTTTCTTCTATTCAAAGACTTTTAAAGAGAAAACAATGGGCAAGAAATAACGAATAGACAAAACATACTGTTTTGGGGGTAACCATTTTATAGATGCTATAATATTAACTACAATCATTAAATCTTATAAAATTATTTTCACTCTCACAATAGTAATTATATATTTATACTTCCATTGGCTGGTAGAACTCCAACATATAAATCTCACAAGTAGGTTTTCATTCTAGAATGTTTACATATACCTGGAAACAAATGCTCAGATACTAATAATAAATTTGAAAGAATCATATGCCCTTTTAATATTACAGATATTATTACAGGAGGCCAGAAATAATGTTGATATGGGTCTTTGACTATTCAGCCTTTCAAGGTTTGGGACATAAAAGGAATATTAAATTTTGGCTAAATACCAAGGCTGAAACAAACTTTCAGCTGTCCCTAGCATTCCTCCCTGCTCCAGCCTTTTAGTAAGTTTTTTTCCTAAAATTATTTTTAAAGATACTTTTTTTTCTGGGAAAGCTGCTGAGGCCATATCTCAAGTACCCTGGGTCTGCAGTCACAACGCTGGGTTGTGACAGGCTTTGTTTACCCTTATCGCTGTTGACTCTATGAACTAGGAGAGATAAAGCTTCCCCATAGACTCTTCTGCTCTCCTATTTATGTGTGTCTATAACCCACCCACTCATGTTTTAGTGGTATCAAAAAAGAAACCAGAAAGTCATCAGACATGTTTAGCACTCTAGCTCACATTTTGGTGGAATGAGTACAACTAGAAGACATGCAAACCTGGGTGCTTAACATGTCAGAATAGTTCCTCAAAGTATCTTGAGATTGTAAAAGAAAACAAAAAGGAAATAAAGAGCTACAAAATCCTGTAAGTTCAGTGATGGCAGAGGCCATGTTTTCAGTTTTTCTGTTAAGGTTTTGTGCTGAACAAATTAGACTCCCAACAGCCCACTTCTTCTTTATGTAAGGTGGCTCCTGGCTAAGTTTGACTTCAGATTTTTGACTTTACATGAGAAAACATTCAAGGAGGAGACATGAAGATTAGCAAAGAAGCAAGATTTCTTTACATGCAAAACGAACATACAAACTCAGGAGAGAGAGAGCTGCAATCAAAGTTGGGGACCATCCTTATATAAGATGTGGAGGCTTAAGGGGTAGAATCTGGGGTCGGAATATTCTATGGAATATTCATAGGGGGTGAATTTGGGACAGGACTTAAGTACTACGTATTTCCATGCCTCCCCCCTTATTTGGAAAATTCAGAAGTGTCATAGTATCAGGAGTATCAGGTGCATGATGGGAGTGTCAGCTGTGGTACTTTGATTATAATGACCTAAAAATCGTGGTGAGTGCAACCTGCAGCTTTATTGGATATTTCTAGTTAGTGCTTTTTTTTTTTTTTTGTACAGGCAGAGTTAGACAGTGAGAGAGAGAGACAGAGAGAAAGGTCTTCCTTTTGCCGTTGGTTCACCCCCCAAATGGCCACTATGGCAGGCACACTGTGCCGATCCGAAGCCAGGAGCCAGGTGCTTCCTCCTGGTCTCCCATGCGGGTGCAGGGCCCAAGGACTTGGGCCATCCTCCACTGCACTCCCGGGCCACAGCAGAGAACTGGACTGGAAGAGGAGCAACTGGGACAGAATCCGATGCCCCAACCGGGACTAGAACCAGAGTACCAGTGCTGCAGGCGGAGGATTAGCCTAGTGAGCCATGGCCCGGCCTTGTGCTGGTTTTAAGTTGTAAAATTATGGACTTGACATTTCCACTATATGGAAGAGGGTGGGTGGGGATTGATGGTGTACAGACAGGGAAGTTTGGGCAGTGCAAGGGAGAAGGGTTTGAGGCAGTACGCAGAAAGGTTTGAGTGGTACAGGGAAGGAAGAGTGTGGTTTGAACAGTACAAGACAGCAGTCACGTTGCCCAGGGGGCTGTCACACCTCAGATACTCCCTACTGTTGCTAACTCCCTACCTACATTTCTCAGGTCTAAACAAAGTACTATCTTGGTCTAAAGAAAACTCTGGGGGAAAGGAAGCTCTATGATCTGAAGTTTTTCCTGCTTAAAAACTCCTTCTGTGATAGCTTAGTAACCAATCATTTGTTAAAAATTATAGGAAGCCATGGCCAGCGCCACAGCTCACTTGGCTAATCCTCTGCCCGCAGCGCCTGCACCCCAGGTTCTTGTCCCAGTTGGGGCACCGGATTCTGTCCCGGTTGCTCCTTTTCCAGTCCAGCTCTCTGCTGTGTCCCGGGAAGGCAGTGGAGGATGGCCCAAGTCCTTGGGCCCTGCACCTGCATAGGAGACCAGGAGGAAGCACCTGGCTCCTGGCTTCGGATCGGCGCAGCACGCTGGCTGCAACATGCTGGCTGTAGCGGCTGTTTGGGGGGTGAACCAACGGAAAAAGGAAGACCTTTCTCTCTGTCTCTCTCTCTCACTGTCTAGCTCTGCCTGTCAAAAAAAAAAAATTATAGGAGGCCATTGTTTTGGACTAAGTTCCTGTACTGGGCCCGAACAGGCCAGGCTAAAAATCTAACTGGAGTCATTCATGCTAACGTTCTGGTCACCAAGCTGAAACTAATCTGTTTATCAGATCTTGCAAGAAATCAGGATTAGAGAGGCAACAGCCAAATTCCCCAACAGGCCAGTTTCTGGTGGTGTGATAATGACATTCCTCAGCCTTAAACCTCACACAGAAAAGGTAACTGAAGTAACCTGATGTGAACCAATCAGTTATGTTTCTATTATTCTGTCTCCATGCTCCTACCTTACAAGGGAAGTAATTTTGTAAGGACCAATCCACTTGATTTATTTGTTTTCTTCAACCGTTCTCTGTAAAATTACCAACGTCTTCTGTTAAACCTATCAGAATACTTATTTTGAGGAATGAAGTGTGGCCCTGTTTCTAGAATCATAAATAAAACTAATTAAGATTCTTAAACTAAATTATTATAATTTTGTCCTTTGACACATTAATTCTTTCAACAATTTGACACTGTTTTCTATAAGGCACTTGCCATAATGATATGTATAAGACAGACTTGATATTTGCCTCAG
This sequence comes from Oryctolagus cuniculus, assembly GCF_964237555.1. NCBI lineage: Eukaryota > Metazoa > Chordata > Mammalia > Lagomorpha > Leporidae > Oryctolagus > Oryctolagus cuniculus. The sequence goes on along the minus strand of NC_091453.1, from coordinate 29,335,769 downwards.
TGTCTAGCTTAAGTTCAAGCCCTAGGCAACTTAGCTTTGCTTATTGCCTTAAAACAGCCTCAGCCACGTTCAGAGGACAAACCCAGCCCTCTGATATATTTTCAGAGAAATGGTATTGGTCACATGCTTGCAAATTTTCTTATGTTCTTTCAAGGGATCTGAATCCCTTCGGGTATAGAACCCCAAATTAAAGTTCTGTTCATTAAAATACACCTGAATAAACAATGAGACTATTTTTACTAGATATAAAACCAAGCAATTCTCTGAGGGAGAGGTATTTCTCAGATTTCCTCAAACACCAGATACTCATTCCAAACACCGGAAGAAAAATAGTGTTACACATGGCACCATGCAAAGAACAAGCTGGGCTATTTTTAGATTTTTTTCCAGGTTTATAAACCCATAGTCTTCAGAATAGCATGTTATGGAATATTGATATGCATGCAAAAAGAAATACGTGCGGAAATATAAATCACTGCTTTATCTTTGCTGTAACCATCAAATACATCTTCAGAACAATTTCTTAGACAAAATCCTCCTCATCTTGTAGATCATCTCAGATGAAAGTCCATTTTCGATGAGCTGTAATTTTTCAAGACCAAAATGTACATTAGCTGGATTATTTTAGAAAAATAGCTAATTTGAATTCTCCCTATATTAGGACCCCAACAGGAAACAGATGATACTCTTGAATTAGGATAATTTAAGGAGGTATTAACAAATGTACTGTTTATATTGATGGGGGAGGATTTGGGGATCCATGAGATATATTGTGGGAACCACCACAGAATTTAGGGCTGATACTATAAAGAATTCTTACTGCCCAGCCTGAAGGGAGATCAGAAAGTACTTACTGGGACTCAGAAGGCAAGAGTCTTGTAGAAAAGGTTGCCTTTGGTTGAGGAACCTAACCAGCTCAAAAAATACTGGTCTGGGGGGTGGGGGTAGGAGAGAAATGGAAATAAATACCCTGACCTTATCTTCTCTTTGATCTTCTGCCAAGAGTCTTGGTGAGCCATATCAAACTGGAAATTAAAGAACAAAGGAGGTACTGATATAGCTGATACATATCAGGCTCTTAACGTGGAAGGCAGGATGGAGAAAGATGGAGTACAAAACTGGAGGGGCAAATCATGCCTTAGTCCGGTGTCTCAGTTGTATTTCTGTTTCCATACTAGAATGCCTGAGACTGGATAGTTTATAAAGGAAAAAGGTGTATTTTGGCTGATGGTTCTGAAGGTCCAAGAGCATAATACTGGCATTGGCTCAATATCTGGTAAGGGCCTTCACGCTTGGTCAAGACATGGCAGAGGATTTCACATGTCAACAGAGAGCAACCTTGCAGACAAAGCTGTTTTTTTTAAACATAGCCACTCCCATGAATACCCATTAATCTAATCTGTGAGTGTATTAATCCATTCATGAGGACTCTGCTGTCATGACCCAATCGCCTCCCACAGATGATTTGGTTTTATGTCTTAATACCTTCACAATGGGGATAAATTCAACTTGAGTTTGGTGGAGAACACTCAAGCTATAACATCTTCATTATTAGTTAGAAACTCTTTAAATTTAAGCTAGAGGGCAAGGAAATAAAAAAATATCTTTTTGCTTGAGTCATATCTCCAACTTGGTACATATATATAAACCTTCTACTGAACTCTTTGTACCAGCCTCTATTTGATGTGGGTGAAACACACAAAAATCCCTGCCCTGATTGAGCCTACATCCTATTGGTGGTCATTACTCTTAATCAGGAGTCATTTAGTTGCCTGGGAAGGTCACTCAGGTTAGGGGTTACACAAAAATTGCTTGTAAGAAATCCTTGATGGGACTAGTGCTGTGGCGTAGTGGGTAAAGCCACCACCTGCAATGCCTGCATCCCCTGTGGATGCCAGTTCAAGTCCTAGCTGCTCCACTTCCAATCCAGCTCTCTGCTATGGCCTGGGAAAGCAGTAGAAGATGGCCCAAGTCCTTGGGCCACTGCATGCATGTGGGAGACCCAGAAGATATGCTTGGCTTTGGATAGGCACAGCTCCAGCCATTGCAGCCATTTGGGGAATGACCCCCCCGCCTCTCTGTGACTCTGCCTTTCAAATAAATAAATCTTTTAAAAAATCCTTGCCTATTGTAAATCTGTCACACAACTACTCTCTGGTTTTTCTATTATAACTCTTCCTTTATCTTTCTCCTTTCCCTCGGCAGACTAAGCACATTTGTCCCTCCCAGTTGTGTGTTCCCCTTCTCCCTCTCCCTCTCCCACTCAAATTGGAATAACTGAATTGGACTCCTAAGTTTGGCTCCCAAATACAACTTCCTGCTAATGTGGACTCTCTGAGGCAGCAGAGATGGATCAAGTACTTGGATTCCTGCCACCCACGTGGAAGACCTAGATTGAGTTTCCAGATACTGGCAATGGCACTTAGGCTGCTGTGGGCATTTGATAGTGAGCCAGCAGATGGAAGCTCTCTTTTTACCTCTCAAATAAAAATTTAAAAAAATATTCACAGGACAGGTGGTCTCCTATACCATATCCACTTACCAATTTGTTCATTCTTTGAACCAAAGGGATCACATAAACAAAAATAGTGTCTGCAAATACTAGCTGATAGAATAAAAAAGGGAGAGAATGATCCAACATGGGAAGTGAGAAACACAGCAGACCCATAGAAGGGCAGATGTCCTAAACAGCACTCTGGCCTCAGAATTAGCCCTTAAGGCATGCGGATCCGGCTGAAAAGCCCATGAGACTATTTCAGGCATGGAAAGCCAAGAAACTCTGGGGAAAAAAAACCTAAATGAAAGATCTCTGTGAGTGAGATCCCAGTGGAAAGAACGGGTCATCAAAGAAGGAGGTACCTTTCTCTGAAGGGAGGAGAGAACTTCCACTTTGACCATGGCCTTGTCTAAATATGATCAGAGTCAGTGAACTCAGGGGGCTTCCATAGCCTTGGCAGCTCATGACAAGAGCCTAGGGTGATTACTGATGCCATAAACAAGAGTGTCAATTTGTTAAGTCAACAACAGGAGTCACTGTGCACTTACTCCTCATGTAGGATCTTTGTCCTTAGTGTGCTGTACATTGAGATTTAATGCTATAACTAGTACTCAAACAGTATTTTTCACTTTATATTTCTGTGTGGCAGCAAACTGTTGAAATCTTTACTTAATGTATGCTAAACTGATCTTCTGTATATAAAGAGAATTGAAAATGAATCTTGATATGAATGGAAGGGGAGAGGGAGTGGGAAAGGGGAGGGTTGGGGGTGGGAGGGACGTTATGGGGGGGAAGCCATTGTAATCGATAAGCTGTACTTTGGAAATTTATATTCATTAAATAAAAGTTTGAAAGCAAAAAAAAAAAAAGAAAATTCATTTGAATATTTGAGTACTTTCTCACACCAGAGCTTGAAGGAAAGTTCCCAAGGAATAGTGGACAATTCACTCCCTCAGATTGGCATTACTAATGGAGTAGGCTGACATGATGATAAACTATAAGTTATTGAAAGAAGTCAGATGAAAGAAATTAAAGCCAGAATTCAAAGTCATATCCTGGGTCAGTTGCAAGCACATTGACCAAAAGATGGAAACACAGACAGCCAATCTGCAAAACTGTTGAAAAATGTTCAAGGGTCCATGAGGCTGGAGGTAGAATCTAGGTCCACTGAGAGCAGGAACTCTGTCTCAGAGATTGTTCAGGGTTTTTGCACTCAGCAAGCACTTAGGAAGTGTCTACCTTTATAGAGTGGGGATAGACCTTGTCCCTGCCCTTAAGTGGTTTCACTCCTTGACAAAGGTGTAATTGGCAGTTGTTGATGGTTTCAGTGGCTCCCATTTTAGTGTTCTTGACTCTCTTCTTTGCTATACATTTTTTTAACACTGACACATGCTGAACACTGCTATTTCATTTTTTAAAAATATTTATTTGAAAGGTAGAGTTAGCCAGGGTGAGCTTCCATCCACTGGTTCACTCCCCGAATGGCTGCAACAACCAGGACCGTGCCAAGACTTAAACCAGAAACCTGGAACTCCATCCTGGTCTCTCATGTGGGTGGCAGGGCCTAAGTACTTGGGCCATCTTCTGCTGCTTTCCTTAGCCCATTAGCAGGGAGCTAGGTAAGAAGTGGAGCCATGGGACTTGAAGTGACACCCATATGTGATACTGGCATCACAAGCAGAGGCTTAACCTGCTGTGCCACACCACCAGCCCATGCTGTTCCACTTTGTAACAACAGGTTAATGTGCTACCTTTTTGAAGCGTGGTTTTAATTTTTTTCCTATTTAGTTGACAATAAGGCAAAAGCAAGTGTGTGTGTACACACATATCCTTGTTTTGATAGAGGTTAAGAAAATATAAGGGCATTGATCTATCTTGCCCTCTAGAAATGTTTTGGGTTGGGAGTGAAGTCCTAGTCTATTCATTCACCTGTTTGTCTGGCCTCTGGTTTTGAGTAACAACCATGGCCAAAATTGCTACTTGAATAGACATTTGGAAGCAAATTCCCTATTCTGCATCCAGTGTGTTTCAGAAGAGTCTTTGGACAAAAACTTGATCTTTTGAATTCACACTCTCTAGTGTACAGGTACTATGCTATCTAGTTCCCTCTAGACCAAATTTCTCAAACTTAGAGTGCACATAGAACTGCTTGCAAATCATATTAGAAGTGTAAACGTATAGACCCTATCCCCAGGGACTGTGATCCAAAACATCTGGATATGTTAGTTTCTGGATATGACCACAAACTAGGTGGCTTAAACAATATAGATTTATTCTGTTAGGGTCACCCTTCCTTTAAGAATGTTAGAGAAAGATCTGTTCCAGACTTCTTTCTAACTTTTGCTAGTTTCTTGGCTTTTGGCAGAATGGCAATCTTCACCTGGTGTTCTGTACCCATGTTCTGGTGTGTCTGTACCCACATTTCTACTCTTTATAAGGACAACTTATCATTTTAGATTTGTTATTAATTACATCTCTTATGACCCTATTTCCAAACAACATCATGTCCTGAGGTGCAAGGCATTATGAATTCAACTTACGAATTTTGAGAGGACGCAGTTCAATCCATAGTTATGGATTATTACCAGGAACTGACATTTTTTCATGTTGTATTGGAAATTTCTTAAACTTTTGCTTATAATTTTGCTCCCATCTTAGATCCCAGTAGTCTTGATGTGAACAAGTGTTAAGTAGATTTTGGTACCAATGCCATCTCACTAGTCCAAGTGATCAATTTCAGTTCACAATTGATCATAATGAATGGACTAAGAGTCAAAGGGAGCACATAAACAAGTCTAGTGTCTGCTAATACTAACTGATAGAATAAATAAAGGGGAGAGTGATCCAACATGGGAAGCGAGATGCTCAGCAGACTCAGAATGGCAGATTCCTAAATGGCAGATGTCCTAAACAGCACTCTGGCCTCAGAATCAGCCCTAAAGGCATTCTGATCTGGCTGAAAAGCCCATGAGAGTATTTCAGGCATGGAAAGCCAAGACACTCTGGCAAAAAAAAAAAAAAAAAAAAAAAAAAAAAAAAAAACACACAAAACAACAACAACAACAACAACAACTAAATGAAAGATCTCTGTGAGTGAGATCCCAGTGGAAAGAACAGGTCTTTAAAGAAGGAGGTACCTTTCTCTGAAGGGAGGAGAGAATCTCCACTTTGACTATGACCTTGTCTAAACAAGATAAGAGTCGGAGAACTCAAGGGGCTTCCATAGCCTTGGAAACTCATGACTGGAGCATGGGGAGATTACTGAGGCCATAAACAAGAGTGTCAATTTGTAAAGTCAACAACAGGAGTCACTGTGCACTTACTCCTCATGTAGGATCTCTGTCCTTAGCGTGGTGTACATTGAGACTTAATGCTATAACGAGTACTCAAACAGTATATTTCACTTTGTGTTTCTATGGGGGTGCAAACTGTTGAAAGCTTTACTTAATATATACTAAACTGATCTTCTGTAAAAAAAAAAAAAAAGAAGAAGAAATTATCAATTCCCAACTTGACTCTCACTGGGATTAAACATGACAATAGGTCTGATCTGATTTCATCATCATTTAAAAAATCATCTATTATTTTTCACTTTATGTGTCTGTGTGGGAGAAAACTGTTGAAATCTTTACTTAATGTATGCTAAACTGATCTTCTGTAGATAAAGAGAATTGAAAATGAATCTTGATGTGAATGGAAGGGGAGAGGGAGTGGGAGAGGGGAGGGTTGCGGGTGGGAGGGACGTTATGGGGGGGAAGCCATTGTAATCCATAAGCTGTACTTTGGAAATTTATATTCATTAAATAAAAGTAAAAAAAAAAAAAACAAAAAAGCAACAACAAAAAAACTTGTTACCAAGAAAAAAAAAGTAGATTTTGGTGTTTTTAACAGAGGTAACACCTCACTTCTAGCCAGCACCTCATTTTTCCTCTTGCCCCAGATTTCTCTGACACAATAATATGGGTTGCTTGTTGCAGCCCACTCAGCAATGACATGTGAATAACTCAGAATATGGAGGAATTGACACCGCATGGCAACCTTTGATCAATGGGGGATGAAATTCAATGGATAAAAACTTCTCCCTTTCCTTCCCAGATGAAGAGGTCTGTGACTCATTCTGTTAGGATCTTTCAAGATCTCTTCAGAATTCAGCACCAACCACCTGCAGCATGGCCAACTTGAAATGCTACTTGATGGTGTTTTGTAATCCTCTTTTCTTCAGTTCTTTACTCCTGTTACCTAAGCTCATTTCCCAAATAATCTACCTGTATCAAAACTTTTTTCTTTCAGTTCTGCTTATGGTTAACTCTGACTTAAGGTCTAAGCTTCCCAGGTGTTCCTGATGTAAGTGAGCCATGGACCAACCTTTGAGGAATTCTCTTAAATTTCAGTTCAAGACAGAATGGGTTAAAAATCAGTTTCATGTGTTTGTTAATTAGGGCATTCCCCACACCATCCTCTTTTATCAGTCCCAGAGATATTAAAGAAGAATCATTAATTCTTGGATTGGATAAGCAGAAGTCCAAAATCACAGAAAATCTCAGAATGAAGAACAAACCACTCTCTTTGGCAGAAGCCAGCAAGTGCCCAAATGCTCTGGCCAGTACTGTCTATCCTCAGAAGATATCTTGGTGATGCATCATTATGACTCAATTCTGAAACCCTCGCTACCTCTGTGCACTGAGAAAAGTTTATTTTGAGGCTTTACACAGCTGTGGGCTATGTGATACCATTCCTTCATGAAACCACATCTCAGAAGGTCCTAGACATGGCTATTAGGTGGCAAGGCCCACAGGCAAATAGCCTACAGGAGATTAGGATGTGATCATCTCCCAGCTATGTCCTGTAAACCCAGGGCTCATGCCACTTGAGAGTTCTGTGTCAATCTTAAAGCCTCATTTGAGTAAACCACCAATTTGTAATAGCTTTGAACTTGGCAGAGCTAATATTCTAACCCAGACTTTATGCTTCTGTTACTAGGCTGATAGGAGGGCCAGTTCTCTCTGGGGCTGAGTTGGCAGTTTAAAAAGCCAAACAATTACTAACCAGAATGGCTTGCTCAGCAGAAAGGACAGCAATTATGGGCTCTGACTAGCAGAGTTTAAAATCTATGCCAGAGCTTGTCAGTCTTAAGTGCTCAGACACAGTTGAGGAAAAATTCTGGAGAAGTGGAATAATAAACTGAGGTAGATAACTTTTAAAAGTTTTTTATATATATATATATGAAAGTTTTATATAAATATATATATATATACACACACACACACATATATACATGAGAACTTTAAGATGTTTCTGGAGGGGACCATGTTGTGTTATAACCAGTTAAGTTGCTGCTTGGGACACCTGCATCACATATCAGAATGCTGCTTCTGATTCCTGATTCCTTCTGATTCTCATTCATTCTCATTCATTAATTCTTTTCTCTGGCTCTCTCACTCTTCCTTCAAGTAAGTAAATAAAAACTTTCAACAAGTTTATGGAAAATGGAATTAAAAGATGTTTATTTTGGTACCAACAACTTTTGAAGTGCACAGTTTTCTCATAATATATATTCTTCATGAACTCCTCAAAGATGCCACTTATTTGTGTATGTGTATGAAAATGATAGCGTTATCTTACCAAGGATGCTTTGTGTCTGGATGACTCACCATAGAGGAAGAGAGTAAACAAAAGAACATAACAAGGACAAACCAGCCTGGATGGGCCAAAGCAAAGAACCCAAATCTGTTGATAATGGAGTGAGACACTGAATAGATATCATAACACCCCTGTTGTGCTTGAAATGGTTTGGCCTTGGGTAGATTTTGGGGAACACCACAATTCCACCACTTACCAACTGAGTACTATCCAATTACTTAACCTTTCTAATAATCCTGCCTTGCAGCATTCTGAAGATTAAATGAAAGAATGTATAAAAAGCACTGAGCTTGGCCGGCGCCGCGGCTCACTAGGCTAATCCTCCGCCTAGCGGCGCCGGCACCCCGGGTTCTAGTCCCGGTCGGGGCGCCGGATTCTGTCCCGGTTGCCCCTCTTCCAGGCCAGCCCTCTGCTGTGGCCAGGGAGTGCAGTGGAGGATGGCCCAGGTGCTTGGGCCCTGCACCCCATGGGAGACCAGGAAAAGCACCTGGCTCCTGGCTCCTGCCATCGGATCAGCGCGGTGCGCCGGCCGCAGCGGCCATTGGAGGGTGAACCAACGGCAAAGGAAGACCTTTCTCTCTGTCTCTCTCTCTCACTGTCCACTCTGCCTGTCAAAAAAAAAAAATAAAAAAAATAATAAAAAAAAAAAGCACTGAGCTTAATTCTTCATACATAATATCAATGGAATAATTGTATACTGTACTATTACTATTGTAGTAAAAATATTTTAGTTGGGTATAATTCAGTATACACAGAGTGCATCGTAGATTTTGTGTGAACAATCTTAGTTCCTGAAGTACCAAAAGAAGCTAGTCGTACAGCACTCACTTGACATGGACTATGGGACAGAATTGGAGGAAACCTTATATGTATATGAAATAATTAAATGGATGTGTTTTTGTATATACTTATATATTTTTATATATATGTACTTTTATTTTTCAGAATTCCTCTTTTAAATCTGTATTCCTATTTGCCCTGTTATTTTCTCATGGTTGCCATAGATTCTTAGCTCTGTGAGATATTGATAGGTTATTCAGAAGAAAGATTAAGTGAAGTACCTGTTTTTTTTAGTTACTTTTTTCTGGTTATCTGGTGATCCTTGGTTGTCTGTTTACATTTACAGGAGGTACACTAAAATACTGATTGGAAATACTTTGAGTGAGATTTGTCAATTGTCAGTGTTACCCTAAAATTATCTGTCTGGGCCATATCTCTGAGGAAACTTTAGTTAGATCTTTCCTCTTAAACTGGTGTATTCCTTAGGGAAGATTTTTCCAGTAGCTTGCTTTGAGAGGGAGGTTGTAGTGACTGGAATTCTGGGATTAGAATGGGAAAACATCTGGAGATTGCTTACTGTCTGATATCTGTTTGTTTTGACTGAACTGGAAGATATCAGACTCAAATATCCTACTTTTCATCTTTCTGGAAAATAATCTCCAATAATGTTCTGCAGTAAGTGAAAGAAGCTTCAAAGAGTGAAGGACAGGATCTAGGATCTTAACTGATTCTTAAGTAGATTTTAAACTCTTGTGTATTTTGAATTTTTCTCTCCTCTTCTCTCCCCACTTTTAGAGGTAGGTAATCTGAAGCTGCCACTGGGGATTTTATTATGTGACTTGATGTATACTGTGTTTCCTCACTGCTCCCTGAAAGTCCAGTGTTTTTGAATCACCTAAAATCTTTTATGCCTGCCTGCCCATTAGCTTTCCAGTACTGTTACAGTTGTGCCTGTTCCTAGTTTTCCAAACCTTAAGTTTTATACCTTTAAAACTATGGAACTGAGATGAGTTTATTCATTTGTATATAGTGTTTTTTAAAAGATTTATTTATTTATTTGAAAGCATTACACACAGAGAGAGGCAGAGAGAGAGGGAGAGAGAGGGAGGGAGGGAGAGGAGGAGGGAGGGGTCTTCCATCTACTGGTTCATTCCACAATTGGCCGCCATGGCCAGAGCTGTGCCAATCCAGAGGCAGGAGCTTCTTCCGGGTCTCCCATGTAGGTACAGGGGCCCACGGACTTGGGCCATCTTCTACTGCTTTTCCAGGCCATAGGAGAAAGTTGGATCGGAAGTGGAGCAGCCAGGACTTGAACCGGTGCCCATGTGAGATGCTGGCACTGCAGGTGGTGGCTTTACCCGCTACACCACAGCGCTGGCCCTTTTTTTTTTTTTAAAGATGTATTTGTTTATTTGAAAGGCAGAATTAGAGAGGCAGAGGCAGAGAGAGAGAGAGGTCTTCCATCCGCTGGTCTACTCCCCAAATGGCCACTACGGCTGGAGCTGCTTCGATCTGAAGCCAGGAGCCAGGAGGCTTCTCCTGAGTCTTCCATGCAGGCGCAGGAGCCCAAGGACTTGGGCCATCTTCTACTGCTTTCCCAGGCCATAGCAGAGAGCTGGATCAAAAGTGGAGCAGCCAGGCACCTATATGGGATGCTGGCACTGCAGGTGGTAGCTTTACCCACTATGTCACCTCACTGACCCCTATAGTGTTTTTATTATTCTGATAAACTATTTAGTATATAAGTTTCATCTTTTATTCTTTACATAGGCAATAAACAGCAAAGGAAGTTTCCAAAAGATGAAGACAAAGGTGGAATAAGGTTAAAAAAAAAAAGACACGAATCTTGTATTTTGGACTGTGTACTTGAATCTGATCTTCATTCCTGCAATGTCCATGGGCCCATTTCTTGTTTGTACATTTATAAGTATTCTTTCTTGCAAGTCCCTTATGTGACTAGCTTACTGAAATATGCACTGTCTTCATTGGGTGTCTTCCCTCAAGGATGTGTCGTACGGGACACTTAGATCCATGTATTAGAGTTGCATCCTAAATTCTTGCTACTCCTAATAGTATTAAACAGACAAGTACAATGACCAGAAAGCAAAAGGCGTGTGTGTGTGTGTGTGTGTGTGTGTGTAGACTTTCTTGGAACCTGATAGGGACTGTGCTATCAATTCTCATTCTGTTCACTGACATGAACATCAGTGGTCATAAATAAGGCAAGCTCACACTCCCTGGTGATGAACTCAGCAAGGCAAACTGATTCTTATTCAAGCACATGTGTTCCAGCTTCCCCAGAAAGTTCAGCAAATACGGACTGTAATCCTTTCTAAAACCTCTGAGCAAGACCCTTTCTCTTTGGGATATGCTGCCCCCATTTCCCCTTCCTATGGTACATTGTAAACTCAGAGGAAGGTAAGGTTAAAAACAATCCTTTTGATCTCTTCCAGGGAAACTGCCCTATTTTTCCATTGTCCTTCCAACTGTCATATTGCCTCCTGTTTCTTCACTTACATCCAAAAATAAAAAATATTGCAGATGTTTCTGAAGCACCAACTTCTAAAGCTTGTTTGCAAATTCTTCAGGTATCTGATTCAGTAAGCTCCATCACAAAATTCCTGGATTGAAGAAGCTATCATTGAACCCCTCTGGACCTCAGTTTCTTTGTGACACAAAAACCTATGCTCCCTTCCAAATTTTAGTAATTGTTCTCTATCTTTTGTTTGCCAGAGTGTACCAGGAAATACTTATTTTTTTAAAGATTTATTTACTTATTTGAAAGTCAGAGTTACACAAAGAGAGAAGGAGAGGCAGAGAGAGAGGGGTCCTCCATCTGCTGGTTCACTCCCCAATTGGCTGCAATGGCTGGAGCTGCGCTGATCTGAAAGCGGGAGTCAGGAGCTTCTTGTGGGTCTCCCATGCGGATGCAGGGGCCCAAGGACTTGGGCCATCCTCCACTGCTTTCCCAGGCCATTAGCAGTGAGCTGGATCAGAAGTGGAGCAGCTGGGTCTTGAACCAGTGCCTACATGGGCTGCTGGCACAGCAGGCGGTGGCTTTACCTGCTATGCCACAGTGCTGGCCCCATGAAATAGCTATTTTTTATAATCATTCCATTTGAGGAGCCAAAGCAAGACATCAGAATAGCCTTCTGATTAGGATTTTTTAAAAAGATTTATTTATTTGAAAGACAGAGTTACAGAAAGAGGTAGAGACAGCGAGAGAGGTCTTCCATCAACTGGTTCACTCCCCAGATGGCTGCAATGGCTGGAGCTGCACCGATGTGAATCCAGGATCCAGGAGCTTCTTCTGGGTCTCCCACATGGGTGTAGAGGCCCAAGGACTTAGGCCATCTTCTGATTTCCCAGGCCATAGCAGAGACCTGGATTGGAAGAGGAGCAGCTGGGACTAGAACCGGTGCCCATGTGGGATGCTGGCACTTCAGGCCAGGGCTTTAACCCACTGCGCCACAGTGCTGGCCCCCTGATTAGGATTTTTTAATAGGGAGGATGAGGAATCTGTTAATCAAGCAGAGAGAACAAGAGTGAGTGAACAAGATAGAAAACTGTTCATTTTTCTCCCATAGGACATTGGCTACTGTCTTTGGCAATCTTGTGACCAAACATCTGCATTGTTTTCAGATGGTAGCACACCAAATAATGGGGAGAAGGAGAGAGAACTGGAGAAAGCTGTTCTGGTTGACAAAATGGCCAAGGAAAGAGATCAAGGGGTAGGTGTTTGTCCTAGTAGTTAAGATGCAGGTTAAGAAGCCTATATTCTGTTTCAGAGTGCCTGGGTTCAACTCCCTAATCTGGCTCTTGACTCAAGCTTCCTGCTAATGTGGATCCTGGGTGGCAGCAGTGACAGCTCAAGTAATTGGGTTCCTTCCACCCATATGGATGACCTGGATTATATTCCCAGTTCTCAGCTTCTGCCTGGCCCAACCCCAACCATTGTGTGCATTTTGGGGAGCCAGCAGATGTGAGTGTGTGCACAATCTCTCAAATTTTAAAGAAGAATTGAGATCAAGATGGGTAATCCTTGCCCTTCTAGGAGTAAATGTAGATCAGGAGTAAAACCAAAGCAGACTTTTTCCTTTCTCTGGAGGAACCTTTAAAAAGGTTCAGGAGAAGCACAGACGTTGGTACTGGGAACACCCAGCCTGTAGGGGTTTCTTGTCAAGGAATAAGGCAAAGGGGATATGAAACTGGGAGGTGTGTAGTCTTAAGAGCTAAGGGCCAGGAAGCCAGGTTTCCAGTTTTGTTCCACAGCTAACTCGCTGGATGATTTGGCTGGGTCTAGCATGCAGGTTTCATCTGCAAGATTAGCAAATTAGATTGCTACTCTTCAAGACTCTAGAGTTTAAAATTTTTGTGATTCTATGAAATGGAAAGTTTCCTTTATGATTGTGAAAATTAATGATTATTTTTATAATAGTAATAATGCTAGTTACTATTAATTGGGTGCCATTTGCTAGGCATTGAGTTTAGCATTTTACATATGTTATAATGTATGAGTGAGGTAATTTTTTGAAGCAATTTATGTGTAAAAAAACACAGTTAAGTGTTTTAACAAAATTGTGTATCTTTAAGATGTAAAACCTCTATCTGAACTCAATGTAATAAACAATAGATCTTGAATCATGGAAACAGAGATTACCTCAAATTTAAACAAAGCATTGAAACCAATATTCCCTTTAAATGCTTAAGAAAGCAGAAGACTAGAATCCTTGTTCCTATACTCATTACAGGTATAAACTTGGAAAAGTCACTCCTGCTGTCCAGTTTTCAGGGTCTTTAATTGTTGTTGTTGTTGTTGTTGTTTTTGACAGGCAGAGTGGATAGTGAGAGAGAGAGAGACAGAGAGAAAGGTCTTCCTTTTGCCGTTGGTTCACCCTCCAATGGCTGCCACGGCTGGCGTGCTGCAGCCGGCGCACTGCGCTGATCCGAAGGCAGGAGCCAGGTACTTCTCCTGGTCTCCCATGGGGTGCAGGGCCCAAGCGCTTGGGCCATCCTCCACTGCATTCCCTGGCCATAGCAGAGAGCTGGCCTGGAAGAGGGGCAACCGGGACAGAATCCGGCGCCCCGACTGGGACTAGAACCTGGTGTTCCGGCGCCACTAGGTGGAGGATTAGCCTTGTGAGCCGCGGCGCCGGCCCAGGGTCTTTAATTGTAAGTGTAGCTTTTTTCCAGCGCCGTGGGCTGCCTTGCTGAAGAAAGATTGCCTCAAGCTGGTCTGCAGCTGTGTCTTTCAAGAAATAACTGCTTAGGGTACAAGGGAAGTAACTTGAACCCCTTGGAGAAAGGCAGCCTTCAGACATGCTGGGCTCAGCATGTCCTTAGCCATGTATGTGACTTTCAGACCTGACTGGATGTGACTTTTTTTTTTTCCTAAATGAAACACTGTTTTCCAGAACCTAATACTCTGGGCCTAACTCTGTTCAAATTAGTGTATGTAGTACTTATTTGTAGTGAGCAAGATTTGCCAAGTTATATCTCAGAAGAGAGCTTGCCTCTCTTTGTCAAAGTTTACACAAAGTGTCAGCATTGCCAGGGGGGCCAACATAGTGAACTGTTTATATTTTTTTTTATATTTTTAAAATGTGCAAGTTCCCTGTCTCCTGTGAGCACCTACTGAAGGAGTCAAAGCTGGTACTTCGTTGTATTATTGAATCTTGGATTGCCTTGAACCATTTCTGGACTGAATAACAAAGTGGTATGAGGGTACTTCAAAAAGTTTGTGGAAGCATGGAATTAAAAGATGAATTTATTTTGGTGCAAATTTTTTTTTTGATATCCACATGTCATTTTTTTCCCATGATTTTTCCCATGAAGTTTTTGAAGACCTCTCACATGAGAGACAAAAACAGTTACCTAGGAAGTGAAGAGGGGAGAAGAAATAGAGTAAAGCTATAAGAGCATCCTTTTCATCTAGGGTTATATTTCAACAAACGCCTTCTTTTCAAACTGCCTTCCCCGCTCACTTGTATCTTAGAATAGAATGTTAAATGATATTTTAGTATTTGTTGTAAAATAAATCAAAAAACCATAAATACAAAATTATATATTATGAGTGTTATCACGCAACAGTGAGCTTTCATAATGAAAAATCACTGGAAGGTGATATTTGAAAATAAAAATAGTTTTGAATTATGGGTTCTTGTATCTGTTGTCAACATGCTCATTAATTGTTATATGGTCCTTTAATTAAATAAGCACAGAGCTGTTTTCAGAAAATTTATTTACTTATTTGAGAGACAGAGAAACAGAGACAGAGGGCTCCCATCCACTGGTTTACTCCAGTATCAGCAATGGCCAGGAGTGGGCAGGCTGAAGCCACGAGCCAGGTCTCCAACATGTGTGGCAGAAACTCAGTTATTTGAGCCTCACCACTGCCTCCCAGGATCTGCATTAGCAGATAGCTGAAGTTAGGAGTTAGAATTGGGCATCCAACCTAGGCACTCGGATATGGGACTTGGACATTTTAACCAGCATCTTAACTGTTAGGCTAAACTCCCATCTCTTGCAGAAATTTTAAATGGATTCTTCAAAAGAACAATGGGCACAGGATATTAATAATCAATTCAGAAAAGAAGCAAAAAAGTTAAAATCTCCCATTTTTTTTTTATGTTAAACTGTATACTTGTGATAGTTAATTCTTTGTGTCAACTTGACTAGGCCATGGCGTGCCCAGACATTTAGCCAAACATCATTTGGGTGTGTCTCTGAGAACATTTCTGGATGAGATGAACATTTGAATATATAGATTGGGAAGCAGATTGGCTCTCTAACTTGGGTGGGCCTCAGCCAGTCAATTGAAGACCTAAAGAGAACAAAAGGCTGAGAGAGAACTTTGCCTGCCTTCTGCTTCAGCTGTGACATTTCTGTCTTTGGAACTGAAAAATGAGTTCTTGAGTCATAAGCCTGTTGGCTTTCAGAATGGAAGTGGTACTATCAGCTGAATTGGTTTTTAGATCTTCGTACCATTTGCTCCCCTGGTTCATCAGCTTACTTTTATCCCCCCTGTTGTAAGAATCCTTACACTCTGTTGCCTGATATCCAATGTGAGAACACTCTTATATCATACTGTTTGTCCAATATTTTAGCTGTTTCAAGTGGGAGGATCAATATAGTTGCATTATTTCTCCTTTCCAGATGCAGATGTCTCCTACCAGTTCTATGTAATTACTATTCCCTTACTAAATTTCATAGTAGTTTTAAAACCGGTTTTCTTGTTTCTAATATTTATTTATTTGAAATATTTTATTTGAAAGGCAGAATTAGAGAGGGAGAGAGAAAGAGAAAGTTCATCAATCTGGTTCACTCCCCAACTGTCTGCAACAGCCAGAGCTGGGCCAATCCGAAGCCA
Organism: Oryctolagus cuniculus; assembly: GCF_964237555.1. Taxonomy (NCBI): domain Eukaryota; kingdom Metazoa; phylum Chordata; class Mammalia; order Lagomorpha; family Leporidae; genus Oryctolagus; species Oryctolagus cuniculus. Next base: position 29,319,483 of record NC_091453.1, on the reverse strand, counting down.
GGAACCAGGAGTTTCTTACTGGTCTCCCACATTGGTACAGGGGCTCAAGGACTTGGGTCATCTTCCACTGCTTTCCCAGGCCATAGCAGAGAGCTGGATCAGAAGAGGAACAGCTGTAACATGAACCAGCGCCCATATGTGATACTGGTACCACAAGTGGAGGCATAGCCTACTCTGCCACAGCACTGGCCCCTCTAATATTTATGTTTACCAATTTTGTGTGTTTTCCAGATTAAGCATTCTAAAAATATTTACCTAAAAAAATCAAGCCACCTTTTTTCTTAAAAAAAAAAATCTAATGATCAGATTATATCTAAGCTTCTCTTGCCTCCTAGCAGAATGAAAAGCATTTACATCTTTTTATTTCTCCTTCCATTTGATGATAAAAGAGAGGGAAGTTGCTTTGAGACCTGTCCTCTTTCCCTTCCAGGGCTCCACCTCCTGGAACAGTAACCTTTTTGTATATAATCTGTGATCCTAGGTGAGACTGAGGGTCAGACAGTGATGTATGTAGCAAACAAAGTCCATAATTGAAGGATTGTGCCTTAATTACTTGAATCCTTACTGTGGGACATATTGGCTATGTATTTGATAAAGATAAATTCTTTATAAATCGTAGTACCTGGAACAAAATAATAATGCTATAAAATATTTCTTGGCTTAGCAAGAGATAAATTTAAGACCTTAAAATGTAGAAAAACATGAATCATATCTTTCTCTCAATCAGCTAGGTCTTACCTTCTACTGGTATTTTCTATTGCAGATCAAGCCACAGCTATCTCAGGCTGGGAAAGTACTTGTTCACTTAATGTTGTTCCTTAGTCTTCAAGACTGAGATTCACCATAAAATATATGGAAGGAGGAATTGGAAGGAAAAACAAAACCACACCCAAGGAGGTGTTACTTGCTGTGTCCCATCTTAAGAAAATAAAGTGATTTTCTTAGCATTTCAGTTGTCACTTTTATGTGTCAATAAATGTGTTTGAGTTTTCCCATGTTATGAAACAACCAGCAACAGCAGGGGTGGCAGAGGCATAAGCTGCTTGGCTGATTATCTCAATACTGACCTGTAAGCAACCCCATTTGAAGTGAAATGCAATTGAGTCTATTCACTCCATTTGGGAGTGGCTCTGTAGCAGTCTTGGTTATCAGGCTTAGAACACATTGAGTTAAGAAGGAAGATACATAGTGGGTAATAGTTTTTTTTTTTTTTTGACAGGCAGAGTTAGACAGTGAGAGAGAGAGAGACAGAGAGAAAGTTCTTCCTTCCATTGGTTCACTCCCTAAATGGCCTCTACGGCTGGTGCGCTGCACTGAATCCGAAGCCAGGAGCCAGGTGCTTCTCCTGGTCTCCCATGTGGGTGCAGGGCCCAAGCACTTGGGCCATCCTCCACTGCCATCCAGGGCCACAGCAGAGAGCTGGACTGGAAGAGGAGCAACCGGGACAGAACCTGTGCCCCAACCGGGACTAGAACCCAGGGTGTTGGCGCCGCAGGTGGAGGATTAGCCAAGTGAGCTGTGGTGCCGGCCAAGTGGGTAATAGTTTTGTGAGGCAGATGGCAATCAGCGAGAGACTAAGCTGAAAATTACTTCTCTGGGCTACTGAATATGGGAAATCAGGGTGAAAGTTGAGGCTGAGCTGCAAGGTTTGGTTTTCTCTACTCTGAAGTGGTCTTGCCCTGTGGGTAAAAGGCCAGTGGTGCACTCATGAATTTATACTATTTCTGGTTGCTATATTTGATTAGTTATTCTTTGCAGCTGGCATGACAAGTCTGAGAACTACTGTTCAGGGCTTTAGGAGCAGTACATACTAGAATATACATAGATGCTTTGAGTTCTCCTTGACCACGTGGGTACTGAGAGATGAAACTCAACAGCTGTAAGACACTCCGTACTTTTTTTTAAAGATTTTATTTTATTTTGTTTATTTGAAAGGCCAAGCTTGAGAGAAAGAGAGAGAGAGAGAGAGAGAGAGAGAAAGAGAGAGAGGGGTCTTTGATTCGCTGGTTCTCTCCCCAAATGGCCACAACAGCTGGTGTTGAGCCAGGCCAAGCCAGAACTCTCGTCTGTGTCTCTCATGCGGGTGCAGGGGCCCAAGCACTTGGACCATCTTCCACTGCTTCCCCAGGTACATTAGCAAGGAGCTGGATTGGAAGTAGAGCAACTGGGACTCAAACCTGCGCCCATGTGGGATGCTGACCCTGCAGGCGGCGGCTTAACCTGCTATGCCACAGTGTCAGCCCCTCTGCACTTTAAATATAGTAGTTTTGGAACTTCTATCTTCCTAGCACTGTTTCTAGGTTGTTATATCACTTCATATTTGACAGGAAAAGGTAAAACCCTCAACACTGAATTATGCAATGTAGCTATGTATATATGCAAGTGATTTTTATCTTTGGGAAATAAATTCAACGTGTGACATGATATGGTGTCAGGCTGAGACCTGGACTCTGGAGCAGACTGTTTGGTGTTGAATCTTACCTTGATCTTTTACTAGCTGTGTAACCCTGGGTGAATTGCTTCACCTCTCTGCTTTAGTATCTTCATCTACAAGATGGGCATAATAAAATGACCATGGTTGTTAAAGTACTGAATTAGTTAATAAATATAAACCACATAAATGGTGTTTACCATGTTCTTGGTCTTATTCTAAATTCCAATCATTAATATTATCTGAAATAACAAAAGACTATCAGCACATGTGAATATAATGCAAAGCCTAGAATCAAAGTTCATGTCACTTTTTTATCCTTGATCTCAAGCCTATTTAAATGCTTTCCTTTGTATTTGGTTATGCACAAAGTAATTTTTCTCTGATGTTTGCTATTGTGCTTAGTCAGCTGACAAGAGGCTCTTCAAGTATAGATTGCAATTCCCCCTTCACTTGCTCTGTACATGAGCAGCGAGCACAATAAAAGGGTGTGGGGAGCAACTCGGACTAGACTAAGTTACTGGAATTAAGACTTATTCTATGCATCTGCTTTCCCACAATATGGCGCTGAGAAGGGAAACAGCTTCTACACAGCTGCCTCCAGTTCAACCAATAAACTGTGGGACCTGCTCCTGATTGGAGGAGAGCAGCGTACTCGGCGTGTGGGTAGCAGAGTTGGGATTGGTGGAAGAGGACTATAAAGGAGGAGAGAGACGGCATGCACCAGGAACATCTAAGAGGAACATCTAAGGGGAACACCTGTGCAGCCCCCGAGAGAGCCGGCCGGCGGTGTGCCGCTCCCCCGCGGAAGTGGGGAATGTGGCAGGGGGAACCGCCCTTCCACGGAGGTGGAAGGGACGGTAGCCAACCCGGGAAGAACCAGCAGCAAACCCGGGGAGGGCCGAGCAGACGAAAGAACAGCGCAGGGTCTTGTGTCGTTCCTCCACGAAGAGGGGGAGCGACAAAAGGGTGTGTTTGTAAATGTTCCTTTTAGCAAGTGTGTTTTTCAGTAAATAAATGCATTGGCTTTATGTGCAGCATATATACCTCATTGCTGTGAATATAGAGCTACATATATGTGCTCCTTAAAAATCTGATATGATGTGCCATGCCCTAAAAAGTACCTGCTACCATTTTTGAGTGGCTACTCTGTGTTGTGCTCTATACAGATACTTTCCTTTGCTTGTCTCAATGCCCTTTCACAAAATCTCTATGAAGTGGATGATATTATCCCCACCATAGAATTCGGGGTATAGAAGCTTGGACTGATAAAGATACTTAACAGGGTCAGGCAGTATTGTCACACAGGTCTGTTTGAGTTTAAAGCTTATGAGTTTATCACACCATACTACAGTTTTCCCTGTTTTTGTCTTGCCCTTGTCCTCACTTTATATTCCATTTATTGATCCTTTTCCTCCTCCTCAACTTGCCTTGCTTTGAAAATGGTTTTCATCAACAGGCATAAAAATCATAATAAAATGATGCTAGTTCAGTTCAGGATACACAGCCCTAAGATTTTCCTTGTGGTGTAAGTAGATGAAGTCATGGTTAACTTTCAATTAAACACCTATTCTAGTCACCTTTGTAGCTACTAACAACATTTTCTTAAATTTCACTTTTTTTTAAGAAACTTAACTTTAAAGAAGCACCCAAGAATGATACATCTTTTGTGAGCACTTAGACATAACCATAACTTATGAGACATAAGAATATCCTCCATTTAATCCATTAAAAGAAAGTAAGTCCTTGAGAACAAGTTTTATCATTAATTAAGGAAGCACCTAAGAAGACAAGGAATGGAGTTGGACACTTAAGCCTAACTAAAACTTATGAGACATAGGAATATCCTCCACTTAATACACTAAGAGGAAATAAATCTTTGAGAACAAGTTTTACTATTAACTCATATTACAACTCTTTGAGGACAAAGGTCCTACATGGGAAGTTAGTGCACAGTGACCCTTGTTGTTAATTTAACAATTAACACTCTAATGTATGATGTCAATGATCACGCGAAGCTCTTGACATGAGCTGCCTACTCTATGGAAACCTTTTGAATCCACAAACTCTGTCAGTATTTAGACATGCCCTAAGCAAAGTGGAAGTTCTCTCCTCCCTTAAGAGAAGAATACCTCCTTCTTTGATAATCACTTCTTTCCATTGGGGTCTTACCAACTAAGATCCTTCATATAGGATATTTTTTGTCCCAGTGTCTTGGCTTTCCATGTCTGAAATACTCTTGTGGGCTTTTCAGCCAAACCAGATGCCTTAAGGGCTGATAGAGGTCAGAGTGCTACTTAAAGTGATTGTCATTCTATGAGTCTGCTGTGTAGATGCATTCCATGTAAGAGCATTCACTCCTTTTTAATTCTATTATTATTACCAGGCATTTAATCCTACTTATATGATCATTTAACACTTAATCCTATTATATGACCACATTAACACTTAAGATGATATTTTTACCACTCCGCTTAAGGGGATTTGGGGTCCCATGACAAGTTTTTAAACTGTGCCCTTAGAAGTAAGTCCATAGGAATGTATGCACAACTATACAGTTTTACAGTTACAAACTTCATACACTTCATAATTACAACTTTAGGAACACAGTTATTTTTCCCACTGTGCCTGCCTGCCTTCCTACCCACATACTTACCCCTCGTCTCCACCTCCTCTTATTCCTTCTCTTTTTTGTTTACTAAGATCTATTTTTAATTGACTTTATACATTATGATTAACTCTGTTAGGTAAAGAGTTCAACAAATAATATGAAAAAAATACTGTTCCTCAACAGTCAAGACAAAGCTGTTCAAGTCATTGCTTCTCAAAGTGTCAGTTTCACTTCTACAGATTGCCTTTTTGGTGCTCTATTAGTTATCACAGGTCCAGGAGAATGTATGGTATTTGTACTTTGGGGCTGGCTTATTTCACTAAATATGATGTTTTCCACACTCAACTATTTTGTTGCAAATGACTGGATTTTATGTTTTTTTTTTTTTTTTTACTATTGTATAGTATTCTATGGTGTACATATCTAATAATTTATTTATCTAGTCTTCAGTTGACAGGCATTTTGGTTGATTCCATGTCTGAGCTATTGTGAATTGAGCTGCAATAAACATGGGAGTATAGATAATTCTTTTATATGCTGATTTTCTTTCCCTTGGGTAAATTCCGAAGAGTGGGATGGCTGGGTTGTATGTTAGGACTATATTCAGATTTCTTAGGTATCTCCAAGCTGTCTTCCTTAGTAGCTTTACCAGTTTGCATTCCCACCAACAGTGGATTAGGGTACCTGTTTCCCCACATCCTCACCAGCATTTGCTGTTTGTTGATTTCTGTATGAAAGCCATTCTAACTGGGGTGAGGTGAAACTTCATTGCGGTTTTGATTTGCATTTCCCTGATTGCTAGTGATCCTGAGCATTTTGTCTGTTGGCCATTTGGATTTCCTCTTTGGAAAAATGTCTGTCTAAGTCCTTGGCCCATCTCTTAAGTGGGTTGTTTGTTTTGATGTTGTGGAGTTTCTTGATCTTTTTATACATTCTGATTATTAATTCTTTATCAGTTGCATTGTTTGCAAATAATTTCTGCTATTCTGTCAGTTGCCTCTTCACTTTGCTCAGTGTTTCTTTTGCAGTACAGAAGCTTCTCAATTTGATGTTATCCCATTTATCAATTTTGGCTTTGATTGCCTGTGTCCCTTGGGTATTTTCCAAGAACTGTTTGCCTGTGCCAATGTCTTGCAGGGTTTCCCCAAGGTTCTCTAATAATTTGATGGTATCATGTCATAGATTTAGATCTTTAATCCATTTTGAGCAGATTTTTGTGTAAGGTGTAAGGTAGGGGATCTTGCTTCGTATTTCTACATGTGGAGATCCAGTTTTCCCAGCACCATTGTTGAAGAGAGTATCCTTGCTCCAGGGATTGATTTTAGCTCCTTTGTCAATGATAAGATGGGTGTAGATGCTTGGATTGATTTGTAGCATTTCTATTCTGTTCCATTGGTCTATCCATCTGTTTTTGTATCAGTACCAGGATGTTTTAAAAAAAGGACTTATTTATCTGAAAGGCAGAGTTAGAGAGGCAGAGGCAGAGAGAGTGCGAGAGAGAGAGGTCTTCCATCCGCTGGTTCATTCTCCAGGTGGCCACAATGGCCGGAGCCATGCCTATTTGAAGCCAAGAGCTTCTTTTGGGTCTTCCATGTGGGTACAGGGGCCCAAGGACTTGGGCCATCTTCTACTGTTTTCCCAGGCTATAGTAGAGAGCTGGATCGGAAGTGGAGGAGCCAGGACTCGAACCGGCGCCCATATGAGATGCCTGCATCGCAGGTGCCGACTTTACCCTGTATGCCACAGCGCTGCCCTGTAGTATTTCTCGATATCTGGTATTATGATGACTCCACCTTTAACAACATTTTTTTTATATCCATTCACACATTGTTAACTGGGGGTTAAGTGACTGAAGTCTGAACTGTCCTCATATAATGGCCACAATGATGAGGTGTGGAAAGAATTGCCAGTTCAATGGCTTTTCACAACAGACAGAAAAACCCAGAAGCTTCTCTGAGGATTCTGGATTATCACAAGGGGGGACAATCTGCAAATGATTGTTCATCAACACTATAACTAAAGAAGGGGCAGCTTCGGGGTTCTCTAATTTCTCCTTACATTTTGTAAGGTGGTTCTGGTATAGTGTTTCAGAACTACTGATGGATGTTGGGGCCACTTGGCTGGGTTCAAATCACAGCTGTGCTGCTTAATGGCTGTGTGATGTTGGAAAAGCTACTTGACACATTTAATATTGTAAAGTCCTGTGAGGTTGGTATATTCATCATTCAGTATCCAAAAGGGATGATTCTAGGATCCCCTGTGGAGATCAAAGTTGATAGATGTTTGCATCTCTTATTTTAAAAAATGATGTAGTACTTGCTTATAACCCATGCAATCCTCCCATGTACTTTAAAATCACCTCTAGATTACTTATAATACCTATTACAATATACATGCTATGTAAGTGTTTGTTATATTGTTATACATTTTCAAGACAATTTTTTTCCGAGTATTTTTGATCCAAGATTGGTTGAATCTGTTGATACAGAGCTACATGAGGTATGACTGTACTATCATTATCCCCAATTCACAGATGAAGAGACTGAGGCACAGAGAGTTTATATAACCTGCCCTAGGCTATCCTTGTGGCATCTCCTTAAGTTTTGAAATTTTAAATGTCAGAATCAATTCTTCACACTTGATCTTAGCCAAAAGGCCAAGAAGTGATCAGAATCAACTCTTTAGATTATAATTTCGGTATGTAAGAGGCTATACTTAAAATGGAAACTTCAGGCCAGCGCCGAGGCTCACTAGGCTAATCCTCCGCCTGCGGTGCCAACACTCTGGATTCTAGTCCCGGTTGGGGAGCCGGATTCTGTCCCGGTTGCTCCTCTTCCAGTCCAGCTCTCTGCTATGGCCCGGTAAGGCAGTGGAGGATGGCCCAAGTCCTTGGGCCCTGCACCCACATGGGAGACCAGGAGGAAACACCTGGCTCCTGGCTTCGGATCAGCGCAGTGCGCCGGCTGTAGTAGCCATTTGGGGGGTGAACCAACGGGAGGAAGACCTTTCTCTGTGTCTCTCTCACTGTCTAATTCTGCCTGTCAAAAAAAAGTGGAAACTTCAAGTAAGCACATGGAAGGTTTGGAGGAGCAACATGAAGTGCTTCCTGTATGTTGACCACAGTAATTATTTGTCTGTTTTCTAGACATATTCATCAGTTCTTTCCTTGCCTGTCATCAGTGTCCTCTTGTGTTTTCTTTTCTCTCTCCCCAAGCTCCATCCTGATTCCTCTCATATCCTCACAAGTAGGAAGCATTTGTTCCCAAGGTGGTGATATGGACTTGGGAGACAGAAAAGAATGGGGTACATACTTGATAGAGATTGAGAAGTGTCAGGAACCATCCTCCAGAGCTCTTGGACATTCACTCAGCAACACCCCACCAATCTCCATAAATACCTGTCCCCCAGGCCTTCTCAAGGCCTTTGATGTGCAGAAAAGCCACCAAAATACTTTAACAGTCAGATTCAATAAGAATCCAAGGAAACTTCAAATTACATAGTCTTTAAATTAAAATTTCATATTTAGATGACATAATAATTGTACATGTTTATAGAGTGTAATAACTTTGTGTTAATACAGTGAAATACCTGAGGTAGCTGACTTTACAAAGAGAAAATGTTTATTTTTCTTACAGTTTGGGAGGTTCAGTAAATTCGAGGCTGGACCCAAACTCATGCTTTTATAACAACCCCTCATGAGAACTACTTTCCAAGAGAACACATCTAAGGACCTCTCACCAGGCCCTATTTCCTAATCATTATAATTGAATTAAGTTTCTACCCTTTCAGTGCAATTAACTTAAAATTTTAAGGTTTAAATTCCTACATAGGTTTTGGGGCCAAGTCATCTTCAAACCCTAGCATAGTGCATGGTCAGGGCGCTGGATTCTGTCCTGGCTGCCCTTCTTCCATTCCAGCTCTCTGCTGTGGCCTGGGAGTGCAGTGGAGGATGGCCCAAGTGCTTGGGCCCTGCACCCCCATGGGAGACCAGGAGAGGCACCTGGCTCCTGGCTTCGGATCAGCGTGGTGGGCCGGCCGCAGTGTGCTGGTGGCAGCCGCCACTGGGGTGTGAACCAATGGAAAAGTAAGACCTTTCTCTCTGTCTCTCTCACCGTCCACTCTGCCTGTTTAAAAAAAAAGAAAAGAAAAGAAAAGAAAGCTCATTTATTTGGTGCCTTTCCAATTTCTTGATGTAGGCATCTATTGCTATAAACTTTCCTGTCAACACTGCTTTTGCTGTATCCCATAAGTTTTTATATTGCTGTGTTGTTATCCTCATTTACTTCCAGAAAGTTATTGATTTCTCTTTTGATTTCTTCTATGACCCACTCTTCATTCAGGAGCATGTTGTTCAGTTTCCATGTGTTTGCATACGCTCTAGGGATTCCTGAGTTGCCAACTTCCAACTTCATTTCGTTGTGGTCTGAGAAGCTGCATGGTATGATTCTAATTCTTTTGAATTTGCTGAGACTTTATTTATGGCCTAGTATGTGGTCAATCCTAGAGTAGGGTCCATGCACTGCTGAGAAGAATGCAAATTATTTAAATGTAGGATTGAAAGTTCTGTAGATATCTGTTAGACCCATTAGGGCAATAGTGTTAATTACATCTGCTGTTTCCTTGTTGATCTTCTGTCTGGTTGATCTATTTCTGAGAGTGGAGTATTGAAGTCCCCCAGTACTGTTGTCTCCCTTTAAGTCCCTTAACATAACTTTTAAATAAAGCAGTGCCCTGTAATTAGGTGCATATGCATTTATAATAGTTACATCTCCCTGTTGACTTGAACCCTTAATCATTATATAGTGTCCCTCTTTGTCTCTCTTAACAATTTTTGTGTTAAAGTTTATTTTGTCTGATATTAATATGGCAACACCTGTTTTTTTTTTTTTTTTTTTTTTTTTTTTTTTTTTTTTTGGTTTCTGTTGGCCTGGAATATCTTTTTCCAGCCTTTCACTTTCAGTCTGCATGCATCTTTGTTGGAAAGATGTGTTTCTTGTAAGCAGCAAATAGATGGGTTTTGTTCCTTAACCCATTCAGCCAATCTGTGTCTTTTAACTGGGCAGTTCAGGCCATTAATGTTCAATGTGACTATTGATAAGTAGTAACTTAGCCCTGCCATTTTCCCAAAGATATTTTCTAGTATATGCTTTGAGTTTCCTGTGATCTTTTACTGGGAGATTTTCTTCCTTTACCTTCTTTCATATTGATGGCCATGTTTCTGTGTTTCTGTGTGTAACACATCTTTAAGCATTTTTTGCAGGGCTAGACAAGTGGCGACAAATTCTTTCAATTTCTGTTTGCTGTGAAAGGTCTTTATTTCACCTTCATTCACAAATTAGAGCTTTGCAGGATATAATATTCTGGGCTGGTAGTTTTTCTCTCTTAGTACCTGGGCTATGTCTCGCCATTCCCTCCTAGCTTGTAGGGTTTCTGATGAGAAATCAGCTGTGAGTCTGATTGGAGATCCTCTGAGAGTAATCTGACGTTTCTCTCTTGCACATTTTAGGATCTTTTCTTTATGCTTCACTGTGGTGAGTTTAAGTACAATGTGTCATGGTGAGGATCTCTTTTGGTCATGTTTATTAGGGGTTCTATGAGCTTCCTGTACTAGGATGTCTCTGTCCTTCTCCAAACCTGGGGAGTTTTCTGCTAGTATCTCACTAAAAAGGCCTTCTAATCCTTTCTCCCTCTCCATGCCTTCAGGAACTCCTAGAACTCGAATGTTGGGGTTTTTAATAGTATCATGTAGATTCACGACAATATTTTTTAGATTTCTATTTTCCTCTTCTTTTCTTTGGTTTGACTGTATATTTTCCTGTACTCTGTCTTCTAAGTCCGATATTCTCTCTTCTGCTTCACTGATTCTGTTTTTAAGGCACTCTAATGCGTTTGTCATTTTATCTATTTAATTCTTCATTTCATTATGATTTCTTTTCACTACCACAGTTTCTTGTTCTACTAGTTGCTTCATTTCATTTTGATTCCTCCTTAATATTTCATTTTTGCGTGAGAGAATTTCTATCCTGCCCAGGAAGGATTTCTGTAGTTCAATAATTTGTTTTTGAGAACTTCTTAATGTTTTTATTAATTTTTTTGAGATCAGTTTCTTGCATTGCTTCTATCTCATCATCTTCATAATCTTGAATTGGGGTGTCTTGTTCATCTGGGAGCATTGTAATGTCTTCCTTGTTCTTGTTTCCTTGGTTTCTGCGTTTGTTGCTTGGCATTGTGGAGATATTCTTTGGTTTCTTCACTGTAGTGGTTTTTCTTGTTATACTCTGACTCTAGATTACGTGGACTGTCTGCTTTTGATGGATTCTTAGAGGCTTGTTATGGGTGTGGCCAGAGAGCTCTGTTTGGTTCTTCAGGGTTAATGGTGTGCAAAATGTGACACACCCAGGTTAGGAGTGGTAAATCTCTCTCTCGTGCTCTCTCTCTCTCTCTCTCAGTTCAGAAGGGAAGTAATTTCACACAGCTGAGTGGGATTGAAGGTAGTCAATGTCTGAAATCTGGCCCCTGTGGGTATAATATTCATTTGCTCTGCCCCAAGGACCACACAAAGGATCTGTAAAGTCCTCAGTGTAAGCTCAAATTTCTCTGCCTTCTCCCACCGTGTTGCCAAGGTTACCGAGTTTGTGTACTCTCCCAAGGGTACTCATGTCTCCGTGAGTTCTCTCCCACACCTTCAGTTTTTCACAGTCTCTGTTCATTAGCTCCACACATTCACTAGCTCCTAACCTCCTGTTATTTCTCCCCACTAGAGTCAGGTTTTTCTGCTTGGCTGATGGCAGGCACCGCTTTTATGTATGTCCAAAATGGCGCCTGCTCTTTATCTTGCTCACCTTTGTAAGGTGAGTGTAGAGAGAGACTCGTGTCCATGCCGGTCCCTTTAATTTATTTATTTTTTCTTCTTCTCTAGTTAGCCTGGTGAACTTTCCCCAGTGGGGTTTCTAGCCTCGTTCTCTCTAGGCCTTCCTGCCATTTCCCCACCAATGTCTCAGGCTACTGAGGTTTCGCCTCACCTCCCTTTCCAGTGCTGTTTTATAGACTCCACAGCTGGGTTCCCGAGCCGTGGGCGCTCTTGCCCTCCATGTAGGTCCACCGTGTTCACCTAGTTCCGGAAGAGTTTCCTCTGCAGTTTTTTTCCTGAACCTTTCCCTGAAACTACAGTATCTTTACTTTTATTAAACTATCTTTTCCCGGACTATCAGTGCATGCTCTCACTATTCCACCATCTTGGCTCCCTCCGACATGTTCTCATAATTCTTTGAGCCCTTATTTGATTTCTAGCAGGAAATATTTCAGGATTCCTTTGTACTTTCTCTGCCACTGATATGAATTCAACTGTTTTCCTCATATAGGTTTATACTAGTGGTAAATGGTTCTAACACATCAAGATATGGGTGCTAGCTGTCTTCAGTACCATTGGGATGTCTTTGTTTCCAGTGCCTTACAATGACACTGCCAACATATACAGTTATGTATTGCTTAATGTCCTGAGAAATGCATTGTTATGTGATTTCTGGTTGTCTGAACTTATAAGGTGTACTTAGACAAACTAAGATCACTGCAAGGACACTAGGCAATACACTCTTATGGGAACACTTTTGTTTTGACAGGCAGAGTGGACAGTGAGAGAGAGAGACAGAGAGAAAGGTCTCCCTTTTTCCGTTGGTTCACCCTCCAATGGCTGCTGCGGCCGGTGCACCACGCTGATCCGAAGCCAGGAGCCAGGTGCTTCTCCTGGTCTCCCATGCGGGTGCAGGGCCCAAGCACTTGGGCCATCCTCCACTGCACTCCCGGGCCATATTAGAGAGCTGGACTGGAAGAGGAGCAACCGGGACAGAATCTGGCACCCCAACTGGGACTAGAACTCGGTGTGCTGGCACCGCAGGTGGAGGATTAGCCTATTGAGCCGTGGTGCCGGCCAGGGACCACTCTTGTATATGCATTCTATCATTTTCTGTAATTGACCAAAATGTTGTTATATGACACGTGACTGTATTGATATAAACTAAATTGTTTAAAATACACTTCCAATTCAAATTTAATATCATGGAGGTTTTTTCTTTTATTTGTGTTTCTTTTCTCCAACACTGTAAATTTTGATCAGTAAAGAGTTAACTATTTGATTCCTTATTTTTCCTGTAGTATATATACAATAGTAAAATAACAATGCTGATATTCCTACTATTTTAATGACTAAGTTTAAGATTTCTTGGTTGGGTGGGAGGCTGGGCATGGTGGGAAGAATCACCATGTTCCTAAAGTTATAATTATGAAGTGTATGAAGTTTATATCTGTAAAGCTGTATAGTTCTGCATGTATTCCTATGGACTTACTTCTAAGGGTACAATTTAAAAACTTGCCATGGGACCCCAAATTCTCTTAAGCTGGGTGGTAAAAATACCATCTTAAGTGTTAAAGTGATCATATGGATAGAATTTGGGGTCTGATAATAATAATAAATAGAATTTAGAAAGAGTAAATGCTCCAACATGGCAAACAGTCCACACAGCAGATTCATAGAATGGCAATTGCTTTAAATAGCACTCTAACCTCAGAATCAGGCTTTAGAGCATTCTGGTCTGGCTGAAAAGCCCACAAGAGTATTTCAGGTATGGAAAGCCAAGGCACTGAGGCAAAAAATGTCCCACATGAAGGATTTCGGTGGGTGAGATCCCAGTGGAAAGAAGTAGTCATCAAAGAAGGAAGTACTTTTCTCTGAAGGGAGGAGAGAACTTGTACTTTGCTTATGGCCTTGTGTAAATGCTGACGGAATTTGTGGATTTGAAAGGCTTCCATAGAGTAGGCAGCTCATGTCAAGAGCTTTGGGTGATCACTGATGTCATACATAAGAGTGTTAATTATTAAATTAGCAACAAACTCACCATGCACTAACTTCCCATGCAGGACCTCTCTCCTCAAAGAGTTGTATTATAGCTATGTCCAAGTACTTGCAAAAGATGTATCATTCTTGGATGCTTCAATGAAGTTTCTAAAAAAAAGCAAAATTAACCTCAAGATCAGGATGCAATGACTTTGAACAGTCCTTGTCTCAACTATTGAGGAAAAGTTTTTTTTTTTTTTTTTGCTGTGCATATCGTTGAACTCTTTACTTAGTATAGAGTTGGTCTTCTCTGTATAAAGTTAATCAAACATTGATCTTCGTCGAGAATTGAACTGGGAATGGAAGAGGAAGGAGGGATGGGAGAGTGGGTTGGAAGAATCACTATATTCCTAAAGTTGTACTTATGAAATGCATGAAGTTTGTATTCCTTAAATAGAAGGTTTCTTTGGGGAAAAATAAGATTTCTTAGTGTGAGTGTTGTGGTGTAGCAGATTATTCTGCTGCCTGATAATGCCTGTATCCTATATCCGAGTGCTTAGACTTAAGACTCAGCTCTATTCCTGCTTTCAGCTTCCTGCTTATACACACCCTAAGGAGCAACGGATGATTGTTTAAGTAATTCAGTCCCTGCTGCCCATGTGGGAGACCCAGATTGTGTTCCTGGCTCCTGGCTTTGGCCTGGTGCAGTCTTGGCTGTTGAAGCCATTTGGGGAGTGAACCAGCAAATGGAAGATCTCTTTATCTCTCCATCTGTATCACAAATGAACAAACTTATAAAAATTTTCTTGTATGTTCTTTTTTTTAATTGAGAAGCAGAGAAAAAGAGGTCTCATCTACTGGTTCACTCCCCAGATGTGTGAAGTGATTGAGACTAGGATGGTTAGGCCAAAACCAGGGGCCAAAAATTCAATCCAGGTCTCCCATATGGGTGGCAGAGACCCAACTATCTGAATTATCAGCTGCTGTTGCCAGGATGAGCATTAGCAGGGAGCTAGAATCAGGAGTGGTACTGGGACTTGAAGCTAGGCACTCCAATATGGAATGTGGGTGCCCGAATATGTTGTTAGGCTAAATGTCTGTTTCTCCTCTCCTTTATTTAGAGGGAAATAGATGGACATACAGATAAAGATCCCATCCCCTGGTTCCAACCCAAAATGACCACAAAACCCAGTGTTGTGCTGAGCCAAATCTAGGAGCCAGGAACTCAATCCAAGTCTTCCATGTTGGTGGCAGGAACCCAATTTCTTGAACCATCACCACTGCTTCCTGGGGTCTATATTGGCAGGAAACTAGAATCAGGAGCCAGAGCCAGGAATTGAACCCTGGGACTCTAATTCAGGATATGAGCATCTTTAACCACAAGTAAAAACACCCACCCCTAAGTTTTCTTTTTAATGAAGATGTATTTTCACCTATGTAAGACATTCAGATGGTTCAAAAGTCAACTATTTTAAAAAGCTAAGTTCAGAAAAGACTCACCTTCCTCGGTTTTATCTTTCTCCCTACCTCCATCAGCATCCATTTTTAAAATTAATTTGAGTCATTTTTTTCTATTTTTTTCTAAAAAGAAATCATAAATTAATGTTTATTTACTCTTTTAGGTAAACATATAGGTTAGACAAACTTTAAAAGGCTTTGAGTTAGTAGCAATTTGTAAGTTAGGGAACAGCAGACAGACCCAGGTTCCAATGAATGACAAGACATCACAAGCAAATATTTATTGGGAAAAAGTGGAAGCAAAACAAAGAAATTTTATTGGTTTGCAGTTACATAATTGACATTTTTGTAGACTTTGTTGAAAAATCCCTAGTCACATAATTATATGTTAGTTGACTACTTATGATTGGTTAAGGTTAAGTCCTATTTCTGTTTAACAAGCATTTACTAGAAATGAACCAAGTTAAATTTTGCTTATTTTTGCAGTTATGACCCAAGATAGGTTTTGCTGATGTTTGCAATTTAAGCTACATTAACGCTATTTTTAAGGCCTAGTTGGTTTTGTTTGCTCAGGAATTTTTTTCAGTTCTGGTCTTCATTTTAATTTTACTTTAAGATGTTTAACCATGATGTAACTATTTTATTTACTTGTTTTTTAAAGATTAACTTTTATTTGTGAGGTAGAGACACAGAGAGATGGAAAGACAGAGAGGTCTTCCATCTGCTGGCTCACTTGGGGCTTGGCCAGGCCATACCAGGAACTTCTTCCAGGTTTCCCACATGAGTGCAGGGGCCCAAAGACTTGGGCCATCTTCTGCTGCTTTCCCAGGCACATTATCAAGGAAGCTGGATCAGAAGTGGAGCAGCTGGGACTTGAACCGGTGTGCATGTGGGATGCCAGTGCAGCAGGTGATGGCTTAACATAATATGCCACAATGTAAACCCCTTTTTGTTTTTAAAGATATATTTATTTGAAGAATAGACAAAGAGGGATCTTCTACCTGCTGGTTTACTCCCCAAATAGCTGCAACAACCAGGTCTTGACCAGGTTGAAGCTAGGAGTTAGGAACTCCATCTTGGTTTTCCACAAGGTTGGCAAAGGCTCAAATACCTGGGTCGTCCTCTGCTACCTTCTCAGGCACATTAAAAGGAAGCTGGATCAGAAGAGGAGTGACCAGGACTGGAGCTTCCACTCTGATACAGGGTGTTGACATTGCAAACAGTGGCTAAACCTGGAATGCCACAACACTGGCCCCATGAGATAGTGATTTTAGTACATTGAAAATGGTTGAATATTAATACAGATTGAGCATCTGTAACCTTAAAACTCAAAATTTGAAATGCTCCCAAATTGGAAATTTCTCAAATGCTGACATGGCAGTACAAGTGCAAAATTTTACACACTAGACTTCATATCATGGGGCTCAGTCAAAATGTAACTACACTAAAAGTATTTACAAAATTATCTTCAGGCTATTTGTATAGGTGTATATGAAATGTATATGAATTTCATATTCAGGCTCTGATGCCGTTCCTAAGATATCTCACTATGTGTGTATAGATATTCCAAAATCTGTAAAAATAAAAACAAAAAACCCAGACTCAGACATTTCTGAACTTTAGCATTTGGGATAAGGGATTTTCTTTTTCTTTACTTTTAAAGATGTATTTATTTATTTATTTGAAAGGCCTGGGGTAGGCCAGGCTAAAATCAGTAGCCTGGAACTCCATCCAGGTCTCCCACATGTGTACAGGAGCACAAGCATGTGAACCATCTTCTGCTGCTTTTCCTAGGCCATTAGCAGGGAGCTGGATGGAAGTGGAACAGCGTTGACTAAAACCAGCACTCATTTGGGATGCTGGCATCCTAGGTGTAGGCTTAATTCCCTGAGCCACAGCACCAGCCCTTGATAGGTGTTTTCATCCTATAATTTCATGTGGTTCAAACTCATGTACATTAACTTGAATGAGAATTGACATTTGTATAATGTTGATCCATTCTATATAAGAATAAAATATTTTTTGCTTGTTCAAATCTCCTTTTGTGTCTTTGACAAGTAGTTTGTAAGTTAAGATTTTTCCTTGTTTTTTTTTTTTACTTATTTTTATTATTGTTGGTGTGATTACTCATTCATTGTCTTATTTGAGTGTGTTTATATCTCTTTGATTTCTATGTTTTTATATCTTGCTACCTTACTGATTTTTATTCAAAAATTTAAGTGGGTTTCTTATTTTTAAAATTTTTATTTAATATATTTTTGAGGGTGTGTGCAAGAGATACAGACAGAGCTCACATCTGCTGGTTCATTCCCCAATGCAACAGCTGGGTGTGGTTCGGGTTAAAGCTGGGAGCCAGGAACACAATCCAGGCCTCCCACGTGGGTGACAGGAATGCAACCACTGAAACTACCTGCTGACCCCCAGGGTACTCACCAGCAGGAAGCTGGATCTCTTGATATTTTAAAGACATATTATAATATCATCTCAAGTAGAGTGTGCTTCATTTCTTCCTTTCCATTTTTTATGCCTCTGATTGTTTACTTGCATTTCACTGCATTGGAAAATACTTCTGATACAATGTTGACCAGTAATGGAGAGAGTAGACTTTTTATTTCAGTGACAATGGTCTAGTGTTTTTTCCATTAAGAAAGATTCTGGCCTTCAAGTTGATGTATCAGATTAACGGCACATGTATCAAGCTCTATTTTATTCAATGTATTTGGGGATAAGTGTTGAGGTTTTTTTTTTAAGAAAAGCTTTTATTTAATGAACACAAATTTCATAGGTACACTTTAGGAATATAGCGGTTCTTACCCTCACACCCGCTCTCCCACCCCCACTCCCGTCCCACCTCCTACTCCCTCTCCCATCCCATTCTTCATTAAGATTCATTTTTAATTATCTTTGTATATAGAAGACCAACGCTATACTAAGTAAAGATTTCATTAGTTTGCACCCACACAGACACACAAA
Source organism: Oryctolagus cuniculus (assembly GCF_964237555.1). Lineage (NCBI taxonomy): Eukaryota > Metazoa > Chordata > Mammalia > Lagomorpha > Leporidae > Oryctolagus > Oryctolagus cuniculus. The sequence goes on along the minus strand of NC_091453.1, from coordinate 29,301,180 downwards.
ATTAGAAAGTACTGTTTGAAGACAAGTTTTACCATTAATTCTCGTAGTACAACTCATTAAGGACAGAGGTCCTACATGGGGAATAAGTGCACAATGATTCTTGTTGTTGATTTAACAATTGACACTCTTATTTATGATGTCAGTGATCACATGTGGCTCTTGTCTTGAGCTTCCAAGGCTATGGAAGCCTTTTGAGTCCACAAACTCCATCAGTATTTAGACAGGCCATACACAAAGTGAAAGTTCTCTTCTCCCTTCAGAGAAAAGTACATCCTTCTTTTATGGCCCCTTCTTTCTACTGGGATCTTACTCACAGAGATCCTTCATGTAGGACATTTTTACCACAGTGTCTTGGCTTTCCATGCCTGAAATGCTCTCATGGGCTTTTCAGCCAGATCCGAATACCTTAAGGGTTGATTCTGAGGTCAGAGTGTTGTTTAGGGTGTTTGTCATTCTATGAGTCTACTGTGTAGCCTGCTTCCCATGTTGGATTATTTTCTTCTTTTTAATTCTATCATTATTACCAGAAACTTGGTCTTATTTATGTGATCCCTTTGACACTTAATCCTATCTATATGATCAGTTACACACTTAATGTGATCTCTTTAACATGTAAGGTGGCATTAGTATCACCCAGCTTAATGGGATCTGGAGTCTGATGGCGAGTTTTTTGCTTTACCCTTAGGAGTAAGTCTGTGGGAATGTGTGCTGAACTGGACATCTCCTCTCTCTCTTATTCCCACTCTTATTTTTTACTGGAATCTAGTTTCAATTGGATTTAAACACCTATGAATAATTATGTGTTAAGTAAAGAGTTCATCCAATTGGATTAAGTAGGAAAAGAAAATAGTTAAAAAAAATAAACTGTTCCTCGACAGTCAAGGCAAGGGCTGTTCAAGTCATTGCTTCTCATAGTGTCAATTGCACTTCTACAGGTTTCATTTTAGGTGCTCTGTTAGTTATCAGTGATCAGAGAGACCATATGATATTTGTCCCTTGGGACTGGCTTATTTCACTAATATGATGTTTTCCAGATTCCTCCATTTTGTTGCAAATGACCAGATTTTATGTTTTTTTTTTTTAACCACTGTGTAGTATTCCATAGAGCTCATAACCCATAATTTCTTTATCCAGTCTTCCATTGACAGACATTTAAGTTGATTCCATGTCTTAGCTATTGTGAATTGAGCTTCAATAAACATGGAGGTGCAGATAGCTCTTTTATTTGCTGATTTCATTTCCCTTGGGAAAAATCTGAGGAGTGGGATGGCTGGGTCTTAGGGTAGGACTATATTCAGGTTTCTGTAGTATCTCCAAACTCTCTTCCATAGTGGCTTTACCAGTAGAATTGCAGCATCTTCTGACATGATTATATTTGTTTTCTTAGATTTATTGATATCCTGAATAGTATTAATGGATTTTCTAGTATTGAACCATTTGTGTCATTCCTGAAATAAACCCATTTAGTCATGACATCTAATTTGTAAAATATATTGTTAGTTTCAATTTGCTTGTTCTTCATTTAGGTTTTTTTAAGCTTATTTCATTTATTTGAAAGGCAGAATTAGAGAAGGAGAGACAGACAGATTTCCATCCTCTGGTTCACTCCCCAGATAGCCCCAATGGATGAGGCTTGGCCAAGCTGAAACCAGGCGCCAGGAGCTTCATCTGGGTCTCCCACATTGGTGGCTTGGGGCCCAAGCACTTGGGATATCCTTTGCTTCTTTCCTAGGCACATTAGCAGGGAACAACCAGCACTCAAACTGGTGCCCACAGGTGATGCTGACATTAACCCACTGTGCCACAACACTGGCCCCATGTTTTGGTTTCTTAGATCAAAATTCATAACTTGGATTGGCCTGTAGTTTTCTTATTATTAAATCTTTATCAAGTTTACCTATCAATATTTGATGGATTTAATAATAAAAGTTTTTTGAACACTTTCTTTTTCTGTTCTCTGGAATTTATTTTTTTTTTAATTTGACAGGTAGAGTTATAGACAGTGAGAGAGAGAGAGACAGAGAGAAAGGGCTTCCTTCTGTTGGTTCACTCCCCAAATGGCCGCTATGACCGGTGCTGCACCGATCCGAAGCCAGGAGCCAGGTGCTTCCTCCTGGTCCCCCATATGGGTGCAGGGGCCCAAGCACTTGGGCCATCCTCCACTGCCTTCTCGGGACACAGCAGAGAGCTGGACTGGAAGAGGAGCAACCGGGTCAGAATCCGGCGCCCATATAGGATGCTGGCGCTGCAGGTGGAGGATTAACCAAGTGAGCCACGACGCCAGCCCCGTTCACTGGAACTTATTAAGACTCATTGAGATTTTCTGGTCTTGGGCAGTTTGGCTGAATTTTTCCATAGAATTATCTGGCTTACTGCTGTATTGAAATTCTATTTCTTTGGTAACTGACCTTAAATCTTTATTAGGAAGATTTTGGGATTCTGGCATCGCAGGTGGTATCTTAACCTGCTGCACCACAACACTAGCCCAAAATTATTCACTTTCATTTTATCTCCTTCAGTTAATAGAAAGCTTAAAAAATATCCTCAATTTCCCTGCCTGCCTTGCAGTTTTATTGCCCATGTGACTGTTTCTATCTAATGAACTATGAGAAGTGGTAAATTTTACTTTTTGATGAATACAGTGAAGTAGATAGTATGTCTTCGCCATGTTCTCTCTCTTCTTGGAGTAGTTAGTGGTGAAAGACTCCATTGTTGTGGAACCATGATTTGAAGGAGCCTGGATCCCTCATTTATTACTATGAACAAGCATTGGGAAACTTTTATTCTGTAAAAAGCAAGATAGTCAATATTTTTGGCTTATGAGCCATAAATATTTTTCTGTTGTAATAACTCAACTCTGCTGTTGTAGCCATAGACAGTACATATGTGAATGGGCATATCTGTGTTCCACTGAAATTGTTTGAAAACAGAGGCTGGCCAGATTTGTTCTGTGGTTGGCTAATCTTTGGTTTTATGGGTAAGCTGCCCAGCATAGGTATTCAAATGGCATCTGATCATATCAGAAATGAGAAATAAACTTTTGTTGTGGCAAGTTAGTGAATTTGTGAGTTGTTTGCTACAACAGAACAGTATTTCCTCTACTGGTAAATACAAAGAAGAATCTGAGAGTTTGATTTAGTGATTTGCTTAAGAGCCATAGCTAGTCCTTGACAATTCTGACTTGCAAACAAGGTCTTATGACTCTGAAGCTCATGATATGATACTGCATCTCTTTCTTCATTTTTTTTTTCTGTTGAAGAAATGCCAGCCAAGAGAGGTTAAATAATATGTGCAATTTTACAGCTATTTTGAATAGTAACAGATTATATTATTATTTTAAAAATTTATTCTCTACCTGTCACATTCATGGGAAGAATGCATTTCCCTGAAATACTAACTCTGGGCTCATCCACGTGTCTTGCTGTGACCTTAGAGTGGGGTTGGTGTTCTTTGTCCTTTGTCTTTGAACTTGACGATGTGCCTTGCTTTAGCTAATGCTATGATAGTAGTCCTGATATAAGCAGAAACATGAAATGGACTTGTCCAGTTGAGCTCATCTTCCATGCACCTGCCATTGATGTGACTAGCTGCTGTCCTGTTAGCCTGGGCTCTACAGTGTACACTCATATATTGGAGTCATGGCCCTGCATCAAGGGACCAAGCCAGGCTGAAGTCATAGACAGAAGCAGAACCACTCAGCCAAGCTCAACTTTGATCAGCCAACCTACGTGAGAATAAATGATTGTGGTTTCAGTCCACCGCGTTTTAAGGTGGTTTATTACAGGGAATCGTTTTGATAATGAAAAACTCATATAATGGCAGAGATATACTCTCTACCCCCCAAATTTTTGAATCTTTGCTTATTTTTCTATTAAGTCACTCGATATTTTCACATAACCTTGAATTTAAAATACTTCAGTTGTAAGTTCCTCACTGTTACATAAGCTATCCCTTTCTCAACACTGTGATAATGAGTTATGTTGATTCGATTTTATATATATTTTTTAACAGCTAGTTACAATTCACCTTTCTATTACCTAGAAATAAAGGAGAGTTGAAAATAAACTACAACCACATCCTCTACCATTTAGAAATCAAGTGGCATTTAAAGGCACTAGTTTAATCCAAAAAAGCAACCAGTTGAAACCAACGATTAAAATGTCAATCTACCCACTAAGTATATTCTTAAATAAGAAGAAAATAGCATTTACCTCACTTCTTTTCTTTTTCCCTCTCTTCCATGAACCTTAATAAAGCAAAGCTGTAAATCTATAACATGTTCACCCAGATTGATAGCAAAACAAACAGCTTTTAGTCTCATTCCTCCAAGGAATAGATATTCTCTTTAACCACTACTTTTTTTCACAGGCTAAAAAAACACAGAGAATGGTTATAAAATCCTCAGAAAAGCTGGGTATTTTTGTGAGACAAGCATTGATTGTGCTGAAGCCCTTAGCTAGGCTGATCTTTCTTTTCCACTTAAAGAGAATTATTATAGAAGCAGCAATACTAGGCTCACAGGCATAAAAATTACATTTTAATACAGTATTGAGTTCTCTGACCTTCCTGTAAAAGGGACTGAAAAATAAACAAATGGTAATTTGTACTTGAATTCTATCATGCAATTCAATTTTTGCTTATGCTATACATTTTTCCCTTATTTCCAATGGCTCATTTAAAATAATATGCTTGGCTTATTTTAAAGAGTCATTATGTATTTCTTCTGCTATGAACCTCTCTTAGGTCACCTTGCCACTAATTGAGACCACAAGACAATTTGTTTCTTTCTCTCTCTCTCTTTTTTTTTTAAAGATTTATTTATTTGAAAGGCAGATCATTTCTTAATTATTTCTTTGTTTCTGCTGTGGTTCTACATCAGTTCTTTTCTTGTTTTTAATTATCGGGTTGAGGGGTAACATATACTTTTGGTTGATATTAAAGAGTTCAGGTATAATAATACGATCTTTTAATACTTTTGTTTGCCAAGTATTGATTTCTTGCTCTCAAGAATTTTCATTCCCCCTTCTCTCCCTGGCCCCTCTTCTGTAATCGACCTTCATTCTTCTTAAGGAATCAGAACTTACAGGCCCAAAACTGACTTTGCTTGTCTTAGATTTTTATATTTTTTTGTTTCTTTTATGATGGGTGAGTGTTTGAAGAGAGCATTGGATACTCTAAGCTGCTGATTTCCTTGTTCCCATGACAACCTTGATGCCATCAGGGAAAAAACACACCGATGACACAAGGATTCCAGTGTAAATGAATGTTATAAATGCCTCTTAATTGTAATTTAGATCTTTTCTGCTAAAAACAACTCCCAAGCTTCAGCAGTGGAGGTGGTGGTGAATAAAAGTTCATTCCCCAAAGGCTGCCTACACACTTTGTAATTCTCAGCTTTTACCATCATCCATAATTTTTTTTTCTCATCAGAAAAATTCACCTAATGTCACATTCATCTAACTTAGTAAGAAATCCATCTACAAATGGCTCTCATAGTTGTACAAGGTGACTTCAAACAGTTTGTGGAAAAATACAATTAAGAGATAAATTTATTTTGGTGCAAAAAATTGAAATTCATGCATAGCTTTTCCTGTAATATGCATTTTCTATTAACTTTTTGAAGGCCCTTCATATTTGATATGCAATTGAAATGAACTAAATAGGTAGTACCATTCCTTTTCAGATTTGCCACAAAAATAGGGTACATTTCTAGGACTTATCCCTGGGTAACAAAAACCTGTGTTGGCTTATATGAGTCTGTGGAAGCTAAAGACAGCTGGATCAAAAATCATTTCCAAATCTGCCATTGAGTGTTAGGGTTAGGGTTAGGGTTAAAGTGAAACCCAGTCCTGGATTTTCCTATTTGGTTATTTTCATGTTGTGCCATTTTTTTTTTTTTTGACAGGCAGAGTGGACAGTGAGAGAGAGAGTCAGAGAGAAAGGTCTTCCTTTTTCTGTTGGTTCACCCACCAAATGGACACCATGACCAGCATGCTGCAGCCAGCACAGCGAAGCCAGGAGCCAGGTGCTTCCTCCTGGTCTCCCATGCGGGTGCAGGGCCCAAGGACTTGGGCCATCCTCCATTGCCTTCCCTGGCTACAGCAGAGAGCTGGACTGGAAGAGGAGCAACCGGGACAGAATCCAGCGCCCCTACCGGGACTAGAACCCGGTGTGCCGGCGCCGCTAGGCGGAGGATTAGCCTCTTGAGCCGTGGCACTGGCTTGTTGTGCCATTTTTATTTTCATTTTTTATCACAGCCCAAGACTTCAGTGTGATCACTCTTAAAATAAGCTGTTTATACCTTCAAGATCCTTATTTGCTTAAATCTTTCGTTGAAAAATTTCAGTTTAAACTTGGCCTAGTTATAACAATTCCTCTGATTTCCACCACCTCCTTCTGGAAGTACCTCCACCCCTCCAAAATAACCACAGGTTCATCTCTTTCCAAAGAGCTGTAGTTAACAGTTGGTACTTAAAGATTTCTCCAATAGGAATGGATTGTGGCCAAAAAAGAGGAACTGCCTTTTAGTCCTCAATGGTCTGCCTTATTTTGGGGGGGGGGGGGCTGTGATTCCCCCTCATCAGGTCTTCATGCTGCTTTAACTGGTCTTTTGTGTGAACTCAGGCTAATTTAAGACACTCTTGAATCTAGTCTCTATTGAGTCCCTGAATCTTTTGCTCTCGTCTTGGATTGTTATGTGAAGCTTAAGGTGCTTTAACTGAGCAGAGGTACTGCTCTATCCTTCCTTGTACACATACCTTTAATCGGTGCGGACAGATGGGTGGGTAAAATAAATATAAACCTACTCTGCCTTCTGAGTTCCTCACATCACACATCAAGCAATGTAAATTAACTTTTCAGCATTTTTGCCATGCTGTTTCTCAAACACTAACCACTTCGAGTGGAAAGATTTCATTTTGGATCCTGTGTGTCCATTAGCTTCCTGGAATAAGCAAGAATAAAAAGCACAGAACACACAGACGATGTGATTTGTCAACTCAATTAGCTATTATAATGTATTGATGAAAAGATTAACCCTTAGTTTTAGCAATGAATGTTGAAAATCTAAGCCCAAGTCACAGCATTAGGCAAAGAGTGTGATACCCAAATCATGCTCTCAAAAGTTTAAGAGCAGAGAAAGAGATAAGGCTTGGATGTAAAATCTTCCCCCTGAAATTTATCATCAGAGAAGCAATTATCCAAATTCAATATAATGCATTTTGTCTGTAGTTAATAAAAGTGATCAGCTGTATACATTAAGAGTTAATTAAGACAAAATGCATATGTTTGCTTTCTCAGAAAGAGGAGTGATTTGTATGGTAATCACTTCCTTTCACATTAAGGCCAAAAGTGTCTGTATTTTGATTCCTCAGGGAAGGCATCACTGGCACTTATAACTTGATTAAAAAAAAAAAGAATGAGCAGGAGGGGCTAGCCTTATGGGGTGTGACACTGACATCTGAAATAGGAACCAGTTTGTGTCTGGGCTACTCTACTTCCAATTCAGCTCTCTGTTAATGGCCTGGAAAAAGCAGTAGAAGATGGCCCAAGTTCTTGTGATCCTGCATCCATGTAGAAGACCCAGATGAAGCTCCTGGTTCCTGGTTTTGGCCTGGCCCCCCCGGTCATTAGAGCTATCTGGAGAGTGCACCAGGGGATGGAAGATCTCTTCCTTGCCCTTTCCTCCCCGCCCCCAACTCTCTCCCTTTCTCTCTCTGTAACTCTTTCAAATAAATATTTTTAAAAAACTGAACAAAGAAGATAGTGATATTATGTCTATTGTAATCGTTGACTAAGATAGTTGAAGGGTATGTCTATCCAAAGACAGGTCAATGGGTAAGTTGATACCTCAGAGCATCTTCTAAGTTCCATCTCCTGCAGTTGACTATATACATCCAGCTAGATTTCTTTGGGTCAAACAAGCAGTTAACTGTGGACATGATTTAGGTTTGTGATAGACAATTTTGGTTACCCCAGCCACAATTATATGGCTGATATCTGACTTCAAATGCAGCTGTGTTGGACAGTTTCCATGAATGCTGTCAACATCTAGCTTCAAATGCCTGCTTTATTGCTCGAGCATTTTTGTCTCAGAGCTTTCTTCAAAGTCACAGAAGCTTATTCAGTTCTCTGGAAGGGCAGCCCCACAATACAGAGAAGTTATCACCCTCAGATTCAGCTAGCAAAAAGAGGACAATTCTTAAGTCACTCAGAGTGTCCCTGGTTGCCCACTGCCATTTCCAGTAATATAAACCTTTATTAGATTTTTATCCTTCCTTTACTCTCCCTATTCTTTCATGCCTGCCATGGCATTAACTCCCAAATAAACTACTGCACTCAAATGTGTGTGACAAATTGTGTACACATCAAAAAACATTTGGAAAGATACACTAAACTATATGTTGAAGTTGTTATCTATGGGGATTGGAATTGATGGAAATGTGGGATAGGAGTGGTAGTAGATGCTATTGTTGTCCTACTTATATCTTCTGGGCAGCAAATGTTCCTGTGTGTGTCCACAATTTCTTACTGTAAGTACATGCACCTCTACAGGAGAGTTCCTGTATGCAGAAATGTGCTTGACCAACCTACAGAGTCATTGAGAATGTTTGTGGAGTTAGCATCCTCTAGCACAGCCCATAGACAGGAAGAGTTAGGAATGGTAGACAAATACTTAAGCTCCTCACCCTCATGTGTGACAGACAACTCTGAGGCATGTTCTATATCTTGTACAGGCAAACATTTTCTGTAGGACCAGAGAGTAAAATAATTTAGGCTTTGAGGATAATACTGTCTGTTATAATTATTCAACCAATAGAAAACATATAAACAGTGTGGTTCTGTGGGGAGCAACTCGGACTAGACTGTTACTGGAATTAAGACTTATTCTATGCATCTGCTCTCCCACAATATGGCGCTGAGAAGGGAGTAACAACTTCTTTTTTTTTATTTTTTTTTTTATTTTTTTTTATTTATTTATTTATTTTTTTTTTTGACAGGCAGAGTGGACAGTGAGAGAGAGAGACAGAGAGAAAGGTCTTCCTTTTGCCGTTGGTTCACCCTCCAATGGCCGCCGCTGCAGCCGGCGCACCGCGCTGATCCTGGCAGGAGCCAGGAGCCAGGTGCTTTTCCTGGTCTCCCATGGGGTGCAGGGCCCAAGCACCTGGGCCATCCTCCACTGCACTCCCTGGCCATAGCAGAGAGCTGGCCTGGAAGAGGGGCAACCGGGACAGAATCCGGCGCCCCAACCAGGACTAGAACCCGGTGTGCCGGCGCCGCAAGGTGGAGGATTAGCCTATTGAGCCACGGCGCCGGCTCGGGAGTAACAACTTCTACACAGCTGCCTCTCGCCAACTTGAGTGATGACCTGCAGGAGCTGATCCTGCTCCTGATTGGAGGAGAGCAGTGTACTCGGTGTGTGGGTAGCAGAGTTGGGATTGGTGGAAGAGGACTATAAAGGAGGAGAGAGACAGCATGCACCAGGAACATCTATCTGAAGGAACACCTGTGCAGCCCCCGAGAGAGCCGGCCGGCGGTGTGCCGCTCCCCCGCGGAAGTGGGGAAAGTGGCAGGGGGAACCGCCCTTCCACAGAGGTGGAAGGGTCGGTAGCCAACCCGGGAAGAACCAGCAGCAAACCCGGGGAGGGCCGAGCAGACAAAAGAACAACGCAGGGTCCTGTGTCGTTCCTCTGCGAAGAGGGGGAGTGACATAATGGTGCCGTGACTCGGATGTGAAGCCTAGGCAGGGTTTAGTGTCGTTCCTCCGCGAAGAGGGGGAGCAACAGGTTCTATTCCATTAACATTATACTTTAAAAATAAGTAGTGGGGGGTCTGGCACTTTGGTGTACCAGGTAAAGCCACTGCCTGCAGTGCAAGCATCCCATATGGGCACCGGTTTGAGTCCTAGCTACTCTACTTCCAATCCAGTTTTCTGCTGTGGCCTGGGAACACAGTGGAGGATGACCCAAGTGCTTGTGCCCCTGCACCCACATGGGAGACTTGGAAGAACTTCCTGGCTTCGGTCTGGCCCAGCTCCAGCTTTTGTGGCCATTTGGGGAGTGAATCAGCAGATGGAAGATTTTCTCTCTCTCTGCCTCTGCCCCTCTGTAACTCTGCCTTCCAAATAACAAATAAATCTTTAAAAAAAATGGGAAAGATTTGGCCCACGAGCTAAAGTTTGCCCGTATCTCTTTTATGTCATTTACTATAGGTTCACAGGAAAATTGACCTACCCATTAGCTTAATTGACTTTCCTTCCCTCTCTTATACCATTTTCCCTCTTCCTCATTGTATTCCTTGGCCTTCCAAATAAACTACTTCTTCACAAATCCTAATCTTAGGGTCTCTTTTTGGTTGTATATTTCTAATTTCAGTTTTACAGGAACATAGTATTTTAAAATTCTTCTATTAAGGGAAAGGAATGTTAATTACCCTGTTTGATCATTATACATTACATACATGTAATGTAGTATAACACTGTATGTCACAAAAAGGTACAATAAGAGGCATGTGGGGGATGAATTCTGTTTTCTGTACCCTGATCCAGCTACTTCTAGAAAATTATTTTTTTTAAAATTAATGGTTTATTTATTTATTTGAAAGTTAGTGTTACACAGAGAGAGGGAGATATCCTCCATCTGCTGGTTCATTCCCCAAATATCTGCAGTAGCCAAGGCTGGGCCATGCCAAGGCCAGGAGCCAGGAGCTTCTTTTGGGTCTCCTATGTGGGTGGCAGGAGCCCAAGTACTTGGGCCATCTTCTATTCCTTTTCCTAGGTCATTAGCAGGGAGCTGGATGGCAAGTGGAGTATCTGGGACATAAACCAGCAGCCATATTGGATTCCAGCATTGCGACACTACACGCAGCACCTTTTAGAACAGTCTTAATCCAAAGAAGTCAATTCTGGCACTTTGGGAAAAGTAAGCGTGTAAATCCCTAAGTAAATCATGGCCGTGACACTGGTCTGGTTAACAAGCTTACCTTGATCTGTGCCAAAAGTGTTTTTAGAAATCCAGGTGGTAAATCAGAGTATAGTTAACAATTACTTGTCTGTTCTATGTTTACATACCTTTGTACACATTGTTTCAACTTTGGAGGGACTCAGACTTGATTAGAATTCTACTACTTTAGTAGGCCTTCCAGAGCTTTGGTTGTATAACACTTGTCAAGATATTTCACACAGAAATGCAATATTCCCTTAACTCAGGATGTTGAGCACTTAAAACACATTTTAGTGTTATCTAGAAAATGTTTATTATTATCTACCCACAATCAGAACACTATTTTGAGTGGGATTATTGATATTAAATATTTTATAGGCATCTGAATTTGAATGTGTTCTTTATAAATATTCCTCCCAAAAGGTTTCCAGGCATTTAATCAATTGTCTACTAAATGGATGGGGAAAATCTATGCAAATTCAGGCTTGCTCATGTCAGCAAAAGCAGTATTGATACAGACTGTCTGTTGTGATCTAAAGGTTTCTCTGTAAGACATAGGTTTATGTTCTTGCATTCATGTAATTCTATCTGCAAAGGGTTTCCTTAAATTGGGATGGAACTGTATGGCAGAAAGTGCTAAGGATAAAATGTTTCCATCCAAATTCGGAGAGACAAAAGGTGCTTCAGCCTCATCATGCTGTGCTATCCTTGTAGGGACTGTGATTCTATACTATGTTCTGTCTGAATAGATTCAGCTTTTTGGAGTGGCAATTACCTGGTGCTTAGAGAACTAGAACACCAGGGGAAATGGCTCCTTGGGGAGATGATTTCCACTTAATAGATCTCATTTTCTGATAAATAAGAACCTGCCTAGGAAGAAGTCTGGTGCTCACACATAGGGACTTACAAACATTTTCTACTGCACCCATTCAAATTCTCTTCCAGTTCCTCTTTCCTTTCATCTATCCTGGAAACAGTGGCCCAGATTTTCTTTCTAAAGCATATGTCTTTATGTTTGGCACTTGGCAGTTCTCCTTTGGCCAAGGGATAAACTCCATCCCTTTCAGTATTCTCATGAGGGTGTCTTTCAGACTGGGAAATTTGTGCTCCTGGGGATATGTGAAATCTTGCCAAGTGGAACATGAGCATGGGTGGTTTTAACAGCATCACTTTATAAATCCTAAATTTCCACATTACTCTCTTCTTTCTTTTCTTTGTGAAAAGGCACTTGGGGTTAAGGCCTCAAGCTGAAATCCCCCACAAGTCCCTTTTATTTCACAGTCTCCTTTATCCTCTTTTACAAAAGAAAGGCATACTTCTTAATCAAAATCCCATGCTATACCTACCTCCTGGGTAACAAACAGAGAGATAGTGCCAAATGTTGAGGGCAAAAACCCTCCTTAAAGCCAAAAAAAAAAAAATCCCTCTGTCCTCCTTATTGAGATAAACCTTTCCAATAAATAATGGCTGTTTAGGTTTGATTATTATCAAACTTCATAATACATTAGATTTGGGTTAAATGTATACTTAGAGAAATTTCTTTTGGATTCACATATAATTATAAATCACATATGAATCTTAAGGTCACAGGTAATTTTAAAAATTAGTTTCAATTTATATACATAGTTATTACAAGAGGTATGTTTGGATCATTAATGGAACTTTACCACATAAAATGTATTTCAATAGGATAAAATTAGGTAGAGAAAATAATCTGAAAATGAGTTCAAGGAGAAAAAGGAATAATTTAATATTTCTGACAGTTAAGAGAAGAGCTTGTTCATGTATTTTTTAAACTGAAGATCATGGTTCAGATAGCTTTGGTATTTATAGTGCTTTCAATATATTTAAGAGTGATGTGACAGTTTTAATTTAAAATAACAATATTTACAATATTCTGGAAATGATATACTTTGCAAATATTTAAACTTGTGATGAAAAAGTTTAGATGTCAACTTAAAAGTGCCTCAGGAGATACATGCCATTTTGAATAAACTTTTTATTTTGAAATACTTTCAGATTTACAGAAATATCACAAAGAGTATACAGAATTTCTGTTTGTCCTTCACATTTGTCAAAACTAAAAACTTGACATTGAAAATGAGTAGCCTAATGGTTAATATGCTGGTTAGGATGACCATGTCCCACATCTGAGTTACCAAGATTTGAATCCCGGCTCTGGCTCCTGATGTTACCTTCCTGCTAATGCAGATTCTGGGAGGTTGTAGTGAGGGTTTAGGTAGTTGAATCCCTGCTACCTACATTGGAGCCTTGGATGGAGTTCCTGGCTCCTTGTGGACATTTGGGGAGTGAACTATAGCACTCTGGCCTCAGAATCAGCCCTAAAGGCATTCGGAGCTGGCTGAAAAGCTCATGAGAGTATTTCAGGCATGGAAAGCCAAGACACTCTGGCAAAAGATCTCTGCGAGTGAGATCCCAGTGGAAAGAACAGGTCATCAAAGAAGGAGGTACCTTTCTCTGAAGGGAGGAGAGAACCTCCACTTTGACTATGACCTTGTCTAAACAAGATAAGAGTCGGAGAACTCAGAGGGCTTCCATAGCCTTGGAAACTCATGACTGGAGCATAGGGAGATTACTGATGCCATAGACAGGAGTGTCAATTGGTAAAGTCAACAACAGGAGTCACTGTGCACTTACTCCTCATGTAGGATCTCTATCCTTAATGTGCTGTACATTGAGATTTAATGCTATAACGAGTACTCAAACAATATATTTCACTTTGTGTTTCTGTGTGGGTGCAAACTGTTGAAATCCTTACTTAATGCATACTAAACTGATCCTCTGTAAAAAAAAAAAAAAAAAAAAAAGAAATTATCAATTCCCAACTTGACTCTCACTGGGATTAAACATGACAATAGGTCTGCTCTGATTTCATCATCATTTAAAAAAATCATCTATTATTTTTCACTTTATGTTTCTGTGTGGGAGCAAACTGTTGAAATCCATACTTAATGTATACTAAGCTGATCTTCTGTATATTAAGATAATCGAAAATGAATCTTGATGTGAATGGAAGGGGAGAGGGAGTGGGAAAGGGGAGGGTTGTGGGTGGGAGGGACGTTATGGGGGGGAAGCCATTGTAACCCATGAGTCGTACTTTGGAAATTTATATGCATTAAATAAAAGTTTAAAAAAAAAAGAACTCATAAAAAAAAAAGATGTGGCATAAATTAGGCAAAAATAAATAAATTTTTTAAAAAATCTTTAAAAAAAAAAAAGAAGGGAGTTGCTGTCTCTCTGTCTCTCTCTGCCTTTCAACTAAATAAAACTAATTTTTACAAATATTTTTAATTATTTTTAACAGAAATAACTAAAATCTATATTCAGATTTCCTTAGGTTTTTATTTTTTCACCTAATGTTTTGTTTTGTTCTGTTTCAGCTTCCCATCGAGCTTTGCACATTTACTTTCATTTAGTTGTCATGTTCCCTTAACTCCTTTGGTCTGTGACACTTGCAACACCTGGTCCTTCCTCAGTTTTGATTTTTTTTTTATATTTTTATTTTTTGTTTTAATGACCTTGATAATTTTGAAGTGTTACTGGTTAGATATTTTTTAGAATGCCCCTCAGTTTGGGTTTATGTGATGTTTTCCTTATGATTAGAATAGAGTTATGGGTGTCAGGGAAGAGAACCCTAGAAATGAGGTGCCCTTCTCATCACATCATTGCTGTGAGGTTAGCCTCAATCACCTGGCCAAGGTAGTACTTGACAAGTTTCTCCACTATTAAGTTACCATGTTTCCATTTCTATATACATACTGGTTAGAAGCAAGTAAGTCAGTACAGCTCATACTCAAGACAGAGGGGATTAGGCTGCACTTGCTGGAATGGGTAATATCTCTATAGGTTCTGTAAGGAAGGTTTATCTCTCCTGTCCCTATTTATTCAATAGCTTATTTATATACTTTGGACTCAGGCACGTTGAGAGATTAAGTATGCAAATGGACAATGGTGAGAACAGTTACAAAAATGGAACTCTGACCCACAACCTGCAGCAACCAGAAACTGACCTGTTATCTACAGCAGTAAGTGCAGAGAGCCAATCTGCTTTTTATATGTGAGTCAGACTTATAGAGGGTCAGGCTGCTATCTCTAAAAGCAACTCATGAAGCTGAACAATAACCCTTGTCATGAACAGCCCTGTGACTTGATTAATAACTGATGGCTTCCCTAATTTTTGTCCTTTCTTCCAAATGGGATCAATCAGAGAAAGCCAACTATGTAGTCCTAACCAATCATATAGCATGTCAAGTTGTAGTTAGCCTGCCTATAGCTGCAGTGTCCCAACAACCTCTCATCAGGGCAGACCTGACGTGTTCTCTTTTTTTCCACCGTAAAGCATTCCACCACTCTTGTGACAATCTTTTGAGTCCGTGCCCAAATGCAAGTGATGGTGGCAGACTCCCTTGCTGTCAGAGCTCTGAACAAATAGAACCTGTTCTCTTTTGGATGTTCTTTGTTTACTTTAACAATGTTTAATTTATACTTGAGTTATATAATCCAAGTATGTATTTCCCTTTTGGGGGACTTACTTTTGCTCAGATTGTTTCTGTTTTGGTCATAGGAAGCTCTTTCAGTTTTGGTTCTGTTTTCACAAACCCCTATCCTTTTATGTTTTTGAGAACTTTAACTTTTGGCAGTATAATTATCCAGGTTCATCTGTGTATTTCTGGCCCCGGTTGTAGAGTTAGCCATTTCTCTAAGAAGCCCTGGTTAATTTTATTTTTCCAAATACCAAGACTGGTGTTTAGAAACCAAAATCTGAGTACTGGGTGTATCTTGTTACTACTTAGGACTATCCCTACCTCCAGGGTCTCTAATCAGGAAGAGCTAGAAAGTTGTGTGAGTGTATGGTCTAAGAACTGTGTCATTAGGCAATTTTTTTGTTGTAGGAACACTACAGAGTATACTTATGCAAAGTAAGATGGCTACAGTGTCATTAGGCAATATAAACATGTAGCCCATAGTTGACTGAAACCTTGTTACATAATATGTGACTGTGTGTGTACTCAAAAAATTTCTGAAATTTATTCATAGTTTTTTCACATTATGTATTTTCCACTTACTATAACAATTTTTACATCAAAATAATCTCATCCTTTTAATTCTGTTTTTCACAGTATTTCTGAAGTTTCATCATACGTATATATATATATATCTACAGAAAGATATATATCTATATAAAGATATATATATATCTATATGTGTGTGTATATATATATATATATATACAAGGAATTGATTGATTATAATTAAAGGGGCTACTTATGTAGGGCAAGATCACCAGGATGAAACTCCAGGGGCATGGACTGAAGCTCTTGTCTACAAATTTCACTGCTTCTCCTCCTTTTTCTCTTGGTCCTGTTCCTATCTTCTTTGCTACCACTCTTTTTTTCTTTTTGTCTCTCTCCTCAGCCTATGTTTTAAGGTCTTCCAATTGGTTAAGCCAGACCCATCCAAATTGTTCAGAGTAATCTCCGTTACTTCTAATCATCTGATTAGGGAATTTATTCATAGGTGCAGAGTCCTTTCACAGCAACTTCTAGTTTGATTGAATGCCTGAGGACTGTAGCCTAGGAAAGTTGACAAATGGACACATAAAAAAATAACAATACCTAAGTACTTCATTGTTTGTTATCATAAATGGTAACTGATTTTTATCCCATTTTTTCCTTCTCATATGTAAAGATACAACTGACTTTAATATGTATACTTTGTACCCTGAAACCTTGCTAGATTGACTTGTTATAGGAATTTCTTTAGGATTTTCTGCATTGATAATTAGGTTCAAAGCCAGGAGCCTAGAACTCCATCCTGGTCTACCATGTGGGTGGCAGGGGCTGAAGTGTTGGGCTATTATCAGCTGCCTTACATTAGCAGGGAGCTGGATCTGAAGCAAATCAGATAACAATCAAACTGCCATTCCCATATGGGATGCTGGTATCACAAGCAGCAGCTTAACCTGTTGTGCCACATTGCTGGCCCCTGATTTTCAAATGTTGGACCATCCTTGCTTTTGTGGGATGAATCCTACTTGGTCATGATATATTATCCATTTTATATATATTGGGGTTTAATTTGTTAATAGTTCGAATATTTTTGCATCTGTGTTCAGAGTTACTGGTGTTTGATTTTCCTCTATTGTAATGTCTTTGGTTTGAGTAATGCTGGCTTAATTTAGATGTTGCTTTAATTTTTAAATTTTATTTTATTTGAAAGGCAGAGTGATGGAGAAACAGCTAGAGAGAGCTTCCATCTACTGTTTCACTACCCAAATGCTGGCAACAGCCAGAGCTGGGCCAGGCTGAGGCCAGGAGCTAGAAACTCCACCTGGATCTCTCACATAGGTGACAGGGAATCTGCTGCCTCCCAGGGTGCACATTAGTAGGAAGCTGGATAAGAAGCAGAGGCAAGACTTGAACCCTGGCACTCTGATAAAGTGACCTAACCATTGTGATACAATACTCACCACATATTAAAAGAAGTTTAGATGTTAACTTAAAAATATCTGGGGAAGTACATGTTATTTTTAGAAATTATTTTAGCAAACTTGAAGAAACATGTTTGAAGGCCAATATCATTCACAATCTAACTTGGACTGTCTTACTAATGCCATCTGTCTCAGATACGGCCAATGTCAGCCTGTATGTCTCTTGAGTCCCCTTTACTGATTCTAGTTTCTCCTCTTCTGACCCTTGTTTGGTTTTGGTTCCAAAAGCTGCACCTTCAAAAGCTGCTTGTCTTGCGGAAGCAGAGAAGTAGTTGGGAGTTTCTGTTCTCCTGGGTTCTCCTTGGGCAGTAGGTTGATGTGTATAGACTATGACAGCCTGGGTCTTTGCCTTGCATCAGATAATTCTGAAGGACGATTTATGTTCTGGAATTACCCAGGATGAAGCTGAAGCTCTTGCGTGTGGGGCTTTGCCTGAAATCGGCCCTTGGCATGTCATTTTCATTTTCTCTTCCATGATCCTCCCTCTGCCTTATGGTTTTTCCTGGAAACACTTAATAAATTACCTGTGCAAAATTCTCCTCACAGGATTTGCTTATGTGAAACCCAACTTAGGATACCCATCCATCCTGTCTTCTACTTTGTTCTACAATTCCTGTTAGAACAGAAATTCCACATTTCCCTCCATTTCCTCATGACTTCATATTCTTATGTTGCAGTAGTTTTGCTCATTGTGCTGTCTCTCCTTTGAGTTCTCCCTTTCCCTCTCTATGTGACAGTAACAAAAATCAAAGCCATTTCAAACATCAACTTTTATGAGAACCACTCTACCCTCTGACATTCTTCATAGCTGTTGAGCCTCTCATCTTAACCCATGTGAATGTCTATTTTTTGTTTAATACATCCACTCCTTTTGCTAGACTGAAAACATCTCAATTGTTTAGTTTCCCTAACTGTATTGGTATGTTAATGATACCTAATAAATACTTGTGGAATAGCTAAAATAATTCAACTTCTTATTTTCCAATAGAAAAGATTTCATTCACAAATGTGTAAAAAATCTTTTGTTATTCATAAGCCATTTGGTGAAAAGCAAGCTGAAATCATTACCAACTTACAGATGAGGAAACTGCGACTCTGAAAAGGGACATGATTCATCCAAGAGCCCTTAGAAAGCTTAAGTGATAAGATCCCAATATAAAACCAGATCTTCAAACTTTGATAGGTTCTCTCCTAAAGGTTAACTTCAATATAATCTTAGCCATATTTTAATAGCATAAAACCAGTGGTGTGGGGCAGGTGTTTAACCCAGCAGTTAAGATGCAGGTTGAATTGTCTGCATCCCACATCAGAGTTACCTGGGTTCAAGTCCTAGCTCCACTCAAAATTCTAGCTTCAATTTCCAAATTGAATTCACAGTTCGTGGCCCAACCCCAACTGTTGTAGGAATTCAGGGAGTGATTCAGTGCACAGGAGATCTCTTCCCTCTCTTTCTCTCTCTCACCTCTCTCCCCCTTTCTCTCAGTCTTTCATCACCTATCTTCCCCCATACTCCCTTTCTTTGCCTCTCAAGTAACAAAACAAATTGGCACACAAAAATACTAGCAAAACAATGCTTGCTGATCTTTATTTCTCTGTGAGAAAACATGGGCTTCTCATGAAGTTGCCAACAGTGAAAAATCTAAATGAAATTTATCTATGCTTTTTATCACAAACATTTTAAGAATCTCTTAAAAATCACATTTTACATGTCTAAGGAGCATTTTCAAGTGTTCAACTCATACACATAAATAGTCTCTTAAATAGTTAAGAATTATTCAGACTGCTTTAATCAATAGGCATTTATTAATATGTACTCACAATACATAAAGTAGCCTGAGTATTGATACTGTGGGTGAGACACAAAGTATAAAATGTGGTTTTAATATATATTTTTAAGCATCAGTTATTTCTGAATATGCTTATTTCCCCTTATCTATATGAATCTGCTCAAGTATTTGGCATCTATTTATTAATGAATACATTTATAATATACACTTCATATGGGCATTATTTCTTATTCATAAAAGTTTTTGAAGGTTTTTTTCAAGATTTATTTATTTGAGATGCAGAGTTATAGAGAGAGGAAAGAGAGAGAGAGATCTTTATCTGCTGGTGTACTCTCCTAAATGGCTGCAGTGTTCAGGGATAGGCCAGGCTGAAGCCAGGAGTCAAGAGCTTCATCTGGGTCTTCCACATGGATGCAGGGGTCCAAGTTCTTGGGTAATCTGCTTTCCCAGGCACATTAGCTGGGAGCTGGATCACAAGTGGATCAGTCAGGACTCAAACCGCTGCCCATATGGGATGTTGGCATCACAGGCAGCACCTTACCCTGCTATACCACAATGCTGGCCCCTCTAAAAAAGTTTTAAGCAGAATTTAACAGCGATTGCTGAAAGAATTTGGAATTGCAATTGAAATATAGCATTTGTGAAATATTTAGTTTTTTTAAAGGATTTATTTGAAAGGCAGAGTTACAGAGATGCAGAGGCAGAGAGAGAGAGAGAGAGAGAAAGTCTAGGTCTTCTGTCTGCTGGTTCACTCCCTAAATGTCTGCAATGGTTGGAGCTGGGCCAATCCAAAGCCAGGATCCAAGAGCTTCTTCCCGGTTTCTCATGTGGGTGCAGGGGCCCACTGACTTGGACCATCCTTTACTGCTTTCCCAGGCCATAGCAGAGAGCTGGATCACAAGTGGAGCCGCCAGGACTCAAACCAGTGCCCATATGGAATGCCGGCACCGCAGGGGGAAGCCCCACCTGCTAAACCACAGGGCTGACCCTAGTATAATATTTACTTTTAACCTTGCCACTTTGTATATATTCTATTTAAATAGATATCCTAGAGATTGTCTTTAACTCTTAGTATTATATTTTAAAAATGAATTTTGTAGAGAAAGATACTCCCAATATTTAAAAAAAGATTTTTTTTTTGAGCAGGAGAGAGAAACAAAGAGCTCACATTCATTAGTTCATTCCTCAAATGTCCAGAATACTGGGAGCCAGAGACCTCCCCCTACGCCTCCCACGTGGGTAGCAAGAACCCAGTCACTTGAGCCATCACTGCTGCCTCCCAGAATCTGCATTAGCAGGGAGCTGGAATCCAGAGCAGAAACGGGTATTGAACCCAGGCACTGTGAAATGGAATGTAAGGCAATGTTAACTGTTAGACCTAATGCCTACCTCACTACCATCTTTTTAACTACAGTGAGACAGAGCCTAGCTATCTAGACCACAAGAATGTAAACAAAGTGCCATTTGCCCAAAGAAGGAGCATGTCTACATTATTGATAAAATAACTGGGTTCAGACAGACATCTGTAGTTCAGTTCCAGTTGATATTCAAATTATGGCAGAATAGTAAAAGCACACAGTCTCCTTTAGGATGGCATTTCAACTAGATTGAGAGTGTATTTGTATAATAGTTTATTTCTGGACAGTTTATAAAGGAGGGTGTTGAATATCTGTATAATTAAAAGTGGAGTAAGTAGGTTATAGAGTGCTGGGGCATCTTTTCAATGCCATAATCTTGGCCTTAGGAATATGAGTGGGCTTCAAAAATACATGGAAAATTGAATTAAAAGAAAATGTGAATTTTTCATGAGCTTTTTGGAGCCCCTTTGTATACTTTCATGTCTGTCAAAGGGAGATGAGGCTAATCTTTGAGTAGAAAGAACTGAGGCAGTGAGATTGAGGTTTATGCTGGAACTGGTGTGCCCTGTAGTTTGGGATGGAAGAACTTTCCTCGTCATGGGTGCATGTGGGAAGTCTTCCTAACTAACTTACTACCTGTAGAAGGCTAAAACATTTAAACTTTTAATCCTAAGTATTTAACATACTCTGAGTAAGAGGGACTCCAAAGTAGGACTGCAAATCAGGAGGCAAATATAGTAGTTCTCCCTGATCTGTGGGAGATACGTGCCAGGATCCCTGTGGATGCCTGAAAGCACTGATAGTTACTGAGCCCTATATATGCTATGCTTTTTCTATACATACTTAGCTATGATAAAATTTAATAAATTAGGCAAAGAGATTAACAATAACTAATAATAAAACAGAACAATTATAATAAAAAACTATAAGATTTATGTGCATGTGACCTCTCCATAGCTCCCAAAATATCTTAATTCCTGGTTGTACTCTAGTAGTATTTTCAGACCATGGTAGACCATGGATAACTGAAATCATGGATAAAGGAGGACTACTGTATAATTTTTTGTTTGTGTTCACATAGTGTGCTTCTCTGGAAGGCTTATTTCACAGAAACACACAAACAAACAGGCATTTCTCTTACAGGCTTCCCTTATGGCAAACTTACCCTTTCTGAGATTACAAAGGCTGGCTTTTTTAGGGTAAATGGTCTTTATTCTCAGGACCCTAGTTATAGGAGGCAGTGCTCAGGAGATAAGGAACAAAAACATCATTTCTGCAGTAGATTCCCTCTTTTGTGAATGAAGGCATTGTTATCTCAATTCTATGGCATCGCCCTCCACTGTTGTTTTCCCTACCGGGGCCAGAAAGAGACCAGGCAACAGCCACATCAAGACTTCCCCTGTTTCTTAAATTTATTTTATTTAAGGTATATAACTTCATGCATTTCATATATACAGATTTAGGAACATAGTGATTTTTCCCACCCTACTCTCCCTCCCACCAGCATTCCCACCCTTCTTCCTCCTCTCTCTCCTATTCCCACTCTTAATTTTTACAAAAATCTATTTTCAGTTTCCTTTATACCTGTAGGATTAACCTTACAGTAAGTAAAGAGTTCAACAAATACTAAGAGGGAAAGAAAAACACTGTTCATCAAAAGAAGAGACAAGAGCTGTAAACAATCTTCGAATCCCAGAATGTCAATTTCACTCTTATACAGTACATTTCAGATACTCTGTTAACTCCCACAGATCAGGGAAAACATACAGTGTTTGTCTTTTGGGGACTGGCTAATTTTAGCACATATGATGATTTCCAGTTGCATCAATTTTGTTGCAAAAGACAGGATTTAATTTTTTTAACCACCTGTGTAGTATTCCATGGTGTACATATCCCATAATTTCTTTATTTAGTCTTCAGTTGATGGCATTTGAATTTGTTCTATGTGTTAGCTATTGTGAATTGAGCTACAATAAACATAGGGGTACAGATAGCTCTTTCATATGCTGATTTCATTTCCCTTGGGTAAATTACCAGGCATGGGATTGCTGGGTCATATGGTAGATCTATTTCCAGCTTTCTGAGGTATCTCCATACTGTCTTCCACAATAGCTGCACCAGTTAACATCCCCACCAACAGTGGGTTAATTCCCTAAAGACTTTCCCTGTTTACCTCAGGTCTAGCCATTGATTGGCTTACCCATCCCCTCCTGGCTTACCAAATGATAAGGGAATATCTATAAATGCCTGAAGCAGGCAATGATGTGGCTACAGAAGGAATAAGGAATACATGGCTATAGAAAGAGTGCAGGGTTTTGTAATTGTGTCCAAATGGGGACAAGGATGGGGCCACTGCATTAAGAGCTAATCATGGCTTCCCAGGTTCTTCTGTTCCTTAGTTGTAGTTTTGGTTAGCATGTGATTTATCTCTCAGAGGTTCATGTGTTGCAGGCTTGGTCCACAGTGTGGTGGTGGGACCTTTAAGAGGTACAGTCTAGTGAGAGATCCTTAGGTCATGGAGATCACGCTCTTGGAAGGTATTGTGGGACTCCAGTCCCTCTCTGGCTTCCTGTTTTACAATGAAATCTCTTCTTCCTGTGTGTTACACCTCTCTTGTTATTCATGACGAAGTGATGCCTCTGGAGTGGTGGTGGTGTTTCCTGCCAGAGCCTGCACCATGCTTTTTTGGCTTTCAACCTCTAAAACTGTGAGCTAAATATACCTCTTTTAAAAATAAAGTTAACTTACTTCAGGGATCTTAATAGAGTAATGAAAAATTGACTAATACAGTTGTGAAAAATTGCTCAGAAATGTCCAAGCTACCTGGTCAGAATGGCTGCATGGGACAATGTGACAGAGAAGCAGGCATATGAATAAAACTGTGGCAGGAAAAACATACTTATCTTTGCTCTAGAAGAAAGCTACAAAAATAATCAATAAAAATGGTCTGAGGATTGTAGGAAGTTAATCTTAATTATGGTCCTGTAGTATGACTGACAAAGTACTTGGATCTTCAGATGTTTTCAAAGATAAAAGGGAAAAATCTATCTGACTCAGATACAAGATAACAGAAAAATGCTTGGTGTGAATGACTGGAAAATTGAATAGAGTTTGTGAATGAACTATGCAATGTATGAGACAGCTAGTACTAGGGGAAATCAAGTTTCTTAAAGTTACTTTCACTGACCATCCATAAGTAGTGGGCATCTGACACCGATAACCCTTATGGTCATTGTCTACATGTGTGCAGTTTGTACACTGCAATAAAAGGCAGCTACTAAGAGGGAAGTGAACTTGGGGGAAATTCTCTTCCTCTGAAATGAAGACAGGATTTCTTTTACCATCATATCCACCTAGAGGAACACTTTTATCCATTTGTACCAAGACCCAAAACCCATGTCTCATTTCCTTTTGGTAGCAGCAGCATCTTATTTTCTTTTTGGAACCTGTCTCCTGCCCCATCAAATATGGGGCAAGAGGAACTTTCAGTTGTGCTGGCTCAGCTTCCTTACCCTTGGGTATATTCATAGGCCAGCCTGGGTAAACTGAACTCTTCTGAAATCTGTAACTTGGGAACAATGGCACAAATCTTGGAGTTGTTCAGAGCTAAGTCATTGTGAATTTAGAATTGAATGAGTATTATTGTTGCTAAGTTCCTCAGAGCTCCCTGAAGCCTGAGACGTCCCTGATTTCTTTGGCCAGCTTCAGTTAATGAAACTCGGTCTTAGAAGGAAACTGGAGCTCAAAGAAAGATTCCTATTGTTTAACTAATACAAAGGAGATAAAAAAAAATCAGTGCTCTTTGAGGTTTAGGCCATTAAAAGCCAATATTCATTCAACCATTTATTCAACAAACACTGTTTTCTGTGCAATTCTCCATAGTCATTTTCTGCCTTTTAAAGTTTAGAAATCAGTTTGCCTTTTAAAACCTATATGCACCAATTCACAATAGCAAATATATGGAATCAACCTCGATGTCCATTAACTGTTGACTAGATAAAGAAATTATGGTGTATATATAAACTATAGAGTATTACTCAGCTGTAAAAAAAAATGAAATCCTGTCTTTTGCATCAAGATGGTTGTAACTGGAATCCCTTATACTTAGAGAAATAAGCCAGTCCTAAAAAGACAGATATCATATGTTTCCCTAATCTGATGTAGCTAATAGAATAGCTGAAATGTAATGTATTAGACTGAAGCAGTCATCTTTTTTGTTTTTAAGATTTATTTATTTTGGGGCTGGCACCATGGTGCAGTAGGTTAATCCTCTGCCTGCAGCACTGGCATCCCTTATGGGTGCTGGTTCTAGTCCTAGCTGCTCCTCTTCCAATTCTGCTCTCTACTGTGGCCTGGGAAAACAGTAGAAGATGACTCAAGTGCTTGGGCCCCTGCACCCACATGGGAGACCAGGAAGAGGCTCCTGGCTCCTGGCTTCAGATTGGTGCACATCTGGCCATTGCGGCCATTTGGGGAGTGAACCAACGGAAGGAAGACCTTTCTCTCTGTCTCTCTCTCTCACTGTCTGTAACTCTACCTCTCAAATAAATAAATAAAATCTTTAAAAAAAGATTCATTTATTTTACTTGAAAGTCACAGTTACAGAGAGAGGGAGAGGTAGAGAGAAAGAGAGAGATAGAAGGAGAGAGAGAGAGAAAGAGAGAGAGATAGAAGGAGAGAGAGATAGAAGGAGAGAGAGAGAGAGAGAGAGAGAGAAAGAGAGAGAGATAGAAGGAGAGAGAGATAGAAGGAGAGAGAGAGAGAGAGAGAGAGAGAGAGAGAGAGTCTTCCATCCACTGGTTCATTCCCCAGATAGTTGCAAATGGCTTGAGCTCTGCTGATCTGGAGTCAGGAGCTTCCTCCAGGTCTCCCATGCAGGTGAATGTGCCCAAGCACTTGGGCCATCTTCCACTGCTTTCTCGGGCCACAGCAGAGAGCTGTATCGGAAGTGGAGCAGCCAGGACTTGAACGGGCGCCCATATGGGATGCCAGCACTGCAGGCGGCGGCTTTACCCACTACGCCACAGCGCCAGCCCCTAAAGCCGACATCTTGAGATTCAATGATTGTTTATAGCCCCTGTCTCTTCCATTGAGGAATAGTGTTTTATTCTATTTTGTTTTCTTTTTTTTTCCTATTATTTGTTGAACTCCATTACTTAAACTAGGGTTAACTATATGATAATTAAGTATACTGAAAATAGATCATGGTAAAAATTAAGAATGGGAATCTAAGAGGGTAGAGAGGAAGGGTTGAAGTCTGGAGGGGAGGGAAAGTAGAGGGTGAAATCCCACTATGTTCTTAAATCTGTATATATATGAAATATATGAAACTTGTATAACTTAAATAAATAGCATGAAAGAAAAAAAACCTATGTGTACCTATAAGGGAATGTTTCTTATCACAAATATGAGGGTACTTAAAAAAGTTTTTAGAATGTTTTTTCATAAAAACATTTTCCATGAACATTTTGAAAATGCCTCATATGTCATTAAGTATGTAATATATCTTAGCATCAAAGTTCATTAGAGAATACAGTCAGAAGGTTCTAGTAGCTGATGCACTTTATACTGAATCAAAGTTTTTCTTGGGAAGTCCCACCAGGACAAATAATCCAAGAGATTTGATCTGATTAAGATCAGGCCTTGGCAAGAATCAATCTTTCCCTGGTTACTGCTACTTTTTGTGTTTTAGCAATTTCCTGTCTTCAATAAGACTCTGTTTGCATGTTCAATTCATCACTGTGTTAGTCCATACATACGCAGTTAAACTGACTCAGGTTTTTTAGTCTTGATCCATAAAGATGAGTTTTTGTAGGAGGCTCTGAGGTTTGGCTTTCTGTGGACTCCAAAGCACTATTCCACCATCTACTACATAGGAAGTGATGCTCAAATGCTTGGGGTACAAGCCCTGAATCATTTATCCTCAGATCTCAGAGTTTGCAAAGGATGCCTCAGGCAGATTTCTAACTCTGGGTGAGAGTCCATGTATAGCAGGTAGTAAGATTTGAGCAATGGGCCATAGGTTTCCTTTCTGAAAAGTTCGATCCTCACCTGAAACAGTCTCTCAAATCAAGATAGTTCATAGAGGATGTCTAAAAATTTTAACAACCTAAATCAATTCTGTTCTTTTACTTGAAACTAGTTTGGCCTTGCACTTAAATTTTTTTCTTTCTATTTGAGAATGAGTTTTTTTTTAATAGATAAATTCATGGCATAGTCACATTACACATTATGTGTACCATATAGCCACTGTATTAAAAGTTAAGGGTGTCAAAAAAACTAGAAATAGGGGCAGATGTGGAGATAGAGTCTATGTTCCCTTAGTCATTTAATTACTGTATACCTTCTCTGAAGGCTAGGATAGTGTTTATCTTGTCTGACCCTCACTGTTACTGGCAGCATAGCATATGGGAAGATTAAGTGCTCTAAAAATGCAGGTTATTATAGCTGGTTGTGCAAGCTGAAAGGAATTTCATCTCTGAAAAAGAACAATTTCAAGCAGGCAGACACCAAAAATTAGGCATTCTCACAGCCATCACTGAACCTGACAGCAAACAGAATATAGAAGTAGGGCCTGCCATGAAAATATTGAGTCAAATTAATTATTAATTGGCAGGTATGTATGAAATGTTTGATTTTGAATTACTAATGGGTGGATCTCAAGGATGTCAAGGCAAAAGGCCACCTCACCTCACTTGGATGTGAAGGTGAATGGTTGGAGAAGAAAGATGCATGCCCAGGGGCTAAGAACTGAGTAAGACCCAAAGGAAATCATGTGGAGGTGCTAAATTATATTATAATGTATATTTAACCACCTAGCAGTCACTGTGCTACAGGTTGAGGTTACAAGTAAGTATGAGATAAAGTATTTGCCTGCAAAGGACTTGTTCACAATTTAATGATTTACCATCAGACAAGTAAACACTGAATTCTAATATATTACTTTTCTTATGTAATACCATATGCTTAGAACTGTGCTTTAAAAATAATATGGCAAAAGTAGGTTTGAAGTATATCACTGAAAACTGAAAGTATTAACCAGAGCACTGTCCAAAACATGTATGTGAGACTAATAAAATACTTGTGTGGAAAAATCAGCACTAATACTTGTGCTCAGCATCACAGCCAATCTTTTGTACCTGGAACACAGAAGTTTCTGCTTCCAACTTCAGAGTATGTCCTAGAGCGCTGTCTCATCCAAATTGAAAATTTTACGCAGGATAAAGCCTTCTTCACCATTTTCTGTCAACATACAGTGAAATGTCTTTGCAACTTCATGACCTGCCTTTCTAACTACCCAGAAAATTTTGAATAATGGACATTAAGGCAATTATTGAAATCACTAAACCACTTGCATTAAAGGAATTTACTTACATAGGATTTCAGAGGTTTTTTTCCCCCTTTTTAATCCACTCTATGGAATGAGTTTGAGGATACGTGTGAAAGCATAGCCACCATCAAGGCCATAAACATAGCATTATTTCCCAAAGTTTTCTTACCCCCTTTATTATTATTTGTCTACTGCCTACCTTTTTTCATATTTTCTTCTTTTTCTTAATGCAAGAACAATTAACTTAAGACCTGCCATCTTGGTAAATTTTAAGAATGCAATCTAATATTGTTAGCTATAAGTACCATGGTGTACAGTCAATCTCTAGAACTTAGTCAATCTGTTTAACTGAGACTTTGTACCCTTGACCATCACCTCCCTATTTCCCCATCCTCTAAAGTCCTGGAGTCATCATTCTACTTTCTTTTTTGAAAATGATGATTTTTTTTGTTTCTACATACAAGGGAGATCATATAATGTGTGTTTTTTCACGTCTGGCTTATTTTACTTAGCATAATGCCTTCCAGGTCCATCCATGTTTTCGCAAATGGAAAGGTTCTCTTTATTTTTTTTAATTCATTTGAGAGGCAGAGAGATGAAGTGAGAGTAATATACACACAGCAGATGGACAGACAGACAAAAAGAGTACTATGATCTGCTGATTGACTTACTAAATGCCTGCAACAACTTGAGCTGGGCTGGGGCCAAAGCAAGGAGCTGAGAGTGCAATCCAGGTCTCCCACATGGGTAGCAGGAACCCAATTACTTGTGCCACCACTATTGTTTCCAAGGGTCTGCATTAAATGGGAAGTTCGATTCAGGTGCTGGAGCCAGAAATTGAACCCATGCACTCTGATGTGTGCAGGTATCTTAACTGGTAGACTAAATACCTACTCTGAAAAAGTTTGTCCCCAACTGCCTCAAATATTATATATTAGGAAATGCATGTATAAACTATGCCTTCCAATAAGGGAAGCTTTATGGTTTGTGGATCCTGAAGTCCATATATTTCTGAAGGCTTCCTTTCGAAAAGAATATTACCAAATTTTATACAGAATTATGTAAAAAAGTGATTTTTAGGAAAAATGTGCTGTTATAAGTAACTCTAGATTAGACACTATTAAACAAAAGTCATATATGAGAGGGAGGGGATGTACAGTTTGGCACATGCTCAATCAGACTTACCCCTAATGGTAGAATTAGAAATGTGT
The DNA here is from genome assembly GCF_964237555.1 of Oryctolagus cuniculus. Lineage (NCBI taxonomy): Eukaryota > Metazoa > Chordata > Mammalia > Lagomorpha > Leporidae > Oryctolagus > Oryctolagus cuniculus. Next base: position 29,272,043 of record NC_091453.1, on the reverse strand, counting down.
CAGGGAATTCCAATTCAATCCCATCAAGGTGGTATGTACCAATGCCATCTCACTAGTCCAAGTGATCAGTTTCAGTTCATAATTTATCATAATGATAGGATTAAGTGTCAAAGGATCACATAAACAAGACTAGTGTCTGCTAATACTAACTGATAGAGTTAAAAAGGAGAGAACAATCCAACATGGGAAGCGGGATACACAGCAGACTCATAGAATGGCATATGTCCTCAACAGCACTCTGGCCTCAGAATCAGCCCTTAAGGCATTCAGATCTGGCTAAAAAGCCCATGAGAATATTTTGGCATGGAAAGCCAAGACACTCTGGCAAAAAAAAAAAAAATGACCTAAACAAAAGATCTCTGTGAGTGAGAGCCCAGTGGAAAGAACAGGTCATCAAAGAAGGAGGTACCTTTCTCTGAAGGGAGGAAAGAACTTCCACTTTGACTATGACCTTGTCTAAATAAGATCAGAGTTGGCGAACTCAAGAGGCTTCCATAGCCTTGGCAGCTCATGACAAGAGCCTCGGGTGATTACTGACATCATAAATAAGAGTGTCAATTGTTAAATCAACAACAGGAGTCACTGTGCACTTACTCCTCATGTAGGATCTCTGTCCTTAATGTGTTATACTATGTGAATTAACGGTATAACTAGTACTCAAACAGTACTTTATACTTTGTGTTTCTGTGTGGGTGCAAACTGTTGAAATCTTTACTTCGTATATACTAAATTGATCATCTGTATATAAAGATAATTGAAAATGAATCTTGATGAAGAATGGGATGGGAGAGGGAGTGAGAGATGGGATGGTTGGAGGTGGGAGGGAGGTTATGGGGGGAAATAGCCGCTATAATCCAAAAGTTGTACTTTGGGAATTTATATTTATTTTCCTTACTCATAAGTTTAAGGCATTGGAATTTATATTTATTTAATAAAAGTTTAAAAAAACAAAAAGGCAGAAGGAAATATACATAAACACTATACTTAATGAAATTATTTCCCATAGGGACAAAGTTTTAACAATTCTGAAACCACTGTACATGTATAATTGAATTAAATAATCACATAATTTCTGACTGTTGAAATGGGAATTTACAGATTAGCAAGGGGAGGAGGCTAGAATGATCTACTTGGTAATGGATGAGTGTATGAATCATCAGCATGAACTCAGGTGTAGCTTCATAAAGATATAGAGTTGTTTATAGAAATATCTATAGATACGTAGATACATATGGGATCATATACACACATGCTTTTCCATATTCTGATGGTATACTATGCAAACATTATCCAAAATAAAGGAGTGATTGTTCTAATATTTGATAAAGGAGATATCGTGGTTACTTTAAGCTATCAATTTGATAGACTAAGGTATATCCATATAGTAAAGTGTTATTTCTGGGTATGTCTGTGATGGTGTTTCCTGAAGAGCCTGGCATTTAAATTAGTGGATCCAGTAAGGAAGATCTACTTTTATACAATTTGAACTAAAAAGGCAGAGGAAAGGTGAATTTGCTCTCTTCTGAAATGATGATGTTGATCTCTTGCTCTTGGACATGGGCACTCCAGGTTTCTTAGATTTTGGCCTCAAGGACTTGCGTAATTCATTGTCCCCTCTGGCTGTGAGGCCTTTGACCCTGGAATGACTTCCCTGGATCTCAGGCCTTTGGACTTAATTTGAGCCATTCTCCTGGTTTCCTTGGCTCTCCCGCTTATAGCAAGCTTATCATAACCTCCAAGCATATCTCAGCCTCCAAAACCACATGAACTAATTCTCCTAATAAATATCCATCAAATATCTTTATATACATATATCCTATTGGTTCTGTTTGGAGAACCTGATAATACAGTAGACTTCAGAACAAAGGAAAATACTAGAAACAATGAAATGCATTATATATTGATGAAAGAATCAATACACCAAGAAGACATAGTAATTATAATTGTAAATGTGAATGCATAAACAGTAGAGCTACAAAATACATGAAGCAAAATCTGGTGTAACTGAAAGGAAAAGTAGAATATCCACAATTATACCTGGAAACATTAACACCCCTCTCTGAGGAACTGATAGAACTACTAGAGAGAAATTGAGGAAGGATACAGTAGAAATCAACAATGCTATCATTTAATACAATCAAGCTGATATTTGTAGAGCACTCCACAAAACAATAGAAGATACTTTTTTTTCCTAAGACCGTATCCTGGGCCATAAAACTAATCCCTACAGATTTATAAGAATATGATCATGTAGAGTACCTTCTCTCCATAGTGGAATCAAATTATGAATCAGTAACAAAGATAACAGGACAATACCAGAGATATTTTCCTGGGTTCTTCAGACATATTTACAACTCCATGTGCATATTTGACAACTTCAATAATTGAAACCAATTCCTCAAAAAACTCAAGTACCATAACTTGCTAGTATGAAGCAGAATAGCCCTGTAACTGTTAAGGAAATAGCATTCATAATTTAAATACTCCAGATCTAGGTGTTTTCACTGGAGAATTCAACCAAATGTTTAAAGAAGAGTTAACAAATTATACACAGTAGCTTCCAGAAAATTGATAAGGAAGCAACACTTCCCTAAGTCATTTTATGAAACCAGCATTTATCTTTATCTTAACCAGACAACTCAGTATAAGAAGTAGTCCAGTATCTGCCATACAGGTCCAACTGCAATTCAATGATGGAAAAATGTTCTTTTTGATGAATTATATTGGAGCAATTGGATTTCCATTGAGGAAAATGAGGGACTTCTACTTAAAAACTCATACCTTATAAAAAATCAGCTCAAAATAGACCATAAATTTAGATGTCAAATGAAAAGTTATAAAACTTTTAGAACATAAAATAAAAAGTCTTTGAGACCAGAAGCTTAGTGAGTTCTTAGTTTTGATACCAAAAACGTGATTCATAAAAATAATCACTTTAACAAGATAAAAAATTTTCATTCTGTGAAAGACCCTGCAAAGAGAATGAAAAGACAAGCTACAGACTGTGAGAAAATACTTGCAAATCACATATCTAACAAATGTGACTTGTATTTAGAATAAATTTTATAAACTCTGAAAAATCAACCCTAAATAATCAGTATATTCAGAAATGGGCAAAAGACATGAAGAGACAATTCATGGACAAGAATATACAGGTGGCAAATATGAAAATCTGTTCAATGTTACTAGCTGTTAAGGAAATGCAAATTAAGACTTTGTGACACTACTACATACCACCTTGAATGGCTAAAGTGAAAAATACATAGTGAGAATGTCAAATGCTGGTGTAATAGTTTGCTTTTGCTGCCATAACAAAGTACCACAGTCTGGGTAGCTTGAGCAACAGAGATTTGTTGTCTCACAGTTCTGAAGGCTGAAAGTCTGAGATCAAGGTATTGGAAGGGTTGTTTTTTTCTGAGGTGGGGTGTGACTATAAAGGTGGGTACTATGAGGGAGGTCTTCCTGTTGATGGAACAGTTCCCTATCTTGATTGTGCTCATGGTTGTATGAACTACATGTGCAAGTTGAATATCCCTTATCTGAAACAGTACTACAAGAATTTTGGATTTTGAATTTTTTAGAAAATGTTTTGGAACATTGGCATATACATAATGAAATATCTTGGGGAAGGGACCCAAATCTAAACACGAAATTTATTAGTTTTTTATTTATTTGAGAGATGGGGGTAGAGAGAGAGCATGCTGCTATCTACTGGTTCTCTCCCTAAATGCTTGGAATGACCAGGGCTGGTACATGCTGAAGCTGGGAGATTGGATCACAATCCAGGTCTCACACATGGATAGCAGGAACTGAATTACGTAAACCTTTACCTGCTGCCTGCCAGAAACTTCAGTGGCAGGAAGCTGGAGTCAAGAGCTGGAGCTCGGAATATAACCCAGGCATTCTCGTGTTTGATGCAGATGTCATAACTGCTAGGCTAAATGCCTACTCCAAAGCATGGAATTTATATGTGTTTCTTTTTTTTTTATTTGACAGGTAAAGTTATAGACGGTGAGAGAGACAGAGAGAAAGGTCTTCCCTCCATTGGTTCACTCCCCAAATGGCCGCCATGGCCAGCGCTGCGCCGGTGCGAAGCCAGGAGCCAGTTGCTTCTTCCTGGTCTCCCATGCGGGTGCAGGGCCCAAGCACTTGGGCCATCCTCCACTGCCCGGGAGGTCCACAGCAGAGAGCTGGACTGGAAGAGGAGCAACTGGGACTAGAACCCGGCGCCCATATGGGATGCCTGCGCTGCAGGCGGAGGATTAACCAAGTGAGCCACGGCGCCGGCCCCTGTATGTGTTTCATATGTACCTTGTACATATAACTTGAAGGCACTTTTATAGATGATTTTTAACATCCCTGCATTTTGTCTGATCCCTCACATGAAGTCATGGAATTTCCCATTTGTAACATTGTTTTGGGACAATGAGGGTGATTTCATGTCTTGTCTCACATTAGAGATTTCATGTGGACAGGGACAGTGAACAAAGTATGATTTACTGAAAGTGAGAAACCTGCTGCAGCAGTCAGGAGGGGAACTTCAAGGGAAGAGTACCAAAGAAATTTGCCAGTGCTTGAGCTCTTTTATATGCGAAGTGACTCTCTGACCCCTTTCTGTAAAGTGATAACATATTTAAGCAATTAAGGGAGAAGCAGAATAGCAACCAGGAGGCCAGAATGACAACCAATCAGCAGGCAGGGATAGCAACCAATCAGGTAACTGAAACTGTCTGCTAATGAGGGATGCTATGTGGACCAATCATGTAACTGAAAGTGTTTGCTAATGAGACATGCTACGTGAACCAATCAGGGAACTGATTTTTGAGCAGCTTGTTTTGTACAGATGTGGACAGAGTGCTCAATATGATCCCTTCAGCAGACTCAACATCTGAAGATTACATTGTAAATGTTTCCCAGTCTCCCCTTCTTTCAGGGCTCCTAGAGAGTTACATCATGTGTGTGTGTGTGTGTGTGTGTGTGTATGTTTTGCTATGTTTTTTGTCTTCTCCGGTGGCCCCTGGAATCACTATCAACTGTCATGTCAGTGCCCAAAAAGTTTCAGATTTTGGAGCATTTAGGATTTGTGAATTAGAGATGCTCAACTTGTAATAAGATGGCATAGAACTATTTTTTAATTTTATTTCCACTTTATTTTATTACCCAGGATAAGTTGGTGCAGTGGGCAGTAGAAATGTACTTGGATGGGGCCAGCATTGTGGTACAGCAGGTTAAACTGTGGCCTGTGATGCCAGCATCACATATATGGGTGCCGGTTTGTGTCCTGGCTGCTCCACTTCCAATCTGTTTTGCTGCTGGTGGCCTAAGAAAAGCAGCAAAGGATGGCCCAAGTATTTGGGCCCATACCACTCATGTGGGAGACCTGGATGAGGCTCTTGGCTCCTGGCTTCGGCCTGGCCCAGCATTGGCCATTTGGGAGTGAATCAGTGGATGGAAGACCTCTTTGTCTTTCCCTCTCTAACTTTTCTTTCCAAATAAATAAATAAACAAATCTTTTTTTTAAAGTGTGTCTGAAAGCCATTCCTATACTAGGATCATGAGCAATGATTTGGTCAGATTGCAATCTACAACAATATTACCTACTCTTCATAAAGTAATATATCTCTAACTCAGTTTCTCCTTAGCTAGGTACCAAAATACATGCAACATGTAGCACAGAGTTAGGAAAAGGCCAGCTACAGGTTGTTCTGGAAAGAATCCCAGTGAGAACTTCTCCATTTCATCTCTCCAGGAGGAGAGAGGGAACCTTGTCCATCGTGAAACTTTCCTATTGAGTATGTGTTCTCTTCCTGGTGACTACATGCGAAAAGATGGATTTCAGAATCAGTGTAATTGAGTTGGAGGTTTTAAAATTTAGTGCTTATCAGAATGACCCAGGATGCTTGTTGGAAAAGAATCATGTGGGCCATCCCAGGGAGACTAATTGGTAGATTTCATTGTGAGAAACATGGACATCAAGCTAACTCTGCTGTGCTTTGAGCAGGCCTGGCAGTGGGAACTATTTGATTCTTTGTCTATGAGTTCTTTACTGCCTAGATTGCTGGGTGAAACAAACTAATAAAAAGTAGCTCTAACTTATCTTGCTACAATAAGTGCTCCACAAATGCAGAGATAATACAATAGCTTGGTCCCTCTGTGCTTTCTCCTGCCAGTTGTACAATTACCTCTCACTGAGTGAGCCATAGTCCTGAAACACAAAAGTAGTTTTACTCCAAGAGATGCAAATCTATAGCATATAGGTGTATACAAATTACTGTTTACTCAACTATATATCCTCATGTACCTGAACTTCAAATACCATTTTTAGAAGATTTATTTATTTATTTGAAAGGCAGAGTTACAGAGAGGAAGAGGCAGAGGCAGAGGCAGAGAGAGAGTCTTCCATCTGTTGGTTCACTTCCCAAAATGGCTGCAGTGGCTGGAGCTGGGCCCATCAGAAGCCAGGAGCTTCTTCCAGGCCTCCCATGTAGGTGCAGGGGCCCAAGGACATGGACCATCTTCTACTGCTTTCCCAAGCCATAGCAGAGAGCTGGATCAGAAGTGGAACATTCCAGGACTTGAACCAGTGCCCATATGGGATGCCAGCACTGCAGGCGGCAGCTTTACCCACTATGCCACAGCACTGGCCCTTCAAATACCATTTAAAAACAGTTTTAGGGGCAGTTGTTGTAGCACAGCAGGTTTAAGCTACTACTTGGGATGTCTGTATCCCATAACAGAGTGCCAATGCAGGCCTTGACACCTCTGCTTCCAATACAGCTTCTTGCTAATATGTCTGGGAGGCATCAGATTCCTGACACACATGTGGGAGATTTGAGTGGAGTTCCTGGCTCCTGGTTTCAGCCCACCCCAGCCCTGGCTGCTGCAGCCATTTGGGGAGTGAGCCAGCAAATGAAGACCTCTATCTGTTGCTCTGTCACTCTGCCTTCAAATAAATAAATAAATAAATAAACAAACAAACAAACAAAGAGAAACAGATACAAATAGCATATTATTTTTAATGGAGAGGACTTCTGTTCCAAGTTGCACAGAAATGTCTCATTTCTTAGTGCTTGACCTAGGAGAAATGTTAATTTGTGATCATTTCTCCTCTGTGGGTCTGTGGTATCTCATAAGCTGTGTTTGGTTTACAGATGCACTGGAATGATTCATGGACCATTTCCAGATGCTGAAAGATTCTGCTCCAACTGCATGAGACAATCTTGAAGAAGCCAGTTTCCTGGCTCAGAAAGGAGTCTGCTACCCACTAATGCTATGGGTGAGTGTATGTGGCCTGTCATAGTGTCCCTGCATGTGGCAGCCTTGTTTTCATGGATTTCCAAGCTTTAGTTTGCCATGTGGTGATGCAACCCACAGTATTTCAGAACAAAGGCAACTTCAGGGCAAAGGGCAATAAAATCACTACTTGTGCCTTCCCTATGGACTCTGAAACTCTCTTTTCCCATTCCAGCTGCTCCTATCTTGCTCAAACCAGGATTTTGCTAGATATTGTTGAGTGCCTTTTACCTGTGAGGCCTATACTAAGCACCTTATTTTATTTAGCCTTCTCAACAACTGTGAAAGGTAAAGAATATTTTCTGAGTTCCCTAGAAAACAAAGCTTTGGGCAAGGATTAAGGGTTAATGCTTTATTTGGATGAGCCATTCTCAGGGCAGTGAGAGTGAAGCAAAAAGGGCAGTAAACAAGAAAGGCTAAGAAATAAAGCAAAGTGATTTCTGACTGCACTGGTCACTGTTTTTTCACAAGCCCTGACTGTTCATCAGGTCTACTTAGTGAGATACTAGGGGCATTTTTGTACAAGCTGTATTTAGAAAACTTATTTTGCAAGTTTCTGTCAGAGGGAGAAAAGGAGAGGGAAGTATATTTGCCTGCCTGCATCCTTTATCTCTCCCATTAGTTAACCTCTCCTCCAGGTTGGTGGTATTAACTCCCTCATACCTCCAGGTTGTCCCACCCAGCCCTTAGAGCAGCTGATATGGAAGCCAGATTCAACTTCTTGTGTTGTGGCATTTCACTGGAGCATAGAAGTGACTGAAAAAGCCAGAAAAGGCAAGCATGTGCCTTCTCAGCTTCAGCCAGCGAAACAGTGCTAGCCTACATGGAGTTAGTCAGTATGTCATTTGGATCCTCTTGGAAACACATGATGAAATGGGATTAGCAGTGCACAAGGTTGAAGGAGTCATGCCTATGAAAACTGAAGGGGTGAGGAAGCAGTATCAGGCAGAGAAAGCCTTCAGACCATAATGCTGGCCTGACACCTGTTAAAGGGATAACAGAAGAAAAAAGGAGAAGGGAAAGGAAGAGCCTTAAACTTGATGCAGGTCTGATATAGTCTTAGCCATCACCATGAGATAGCCAGGGCCCACCCTGCCATGCTCAGTTGTTGGCTGAAGGTCTCCAGGAAAGAACATGGCTTTAGTTCAAAATCTGAAGTGCCAACACTTGGACAGTGTCAGCTGTGTTCCTTGTGGCTGATTAGCAAGTTCTTTCTTGAAAGAAGCAATGTGTCTCCACAGCTGGCTGCAAAGACAGCTGAAGAGAAGGCAGTAGCTGAGGTTAAAGACAAGTGAAGAGAGGAACATTTGAGGAAATAGAAAATATATATCTAATAGAAGGATTGTACCCATTTAATAGAAAAGACGCTCAAAAAGTTATCTGAAGTTTTTAAAGTCACAGTGCTGGTAAGTGTAGTTGTCAGGAATGGAATTCAGTTTTGTCTGGTGTGTAGACATTTGGTTCTTCTCTAGTAGCTGGAGTATCATGTGAATTAGTAGCGGTCAAATGCTAGTGAAGTTTCTGCTAGGGGAATACTGTGATGTGATTAAGTATGTCTTCTGGCTGTTGTGACTCATTTTGTACCATCCCTGGTCTTTCTGGAGATTCTAAAAATCTCCTTAAACCCCTGTAATACATCTTTTTCTACTTAAAATAGCTAGAACATGATCTATAGCTACAATGAAGGGTTCTTGATAATAGAGTTCTTTTAGTAAAGATTTTATTGATCAAGTTTCAGAAATTCTTGTAGTAGATTGTTAAATGTAGATGACATGGTTGGCAGGAAAACCAATCTAAGGCCAACCCATTATGTCTTATTCCTTCTGGTTTTTGGTTTTCTGCTGTTGTAGAGGAACCACATTATTTCCAGGCATCCAATATGGTTCATTTGAGATCTCATGGTGTTGTTAAGAGGGAGTCGAAGAGTGTGAGAGGTAACTGAGTCACCAGAGTGTCATGAACCCCATGTTGTATTGGACTTCACCTATTTTGGCCCATAAGTACTAATTTGTAAATTTTGTGGAATTTTACAATGTTTGTACTGTGGAATAGTTATGGCAGAGTATTTATAGTATGAAAATTGGCAAAAGCTGCACTAAGGTACTTACCTTCCACTCCCTGACATGTCCAAGAGAGTAAATTTCTTAGTGTTAGCTAAACCTCACCTATGCAGACCTTGAAATATGTTTCTTCTCTGTGGGATCTTTGCAATCCACTATAGTAACAACCCCTCCCCCAATTTGTGATTTTGCATTCTGTGGTTTCAGTTACCTGTGGTCCAAAAATACAAGTATTAAATGGAAACTTCCAGAAATAATTAGTTTTAAATTACTTTTATTACTGTATTATTATAATTATTAGTGATTGTTGTCAACCTCTTCCTATGCCTAATTTAAAAATTGAACTATCATAGGTATTTATTTTTACAAAAAAGTATAGTATGTGTAGTATTTAGTGCTCTCTATGGATTTAGGTATCAACTGGGGGCTTGGAACAATTCCAACTTGGATAAGGGGCACTACTCTATTCTCCGAGGTCAAAATTGATGATTTCAGAATGACATGAGAGACATAGAAATGTTTCTCCTGCCTTCTGATTACCCATCTCCAATGTTGCAATTATTGCTATGTGACAAATTATCAAACTCAGCAGTGTTAAGCAACATTTGTTATGCTCACAGATTCGGTGGATCAGGACATCACATAGGACATACTGGGGATGGTTTGTCTTTCCCACACCATATCTGGGCCCTTCACTGGAAAAATTTGAATGACTGGGGGAGAATTGAATGGGTAGGGCTGGAATTATCTGGAAGCTTCTAAACTCACATGCCTAGTACTTGTGTTGGAATGGTTCAAAGGCCCAACTCATCTGAAACCATCAAATAGAACACTACACATCGCTTTTCCCTGTGGCTTGAGTTTCTTAGAGCCTAGTGGCTGATCTGTGAGGGAACATCCTAAGAGGGCTGTTCTGAGATTGGGTGGTTTAAAGAGAACCACCTGATGAGCACTGACATTGTGGCATAGTGCGTAATGCTGTTGCCTGTGATGTTGGCTTGCCTCATGGGTGCCAGTTCCTGTCCTGTGACTTTACTTCTGATCCAGCTCCCTCCTAATGACATGGGAAAAGCAGTGGAAGATGACCCAAGTGTTTGAGCCGCTGCTGACTATGTGAGAGACCCAGATGATGCTCCTACTTCAGCCTGGCCCAGTCCTGGCTATTGTGGCCATCTGGGGAGTGAACCAGCAGATGGAAGATGTCTTTTTCTCTCCCTCTGTTTCTCTGTAACTCTTAGTTTCATATGAAAAAATATATCTTTTAAAACCACTAATGAAGAGAACCTTGTATAAGCAAAATCTTTTATGACCCAGGCTTAGGAGAAATGCTGCATCACTTCTATCACACTCTTAGTTGAAATATTCACAAGCCCACCAAGATTCAAGGGAGGGACTCCACTTCTTGATGGAAGATGTGATCAAGAATTTGGGGCAGAGTTTTAAAAATACCCTCCCACCCTTAATACATACTTGTTAAATATTTTGGAATATATTTGGCCCTCTATATACACAGGTTGTATCCATGGATTCTACCAACCTTGGATTGAAAATGTTTATTAAAAAGATTGTGTCTGGTCTGAACATGCACAGGCTTTTCTTTTCCATTGGCATTAGTCCCTAAACAATAAAGTATAACAGCTAAATACAAATCATTCACATCTGTGTTAGGTATTATAAAAACATCTGTAGGTAATGTGTACAGGAGGATGTACATAGGATATATGCAAATACTACACATATGAGGGACTTGGTCATCCACAGATGTTTGATAACCATGAAATATCCTGGAACAAATATCCTATGGATGCCAAGGCACAACTGTACTAGTATTTATAATTCTTCTCTTTGAGTCAAATATGGTTACCAATCAAAAGACTTCTCCTCCTGGAAATCGGTATTATATCAGTATGCCATAGATTTTCCCAGATATTTTTCCATGTCGTAGCCATGCTAGAGAAGTTACCATGGACAGGAGGTTTGAGGACATGTAGGACCTGGTGCAGATGACAGAAAGGTATTATGGGAGGTCTGTGGGGATTGAAAAGGTATTTGTCCAATTTACATGTGGCTAGCCCTCCTTCTTGGCTTTGTGAAGAAAAGCAGAGATTAGAAAAATTATCCATGCCTCAAAAGTCCTTAGAGAAAGGTGAGACTCCCTACCATATTAACTACAAATCCCTTGTTTGTGTCTTTCTTGTCTATTTTTGTGCCAGTCTCTGAGATAGATTCTAGAATGTTCTAACAAGAGAGGACACACTCCTTATTCTCCCTTGCTCTCCCCTTAGTAGGGGAAACCCAACAAATTAATGGATTAGTTTGATGTGATAAACATGAAGGTAAAAATAAGACCAGAATACTGTGGGATGAAATAAAAGGGGCAGCCAACCCAAACTGGGAAATTAGGAATGACCATGAGGATGAGATGTCCCTGTAGGATGACTAAGAGTTTCTCAAGGGTTGTGGGGAAGGGTACTAGGTAGAGATAACATTTGTGCTGCCTAGCCACAGGGATATGTGTGGACTTTATCAAATTTCAAAGTGTCTAGAACTTGCACTAGAAGGGCTCGTATAAGATGAGGCAGGATGTTGGCATTGTGGTTCAGCAGGTCAAGCCACCTACTGTAATACTGGCATCCTACATGGGCACTGGTGCAAGTCCCAATTTTTCTACTTCTAATACGGCTCCCTGCAAATGCACCTAGGAAAGCAGTGGAAGATGGCCGAACTGCTTAGGCCCCTTCAACCCATGTGTGAGACCCAGGTGAGTTCTCAGAGTCTGGCTTTGGCTTGACCCAGCCCAGACATTGTGGCCATTTGCAGATAGAAGATTCTCTCTCGCTCATGCTCACGCTCACTCACGCACTCACTCACTCATTCACTCACACTGGATTTCAAATAAATAAGTAGATCTTTTAAAAAATGAGAAGGCTGAAGATTGAGAATTAAAGAGTTCAACAAACAGTATGACAAAAAACTTTCTCAACAGTCATTGCTTCTCAAAGTGTCAATTTCACTTCTACAGATTGCTTTTTAGGTGCTTTATTAGTTATCACAGGTCAGAGAGAATATGGTATTTGTCCCTTTGGGACTGTCTTATTTCACTGAGTATGATGTTTTCCAGATTCATGCATTTTGTTGCAAATGAAAAGATTTCAATTTTTTACTGCTGTATAGTATTCCATGGTGTACGCATCCCATAATTTCCTTATCTAGTCTTCAGTTGATGGGCATTTGCATTGATTCCATGTCTTACTATTGTGAATTGAGCTGTAATAAACATGGTGTACAGATAACTCTTTCATATGCTGATTTCCTTTCCCTTGGGTAAATTCCCAGGAGTGGGATGGCAGGGTCATACAGCAGGTCTATATTCAGATTTCTGAGGTATCTTCATACTGTCTCTCAGAGGCTTTACCAGTTTACGTTCCCACCAACAGTGGATTAGGGTACCTTTTTCCCCACATCCTCGCCAGCATTTGTTATTTGTTGATTTCTGTATGAAAGCCATTCTAACTGGGGTGAAGTGAAACCTTGTGGTTTTGATTTGCATTTCCCTAATGGCTAGTGATCCTAAGCATTTTTTCATGTGTCTGTTGGCCATTTGGATTTTCTCTTTTGAAAAATGTCTGTTTAAGTCCTTGTTGTTTGTTTTGTTGTTGTTGAGCTCCTTGATCTCTTCACGAATTCTGGTTATTAATCCTTTATCAGTTGTATACTTTGCAAATAATTTCTCCCATTCTGTTGGTTGCCTCTTCACTTTGCTGAGTGTTTCTTTTGCAGTACACAAGCTTCTCAGTTTGATGTAATCTCATTTGCCAATTTTGTATTTGATTGCCTGTGCCTCTGGGGTTTTTTCCAAGACTATTTGCCTGTGCCAGAGTTTTGCAGGGTTTCCCCAAGGTTCTCTAATAATTTGATGGTATCATGTCATAGATTTAGGTCTTTAATCCATTTTGAGCAGATTTTTTGGTAAGGAGTAAGGTAGGGGTCTTGCTTTATACTTCTGCACATGGAGGTCCAGTTTTCCCAGCACCATTTGTTGAAGAGACTGTCCCTGCTCCAGGGGTTGATTTTAGCTCCTTTGTCAAAGATAAGTTGGTTGTAGATGCTTGGGTTGATTTCTGGCATTTCTATTCTGTTCCATTTTTTTTTTTGACTGGCAGAGTGGACAGTGAGAGAGAGAGAGACAGAGAGAAAGGTCTTCCATTGCCGTTGGTTCACCCTCCAATGGCCGCCGCGGCCGGCACGCTGCAGCGGGTGCACTGCGCTGATCCAAAGGCAGGAGCCAGGTGCTTCTCCTGGTCTCCCATGGGGTGCAGGGCCCAAGCACCTGGGCCATCCTCCACTGCACTCCCGGGCCACAGCAGAGAGCTGGCCTGGAAGAGGGGCAACCGGGACAGAATCTGGCGCCCCAACCGGGACTAGAACCCGATGTGCTGGCGCCGCAAGGCAGAGGATTAGCCTATTGAGCCATGGCGCCGGCCCATTTGTTTTTCCATCTGTTTTTGTACTAGTACCAAGAGTACCCTGGAGTGTGTTTCAGAATCTCATAGTGTGTTGCCTCCACCTTTGTTTTTGTTGTATAGGATTGCTTTAGCTATTTGGAGTCTTCTTTGTTTCCATATGAATTTCAGCATTATTTTTCTAGATCTGAGAAGAATGTCCTTGGTATTTTGATTGGTATCACATTGAATCTGAGAATTAAAGAAGAGCTGAATCATACAACTTAGGTTAAACTGTTTACATTCTATCCTGTAGGTAGTGGGGAGTCACTTATGACTTTTGTCCTTGAGTACATACAGTACATAAGGAATTACATTTCACAAAGATTGCTCTATATAAAGTTTGGAAAACAGTTTGGAGTGGGAAAGGCATTGAGATAAAGAAACTACGAGAAGGTTCACTATAAAAGAAGTTATGTATACTTATATTACTACAGTCATGAAGTGATAGTGATGAGTAAATAGCTGGATGGATTTGAGATATAGAGGTGCAATCATCTGGTCTTAGTGACTGATTAGATTTGATAATGTAATATGGTATGCTGGGTACAGGGATGATGTCACCTTTTATAAAAATATACAATGCAGAGGATGGAGGAAGAAGGGTAGACAGAGTGAGAAATGAATATAGCTCTAGACATACTTGAGTAGATTGTAAGGCATCCAGATGAAATAGTTGGAAAAAGGTCTGGAGTAACAGATTTAGGAGTCATTAACATATAAGCATGTGAAAAATAAATCCACAAGAATCCATTAGTTTACCTATGATGGATATAGAGTGAAAAGATGTTCAAGTACAGAACCCCAGAGAACAATAATTTTCAGGGATGGACAAAGGAAGAATGACTGCAAAGGATACAGAGATACAAAAATCAGGAAAAAAACAGAGTCCCAGGAAATTTGGGGAAAATTATGGATTTGAGAGTAACCTAGGAAATGATTCATTTCTACTTGGGAACAAAAGAAAGATACATGAAAAAAATACCTCTTTGTTAGGAAGAAATTACCCTTAGGGAATTGGTGAGTTAAGGCTAAACATAAGCCTTTGTGTAACACTCCGATTGTTTAATATACTCTATTTTTCACCACAACACAATACAAAAAGAGAGATTAGGTTCATTATATGGTTCAATTTCCTTTTTAGTTTCATGATTGTTTTTACTTTATTTCTGTTTCAAGTTACACACAATGTCACCATAACAGGAATAATAGTAATAATAAAGAAAATGGCCCATAATTATTTGATTCCGAAGAATCTGCTTTCAAATCTTATTTCTTTCAAGATTGTATATAAGCAATTTTTGTAGTTATAATTTGAACATTTATTCCTTATTAGAATTCACTTGTTTACAATTAAGGATATTTCAATAGACATGCGTAGGTGTTACCAACTATGATTTTAAATGTCGGCTTAATGTTCTGTTGCAATATTTGTACATTCCTCTATTCAATATTATAGACAATTCTGAAATTTACTTAATTGAATGCTTGAATGCATAATGAGTATCTTCAGTCACTCCCAGAATTAGAAAAATGTATCACAAATTTGAAAAACTTTTGAATTTCAGTTTAATATTATAACACAATGATTTGAAACCTAGCTCAGGGTTTACTTCATTGATGTCTAGCTTTAGTGACTACCACAGTTGAAATTATACATCATAAGGTCTATGATACAAAATACACATTGGGAGAAGATTATTGTTAATGATAATAGATATAAATCTGTATTTCACACAGTCTTTTTGTTAATTATACAAGTTTGTTGCCAACTTCTGGTCAGGTCAGCTCTGATTAAATAATCAATTTTTTATTCAGTTTTCTGCCAAATGAAGAGTTCATACTGGGAGTAGAAGTTTTAACCCTGTCTTTTAATTTTTTATTTGTTTGAACTTACATCATTAGTGTTGTTATCCTTGACTTGTCTATCTGAAATCATTTCTGGCCCCTTTGCCACTTTATGAGGATTTTATTAGTTAAAACCAGATGATATGAGCCATTAATCTTAACTACATAGATGTAAACAGCAGTCCATTGTAACATCCTATGTGAGGGAAACACTGAACTGTGGGTAGCCTCTGACTTTAGACTTAGGGATCAAATAAGGGTGCCTCATAGAAAATAGTTGCAGAGCTATCTTTCTTCCTTTTATGAGGGGGTGTCAAAATGTTAATGGAAAAGGTGTATTATTGGTAGGGACTACAGGGACTCCTGGAATGGAAAGTGAAACATAGGAAAGAAAAAAAAAAAAAACACATGATTTAACTCTCCAGGAGCATGAAGGAGGGGAGGGGGAGATAAGAGAATGGAACAACATATACAATGTAATTTTCAGATTGTAAGTGGGCTGAGTGGACCTGATTGAGTACTCTGCTCATTTTTGTGCAAAAGAAACTATTCCAGTATCAGTTCCCTGGTGGTTCACATAGCATGGCTTATCAGCATACATTTTCAGTCCTGATTGGTTGTTATTCCTGCCTTCTGACTGGTTGTTATCCCTGCCTCCTGATTGGTTGTTATTGGTGCTTCCTGATTGGTTGCTATCCTGGTCTTCTGATTGGTTATTTGTGCTTCCTGATTGATTTCTATCCCTGCTTCCTGATTGGCTATTATCCCTGCCTGCTGATTGGTTGCTATCCCAGCCTTCTGATTGGTTGTTATCCCAGCCTTCTGATTGGTTATTTCTACCTTCTGATTGGTTGCTATACCTGCCTTCTGACTGATTGTTATCCCTGCCTTCTGATTGGTTGCTATCCCTGCCTGCTCATTGGGTATTATCCCTGACTTCTGATTGGGTGTTAATTGTGTCCTGATTGGATGTTATCCCTGCCTTCTGATTGGTTGCTATTCCTGTCTTCTGATTGGCTGCTATCTCTGCCAAATGATTAGTTGTTATTGGTGCTTCCTGATTGGTTGCTATGTATGCCTACTGATTGGTTGTTATCCCTGCCTTCTGATTGGTTGCTATTCCTGTCTTCTGATTGGCTGCTATCTCTGCCTTATGATTGGTTGTTATTGGTGCTTCCTGATTGGTTGCTATGTCTGCCTACTTATTGGTTGTTATCCCTGCCTCCTGACTGGTTGCTTTGCCTGCCTTCTGATTTTTTTTAAAGATTTATTTATTTATTTGAAATTCAGAGTTATACAGAGAAAGGAAAGGCAGAGAGAGAGAGGTCTTCCATCCGATGGTTCACTCCCCAATTGGCTGCAATGGCTGGAACTGCCAATCCAAAGCCAGGAGCCAGGAGCTTCTTCCAGGTCTCCCACACGGGTGCAGGGGCCCAAGCACTTGGGTCATCTTCTACTGCTTTCCCAGGCCATAGCAGAGCGCTGGATTGGAAGAGGAGCAGCCGGGACTAGAACCGGCGCCCATATGGGATGCCAGTGCTTCAGGCCAGGGCGTTAACCCGCTGAGCCGCAGCGCCAGCCCCCTAATTGGTTGTTAATCATGCCTTCTGATTGGTTGTTGTCCGTGCCTTCTTGGTAGTTGTTATTCTGGCCTCCTGATTGGTTATTATTTTGTCCATCCCCAATTGGTTAAATTTACATCTCAGAAAAGGGTCAATCAGAGAAAGCCATTTTGGATATAAAAGAGCCAGTACTTGCAAGCTTCTCTGGCAACTCAAAAGATAAACTTCCCTTTTCTCACTATCCCTATCTGCATGGAAAATCTTTCATGTGACAAGAACCAAGATCACCCCTCATACTCCTGCAAAATTATGAACAAAAATACACATGAATTTAAAAATTTTTGATATCAAAGTAAACTTGCCCTTTAATTCTTTTCTGTGAACTTTGGGAAGTCTCTCCAAACTATGTGTGTGTGTGTGTGTGTATATATATATATATATATATATATATATATATAGCTATATATACATAGCTATAACTTGAAGTTGTAATATTTCTTTAAACTATGTATATATATAGCTATAATCATAGCTATAACTTGCAATTGTAATATTTCTTCAAATGATGTATATATATATATATAGCTATATATATACATAGCTATAACTTGCAATTTTAATAATTCTTCCTTCCCCTAGGTGTATCATTTTGCATCTCCTTTGTATAGCACCCCACTTTGGAGTCTAGTGATCCAAAAAAAGATCCCTGGTATTAACATTCTAACAAGCTTCTGCTGTTGTCTTGTGCCTAACAATTCTGTGGAACTCTAGTCAGTTAGGGATAGTTCTTTTTTAAAAGACAGAACTTCCATCCACTGGCTCACTGCAAAAATGACTGTAACAGCCAGGGCTGGGCCAGGCCAAAGCCCGGAGCCTGGAACTCAGACAAGGTTTCTCACATGGGTATTAGGGACCCAACTATCCTCCTAGGGGATACATTAGTAGGAAACTGGAATTGGGACTTGAAACAAGACTTGAACTCAGATGCTATGATATGGAATGTAGGCATCCTAAGAAACATTATAACATCTAGGCTAAATGCCCACCCTTAGAGATAATTCTATCCATTGTAAGCAGAATTTTTGAGTAATAGATCATTAGTAAGTATGGTTTATTGACAGAATTTTTAAACAACAGTACCCTAGTCATTACTATGCCTAAATCTGTGACATTACTGATGATATGACTCTAGTATTGCTGGTTAGTATTGTTGTTTACTGATATATAACCAAACTATTTATATAACTAAGAAGCAATATTTACAAGTTCATGGAGTACTTTAAACTTAGTAGGTATGGTTAGTAGACCTCACCTGAGAGTCAGTTTTCTTTGTTCCAGTTTTTCTTTTGCTGTTATGCATTGACTATCCATTTCTTCAAGATTGTAAAGAATACCTTCAATAAATAATAAAAGCTAATATGTATTGAATGGAAGCTTTGTGCCCATTCCTCTTTGAAGCACTTTAAATGTATTAACTCTTTTAACTCTCACAGTAATCCTAAGGAAGATTTTTTAGAGGAAACATATACAATCTGTATTTACCACAGACATTTTTTAATACCCTTAAGTGTGCTGGCTCAAAAGGCCTCAGTAATAGGGAAACAAACACAATAACCAGGACTTATTGCAAAGCCTTTCTTGATGTAGAAGAGGACAATCAAAACTGTTCACCTTGTGGTGGACTGATAAATGGGTAGTTGTGGCTGAGACACAGAGACTGAGTGACAATTTGCTCATGGTACTACAGCAGAAAAGTCACTTCAAAAGAAAACTAAGTACCATGGTAAGCCATGACAATAAAGAGAGAAAGACGTTCCTAAAAGGAGCTCACAGATATGTGTAATACACAAAGCAATTATTGTTCTACAGTGAGCTAAATCTGTGTTAGATGGGGAATGCAGGGTGCCTGGGAAACACATTGGAGATTGGCCTTCTTAGGTTTTAATGGCAATAACTAACACTTTTGGGCATGCAGTCTTAAAGTATCTTCTTCAAGATACTTATAAACTACAAAAAGAAAAATAGTAATGTTACAGATATGCAACCATGTGATCAAAGTGAACATTACCAGTAATAAGAATTATTGCTATTGTATATTCGCCAAAAAGATACGTTAAAAAGGTTATGATAGGTCTATGGTATTCTATGGTATTTGTGCCCCAAAATTTGTAACTTCAATGGAATCATTGGAAAACATCATACCAACCCATATTTTTAAAGAAAACTTTCAGTTAATAAATATAAATTTCAAAAGTACAGCTTTTGGATTATAGCGATCCCTCCCCCCCATAACCACCCTCCCACCTGCAAACCATACCATCTGCTACTCCCTCTCCCATCCCATTCTTTATTAAGATTCATTTTTAATGATCTTAGTATACAGACGATCAATTTAGTATATACTAGGTAAAGATTTCAACGTATTGCAACCACACAGACATACAAAGTATAAAGTACTGTTTGAATAATAGTTTTACTGTTAATTTGCATAGTACAACACATTAAGGACAGAGAACCTACATGGGGAGTAAGTGCACAGTGACAACTGTTGTTGATTTAACAATTGACACTCTTATTTATGATGTCAGTAATCACCCGAGGCTCTTGTCATGAGCTGCCAAGGCTATGTAAGCCTCTTGAGTTCACAAACTCCAACCTTATGTAGACAAGACCAAAATCAAAGTGGAAGTTCTCTCTTCCCTCAGGGAAGGGTACCTCCTTCTTTGATGGCCTGTTCTTTCCACTGGGATCTCACTCACAGAGATCTTTCATTTAGGTCATTTTTTGCCAGAGTGTCTTGGCTTTCTATTCCTAAAATGCTCTCGTGGGCCTTTAAGCCAGATCCAAATGCCTTAAGGGCTGATTCTGAGGCTAGAGTACTGTTTAGGGTATTTGTTGTTCTATGAGACTGCTGTGTGGCCCGCTTCCCATGTTGGGTCGTTCTCTCTTTTTTAATTCTATCACTTATTATTAGCAGACACTGTTCTTATTTATGTGATCCTTTGACACTTAATCCTATCATTATGATCAATTATGAACTTAAACTGATCACTTTACCTAGTAAGATGGCATTGGTACCTGCCAGCTTAATGGGATCTGGAGTCCCATTGCACGTTTCTAGCTCTACCGTTAGGGGTAAGTCTGAGTGAATGTGTGCAGAACTGTACATCTCCTCCCTCTCATATGACCACTCTTATTTTTAACAGGGATCAATTTTCAGTTAAATTTAAACACCTAAGAATAATTGTGTGTTAATTAAAGATGGTATTAAGTAGGACAAGAAAATACAAAAAAGAACAAAATAGTAAGCTGTTCCTCGACAGTCAGGACAAGGGCTGATCAAGTCATTGCTTCTCATGGTGTCAGTTTCACTTCTACAGGTTTCCTTTTAGGTGCTCAGTCAGTTGTCACAGATCAGGGAGAACATATTATATTTGTCTCTTTGGGACTGCCTTATTTCACTAAGTATGATGTTTTCCTGATTCCTCCATTTAGTTGCAAATGACCAGATTTCATATTTTTTTAATGCTGTGTAGTATTCTGAAGAGTACATATCCCATAATTTCTTTATCCAGACTTCATTGATGGGCATTTAGGTTGATTCCATATCTTAGCTATTGTGAATTGAGCTGCAATAAACATGGAGGTGCAGACAGCTCTTTTATTTGCCAATTTTATTTCCCTTAGGTAAATTCCAAGGAGTGGGATGGCTGGGTCATGTGGTAGGGCTATATTCAGGTTTCTGAGAAATCTCCAAACTGACTTCAATAGTGGTTTTACCAGTTTGAATTCCCACCAACAGTGGATTAGTGTGCCTTTTTCCCCACATCCTCGCCAGCACTTACTGTTTGTTAATTTCTGTATGAACACCATTCTAATTGGGGTGAGGTGAAACCTCATTGTGTATTTGATTTGCATTTCCCCGATGGCTGGTGATCCTGAACTTTTTTTTCTTGTGTCAGTTTGCCATTTGGATTTCTTTTGAAAAATGTTTAAGTCCTTGGCCCGCATCTTAATTGGGTTGTTTGTTTTGTTGTTGTGGAGTTTCTTGATCTCTTTGTGGATTCTGTTATTAATCCTTTATCAGTTGCATAAATTGCAAATATTTTCTCCCATTCTGTCAGCTGTCTGTTCACTTTCCTGACTTCTCAATTTGATATAATCCCAATTGTTAATTTTGGCTTTGACTGTCTGTGCCTCTGGGGTCTTTTCCAAGAAGTCTTTGCCTGTGCCTATATATTGCAGAGTTTTTCCAATGTTATCTGATAATATGATGGTGTCTGTTTGTAGGTTTAGATATTTAATCCATGTTGAGTGTATTTTTGTGTAAGGTATAAGGTAGGGGTCTTGCTTCATGCTTCTGCATGTGGAAATCTAGTTTTCCCAGCACCATTTGTTGAATAGACTGTCCTTGCTGCTTGATCAAATATAAGTTGGCTGTAGATGTTTGGGTTGATTTCTGGTGTTTCTATTGTGTTCCATTGGTCTATCCATCTGTTTCCGTACCAGTACCATGCTGTTTTGATTATAACTGCTCTGTATTATGTCCTGAAATCCGGTAATGTGATTTTCTGGTTTTGTTTTTGTTGTATAAAAATGCTTTAGCTATTCGAGGTCTCCTGTGCCTTCATATGCATTTAAATATCATTTTTTCCAGATCTGAGAAGAATGTCTTTGGTATTTTGGTTAGTATCACATTGAAGCATAAATTTCTTTTGGGAGAATGGACATTTTTGTTTTATTGATATTTCCAATCCATGAACATGGAATATTATTCCATTTTTTGTATCTTCTTCTATTTGTTTCTTTTTTTTTCAGGCAGAGTGGACAGTGAGAGAGAGACAGAGAGAAAGGTCTTCCTTTGCCATTGGTTCACCCTCCAATGGCTGCCGTGGCCGGCGTGCTGCGGCTGGTGCACCGCACTGATCCAAAGGCAGGAGCCAGGTGCTTCTCCTGGTCTCCCATGGGGTGCAGGGCCCAAGCACTTGGGCCATCTTCTACTGCACTCCCTGGCCACAGCAGAGAGCTGGCCTGGAAGAGGGGCAACTGGGACAGAATCTGGCACCCCGACTGGGACTAGAACCCGGTGTGCTGGTGCTATTTGTTTCTTTAATATTTTGTAATTTTCATTTTAGAGATCTTTGACATTCTTGATTAAATTATTTCAAGTTTTTTGAATTTTTTTTTGGCTATTGTGAATGGGATCTATCTTAGAAATTCTTTTTCAGCCGTGGCATTGTCTGTGTATACAAAGGCTGTTGATTTTTGTGCATTGATTTTATATTCTCCTACTTTCCCAAACTCTTCTATGAGTTCCAGTATTCTCTTAATTGAGTTCTTTGGATCCCCTAAATAAAGAATCATATCATATGCGAAGAGGGATAGTTTGACTTTTTGCTTCCCAATTTGTATCCCTTTTATATCTTTTTCTTGACTAATGGCTCTGGCTAAAACTTCCAGTACTTTATTGAATAACAGTGGCGAGAATGGGCATTCCTGTCTGGTACCAGATATCAGTGGAAATGCTTCCAATATTTCCCCATTCAACATGATGCTGGCTGTGAGTTTGTTGTAAATTGCCGTGATTGTATTGAGGAATGTTCCTTCTATACCCAGTTTACTTAGCGTTTTCGTCATGAAAGGGTGTTGTATTTTATCAAATGCTTTCTCTGCATCTATTGCAATAATCATATGGTTTTTCTTCTGCAGTCTGTTAATGTAGTGTATCACGTTGATTGATTTGCAAATGTTGAACTCTCTCTGCATACCAGGGATAAATCCCACTTGGTCTGGGTGTATGATTTCTCTGATATGTTGTTTGATTCTATTGTCTGGATTTTTTGAGGATTTTTTGCATCTATGTTCATCAGGGAAATTGGTCTGTAATTCTCTATCTGCTGGATCTTTTTCAAATTTAGGAATTAAGGTGGTTTTGGCTTCGTAGAAGGAATTTGGGAGGATTCTCTCTCTTTCAGTTGTTTTGAATGGCTTGACAAAAATTGGAGTTTGTTCTTTAAGTTCTGGTAGAATTCAGCAGTGAATCCATCTGGTCCCGTGCTTTTCTTTGTTGGGAGGGCCTTTATTACTGATTCAATTTCTATCTTGGTTATGTGTCTGTTTAGATTTTCTGTGTCTTCATGGTTTAAGTCAGGTAGGCTGCATGTGTCCAGGAACTATCCATTTCTGCTAGATTTCCCAGTTTCTTGGCATACAAGTCCTTGTAGTAATTTTTGATGACTCACTTTATTTCTGTGATGTCTGTTGTTACATTTCCTTTGTCATCTCTAATTTTATTGCTGTGGGTCTTCTCTCTCCTTTTTTGGCTAGTTGGGCCCATGGTGTATCAATTTTATTTTTTCAATAACCCAGCTCGTCGTTTTGCTGATCTTCTGTATTTTTTATTCAGTTTTGATTTCTTCTCTAATTAATAATTTATTTGCTCCTAGTAGTTTTGTTTTTGGTTTGCTGTAGTTTTTCTAGATCACTGAGATGCACTGATAGCTCATTTTTGGTGCCTTTCCAATTTCTTGATGTTGGCACCTGTTGCTATAAACTTTCCTGTTAACACTACTTTTGCTGTACCCCATAAGTTTTGATATGTTGCGGTATTATCTTCATTTGTTTCCAGAAAGTTATTGATTTCTCTTTTGATTTCTTCTATGACCCAGTGTTCATTCAGGAGCATGTTGTTCAGTCTCCATGTGTTTGCATATGCTCTAGAGATTCCCGATTTGCTGACTTCCAGCTTCATTGCATTGTTGTCTGAGAAGATACATGGTATGTTTTAGATTTTTTTGAATTTGCTGAGACTTTCTTTATGGCCTAGTATGTGGTCAATTCTAGAGAAAGTTCCATGTACTTCTGAGAAGAATGTATATTCTTTAATGTAGGATGAAAGGATCTGTAGATATCTGTTAGGTCCATTTGGTCAATAGTGTCAATTAAATCTGCTGTTTCCATGTTGATTTTCTGTCTGGTTGATTTGTCCATTGCTGCAAGTGGAGTATTGAAGTCACCAAGTGCTATTATTTTGGAGTCTGTCTCCCTTTAAATCCCTTAACCTTTTTTTTAAATAGCTCAGAGCCCTATATTTAGGTGTATATACGTTTATAATAGTTACATCTTCCTTAATCTTTATATAGTGCCCTTTTTTGTCTATTTTAATAGTGTTTCTGTTAAAGTGTATTTTGGCTGATATTAAGCTGGCTACGCCGGCTCTTTTTTGTTTTTTGTTGGCATGGCGTATCTTTTTCCAACCTTTCATTTTCAGTTTGCCTGCATCTTTGTTGGTAAGAAGTTTTTCTTGTATGTTTTTTAAGCCATTCAGCCAGTCTGTGCCTTTTAACTGGGGAATTGAGGCCATTTACATTAAATGTGACTATTGAAAAGTAATGACTTTGCCCTGCCATTTTCCCAAACATATTCCTAATTTATATTTTTAACTTCCTTTGTTCTTAAGAGATTTTCTTCCTTAACTTCTTTTATATTGATGACCGTGTTTCTGTGATTCTGTGTGTAACACATCCTTAACCAACTTTTGCAAGGCTAGATGAGTGGTGACAAATTTTTTCAATTTCTGTTTGCTATGAGAGATCTTTATTTAACCTTCTTTCACAAATTAGAGCTTTGTAGGATATAATATTCTGGGATGACAGTTTTTTTTCCCTTAGGACTTGGGCTGTATCTTGCCATTCTCTCCTAGGCTGCACGGTTTCTGATGAGAAATCTGCTGTAAGTTTAATTTTAGATCCTCTGAAATTAATCTAGTGTTTCTCTTGTACATTTTAGAATCTTCTCTTTATGTTTTACTGTGGTGAGTTTGATTACAATGTGTTGTGGTGAGGATCTTTTCTGGTCATGTCTATTGGGAGTTTCACGTGCTTCCTGTACTTGGATTTCCTTTTCTTTCTCCAAACCCAGGCAGTTTTCTGCTAGTATTTCACTAAAAAGGCTTTATAATATTATCTCTCTCTCCATGCCTTCAGGAACTCATAGAACCCGAATGTTATGTTTTTTTAATAGTATCCTGTTAATTCCCAACAGTGTTTTTTACTTTTCTAATTTCCTCTTCTTGTCTTGGTTTGACTTTCCTGTGCTTTGTCTTCTAAGTCTGATATTCTCTCTTCTGCATCACTGATTCTGTTTTTAAGGCTCTCAACTGCATTTTTTGTTTCTTCTATTGAATTCATAATTTCATTTTGATTCCTCCTTAAGATCCCAATTTCATAGGAAAGATTTTCTTTCATGTCCTGCATCGATTTCAAGAGTTTGTGCATTTCCTTTTTATTACATCTATGTAATTTTATGATCATTTTTTTGAGTTCAATTTCTTCTGTCTCATCATCTTCATAATCTAGTATTGAAGTGTCATGTTCTTTGGGGTGCATAATATTTTCTTCCTTATTCTTGCTTTTTGGATTGTTGCATTTGTTGTTCAGCATTTGTGGAGATACCCGTTGGTTCTTCTTTTTTTTTTTCCTGCTGTGGTGGCTTTTATTATTCTACTATGACTCTGTTGGTAAGTAGACTGTCTGCTTTCAGTGAATCTCTAGAGGCTTGTAGTGGGTGTGGCCAGAGAGCTTTGTTCAGTTCTCCAGGGTTATGGGCCTGCCTAAGGTGAAATACCCAGGTTTGGCGTGGCAAATATTCTCTCTCTTTTTTTAATTAGAAGGGAAGTATATTCTGCTCTGCTGAGCAGTTCTCCTCAATGGAAACTAGTGCCTGAGTGTTAGCCCCAGTGGATATAATATTCGTCTGCTCTGTCCCAAGGACCACACAAAGGATCTGTTCAGTCCTCAGTGTAAGTTCAGATTCCCCAGAAATGCCTTTCACCAGGTAACCAAGATCCCTCAAGCTTATGGCTTCTCCCATTGAGACTGCTCAAAGTCTCAGCCACACTGTGAGTTCTCCCACACAGCCTCAGTTTTTTTTTCACAGTCCCTGTTCAGAAGCTTCCACAGTCACAAGCTTCTAGCCCCGTTATTTCTGCTAGAGAGAAGAGTCAGGAGTCTCTGCTCAGCTGATTGCCAGGCACAGACATGAGCTGGTGCAGCTGTTATGTGTTTCCAAAATGGCGCCTGCTCTATTGGCTTGTCACAGTACACCTTTGTAAAGTTATTGAAGAGAGAAAAAACTGTCTGTTCCGTCTTTTTTTTTTTTTCTCCTCTAGTTTGGCTGGTACACTTTCCCCCACAGGGCTTCAAGCCTTGTTCCCTCTAGATTCTGCCTGCTGCTTTTTCACCAGTGGCTTGGGCTACTGCAGTCTCTTCTCACTTCACTTTCTTGTGCTGGTGTGTATGCTCTTGGCTGCTGGAGTCCCTCACCGTGGGTGCCCATGCCCTCCATGTAAGTCCACCGTGTCCCTCTAATTTCGGTAGAGTTTCCTCTGCCATTTTTTCCCTAGCTCTTCCCTGAGAGTACACTGTCTCCACTTTTTTAAACTATCTTCTCCTGAGCTAGAACATTAAGCTCCCTCCCTACTCCACTATCTTGGAACTCTCTCAAGGAATACTATTATCAACCCTTTACACATATGTTTCATGATTCACATGAAACGCATGAATTCTTTGAAGAACAGTTACCAAAACTCACAAAAGAGATAATTTGAATATCTCTATATGTATGAAATAAATCAAATCAATTATTAACTTCCCCCCAGAACAAAGGCCCAGGCCCAGATAGTTTCACTCATGAATTCTTCCAAACATTTAAGAAGAGATGATAGGCAATCTACGTTATCCACATTCTCATCCTGAAAATAAGTTCAAAAGATATACTTCCCAAATCATTCTGTGAAGCCAAGAACACTCTTAATTCCAAAACCAGAGGAAGGCATTACAAAATAACTATAGACCAATTTCTTCTATGAACATAAATTCAAAAATCATCAACAAAATATTAGGAAATCAAAACCAAAAATGCATTTATAAAAACTATATGCTAGGAGTCAGAATTTTGGTGTTCTTTTAAACCAAAGAAGCTTAACTAGAAGGATTGCCACAGCATTGACTCTATTCTATCTGCTATGGTTTGGATATGGTTTGTTCCTTCAAAGATTCATGTTCTGGAAGCTTGGTCCCCAATGTGGCAGTATTGAGGTGGTGAAAACTTTAAGAGGTGGAGCATAGTGGGTCATGATATAAAAGCAATCCTGGCCCCTATCTGGTATCTTGCTGCCTGGCTTGTACATGTGCCCCTTCTCCATGCTGCTGGTTCCCTTTACACTTTGTGATGCAGCCACACAGTGACACTATGCTGCTTGAACTTCTCAGTCGTCATGATTTTGAGCCAAATAAACCTTGTTATATTTTTAAAGATTTATTTATTTATTTATTTGAAAGTTAGAGAGAAAGTTACACAGAGGAGAGGCAGAGAGAGAGAGAGAGGCCTTCCATCTGCTGGTTCAAACCCTATTGGCTGCAACAGCTGGAGCTGCACTGATCTGAAGCCAGGAGCCAGGATCTTCTTAGGGACCTAAGGTCTTGGGCCATCTTCCACTGCTTTCCCTGGCCATAGCAAAGAGCTGGATAGGAAGTGCAGCAGCTGGGACTTGAACCAGCACCCATATAGGATCCTGGCACTGCAGGCAGCGGCTTTACCCACTATGCCACAGTGCCGGCCCCCAAATAAACCTTTTTAATGTATTACTCTGCACCAGGCTTTCTGTTATACCAAGATAAAGTGGACTAAGACAAAAACAAGGTGATTTTGTGCTTCAGAATGCTATAAATGGCTAAGTTTTCATAAGGGCTTACAAAAAACTTTTTTTGGTTGATATCATCAGGATCTTCTTGCATTGTGGAAGAACTTCAGTGGTTTCAATCCAGCTGTATGCTGTTGGAATATAGCATACCTGCCAATTATTCTATCGCTTACTTCTTAATATAGTAAGAAATGTCAGTGATTCTGGAGTCAATGTTGGTATTGGTCAGAGATACTCATTTTGATTTCTCTATCCACTCAGAATTATATTTCTGTTCCATCAGTCACAGGGCTTCACCAGTCTTTCCAAATTGATTGTAGCATCTTTTTTTGAAAAGACATGTGTCCAACCATTAATGAGCTCAACATCTTCTCTTGGATATATTCCATATGCCCCTTCAAATCTACTCTCCACCCTTTTTACCTGCATTGCACAATGCTGAACTCTGTGCTAACTTTAATGGGCTCATATGTTCTCTGACTTCCTGTTTTTTTAGACAATGGAGAGTACCAATAGGGAAACAACTAGGAAGAGGGGATGCGGTTTGGAGTGTTTACTCTCCTGATTCTGTTCCTGCAATGTTGCTGAGCACTGTTTGCATCCTGTCAGAAAGGTTTCAGTCCCTTCCTTAGATTTTTGCAGTACCTGGCTGTTTCCTTTACCCTTCAGGCCTAAGGGTTGTGAAAAGTCCTACAGATTTTATCCTAGAGTTTTTGTATGATCTCTTTTGCTTTTTCTCTCTTTGTGCCTTTATAAATAATTCCATTATACATCTTCTTCATATTAACCTAATTTGTACTATCTTTTTCCTTCTATAAGCCACACCAATATACACCTCAAATTTAGCTGCAGCTAAGGATCTGCTCCTTCAGTATCAGTCTTCCCCCTATTGGAAAATGAGAACTCCATTCTTCTGTTGCTCAAACTGAATAGTGTGGCTTGACTCCTCCGTCTAAAACTTTGCATAAAATCAAAAATTCTAGTGTATCTACCTTAAAAATATATACAGAGTTCTGACCATTTTTCACATTTCCACTACTATTACCTTGATGCAAGCCACTATCATCTGTAGTATGGATTATTATAGGTTCCTCCTAAATGGTTTTTCTATCATCCTTGTCCCCCACAATCTCATATTACCCTTATAGAAGACAGAATAATCCTTTGAGAAGCAATGCCAGATTCTATACCCTAATCAAAATCATGACCAAGTTCCTGGGAACCTTTTGGGTCTTACTTTGTGTCACTCTACCCTTTGTTCCAGTCACAATTGCCTCTGTTGTCCCTCAGACAGACCAAGCATGTTCCTGCCTCAGAGACTTCTCAGTTACTGTTCCCTCTGCTATATCACTTTTCTTACAAATATCTTTGTTACTTATTACCTCTCTTTAAATCTCTTCTCAGATGTGCTTTATAGGCAGTCTTTCCTCAGTCATCTTACTTAAAAGGGCTTGACCCCATATCTCATGTCTCTGTTTCCTTTACTCCATTCTATTTTTCTTCATAGAATTTCCCACCAGACATATTTGTTTACTGTCTTTTTTCCAAACCTTGCATATCAGGCAGTTGTTTTAAATTTTTTAAAATTTATTTTATTTGAAAGGCAGAGTGACATATTGGAGAGATCTTCCAACTACCAGGTCACCCCTGAAATGCTCACAAAAGCCAGTGCTGGGCCTGACCAAAACTAGGAGCCTGGGTCTCCATCTGGGTCTCCCACGTTGGTACCCAAGTACTTGAATCATGAGATACCTGCTGACTCCAAGGTATACATTAGCAGGAAACTTGATTGGAAGTGGAAGTGGACTTGGCACTTGAGCCCAGGCACTCTGATGTGGGATGTGGGCATCTCAAGCAGCAGCTTAACCCACTGCACCACAATGCCTTCTGGAAGGCACTAGTTTGGACATTTTTATTCACTGTCAACTCCCAGGGTCTAGAAGAGTTCTTGGCCTATAGTAGGAATTCTACAAATATTTATTGAATAATTGAATATATATGGTAGCTGGCACTGTAGTCTATTTTAAGATAAAGCTTTTGGGGGGCCGGCGCCGTGGCTCACTTGGTTAATCCTCTGCCTGCGGCACCAGCATCCCATATGAGCGCTGGGTTCTAGTCCCGGTTGCTCCTCTTCCAGTCCAGCTCTCTGCTGTGGCCCGGGAAGGCAGTGGAGGATGGCCCAAGTGCTTGGGCCCCTGCACCCGCAAGGGAGACCAGGTAGAAGCACCTGGCTCCTGGCTTTGGATTGGCATAGCTCCAGCTGTAGCAGCCATTTGGGGGATGAACTAATGGAAGGAAGACCTCTTCTCTTCTCTCTCTCTCTCTCTCTCTCTCTCTCACTGTCTAACTCTTATGTATCAAAAAAAAGGATAAAGCTTTTGCATGTTGGTTAATCTCATTTTGAATAAAGGTCTAATAGTTGTAGATTAAGCCTTCTAATAGAAAACATTCATGGAGTACAGGGTATTTTCAGAAAGGAGAGAACCCATGTACATTAGCAATTTCTTGGCTTTCTGTATTCCTTGTCAAGAATGCCTGAATCAGGCAGGTCTCTTTATCTCCATCGTGTTCAATAATAAAAGTCACAACAAGAGATAATAAAGGTTGTCATGTTTTCCTTTAGAAAAGTTCCAACTTTAACTAGGCTCATTGTATACAGAATTAGATGCGATACATGTCATGGCAAGGTTATGTTTTCCTAAATGCCTCTTAAGTAATCTACCTTGACATGTTATTATGAAGAGGGTAGACATTATGTGTTATCTGCTTGGGTAAGTGCATTTCTTGCACTTTACCTCTTTGGAGAGTTAAAATATTTCAATGTATAAGTTGACATAAAATCAATATTTTTGCCCCAATGAATGTTAGTATTTTATTAATTAACTTTCCTTCTCCCCCTACATTCTACAACCCAACCTATGCTTGTACACTGGTCTGTGTATCTGCTTTGAATTAAAAAAAAAGTTACCTTAGCAGCAGACTGCAACATTATCAGAGCTGGAGACTTGGATTGCTTTACCTAGTGTCTAATAATCATTTGTAAAGGAATTGCTTTAGTAAATGAAATTTGGGCACTAGCCCACTTGAGCCTAAGGGAGTTGACAGAAACCCGAGGAAACTCATACTCTTGTCTTACCATTAACTTCTTCCACTGCTTCCCATCTTAGCCTTTCAGGACCCAAAGTAAAAAACTGTTCATGAATTTATGTATTCCATACAATCAAGTTGCTTAGGGAAAAGAAATCTTAGACTCGGATTCATGTTCAATATCATTTTAGTTTTTGGCCACTAGAAAGCAAACAGTTAAATTGTTGCAACTATACAGGATCCAGTGCTCAGCAATTCCAGTATTACCCTTGGTTTTCTCCCTTTGTACCAACCTCCTGAAGTGTTCATTTGTATTCTTTTATATAGAATGTCTTTTTGAAAGCAACCTTAAATCCTTTGTGAGACAATCTGGAGCATAAATAAGTAATTGTAGTGTGTGTGTACATATGTGTGTTTTTTGTTCATTTTGTTTGTTTCCCACTGTGCTGTAGTATTAATTTTGTATGAGTCTGTACTGAGCTAGAGGAAGATATCAGTACCCGTCCTAAGTTTTATTTTTTCAAAAACCTGACAGTTTACAGAGTGCTTTAAAAAAAAAAGTATAAGCTTTGAGTCCTTCCCTGTCATGGATCATGGATGATTGTGTATTTTCAGAAAATTCTGGGGTTGTTGAGACTGTCATGTCACTGGTCATATAATTATAACTCACTGTGAGTTTATTTTTTGCTGATCTTATAGCTAACTTGAATGTTAACTACAGAAGGTGGAAAATATTAATCATTGGTGAATTTAGGTGAAGTATACATATGTATAAATAAATACTCATTGCATTATTCAACTTGTAATACAAGTTTGAAATTTTTTATTCTAAAAATAAAAATGTAAAGCTGGCAAATAATTCTCTGGCCACACTCCAACTTGAAAGACGTTAGGCTGAGAAGAATTAAAAGAATCACCAATGTTGTATGAATCTTGAAACAGTTCTTCTATTATGCTAATAAGCTGGACATCTGTGATTCTCTCCTTGGAGATAAGTGATGATTTGTGCTAAACAAAATCAAAAGTGTCTTTGCACATTATTCCAAATTAAACACAGTTATCTTATTGCCATTTAAATCTCTTATGTATGATATTTAGCATACATTCACTGGAAATGTTTTTCTTGTTTTTTTTTTTTTTTTAGAGTTCTTTGGGATTCATATATTTAGGAATTGATATTGTGGGTATTATTTAAGTCCCTCCTGGATCTTCCCTAACTTTATAAGTTTGCTAGCTTCTTAAACTAGTCCTCATCCAGATGGAAAACTTCCTACCATCTGGCTCTGATTCTGTATTGATCCACATACTGTGAAATCTGATGAATCCTTCACTCTCTACAATGACACAAGCTTATCCTCTGTTACTTGCCTTACAAAAGCCATCAAACATAACTTAAGCCTTTAAACTCAGGGGAGATTTCCAGAGCCACAGTTGCTATAAAGGATTTTTTTTCAAGGAGGACAGAATAGGATCCTGTGTCTTATTACATGTTGAGACATTGAGCTAAGTATTTATTGAAAACTTAAAAAAGTGCTCTAATCACGTCGTACATGGAATAAATTAGTTGTGTTTTGAAGGTTAGCCGAAGTTTTTACAGATGGAGATGAGAGTAGTATACTATATGGGAGACAAACATTTTTCAAGACATGGAAAAACAGGACATAGTCAGGGAATTGCAATAATTTTAATTTGGCTGGAATATCATTTGAGTTAACAGGGAATAGTGGGAGATAAGCCTTGAAATAATACAAAATATCTTACATTTATCTAGTTACCATTTTATATTGACATATTTTTTTTGTAATGGAATAATGATTGATTGGTTGTTCTGTCAATAATTGAATGAAAGCCAAGGGAGAAAGTATAAGCAAGGAGATGGTTTTAAAAACTATTATAGTATCTAAGTCACAAAGTCATATAGGCTTATACCAGTGTTTTAGAAGTGGAAAATGAAATGATGACAGGGATGTGAAAGGGAATTCAGTGACTGGAATGATAGAGCTTGACAAATAGTTTTACTAGCACTCAAAGAAATTCCATGATGTTCTCACTCATAATATTATGCAGCGATTTTATGCATGTATCCATAGATCTATTCTTGATACTTGATGTTTTTAGAAGATAATATAAATGGCATAATTTTCTTAACATTTCATCATGGAATTCTTTATTCCCTGTATGAAGGTACTTCAAAAAGCTGATGGAAAATGGAATGAAAAGATAAGTTTATTTAGTGCAAAAATACTTTGAAATCCATACTTACTTTTTCATAATATCCATGTCCAATGAATTGTTTGAGGACACTTCATATGCATGGATT
Organism: Oryctolagus cuniculus; assembly: GCF_964237555.1. Classification (NCBI taxonomy): domain Eukaryota; kingdom Metazoa; phylum Chordata; class Mammalia; order Lagomorpha; family Leporidae; genus Oryctolagus; species Oryctolagus cuniculus. Next base: position 29,238,669 of record NC_091453.1, on the reverse strand, counting down.
TCAAATCTTTTTTGCATAAAAATTATCTTATCTGGGGGCCAGCAGTTAAGATATTGCTTGAGATGCCCACATCTGATTTCAGAGTGCCTGGGTTTGAGTCTTGTCTCCAGTCCCAACTGTAGCTTCCTACTAATGCAGACACTGGCTCAAGGACTTGAGTCCTACTACCACATGGGAGACTTGGATTGAGTTCTTGGCTCCTGGATTCAGCCTGGCCCAGTCCGAACTGTTGCCTGAATTTGAGGAATGAACCAGCAGATGAGAGGTCTGTTTCTTTCTTTCTGTCTCTTCTTGTCTCTGTCTTTCAAATAAATAAAATAAATACAAAATTTTTAAAAGTATGTTTCAGTTCCATTTCCATGAACTTTAGAAAAAGATTTATTTATTTGAAAGTCAGAGATAAGAGGGGGAGAGACAGAGAAATAGATGTCTTCCATCTGCTGGTGGCCTCAATGCCCAGGGCTGAGCCAGGCTGAAGCCAGGAGCTTCATCTGGATCTCCCACATGGGTGATAGGGGGCTAAGCACTTGGGCCATCTTCTGCTGCTTTTCCCCAGGCCGTTAGCTGGAAGCTAAATTGGAAGTGGAGCATCCAGGACATGAACTGGTGCCAACATAGGATGAGGGCATCACAGGTGGCCACTTTATCTGCAATGCCACAATGCTGACCCCTCCATGACCCCTTTTTGAAGTACCCTTATATATAGAAGTAAAATGGATACTTGTATGTTGACTTTTATCTGGTAATCCTGCTAAATTCAGTTATCATGTTGTTTGTGAATAATGATAGTTTTGTTTTTACCAGTATAACCCTCCTAATTTTCTTTTTCTTTTTTAAAATTACCTTACTGTATTGGTTAAACTCTCTAATACATGTTAGTGTTAGGTCTTAGGAAATGATACTCCCAAACATGGTACTTTGGCATGCTGAGCACTTTTTTTTAAGATTTATTTATTTATTTATTTGAAAGTCAGATTTACTCTGAAAGAGAAGGAGAGGCAAAGTGAGAGAGAAAGAGAGAGGTCTTCCCTCTGCTGGTTCACTCCCCAATTGGCCGCAATGGCTGGAGTTGCGCAGATCTGAAGCCAGGAGCTTCTTTCTTCTGGATCTCCCACATGGGTGCAAGGGCCCAAGTCCTTGGGCCATCTTCTACTGCTTTCCCAGGCCATAGCAGAGAGCTGGATCAGAAGTGGAGCAGCCGGGACTTGAACCAGCGCCCATATGGGATATCAGCACTGCAGGCTGGTGGCTTTACCCGCTACGCCACAGTGCTGGCCCCAATGCTGAGTACTTTCAATTCAGAGAGATGGGAAAGGCTCACAAATAGCCTCAATGGCAGTCTCTCTCCAACCTTCTCCTGCTCTTCTTTCTACCTTGAGCAATTCGTAGAAACCAGAATTCATCTTCCCCAACATGCCTCAGAGTGACTAGAGCAGCTTTTCTCCAAAAGGAAATCAATACCTAGAAAGGTCACTTTCTCCTTTGCAGACTCTCATGCTAGAAGGGATAATGCTCCATACCTACAAGAGGTGCACAGAGGGGCAAGAAAAATGTGGGCAGGTAGGCTTGCCTGGTTCTCCCCTCCATCTATTACTGTTAGATCACACTCTTATCCAATCACATTGCTACATGGCCGTCCATTCTTCATTGAACCTAAGCATAAAAAGAACTTTCCCTGGATCTTTGGGTCTTCATTTCTGAATACTCAAAAGTTACTTGAAACTTTGATTAAATGAATTTGTCATGCTTTCCTTTGGTTAACTGCTTTGTTCTAGAAGTATCAGCTGTGACCCTTTTTGGGGGGTAAGGAAAGATATCACAACTTTTCATCCCAATTTTAGGTGGCATTGCTTGGTCTTATTAACTGCTTCATTCCTAATCTCAAGAGTAAAGCATTCAATAATTTGCTGTTAATTATATTTGTTTAAGATACTTTATGTACATGTGTGAGAACCCTAAATAAGATAAAGTTCCTATCTGTTCCTATTAATAAATATTAAATATTTTTCTGTATCCCTAGAGATAATCATATATTTTAATTCTTTATTTCCTGTTAATGTGGTGAATTGCATTGAATTTTTAAATTTTAAATCAGCCTTGCATTCCTGAAATAAACTAACCTATTTGTGACATTTTATTCTTTTTATATGTTGGTGGATAAGATTTGAACATATTTTGTTTAAGGTTTTTATCTGTGTTCCTAACAGATTTTTGCCTGTAATTAAACTTTTATATAATGTGCTTACAGATTTTGGTATTAAGGTCACCTTGACTTCACATAAGAACTTGGAAATGTCTCTTCATTTTTTTTTTTTTTGACAGGCAGAGTGGAGAGTGAGAGAGAGAGACAGAGAAAGGTCTTCCTTTTGCCGTTGGTTCACCCTCCAATGGCCACCATGGCTGGTGCGCTGCGGCCGGTGCACCGTGCTGATCCGAAGCCAGGAGCCAGGTGCTTTTCCTGGTCTCCCATGGGGTGCAGGGCCCAAGCACTTGGGCCATCCTCCACTGCACTCCCAGGCCATAGCAGAGAGCTGGCCTGGAAGAGGGGCAACCGGGACAGAATCCGGCGCCCTGACCGGACTAGAACCCGGTGTGCCGGCGCCGCTAGGTGGAGGATTAGCCTATTGAGTCACGGCGCCGGCATGAAATGTCTCTTCTTTTTGTTCTGCTTTATAGAAGGGAATTTTTTTCTTTATTTGAAATTACTATTAGTTTTTCCTCAAATATTAAAGACAATTTAATAGACAAACCATCTAGGCTGTTGGAAGCTTTAAATTCTGGATTCATTTTCTTTGAAAGTAATAGGGCTATCTTTTAAAAAATTCACATTTAGGGGCTGGCATTGTCACGCAGCAGGTAAAGCAGATACCTGCGATGTCAGCATCCCAAATGGGTGCTAGTCTGAGACTTTGCTGCTCTGCTTACAGTCCAGATCCCTCCTAATGCACCTGGGAAAGCAGCGGAAGGTGGCCCAAGTGTTTGGGCCCTGGAACCCATGTGTGAGAGACCTGGATGAAACTCCTGGTTTCTGGCGTTGGCCTGGCACAGCTCTGGCCATTGTGGTCATTTTAGGGAGTGAGTCAGCAAATAGAAGTTCTCTTTTCCTCTGTCTCTCCCTCTCCCTTTGTAATTCTGCCTTTCAAATAAATAAATAATAACATTTAATTAACATAAGATTCTCCCTTTTAAGTGATACAATTCTGAGATTTTAAGTATATTCCTAAAGTAATATAACCATCACTTCTAATTCCAGAATATTTTTATCACCACGAAAAGAAACCCTGAACCTTGACACCCATTAGCAGTCACTCCCCACTATTCTTTTCCTCCCCCTGGAAAACTCTAATTTCTGCCTCTATGGATTTCCCTAATCTATATGTTTTGAATAAATGGAATTACACAGCATCTGGCCTTTGTCTAACTTATTTTCCTTAGCATAAGGCTTTCAAGCCTCATCTCTGTTGAAGCGTATGTATCAATACTTCATTCCTTTTCAAGGCAGGATAATAGCATATACCACATTTTGTTTATCTGTTATTAATTGATGGTCTTTGAGGTTGATTTTACTTCTGGCCTATTTTGAATAATGGTGCTGTAAATATTCGTGTGTGTGTGTGTGTGTGTGTGTGATCCCATTGCCTAATCCAAGCTCTGGAAATTTACTTTTCTTATAAGAGTTTGATAACCTTAGCTCATAAAATTAAACCTTTAACATATCTTGAGATTATTTTTCTATATCATGTGAGATAGCAAAGTTCATTCTTTTTCATATGATATTCATTTGTCTCAACAACATTTTTTTTTAATTTTTAGGCAGAGTTAGACAGTGAGAGAGACACACACACACAGAGTTATAGACAGTAAGAGAGAGCCAGAGAGAAAGGTCTTCCTTCCATTGGTTCACTCCCCTAATGGCCGCTACAGCCGGTGCTGCGCCGATCCAAAGCCAGGAGCCGGGTGCTTCCTCCTGGTCTCCCATGCAGGTACAGGGACCCAAGCACTTGGGCCATCCTCCACTGCCCTCCCGGGCCACAGCAGAGAGATGGACTGGAAGAGGAGCAACTGGGACTAGTACCTGGTGCCCCAACCAGGACTAGAACCCGGGGTGCCAACACTGCAAGCAGAGGATTAGCCAAGTGAGCCACAGGACCGGCTCAACAACATTTATTGAAAAGCTTATTATTGATATCTATCCTTATGATAGTACCATACTGCCTTGACTCTAGCTTTTTTATTAAGTGTTTAAATCATGGCGTCTAGGTCCTTTAACTTTATCCTTTTCAAGATAGCTTTGGCTATTTTGGACTTGCATTGCTGTATGTATTTCTTTAAATTTATTTGAAATGCAGAGTAACAGAGAGACAGGGAGAGACACAGAGAGATCTTCTGTCCACTGGTTCACTCCCCAAATGACTGCAACAGCCAGGGCTGGGCCAGGCTGAAGCTAGGAATCTGGAACTCCATCTGGGTCTCCCACATGGGTGCAGGGTCCCTAGGATTGGGCCATCTTCTGCTGCTTTCCTAGGCACATTATCAGGGAGCTGGATTGGAAGTTGTGTAGCCAGGACTTCAACCAGTGCCCATGTGGAATGCCAGCATTGTGGGCAGTGGCTTAACAAACTATGCCAACACTGCCCATAAGTATTTTAAAAGATTAGACTGTCAGTTATTAAAAAGAGGCTACTGGGGTTTTTTATTGGGATTGTATTGAATTACTGGGTTTATTTTTGTAGTATTGTTATCTTAAGTCTTTGGATTTATGAACATAGGGTGTTTTTCCATTTTTTCTGTATTTTTATTATTTTCTCTTAATTAATTTTTATTTTTATAGATTTTAACAGATTCAATACAGTTCATAGATACAATTGTAAGAATGTAATATTGTTATAATTTCTTTCTGTGATAATTTTAATATACTACTTGAACATTTTTTGTCTTTTTAAAAAATTATTGAGAAACAGACAGACAAAAGACAGAGAGCTCCTATTTGCTGGTTCACTCTTCAAATGCCTGCAATGAACAGGGCTGGTCCAGGCTGAAGTTAGGAGCCAGGAACTCAATCCTGGCTCCTACATGGTAGAAGAGATCCAACTACTTGAGCCATTATTTGTTGCCTCCCGCAGTACACATTAGCAGAGAATTGAGCCAGGACTTGAACATAAGCACACTAATATGGGATGCGGGCATCTTAACAACTATTACAAACATCCACCACCTTTTATGTCTTTTTATTTTTATTTATTTACAAAGATTTAATTATTTATTTGAAAGGCATAGGTACAGAGAGAAAGGGAGAAGGAGCAAGAGATCGAGAGATCTTCTGTCTGCTGGTTTACTTCCCAGATGGCTGCAAAGACCAGGGCTGGGCCAGGCTAAATCCAGGATGGTCTCCTATATGAGTGCAGGTACCCAAGTACTTGGGCCATCCTCTGCTGCTTTCCCAGGTACATTGGCAGTGGCTGAATCTGAAGTGAGCAGCTGGTATGTGAACCAGCATTCATATGGTATACTGGCATCATAGGCAGTGGCTTAACCTGCTGTACTGCAACGCCATCCCTATCTTTTTAAAAATTTTAATATTTTGCAGTTTTCTATATATAAGATTTCCACTTCTTTTGTTAGATTTGTTGCAAGACATTTTATTCTTTTCAGTAGTGGTGTGGATGGAATTATTTCATTTTCAATTGTCCATTGCTAGTATATACAAAAACAATTGATTTGTTAAATTATTTTATTTGGAAAGGGGGGGAGAGTGAGAGAGAGAGATTGATTTCCTATCTGCTGGTTCATTCCCTAAATGCTCACAACATACATGGTTGAGCCAGGTTGAAGCCAGGAAGTGAGCATTCAATCCAGGTGTCCTAGGTGGGTGGCAGGGACCTAACTACTTAGCCCTCCCTCCTCTCCTTTCCCCAGAAACACATTAAAAGGAAGCTAGAATTGGGAACAGAGCCAAGACTTGAATCCAGGCACTCTGATACGGGATGTGAGTGTCCCAAAAGTGTTTTAACTGCTATGTCAAATGCCTGTTCCCACAACTGATACTTATATGTGGATATTGTATTTTGCAGCCTTGTTGAACTTGTTTAGTAGCTCTAATAAGTGTATATGTATTCCTTACATTTTTATATAAATATGAGACCATGTTATATGTGAATTGAAATAATTTAACTTTATCTTTTGAATCTGAATTATTTATTTATTTATTTTTGAATAATTGTTCTGGCTAGAATCTCCAGTACAGTTTTCAATAAATAGAAATGTTGGAAAGGCACATGCTTACCAGGAAGGTTTTCATCCCTTCAGTACTAAGTATGATGTTAGCTTTTTTTTGTGGGTAGAAACATAAATGTTCCCTCCATGAGTTCTGTTCTAATTGTGTTGTAATGTAGCTGCTGTAGGAATACTCAGAAGGCATTATTTAATTCTTTATGATTTTAGGATTCAGCAGTGAGTGATAGCTAGTACTGTAGGTTTCAAAAAATTGCATAAAGTTTCTAAAAACTTGGAATACCATGGGAATAAGAATTTTAGAAAGGCAGTGCAAAAAAGAAGTAAAGCAGCAAAGGAGAAAAAGAAATTATCACTAAAGTAGGAAGTTAATTGAAGACATAATTTCATAGAGAAATATTCAAGAGGAAGGTAGCCAACTCAATCAAATGCAGAGTTCAGGAAGAAAGCAAAGCCAGAAAGAACCTTTGGATTTCGCCTCTAAGAGTATGTGACAATTGAGTGAGGATATTGAGAAGTATAGGAGTAGTACTTAGATTGTGAAGTAAAGAATGAGAAGACACTAAGAAAGTGGGAAAGACTGCTCTTGAAGGAAATTAAGTGTGAAAAAAAGAAAGAAAGTTTAGAAACTTAGGTAGGAAATGGAGAAGCTGTAATTATACATGTGATGATAGAGATATTTTAAGGATCAAGTTAAAGAGTGATTAAAGATGCCATTTAAGGCAGTATTTATGAGTAGGGTATCTAAGAAGAACTGAGAGTACATGTGAATGAGAACACCTGTGGAAGGAGGCAACTGGATGTTTGATTTTTTGAGAGAAAAAGAAAGGAAAAAATGACACCAATTTTTTTTCTACTCTCAGGGGAACTTGAGTTTCTTTGTTCAGAGTGAGGATGACAGTCAAGACTTGACAAAAATAGAATTTTGGGTCTAGCCTTATGGCATAGAGTAATGTGGAACCTGTGGTGCTGGCATCCCTTATGGGTGCCAGTTTGAGTTCCAGCTGCTGCACTTCTGATCCAGTTCCCTGCTAATGACCTGGGAAAACAGCAGAAGGTAGCCCAAGTATTTGGGCCCCTGAAAGTCACATGGGGAAACCCAGCTCCTGGCTTCAGTCTGGTCCAGCCCTGGCCGTTGTGACCATCTGAGGAGTGAACCTCAGTGGATGGAAGATCGCTCTGTCTCTCCCCATCTCTCTATAAGTCAGCCTTTCAAATAAATGAAAAAACTTTAAAGATTTATTTATTTGAAAGGCAAAGTTACAGGGAGGCAGAGGCCGGGAGAGAGAGAGAGAGAGAGGGAGAGAGGGAGGGAGAGAGAGAGAGAAATTCCATCTCACTCCCCAAATGGCAGCAACAGCCAGAGTTGGCCTATACAAAGCTAGGAGCCAGGAGCTTCTTCTGGGTCCCCCATGGTGCAGGGGCCCAAGGACTTGGGCCAACTTACACTGCTTTCCCAGGCACATTTACAGGGAGCTCGATTGGGAGTAGAGCAGCCAGGGCTTGAACTGATATCCATATGGGATGCCAACACTTCAGGAGGTGGCTTTACCCACTATGCCACAGCCCTGGCTCCAATAAAAATCTTTTAAAAAATGGATTTTAAGATGGAATGACTGATACTGTCTTGCTTATTAATAATTTTTCAATGTTAATAAGCTTGTGGGCTCTTGCCACGAAATTCAGAGAAGAATTCTGAATACTGGCTCAAATAGACCAGACAACATAGTAAGTTTCTAAGGATTTTATTCAGTGAGAGAAATGCGCAGGAGAGTGAGCGCTTTATTTAGGGGAGAAAGAAGTCTAGGGGATAAATTGGGTCCATACCAAGCAGAGAGTAGGTCAGGAGCCACATGGAGCAAGCATTCAGGCAGGAAAGTAGGGAGCGGGAGGCCCGAAGGCCATGCACCCCGTAGGTGCAGGGCAACCAGAGCAACAAGTGCAGCAAGGGCAATAAGGCCACAAAAGGGAGGGGCCCATCGTGTTCCAGTCCCTTTATCCTTTTATTTACTTCTGAAGGGGAGTGGTTATGTAGTCTGATTGGCAGGTGGGCATACCAGTGGGATCAGTTAGGGGGATGAGATCACACAGGGGCATGGTCTTCCAGCTCACAAATCTAATCAATTTCATCCTATCTGCCTGCCTACATGGTGACTATGAAGGCTATTGGAATTATAGAGTTCAAGATACAATGAGGAAAGTGTGATAAGTCTTTATTTCTATGCTATTAGCTGATTTTTTTGGATAAATTCATCAGTGACAGAGTTGTAAGACCCCAAACAATAGAGACACAGACAGAAGTCAGAAGGTATGCAACAAGATGCATTTCAAAAGAGAGTTTTCAAGTAAAGATAGAAGAAAATGTGTGGAAAGTTTTTGTTGTTGTTGTTATGTCTTTGCTGTGAGAAATGAGGTAGCTTATTGGGGATATATGTGCTTTGAGGGCTGTGATTTTTTAGTTAAAGGTAATTGTGGATAAATATAAGAATACATTGGAATTTGATCCAAGGTAATGGTGGAGAGTCCTATAAAAGGTGAGTGGACCTGAGCATGAAGAGATGAAATAAATAGTGATGAAAATAGAAGTAGTAGTTGTGGAGAATCCCACAGGAGTCTCAAAAAGAGTCATGGATCACCACTTACCTGAAACGGAGATGAACTGTGGAAACTCCACAGTAAAACATTGAGTTAAAAAGTTACCACTAGCCACAAAATAAAAGTAAAGTGGAGTTATAAGTCAGGAGCTGATACAATACCTAATGGCTGTTAGGGAGATGCTCCTAATCATACCAAGCAGACATCTCTGGTCAGTCAGGTAACAGTGTACTATGGACAATACCCTCCTACCCACGCTGACTGGACCGTTCAAACATAAGTAAGGTGGGAACAGTATTGACTGGACTGTTCAACTGCAAGCAAGGAGGAAACAGCATTGATTGGACAACAAGTCGGAGGACGGCAAGCTGGAGGACTGCCGGAAAATGAGGATAAAAGGGGAGCCCTTGCACTGCTCTCCATCCTCTTGGGGATCATGTCCCGGTGTGTGTGAACCTCTGGATCTCCACACATCTGGAGCTGAAGAGGCAGCCCGTTACTCTGCATGGAGCAGATAGCGGCAGAAGCCAACAATGGACAAAGGGCCCAGTGCGTGTGAACCTCTGGATCTCCTCACACTTGGAGCTGCAGAGCCAGCTCGCTAGCCCCCTTGCTAAGCGATACAAGGCAACTACGGGATCAAAACTCCAGCTGAGATGCTGCCTCACCGCCTTGCCTGGAGTCCTTATCAGCCTGCTGCCAGACCTGACCACAAAGCTGGACCAGGCCTCTCAGCAGGGGACCTCTCTAACTTGTCACCTGGCCATCCACCTGGTAACTTTGAGCCTACTGCCCAGAGTGACAGCCTTCCTACGACTTCCTGCCTGTAAGTGACTGATCCAAGATCCGTCTCTGCCGAGACATGGAGCTCTGGACCTTGAACACTGAGAGTCCTTGTTACTTTTTTTTGTGACTGTGATAGGAGCCTTGAAAACGCAGCTTTTACCAATAATGTTAGTCATGTATAATATAATATAACTATGCTTTGACCCTATATTTTGATCCTATGCAAGGTATCTGCAAATAATGCTGGAGACCCTGATGTACATATACTATTATAATTGGATAGACCTCAAAATTACTTTAACACTGTATACTGTGATCTGTGGATTAATGAGTAAGTTCAAGAGTATTATTGATATTGATATTAATGGTATTGATTCCAGTAGCCCTCTAGTCATTAAGAAAATAGTGTTACTCTGATAGTTAAGTATTATAGCAAGTAAGTTAAGTAGAAGATAAGTAGTTATAAGCTAAGTAGTTAAGCTAAATAGTTATGTTAAGCTAAGTAGTTAAGTAGTGGTGTTAAGTTTATTGATAAGTGTATTAAATAGTATAGATTGATAAGTATATTGATACTGATAAGTGTATTGACCTCAATGAGCATGCTGATGAGTAGTGTGATAGAAAAACCCCTGGTTTGTAAGCAATAAAATCTCTCATTGGAAAGACAGTCTTGTGTCCTTGTGTTCCTTTCTTCCCCGTGACTGACAAGTCGTACGTTGCATTTGCTACTGTTGAGCTGTGTGACAGTAGGTGCTTGCGACAGTAGTATTGGTGGATCAGGAAATGGGAGGCTGGGTCATAGTCCAGAGGACCAAGTCAGTGACCATCCAGTATTCAGGAGAGTGGAATTTTGTAACTGAGATTTTTCAATTCATCCACATGGTCATAATAACCTTTCAGTGAAAGCTTTTGGAGTTTTCCATGTATTCCTGAGTCAACTTGTTGGGGTCTCAGAGGTTTATTGTATCTTGTAAGGCAGTTGGTTAGGGCAGGGAAACCTTTAATTTCAGTGTAATAACACTGTTAACCTTTATTTTAAACTTACTTTATTGTATCCTAGTGATGTTTTTCACATGATACGATTCATACCACCCCACTTAGAATTTTTAGTGTATTCTCATAGTTGCTTTTGATTGTTACCAGCTTACAACTTCTCGATTTAAATTCTCAGGAATTGTAGGTTCTCTAGAAACCACCATGAATTCAGAGTTAGCTCTTTTCAATGTTCAAGGAATTATGAATTACATGGGAGAGAATATTTTCAAAGTCATGCCTGACTGATACTTATGTTTCTTGTTTTGAATCCAGTCTTCTCTCTTAGGACTTCAGTTTTGTTCATCGTACACCAAGCTGTTATGTAGCTCCTGTATACATTTTTTTAAATGAACAATTTCTAAAGCATTTTTGTTTCTGTACTTCTCATTTGTTGTGTTTCTCTTTAGACAGATGTAACAACTTCACCACTTTTGCTAGACATATGGTTCAGTGCCTGGTATTCACTGGCTCAATCATAGACTGGATTTATTAGTATAGTCCCCAGTTCCCTGTTTTGTTTCTCTGCTTTTTTGGTTCCTTTCTGTAGATTGCAAATACCACTCCTGCTGAGACTCTTCTGATTTAGACTAAATCCATAGTGCATACATTTGGAAGCCTAAGGCTGCTTGGGGGGCCATATGGCAACTTAAGAGAGTCCTTGGTACTGCTGCCAAGTCCCTCACTGTTATGAAAACACAATTCCATTGTTTCCAAAGCCATGGGAGGGGGAGAGCTAATTTTTCCTTCTTCTTTTACAAAACAGCAGGAACTGTAAATAACAGTCCTCTAGATAACACAAATAGGTAAACATTGCCAGGATTTGTTATATAAAGTGCTTATAACCCTTCTTTCTTGTTGTTATATTGCTCTACTACTGACAGTTCAGGATTTCTACTTCTGATAGGTAATCAGCCAGAGGGGCAATTATATGGAAGAGAAAAATAGTATGTTTACCCCTAAGAAATATGGAGTAAGTCTGTTGACTTTTATTGTATTTTAAATCTGGAAAAAACATTTTATTCCAGATAATTCTGCGCTCCTGATATATTTGGTATTCAACTCTATTTTATTCACTGTAGGACAACCTCTTTTAATTCTTAGGTAATTTAAAAGTTTTCTAGTGACTTGGCAGGTCTTGGATATATTAAACACCAAGTGCAAATCCTGAGTTTTTCTCTTTTAGATGTAAAGAATATTGTGCCTAATAAATTTTGTTGGAAAACAATGTCCTGATGTTGACAAATGTAAAACACATAGAGTTAGTGCTAGGTCTGGAATAGCTCCAGGTTCTGGCCTTTTGTACCCCAAGAAAGGAGAGATGGAAAAAGGAGATGGAGACCAACCTCAACAGAGACAAGTTGGTTTTTTAGAAGCGAAGATGTTGGTGACAGTCAGTTCTTGTGAAGAGATTGTGCACTGGGCATGTTTGGGACTCAGGTTTTTATCTGGTTGGGAGGGAATTTGCCACTATGGGGGGTATAAAAGACAGCTGGCAGAAAAGTAGAGGGCTCTTTGTAATCCCAGGAATTTCTCTCTTACCTGTTTCAGAGTTGCCCTGTACAGCATATCTGCTTTACTATTTGCATTGCAAGGAGTTGAGCAGAGTGCTTTGGAGGTGGGTGGGAGGGAAGTGAAGAAGGAAGAAAGGGAGGAGGGGAAATGTGCAACAAGTCCTTCAATTAGTATCTCTGTGCATAATTTTCATATTGGAATCATTACATATTTAGTTACTATATGTGTAAGATATGTATGTATATGTGTGTGTATACTCACAAAAACATAAGTGGTCCTCAAAAAGTTCATGAGAAAGTGGGACTAAATGATAATTTTTTTATACAAGGTTTTGAAATCATGCATAGTTTTTTCATAATATACATTTATGTGAACTTTTAAAGATGCCTGTGTGTGTGCACGCATATTTATGTCATCCTGCATTTTCTTTCCTGCAGTGGACTTTGTTCATGAACAAGCTGTAAGGCCTCCACAAAACACACCAAACACCAGAGTAAAGAGTTTATTGGGGAATCCCGACAGACCGACCAGAGGGAAGGGGTGAAAAAGGAAAAAGAGGGAGAAGGAGAGCATAAGAGAGAGATCAAGAGCAAGACAGAGAGAAAGAGAGACATGTGTTCAGGAACAGGTACTCCTAAAACTTTGCCAGGGGGTGGGTAGGGAAGTAACAATAGCGAATCCCATTAAGATGGGGGTGGGGCTAACACCAGTGGTTGGGCCATGGGGTTGAAATCAGAATATGGCCTCCTAAAAGTCCCCCAAAAGTCCCATCTGAATCACCAAATGATATCAAACTTTGGGGTGCCATATGATATCACCATGTGCTTATTAATAAGTTCCCAATATTAATAAGTCTGCATGGGTTCTTGCCTAATATTCAGAGAAGAATTCTGAATACTGGCATAAATGAACGAGGCAGCATGATATGTTTTAAGCTTTTATTCATTGAGAGAGATGCATAGGAGAGTGAGGGCCCTGTCTAAAGGGGAGAGGAATCTAGATGCATACCTAGCACCAGGAGGCAGCCACATGGAGGAGCATGTAGGGCAGAAAGCATGGGGTGGGTGGCCCAAAGGCCACGTGCCCTGGAGGCACAGGGCCATGGTCCTACAATGGCAAGAAACCAAAGAGGAAAAAAGGGCTAGGCACACCATGTCCCAGGTTTTTAATCCACATTCAAAGGGGAGTAGTTAATTAACCTGATTGGCCAGTGGGTACACAGGTGTGGTCAGGTAGGGGCATGAGGTCACACAGGGGTGTGGTGAAGGTATGGTCTTCCAGCTCACAAACCTAATCAATTTTATCCTGTATGCCTGTCTACATGAGCGTCACCTAGCTTCAAGCCATGGCGGCGGGGGCTCAAGCCTAGTATGGTGTCCAGGGTGTAGATCATGCCATAGATAAGACTGCACCATTTTACTAACACAAGGTCTTCAAATTAGGCTTTATTTTCTACTCTGAGAACTTGCTGTATTCAATGAGTCTGCTGGATGCTCAGGGTCATACATAGGAACAAAATATATTGCCTCTTCTCCTAAATACTCTATCTTTTGTGGGGGGGGTTGATGGTCCGTATTTATTGTTCAAGGAGTCTGCTAGATGCTCAGGGTCATACATAGGAACAAAATATTTTGCCTCCTTTCCTGAATGCTCTATCTTTTGCGGGGGGGGGGGTAGGGTGGTGGATGGTCCGTATTTATTTTCCCCCAGAAACCTTTTATTTAAGGTATACATTCTTAATTTATTGCATAAATATGACTTCAGAAACATAGTGCTATTAGAGTCTGATTTATGTTTGGCTGCATAAGTACTATATATATGTAAATATGTGTAAAAAGAGCAGTGACAATTAGTTTTGATTTTAGGAAGATCATAGAAAAAGTGACATGAATAAAATTTCAACAGACAAAAAGTACCCTTAGAGTTGGGAGTGGGGACAGAATTTCAAGTAGAAGAAAAGGCATGAATAAGGTCATAAGAGCTGTCTATACAGTCTAAATTGGTATCTGGTTATAACTCTCGTGCGCATTTCAGGTTATATTACATTGAACTGAGTGTTAATGCAATACTATAAAACAGCAGAACAGTTGTGTTTTATATCAATTGGTTTGGGGGAGAGAAGACCTTAGTTCAGATGTCATTTCTCAGCCGAATATCCCATGAGATGTGTTTTAAGTGCTTAGCATGGAAGTGTGTGTATACATATGTGTATAGTGGACATATGCATGCATACATTCCAACTAAGCCTTTGCCTGTTCTCTGTTACGGTAAGTGTTCCTTTGTAATCAGGAAAACTAATGATGTAGTTTCCCCTTTCATCTTTAGAAGTGATATCAGTGTCAATCTCTAAATATCTCTTATGTTATATGTCACATACATTATCAGCTTAGTTTGCAATAATAATAGGAAACTTCAGGTTCTGCTATCATCCCTTCTCCCATTGATGTTCTGAGTTCAAAGAAACAACTTTATGACTTGATCAAAATGAGAAGGGATTTCTGGCAGCCAGTCCCCAACAGGGTCACCAATGACCTTTGCCTCCTGATATTTACAACTTTCTATAGTCTCATTTGACACTCTATGAAGTTTATTTGATGTAACTCATAGAATGCAACAGCAGTGATGATATGTCACTTTCAAGATCAGTTTATAAAAGACTGGCTTCCATCCTGTGCTCTTTCTCACTTTTACATGACTTTATTTTAAGGAAGCCAATGGTCATATTGTTAAGATAAGCAATCAGCCTGCGGAGATGCCCATGTGGCAATAAACCGAGGTTTCCTTCCAGCCAATGACCTGTGAGGACTTAAGTCCTGCCAGTACCATCTTAATGAACTTGGAAATAGATTTTCCAGCCTTCAGATGACTGCAACCTCATGAGAGATCCAGAACCACTCTTAGTTAAATTGCTCCTGGATCCCTGATCCACAACAAATATTTATTATTTTAAATGGCTAAGCTTTGGAGTCATTTTTTATTCAGCCATAGGTGACTGGGAGCTTTTCCTTATGCATAAACCAGAGAGCAGTCTCAAAGAAAGTCTCTTTGAAATTGCTGTAGATGGGAACAGCAGATCTTGTGTCATTCACCAATGAGACATGGCCTCTGAGCACTATTTTGGGCCTGAGTTTGAGATGATACAACTATATAATAGAAGTAGAAGAGATATGCTTCAGGTGTATGACCCATCATGGCTGAGACTACACTTCTTCCTGGAAAATATAGTATCTCTGTGATTCTATTCAATCTTTTTTATTGAAAAGGGCCAATTTCTTATTTGTCAGGATGGTGGAATGTGCTGACCTAAAATATGCTGCTTTGGCATAATTATTTTGAGCTGATGTAACTGAGGAAAAGCAGATGCAAGCAACACTCTCTCTCCTTCCTATCTGCCTAGTAGCAGGACATAACTTTACAAAGATGTCCCTCATCGGTCTGTATCAAGGACAAACGTTAATCATGATCAGCAACTTTAAACTCTTACTGTCCTGGAGACAATACTAGAAGAATTCACATGACAAACTGTACTTGTTAGGAAACTGGTGCAATTTTATCTATGGCGCGATCTACACCCTGATTTACATCCTATGCCCTGGCTCTCCCCCCCCCCATTGCTGAAAGCCAGATGGCCACATGGCCCAACCACCTGTGTCAAACTCCACCCCCATCCTAATGGGATTCGCTGCTCCTGCTTCCCTGCCTGCCCTCCGGCAAAGTTTTAAAAGGGCTTGTTCCTGAACACGTGGCTCTCTTGGCTCCTCTCGTCTCTCTTTCTGCTCCCTCTCTGTCTCTTATACTCTCCTCTCCCTTTTTCCCTCTTCGCCCCTTCCCTCCTGCCTGCTGGTTTTCCCCAATAAACCGTTTCCTTTACTCTGGTGTTTGGTGTGTTTTTTGATGGCCTAACAGAAATACATAACAGTACTAAATAACCTTTATCCATTATTTGCCTTTTTACAAGTTGACATCCCTAGAGGCTCAAAGTCCTTTGCCATTGTGTTGTTTGTTCTCTAAAAATGTGTTCTTCTTTGTGAAGATGTCATGTTATCGAGACCCCCCCCAAAAAAAAAATAACTGGTTGGAGGAGGTGATATAGAACTCCCAAAACTGGATTCACTTGCTTGATGCAGAGAGAGCCAATCACAGACAACAGGACAGTGACAGAAAAGAGTTCATTGCAATGCACAGAGCAAGGATCCAGGCAGCTATTGCTCTATTCCCGGCCTCCTGGAGGGGTTAGGAGTAAAGGTTCTTATGGATTGGAGTTGGGATATGAGGTGCTTATTCAGCGCTCATTTGGGTTTCTGATTGGTAAGTGGAGCTTGTGGCCTTCCTTCTGTGTTCTTTATGGTGGAAAGGTGGGCTTCAGGCAGTCTGGAGTCTACACACAGGCGGTAGTTACTTTCTGCCCTGGACCAGAATTTCCCCAAAATTAAACCCCTTGAGACAATACTGAGCATCAAGATATTAGTTATTGGAGAATTTTACAGGGCCAATCACTTTTAGTAAGTAGTTAAGTAGCAATCATAGAGGAAGGGCCAGGATACCTTAAGCTAAGGGTGGGAGGCTGGGAAAGTTGGACCTATTGATATCTGCCTCTGCATTCCAGGCACATGCATTGAAGTTTATAACTAAAAATCCTATACATACTTAGATATATAAACGCAGATTCTAACCAGAACTTTGAGTTACTTATCTCTGGGTATTCCCATGTTTTTCATTCACCACACAAATATTAATAAACTGCTTTTTGTTTTTCTCTTGTTAATCTGTCTTTTGTTAGTCTAATTTATGGTACCCAAGCTAGGGAAACTAGGAGAATAATAGGAAAAAAAGTTTTTCTTTGACTGTCATCCAACAGGTGGTTCAGATTCTGTCTTTTGCTTTTAGCAAAACTATCAAAAGCAAAGGGCAATCCTCATAGTGGACATGAGTAAAGAAATAATGTTAAGCCAAGATTGGTTGCTTGGCAGCTGCATAGCAATTGTTGAAGGGGGGATTAGGCTCGTGAATGGAGACTCTGTGGGGCACAAATGGACTGAAAAATCACTCTGAGTCTTGATATCTTCTTTTATAAAATTAGATAAATAAAGCCTGACAGGTTTTGTGATGATTAAATGTGATACTGCTTGTGAAAACATTTGCACCTATTAAATATCACTTAAAAACTACTTTCTAAGGCATAGTGCACTGTTCTTGGGAGAGATATGTCTATTTATGAAAGAGGATACCTTAATCTGTTGAACACATATTATCTGAGCACCGGCTAGGTACCAGAAAGAGTACTAGAATGGGGATTATAATGTTAGGGGAGGAAAAAAATCTCTACTACCCATCTGAGGCCCTAGTAATGAAACTTTTCAAAGACAGATTGAGAAGAGGAAAACTGACAAATTTGTTAGCACGTGCATCACTCTTCTACCTAGGTGTATCTGGATGTCTAACTCAAATGGGTGGTTATAACTTGGGTTTGTATATCATCTTAGGTTAAAACAAAGAGCAATAGGTTTCAGACCTCTGAACAGGGGATGCGAATTAAGGAAAGTTAGCAAGAAAAGTATAGTACAATGGTTGTTTATTAAAGTTTGTTATGCACATTTAAGTATGATATAGAAAAGCTCCAAAACTCCTTGGAGTTGTTAGAGAACCATCCACCCCCCCGCCACACACACACAAACTGGGTCTGCTTGCCAACCCACAGCCAATTGCTGACACTGGGAGGTGGAAGAAAGGTATTTATTGCAGAAATTGGAGCAAGAAACTGGGCAGCTATTGATTAATTCTCTGGATTCCCAAGAGTTTAGGTGTAAGGGCTCTTATAGGTTGAAGCTGGGATGATGAGGGTTTGTGTTTATGTGTTCAGGTTACTGATTTTTCAGTTGGCGCTGTGGTCTTCCTTTGATTGGTTGGTGATGCCATGTTCTTTGGAGAATTTTTATGATGACAAAGTGGGATTCTGTCAGTCTGAGGGCTACGTACAGGTGGTATTTCCTTTTTGCTCATGATCTGGAGTTCCTAGAAAATAAACCCCTTGAGACAAGACTGAACTCTATGATAATGTCCGTCAGAGAAACAAATGACCACGTAGGTCTGGTGATTAGAACTTTGTAGAACCAGTTGTACCACTCCCCTAATTCAGTAACTTAATTTTATTGGGTGGTTGATTTGTTATCAAAAAGCAGGGTATGGATACTTGAAGCTAAGGGAGAGAGGCTAGGAGATTGTAGCCTGGTAGTACATAGGGTCTGCCAAGGAACTATTTAGAGGGTTTCGAGTTGATTTTTCTGTGTGATAAGAGTTTTTTTTTTAAGATTTATTTTTTTAATTTCAAAGGCAGAATCACAGAGAGGCAAAGAGAGAGGTCTTCCCTCCTCTGGTTCACTCCCCAAATGGCCACAACATCCAGAGCTGGGCCGATCTGAAGCCAGGAGCCTGGAGCTTCCTCCAGGTCTCCCACACAGGTGCAGGGGCCCAAAGACTTGGGCCATCTTCTACAGCTTTCCCAGGCCATAGCAGAGAGCTCGATTGGAAGTGGAGCAGCCAGGACTCGAACCAGCATCCATATGGGATGTCAGCACTGCAGGCAGCAGCTTTACCCACTATGCCACAGCGCCAGCCCTGGTAAGAGTTATTAAGAGTTCCCCTCATGGGGCTGGCACTGTGGCATAGTGTGCTAAGCTTCAGCCTGTGGCGCCAGCATCCCATACAGGCACCAGTTCAAGTCCTAGCTGCTCCTCTTCCAATCCAGCTCTCTGCTATGGCCTGGGAAAGCAGTGAAAGATGGCTGAAGTGCTTGGACCCCTGAACCCACGTGGAAGACCTGGAAGTAGCTCCTGACAAGTTGGCCAGCTTTGGCTATTGTGGCCATTTGGGGAGTGAACCAGCAGATAGAAGACCTTTCTGTCTCTCCTCTTCTCTCTCTGTAACTCTCTAAAATAAATTTAAAAACTTAAAAAAAGTCTCCTCTTCCTGTTGTGGAAAAGGGAAACATCTATAAATGTAAACTTCCTTTATAGATTTATACTTCCTTTATATAATGTATATACTATTTTTAAATCTCTGCCTGCATCTACTGATTTTAATGGCCTTTTAAAATTTTTTTTAAATTTTTTTTCAGAAAGCTTTTATTTGAGGAATACAAACCATGCATTTTATAAATAAAACTTTAGGAACACAGTGATTCTTCCCACCGTACCTGCCCTCCCACCAACACTCCACCCCTCTTCCTCCTCCTACTTGTATTCCCATTATTATTTTTTACTAAGATCTATTTTCGGATCTGGCTAAAAAGCTCATGAGAGTATTTCAGGCATGGAAAGCCAAGACACTCTGGCAAAAAAAAATGACCTAAATGAAAGATCTCTGTGGTTGAGATCCCAGTAGAAAGAACAGGTCATCAAAGAAGGAGGTACCTTTCTCTGAAGGGAGGAGAGAACTTTCACTTTGACTATGACCTTGTCTAAATAAGATGGAATTGGCGAACTCAAAAGGCTTCCATAGCCTTGGCAACTCATGACAAGAGCCTTGGGTGATTACTGACGTCATAAACAAGAGTGTGAATTGTTAAATCAACAACAGGAGTCATTGTACACTTACTCCCCATGTAGGATCTCTGTCCTTAATGTGTTGTACTATGTGAATCAATGGTATAACTAGTACTCAAACAGTACTTTATACTTTGTGTTTCTGTGAGGGTGCAAACTGTTGAAATCTTTACGTAATATATACTAAGTTGATCTTCTGTATATAAAAAGAATTGAAAATGAATCTTGACGTGAATGGGATGGGAGAGGGAGTGGGAGATGGGAGGGTTGCGGGTGGGAGGGAAGTTATGGGTTGGAAAAATCCACTGTAATCCAAAAGCTGTACTTTGGAAATTTATATTTATTAAATGAAAGTTAAAGAAAAGATCTATTTTCAATTAACTTTATAACACATACAATTAACTATATACTAAGTAGGGAGTTATAAAAAAACTCAACAATCGAGAGAAGGGCTGTTCAAAGTCATTGCATTTCAAACTGTCTATTTCACTTCTATAGATTTCCTTTTAGGTGCTCTATTAATTATCATAGATCAGAGAAAACATATGATATTTGTCCTTTTGGGACTGGCTTATTTCACTAATTATGATTTTTTTCCAGTTCTGTCCATTTTGTTCCAAACAAGTGGATTTCATTTTTTTTTACCTCTGTGTAGAATTACATGGTGTACATATCCCATGATTTCTCCATCCAGTCTTCAGCTGAAGGGCATTTGGGTTGATTCCATGACTTAGCTATTGTGAATTGAGCTTCACTAATCTTGGCGTATAGGTAACTCTTTCATATGCTGATTTCATTTCCCTTGGGTAAATTCCCAAGGGTGGGATGGCTGGGTCATATGGTAGGTCTGTATTCATATTTCTCAGGTAACTCCATACTGTCTTCCATAATGGCTTTACCAGTTCACATTCCCACCAACAATGTATTAGGGTACTTTTTTCCCCACATCCTCTCCAGCATTTGTTGTTGATTTCTGTATAAAAGCCATTCTACCTGGGGCGAGGTGAAACCTCATTATGGTTTTGATTTGCATTTCACTGACAGCTAGTGATACTGAGCATTTTTTCATGTGTCTGTTGGCCATTTGGATTTCAAAAATGTCTGTTTAAGTCCTTTGCCCATTTCTTAACTGGGTTGTTTTTTTTTTGTTGTTGTTGTTGTGGGGTTTCTTGATATCTTTATATATTCTGGTAATTAATCCTTTATAAAATTTGTATAGTTTGTAAATAATTTCTGCCATTCTGTCAGTTGCTTTTTCGCATTGCTGAGTGTTTCTTTTGCAGTGCAGAGCTTCTCAATTTGATGTAATCCCACTTGTCAATTTTGTCTTTGATTGCCTGTGTCTCTGGGGTCGTTTCTAAGAACTCTGCCTATGCAAAAGTCATGCAGGGTTTCCCCAGTATTCTCTAATAATTTGATGGTATGAGGTCATAGATTTTGGTCTTTAATCCATTTTGAGTGGATTTTTGTGTAAGGTGTAAAATAGGGGTCTTGCTTCATATTTCCGCGTGTGGAGATCCAGTTTTCCCGGCACCATTTGTTGAATAGACTGTTCTTGCTCCAAGGATTGATTTTAGCTCCTTTGTCAAAGATAAGTTGATTGTAGATGCATTGGTTGATTTCTGGCATTTCTATTCTGTTCCATTGGCTATCCATCTGTTTTTGTGTAACAGACTGTTTTGATTATAATTGCCCTGTAGTATGGCTTGAAATCTTATATTGTTATGCCTCCTGCTTTGTTTTTGTTGTATAAGATTGCATTAGCTATTTGGGGTCTCCTGTATTTCCATATGAATTTCAGCATAATTTTTTCCAGATCTGAGAAGAATGTCTTTGGTATTTTGATTGGTATCACACTGTATATAAAAATTGCTTTTGGTAGTATGGACATTTTGATGATATTGATTCTTCCAATCTATGAACATAGAAGATTTTTCATTCTTTGTGTCTTCTATTTTTTCTTTAATGTTTCGTAATTCTCATCATAGATATCTTTTTTTTTTTTTTTTTTGGCAGGCAGAGTTAGACAGAGAGTGAGACAGAGAGAAAGGTCTTCCTTTTTCCATTGGTTCACCCCCCAGATGGCCACCACGGCTGGCGCTATATGCTGATCTGAAGCCAGGAGCCAGGTGCTTCTTTCTGGTCTCCCATGCAGGTGCAGGACCCAAGCACTTGGGCCATCCTACACTGCCTTCCAGGGCCACAGCAGAGAGCTGGACTGGAAGAGGAGCAACCGGGACAGCATCTGGTGCCCCAACTGGGACTAGAACACAATGTGCCGGCACCGCAGGCAGACGATTAGCCAAGTGAGCCATGGCGCCGGCCTCATCATAGATATCTTTGACATCCTCATTAAGTTTATTCCAAGGTATTTGATTTTTTGTAACTATTGTGAATGAGATTGACCTTAGAAGTTCTTTCTCAGCTGTGGCATTGTCTGTGTATACAAAAGCTATTGATTTTTGTGCGCTGATTTTATATCCTGCCACTTACCAAACTCTTCAAAATCCAACTTTTTGTTTTGCTGAACTTTTGAGTTTTTGTTGTTGTTTAAATTTTGTTTATTCTCTGATTTTAATTATTTCTCTTCTCCTACGAGTTTTGGGTTTAGTTTACTTTTGTTTTTCTGGTCATTGAGTTGCATTCATAGTCATTTATTTGGTGCCTTTCTGATTTCTTGATGTAGGCACCAATTGCTATAAACAGTCTTCTTAACACTGCTTTTGCTGTATCCCTTAAGTTTTTATATGTTGTATTGTGTATTTTTATTTCTTCAGTGACCCACTTTTCATTCAGGAGCATGTTGTTCAATCTCCATGTGTTTATATATGTTCTAGAAATTGTTTAGTTGTTGATTTTCAGCTTCAACCCATTGTGGCCAGAGAAGGTACATGGTATGATTTTGGTTTTTTTGAATTTGCTGAAATTTGCTTTATGACCTAGCATGTGGTCTGTTCTAGAGAATGTCCCATTCACTGGTGAGGAGAATGTTTATTCTGCATCTGTATGATGAAAAGTTCTGCAGATAGACATTAGGTCCACTTGGTCTATTGTATCAATTAAATCTGTTGCTTCCTTGCTGATTTTCTGTCTGGTTTATCTGTCAATTGCTGAAAGTGGAGTATTGCAATACCCCATTACTATTGTATTGGAATTGGGGCCGGTGCTGTGGTGCACTGGGTTAATGCCCTGGCCTGAAGCACCGGCATCCCATATGGGTGCCAGTTTGAGATCCAGCTGCACCACTTCTGATCCAGTTCTCTGCCATGGCCTGGGAAATCAGTAAAAGATGGCCCAAGTCCTTGGGCCCCTATACCTGTGTGGGAGACCTGGAGGAAGCTCCAGGCTCCTGGCTTCAGATTGGTGCAGCTCTGTCCATTGCAGCTAACTGGGTAGTGAACCATTGGATGGAAGACCTCTCTCTCTCTGCCCTCCTCTCTCCCTGTAACTCTGACTTTGAAACAAATAAATAAATATTTAAAAAAACTATTGTATTGGAATCTATGTCTCCCTTTAGATCCATTAGCATTTCTTTTATATAGCCAAGTGTCCTATAATTAGATGCATATATATTTATAATAGTCACATCTCCCTG
Organism: Oryctolagus cuniculus; assembly: GCF_964237555.1. Classification (NCBI taxonomy): domain Eukaryota; kingdom Metazoa; phylum Chordata; class Mammalia; order Lagomorpha; family Leporidae; genus Oryctolagus; species Oryctolagus cuniculus. The sequence continues at coordinate 29,215,374 of NC_091453.1, read as the reverse complement.
TTGAATTGATCCCATAATAATTACACAGTGCTCTTCTTTGTCTCTCTTAATATTTTTTGTGTTAATGTCAATTTTGTCTGATATTAGGATGGCTACACCACTCTTGTTTGGTTCTGTTAGAATATATCTTTTCCCATCCTTTCACTTTCTTTTTTTAAAATTAATATCATTTATTTTTATTTATTTATTTGTTTATTTATTTATTTGTATTTGACAGGTAGAGTCATAGACAGTGAGAGAGAGAAAGGTTTTCCTTCCATTGGTTTACTCCCCAAATGGCCACAACGGCCAGCGCTGCACCAATCCAAAGCCAGGATCCAGGTGTTTCCTCCTGGTCACCCATGCGGGTGCAGGGGCCCAAGCACTTGGGTCATCCTTCACTGCATGGGAGGGCCACAGCAGAGAGCTGGACTGGAAGAGGAGCAACCAGGACTAGAACCCGTGCTCATATGGGATGCCGGCACTACAAGCGGAGGATTAACTAAGTGAGCCACCGTACCGGTCCCCCATCCTTTCACTTTCAGTCTGCATGTATCTTTGTTGGTGAGATGTGTTTCCTGTAGGCAGAAAATAGATGGATTTTGTTTTTAATCCATTCAGCCAGTCTGTTCTTTTTTTTTTTTTTTGACAGGCAGAGTGGACAGTGAGAGAGAGAGAGACAGAGAGAAAGGTCTTCCTTTTGCCGTTGGTTCACCCTCCAATGGCCGCCGTGGCCAGCGCGCTGCAGCCGGTGTACCGCGCTGATCCGATGGCAGGAGCCAGGTACTTATCCTGGTCTCCCATGGGGTGCAGGGCCCAAATACTTGGGCCATCCTCCACTGCACTCCCTGGCCACAGCAGAGAGCTGGCCTGGAAGAGGGGCAACCAGGTCAGAATCTGGCACCCCAACTGGGACTAGAACCCAGTGTGCCAGTGCCACAAGGCGGAGGATTAGCCTAGTGAGCCACGGTGCCGGCCGCCAGTCTGTTCTTTTAACTGGATAGTTGAAGCCATTTATATTCAAAGTGGCTATTGATAAGTAATGACTTGTCCCTGCCATTTTTCCCTAAATTTTCCTATTGTTTCCTTTGTATTTCCTTTGTACTTTAACTGGGGAGTATTCTGCCTTCACCTTCTTCCATAGTTTTGACCGTGTTTTTGTGTTTTTGTGTGTAGCACATCCTTAAGCATCTTTGGTAAGGCTAGATGAGTGGTAACAAATTCTTTCCATTTATGTTTGTTATGTAAGGTCTTTATTTCCCCTTCATTCCTAAATGAGAGATTTGCAGGGTACAGTATTCTGGGTTGACAGTTTTTTTAATCTTAAAACTCAGAATGTATCCTGCCATGCTCTCCTAGCCTGTAAGGTTTCTGGTGAGAAGTCAGCTGTGAGGCTAATTGGAGATCCTCTTAAAGTAGTGCGGTGTTTCTCTCATGTACATTTTAGAATCTTTTCTTTATATTTTACTGTGGAAAGTTTGACTGCAATATGTTGTTGTGAAGATCTTTTCCCATCATGTCTATTAGGAGTTCTATGTACTTCATGTAATTGGACATCCCTTTCTTCCTCCAAATTAGGGAAGTTTTCTGCTTTTTCACTAAAAAGGCCTTCTACTCCATTGTGTCTTTCCACGACTTCAGGAACTCCTGTGACCCATGTGTTTGGTCATTTGATAGTATCCTGTAAGTCTGCAACACTGTTTTTTAGTTTTCGAATTTCTTCTTGGTATTGGTCTGACTAAAATTTCCAGAGATTTGTCTTTAACTCGGATATTCTTTCTTCTGCTTCACTGAGTCTGTTGTTGAGGCTATCTACAACGTTTTAAGGTTTTCTATTGAATTCTTCATTTCCAAAATTTCGTTTTGATTTCTCTTTAAGATCTCAATTTCATGAGAGAAATTTTCTTTCCTGTCATGGACAGATTTCATTAGTTCATGTATTTACTTCTCATTACTTCTAAGTAATCTTATGATCAATTTTTTGAATTGCATTTCTGGTATTCAGTATTTTTACCTTTACATTCTAGTACTGAAGCATTGTATTCTTTTGAGGGTGTCAGGTTGTCTTCCTTATTGTTTCCTTAATTGCTGTGTTTTTTTTTTTGAGGCATTTGCGGTGTTATTTGTTGGGTTTTTATGTTATTTTTTTAAATTCACTGTGATGGCTTTTATCTTTGGACAATGCCTCTGTGGCTCAGTGGAGCGTCTGCTCTTTCAGTGAATACCCAGAGGCATATGCTGGGCGTGGCCAGGGAGCTCTGTTCAGTGCTCCAAGGTGACATCCAAGTTGGGTATGGTAAATCTCTCTCTCTCTTTTTTTATCAGAGGGGAGGTTTGTTCTGCTCTGTTAGCATATTTTTGCACTCACCACCTCTCCTCAAAGGAGACCAATGCCAGGGTGCCAGCTCCAGTAGGTACAATTTATATCTGCACTGCCACAGGAACCACTTAAAAGGATCTGTGCAGTCCTTGATGTAAGCATCGATCCCACAGCAATGACCCTCACCAGGGAACCAGGGAGCCCTGAATGTGTGGAGCCTCCCACAGTGCTTGCTCAAAGTCCCAACTGCACCCTGTGACTTCCGTCGCAGCCACAGTGTTTTCACAGTCCCAACACACAAAGCTCCCCACAGTTGTGAACACCCAGCCCTCTGTCAGTTCTCTCAGCCAGACTCAGGCATCTCCTCTCAGCTGGCGGCTGGGCATGTGGACACAAGTTGGCAAAGCTGTTATGTTTGTCCAAAATTACATTTGCTCTCTCAGCTAGTTATAGGATGTGGGTGCCAGGTGATTGGGGAGAGAGAAATGCCCCTCCCCTATTTTCCATCTAGGTTGGTTGGTATTCTGTACCCCACAGGGCTACAAGCCCTGTGTAAAAATTGTACAGTTCCGATCCAGATGGCGGAATAGGGAGGGAGATCACTGATAGTCCAGGAAAAGATAGTTTAATAAAAGTGGAGATACTGTAGTCTCAGGGAAGAGTTAGGGAAAAAATTGCAGAGGAAACTCTTCTGGAATTAGTGGGCCATAGTGGACCTACATGGAGGGCATGGGCGCCCACGGCTCAGGACCCCAGCTGCCGAGTCTACGCACCAGAACTGCAAAGGGGGGTGAGGTGAAACCACAGTAGCCCAAGACATTGGCAGAAAAGTGGCAGGAAGAACCTGGAGGAAATGAGGCTTGAAGCCCCATGGGGAAAAGTACACCAGCCTTCCTAGAGGAGAGAAAAAATATAAAAGGGACCGGTACAGACACAATTCTCTCTCCACTCACCTTACAAATATAGGGAAGACAATAGAGCAGGCACCATTTTGGACATATATAACAGCTGCGCCAGCTCAGGTCTGTGCCCGCCATCAATCAAACAGAAAAACCTGACTCTGGTGGGGAGAAATAATAGGAGATTAAGACCTAGTGAATGTGTGGAGCTTATGAACCCGGACTGTGAAAAAAAAAAAAAACACTGAGAGTATGTGGGAGAACTCATGGTGTGGCTGAGACATGAGTAGTCTTGGTGGGAGACCCCACAAATTTGGGCGGCTTTGGCTACGTGGTGAGAGACATTGCAGGAGAATCTGAACTTACACTGAGGAATGCACAGATCCTTTGTGTGGTCCCTGTGACAGAGCAGACAAGTATTATAACCACTGGGGCTAGCGCTGAGAAGAGCTCAGATGAACGGAATTACTTCCTTTCCAAATTAAAAAAAAAAAAGAGAGAAGATTTACCACGCCAAACCTGGGTGTGTCACATTTGGCATACCCTTCACCATGAAGAACTGAACAGAGCTCTCTGGCCATACCCACCACAAGCCTCTAGAGATTCTCCACCAAAAGCAGATAGTCCACTTAATCTAGAGTTATAGTATAACATGAAAAGCCACCACAGCAAGAAAAAAAGAAGTAGATACCAAGAATATCTCCACAATGCCAAACAACAAACGCAGAAACTGAGGAAACAAGAACAAGGAAGACATTATGACGCTCCCAAATGAACATTACACCCCAATACAAGATTATGAAGATGATGCGATAGAAGAAATGCAAGCTATGGATTTCAAAAAATTTACAATAAGAACATTTAGAAGTTATCAAAAACAAATGCAAAAACTACAGAAATCCTTACAGCACAGGACAGAAAATCTCTCTCATGAAAATGAAATCTTAAGGAGGAATCAAAATGAGATGAGGAATTTAGTAGAACATGAAATTGAGATATTGGAGAGAAATCAAAATGAAATGAAGAATTCAATAGATCAAATGACAAACACATTAGAGAGCCTTAAGAACAGAATCAGTGAGGCAGAAGAGAGAATATCAGACTTAGAAGACAGAGCCCAGGAAAGTATATAGTCAAAACAAATAAAAGAAAGGAAATTAGAAATCTAAAAAACATTGTCAGGAATCTACAGGATACTATTAAAAAAACCAAACATTCGAGTTCTAGGAGTTCCTGAAGGCATGGAGAGGGAGAAAGGATTAGAAGGCTTTTTTTTTAGTGAGATACTAGCAGAAAACTTCCCAGGTTTGGAGGACAGAAATATCCTAGTACAAGAAGCTCATAGAACCCCTAGTAAACGTGACCAAAAGAGATCCTCACCACGACACATTGTAATCAAACTCACCACAGTGAAACATGAAGAAAAGATCCTAAAATGTGCAAGAGAGAAACGTCAGATTACTCTCAGAGGTTCTCCAATTAGACTCACAGCAGACTTCTCATCAGAAACCCTACAGGCTAGGAGGGAATGGCAAGCTATAGCCCAAGTCCTAAGGGAAAAAAACTGCCAGCCCAGAATATTATATCCTGCAAAGCTATCATTTGTGAATGAAGGTGAAATAAAGACCTTCCATAGCAAACAGAAATTGAAAGAATTTGTCGCCACTCATCCAGCCCTGCAAAATTGCTTAAAGATGTGTTAAACAAGAAACACAGAAACATTGTCATCAATACAAAGGAAGGTAAAGGAAGAAAATTTCCCAATAAAAGATCACAGGAAGTTCAAAGCATATATTAGAAATATCTTAGGGAAAATGGCAAGGCAAAGTCACTACTTAACAATAGTCACATTGCATGTTAATGGCCTCAACTCTCCAGTTAAAAGGAACACTGGCTGAATGGCTTAAAAAACAAAACCCATCTATTTGCTGCTTATAAGAAACACATCTTTCCAACAAAGATGCATGCAGACTGAAAGTGAAAGGTTAGAAAAATATATGCCATGCCAACAGAAACCAAGAAGAGCTGGCATAGCCATATTAATATCAGACAAAATAAACTTTAACACAAAAACTATTAAAAGATACAAAGAGGGGTACTATATAATGATTAAAGGTTCACTTCAACAGGAAGATGTAACTATTATAAACGTATATACACCTAATTGCAGGGCACTGGTTTATTTGAAAGATATGTTAAGGAACTTAAAGGGAGACTCCAATACAATAGTATTGGGGGACTTCAATACTCCACTTTCAGCAATAGACAGATCAACCAGACAGAAGATCAACAAGGAAATAGCAGATTTAATCAAAACTACAGCCCAAATGGATCTAACAGATATTTACAGAACTTTTCATCCTACAGTTAAAGAATTTACATTCTTCTCAGCAGTACATGGAACCTACTCTAGGATTGACCACATACTAGGCCATAAATCAAGTCTCAGCTAATTCAAAAGAATTGAAATCATACCATGCATCTTCTCATACCACAGTGGAATGAAGTTGGAAATTAGCAACTCAGGAAGCCCGAGAGTATATGCAAACACATGGAGACTGAACAACATGCTCCTGAATGAAAGGAATGAATGAAATCAAAAGAGAAATCAAAAACTTTCTGGAAGTAAATGAGGATAACAAAACAACATATCAAAACTTATGATGGGATACAGCAAAAGCAGTGTTAAGAGGAAAGTTTATAGCAATAGGTGCCTACATCAAGAAATTGGAAAGGCATCAAATAAATGAGCTTTCAATGCATCTCAAGGTCCTAGAAAAACTGCAGCAAACCGGACCCAAAACCAGTACGACAAGAGAAATAATAAAAATTAGATAAGAAATCATCAGAATTGAATCAAAAAAAAAACATTATAAAAGATCAGTCAAACGAAGAGCTGGTTTTTTGAAAAAATAAACAAAATTGACACACCATTGGCCCAACTAACTAAAAAAAGAAAAGACCCAAATCAATAAAATCAGAGATGAAAAAGAAATGTAAAAAGAGACACCACAGAAATAAAGAGTCATCAGAAATTACTACAAAGAGTTGTATGCCAACAAACAGGGAAATCTATCAGAAATGGATAGATTCCTGGACACATGCAATCTACCTAAATTGAACCATGAAGACATAGAGAACCTAAATAGACCCATAACTGAGACAGAAATTGAATCAGTAAAAAGTCCCTCCCAACAAAGCAAAGCCCAGGACTGGATGGATTCACTGCTGAATTCTACCAGACATTTAAAGAAGAACTAACTCCAATTCTTCTCAAACTATTCAGAACAATCGAGAAAGAGGGAATCCTCCTAAATTCTTTCTATGAAGCCAGCATCACCTTAATTTCTAAACCTGAAAAAGGTAGAGCGGAGAAAGAGAATTACAGACCAATATCCCTGATGAACATAGATGCAAAAATCCTCAATAAAATTCTGGCCAATAGCATGCAACAACATATCAGAAAGATCATCCACCCAGACCAAGTGGGATTTATCCCTGGTATGCAGAGATGTTTCAATGTTCACAAATCAATCAATGTGATACACTGTATTAAAAACTGCAGAAAAAAAGCCATATGATTATCTCAATAGATGCAGAGAAAGCATTTGATAAAATACAGCACCCTTTCATGATAAAAACTCTAAGGAAACTAGGTATGGAAGGAACATTCCTCAATACAATCAAAGCAATTTATGAAAAACCCATGGCCAGCATCCTATTGAATAGGGAAAAGTTGGAAGCACTTCTATTGAGATCTGGTACCAGACAGGGATGCCCACTCTCACCATTGCTATTGAATATAGTACTGGAAGTTTTAGCCAGAGCCATTAGGCAAGAAAAGAAATTAAAGGGATACAAATTGGGAAGGAAGAAGTCTAGCTATCCCTCTTTGCAGATGATAGGATTCTTTATTTAGGGTACCCAAAGAACTCTACTAAGAGACTATTGGAACTCATAGAAGAGTTTGGCAAAGTAGCAGGATATAAAATCAATGCACAAAAATCAACAGCCTTTGTATACACAGGCAATGCCACGGCTGAGAAAGAACTGCTAAGATCCATCCCATTCACAATCGCTACAAAAACAATCAAATACCTTGGAGTAAACTTAACCTAGGACATCAAAGATCTTTACAATGAGAATTACAAAATCTTAAAGAAAGAAATAGAAGAGGTGTGGGGAGCAACTGGGAGCAACTCGGACTAGACTAAGTTACTGGAATTAAGACTTATTCTATGCATCTGCTCTCCCACAATATGGCGCTGGGAGAGGAGGAAACAGCTTCTACACAGCTGCCTCCAGTTCAACCAATAAACTGTAGTACCTGCTCCTGATTGGAGGAGAGCAGCATACTCGGCATGTGGGTAGCAGAGTTGGGATTGGCGGAAGAGGACTATAAAGGAGGAGAGAGACAACATGCACCAGGAACATCTGAAGGAACACCTGAGCAGCCCCCGAGAGAGCCGGCCGGCGGTGTGCCGCTCCCCTGCGGAAGTGGGGAAAGTGGCAGGGGGCCCGCCCCTCCACGGAGGTGGAGGGACGGTAGCCAACCCGGGAAGAACCAGCAGCAAACCCGGGGAGGGCCGAGCAGACAAAAGAACAGCGCAGGGTCCTGTGTCGTTCCTCCGTGAAGAGGGGGAGCGACATAATGGTGCCGTGACTCGGATATGAAGCCTAGGCAGGGTTTAGTGTCGTTCCTCCATGAAGACGGGGAGCGACAAAGAGGATACCAAAAAATGAAAAAATCTTCCATGCTCATGGATTGGAAGAATCAATATCATCAAAATGTCCATTATCCCAAAAGCAATTTATAGATTTCATGTGATAACAATAAAAATACCAAAGACCTTCTTCTCAGATCTGGAAAAAATGATGCTGAAATTCATATGGAGGCACAGGAGACCTTGAATAAAGCAATCTTGTACAACAAAAACAAAACCAGAGGCAGCACAGTACCAGATTTCAGGATATACTACAGGGCAGTATCCTTGCTGGCAAGGATGTGAGGGAAAAGGGACTTAACCCACTGTTGGTGGTAATGCAAACTGGTAAAGCCACTATGGCAGTCAGTTTGGAGATTCCTCAGAAATCTGAATGTAACCCTACCATACAACGCAGCCATCCCACCTCTTGGAATTTACCCAAAGGAAATTAAATTGGCAAATAAAAGAGCTGTCTGCACCTCCATGTTTATTGCAGCTCAATTCACAATAGCTATGACCTGGAATCAACCTAAATGCCCATCAACAGTAGACTGGATAAAGAAATTATGGGACATGTACTCTATAGACTACTATACAACAGTAAAAAAAAATTGAAATCCGGTCATTTGCAACAAAATGGAGGAATCTAGAAAACATCATGCTGAGTGAAATAAACCAGTCCCAAAGGTACAAATATCGTATGTTCTCCGTGATCGGTGGCAATTATCCGAGCACCAAAAAGGAAACCTGTTGAAGTGAAATGGACACTATGAGCAACAATGACTTGATCAGCCTTGTCCTGACTGTCGATGAACAACTTAATACTTTATCCCTTTTAGTATTTTTTGTTCTACTTAATACTATTGGTTGAACTCTTTAATTAACACACAATTATTCTTAGCTGTTTAAATTTAACTGAAAAGTGATCCCTGTTAAATATTAGAGTAGGAATAAGAAATGGAGATGTACAGTTTAGCACATGCTCAATCGGAATTGCCCAAATGGTAGAGTTAGAAATGTGCCAGGGGATTCCAATTTAGTCCTATCAAGGTGGCATGTACCAATACCATCTCACTAGTCAAAGTGATCAGTTTCAGTTCATAATTGATCATAATGATAGGATTAAGAGTCAAAGGGATCACATGAACAAGACCAGTGTCTTCTAATGATAATTGGTAGAATTAAAAAGGAGAGAACGATCCAACGTGGGAAGCAGGATACACAGCAGATTCATAGAATGGCAGATGTCCTCAACAGCACTCTGGCCTCAGAATCAGCCCTGAAGGCATTCATAACTGGCTAGAAAACCCACGAGAGTATTTCAGGCATGGAAAGCCAAGACACTCTGGCAAAAAAAAAAAAAATAGACCTAAATGAAAGATCTCTGTGCGTGATATCCCAGTGGAAAAAAGGGCCATCAAAGAAGGAGGTACCTTTTTTTGAAGGGCGAAGAGAACTTCCACTTTGACTATGACCTTGTCTAAATAAGATCGGAGTTGGTGAACTCAAGAGGCTCCCATAGCCTTGGTTACTCATGACAAGAGCCTCGGGTGATTACTGACGTCCAAAATAAGAGTGTCAATTGTTAAATCCACAATAAGTTTCACTGTGTACTTACTCCCCATGTAGGATCTCTGTCCTTAATGTGTTGTTCAATGTGAATTAATGCTATAACTAGTACTGAAACAGTATTTTACACTCTGTGTTTCTGTGTGTGTGCAAACTCTTGAAATCTTTATTAGTATATACTAAGTTGATCTTCTGTATATAAAGATTATTGAAAATGAATCTTGATGTGAATGGGATGGGAGAGGGAGTCGGAGATGGGATGGTTGCCGGTGGGAGGCAGGTTATGGGGTGGAAAAGTCGCTATAATTGGAAAGTTGTACTTTGGAAATTTATATTTATTAAATAAAATTTAAAAATTATACAGTTGCTCATTGGATTTTTTTCATATGAATTGTTTATTTTTTTATTTTCATATTATTTGAAAAGCAGAGAGAGGGGAGGAAGGAGAGATATTCTCTCCACTGGTTAACTCTGCAAATGGCTGTGGCAACCAGGCTGTGTCCTGAAACTCATTACAGATGTCCTACATGAATGGCAGGGACTGAACTACTTGAGCCATCACTTGCTGCCTCCCAGGGTATACATTAGCAGGAAACTTGTATTGGAAAGAACTGGGACTCAATTCTAGGCACTCTGATTTAGGATGTGGACATTCTAAGTGGCATCGTAACCACTGCAACAAATTCCTGTCTCTATCCAGTGGTTTATGAACCTATATAATCAAGATCTGAGGGCTTGTCTGCTGGTCATTGAATCCTCAAATAGCATTTCTCTTCTTCTGAGCATTCGTGTGGAGTCATTAGTCAGTATTGAAAATTTCTGTAAAAAATATCCCTGTGCAGGAGTCACTGTGCACTTACTCCTCATGTAGGATCTCTGTCCTTAATGTGCTGTACACTGAGGCTTAATGCTATAACGAGTACTCAAACAGTATATTTCACTTTGTGTTTCTATGGGGGTGCAAACGATTGAAATCTTTACTTAATGTACACTAAACAGATCTTCTGTAAAAAAAAAAAAAAAAGAAATTATCAATTCCCAACTTGACTCTCACTGGGATTAAACATGACAATAGGTCTGATCTGATTTCATCATGATTTAAAAAAAAATCATCTATTATTTTTCACTTTATGTTTCTGTGTGGGAACAAACTGTTGAAATCCTTACTTAAGGTATACTAAGCTGATCTTCTGTATATTAAGATAATCGAAAATGAATCTTGATGTGAATGGAAGGGGAGAGGGAGTTGGAAAGGGGAGGGTTGTGGGTGGGAGGGACGGTATGGGGGGGAAAGCCATTGTAACCCATGAGTCGTACTTTGGAAATTTATATTCATTAAATAAAAGATAAAAAAAAAGAGAAAAAAAATCTCTAAAAAAAAAAATATCCCTGTGCAAATGATTATTTGGGAAAATCACCCATTGTTTGTGGCAGAGGACTATTATCCTTGATGTGCAATAAAATCTGATAAGTCATTAAGGAAAAGTACATACACCAACCCATCATCCTAAGCTTCAAAAAGCTCATAAAAATTAATTAAAAAAATTCCACGAACTTCTTGAAACCCCTATGTACATGTATATGTGTGTATTTGTGTGTGTGTGTGTGTGTGTGTAATGTGTGTGTGTATAGTAAAAGAAAAGCAAATCAGGAACATTAACAGGTAAAACCTAATACAAATGACCAATATGAATGAGAACAAATCTTTAAATTCAATAGCTGAAAAAAATGTAAAATGATATCATTAATTGCCTTGGAATTAGAGTGTTAATAACATAAATATTGATTGTTGATGAGTATATGGGAAAGTGACTATTTTCATATTTTTCTTTTTTCTTTTTTTTGACGGGCAGAGTTAGACAGTGAGAAAGAGAGAGACAGAGAGAAAGGTCTTCCTTCTGTTGGTTCACCCCCCAAATGGCCGCTACAGCTGGCGCGCTGCACTGATCTGAAGCCAGGAGCCAGGTGCTTCCTTCTGGTCTCCCATGCGGGTGCAGGGCCCAAGCACTTGAGCCATCCTCCACTGCCTTCCCAGGCCACAGCAGAGTGCTGGACTGGAAGAGGAGCAACCGGGACAGAATCTGATGCCCCAAGCAGGACTAGAACCTGGTGTGCCGGTGCCGCAGGTAGAGGAATAGCCTAGTGAGCCACAGCGCCGGCTTATTTTTGTATTTTTCAGTAACTTTGTTGAGGCATTGTAACCCCTTATAGTTTCTGTGATTCACTAGGAGGATTCATGACCATGGTTTAGTATAGCAAAAAGATATATAAAGAAAATCAGTGAGGAGAAAATGTGCATGAGACAATGTCTGGAGGAAGTCAGGTGTGAGTTTTCAAAGGTCTTCTCCCAGTACAATCAAATAGGACATGCTTAATTAGTCCAGCGTCAAATTATAACACATATGAAGTGTTGTCTATCAGAAAGTTCTCTAGAGAATTAGTACCTAATGTTTTTATTGGAGACTAGTCAATAGGTATTGATTGCCTAACATGAACTAAATTCCAGACTCTTAGAAGGTAAGGAAGATTTGGTATAAAACTACATTTCTACATTAATATATAATGTAAACCTTTATATACATTTACGGCATGGTAAATAGTTTATCAGTTAAGAAATGGTAGGAACCCTCCCCAAATCCAAGTAATTTAAATTATTCAGTCTACTTTGCCAACACTTGGATTTATCCTTTTGGTGTCATATCTAAGAAAGCAATGTTTTTCCTAAGAACTCGAAGATTTTTGTCCCTTGTTTTCTAAAAGTACTATTGTTTCATGTGTTACATTTATGGCTGTCATCCATTTATGTGCATATGTATAAATAGATACAAATATATAATTTTTTGTGTGTGATGTGAGGTGATTGTTTAAGTTCATCTCTTTGGATGTGGCTATCCCATTGTTCCAGCAGTCTATGTTTAAAAAGCTTTGTTAAAACTCAATTGACCATGAAAAAAATTTATTTCTGATTTTCAAGTCTATTCCATTGATTTAGTTGCTATTATTTTTAATACCTTCTGTACCCTGTTCTTTTGTGGTTGTCATATTGTCCACAAGGGCAACTTGTCTACTTGAGAAAATACTGAGACTGATATCAGAATTTTAGAGCTTGTGTCTAGGCCCTGGCAGTTATTTGGTCATGTTTCATCAAGAAAGTCATTTAAATAATCTGAACCACCTCATTTGTGAAATAGAATAATACTATTTTAAATAACTAGCTTATACAGTTTGTAGGATGAGTCAAAATCAGAAGTGTAGGGGCTGGTGCTGTGTCATAGTGGGCTAAACCTCTGCCTGCAGCATCAGCATCCCATATGAGTGCCGGTTCGTATCCCGTCTGCTCCTTTTCTGATCCAGCTCTTTGCTATGATCTGGGAAGGCAGTGGAAGGTGATCCAAGTGCTTGGGCTACTGGCACCAGTGTGGGAGAGTCACAAGAGGCTCCTGGCCAGCTCCAGCCACTGCGGCGATTTAGAGATTGAACCAGCAGATGGAAGTCCTCTCTCTCCCTCTGTCTGTAACTGCCTCTCAAATAAATAAATAAAATAAATCTAAAATAAAAACGAAGTGTGGTAAATTTGTGTCAGGCCCATTCATGGTTGTGAAGTGTGGAACAAAGATATTCAGGCTTACAAAGTCTGAATTTGTTAAGCTGATCACCCTTAGCCCTGGGCTGCATCTGCCTGAAGAAGGTGATTTTTTTTTCTAATTTGAATAAAATCTTCATAAGGGCTAGTTGCATCACTAAAAGATCAACTACATAATTTGCACAACTGTTATCCAATACATTTTCCTATATCAGTAATTTTGTAGGTTAAGATCCTGAAAGTACTGGTGAGATTACCCATTTGTTTTGCTTCCTGGGAAGTCACCAGTTGATTAACTGATAGCAAACATTCTTAAGAGCCCATTTTTAAAATTGAACTACATGTTTATTTCAGATAACAGTATTCAATAGCATTGGGCATTTTGCAAAAAAGTAATATTCTAACATTTTTTTGAAAAGTAGTAAATCTGGCAATATTTTGCTCTTGTTTTTTATCTTCCTTACCACTATGTATATAACACATTCTGTAAAATCAGCATGTGGAGTCTTCAGTTCACCATATGAGGGTCAACTTATTAACTTGGTGTTGTGGATGCTGAGATGCACTGTCCAAGTTTCCTCTTCAGGCCTGAAGCATTTATTTCCCGGGAGAGTTGGTTGCTGCCAGTTTAGAGCTGAGTCCATCCCTAGGAATTGCCCCTGCTGAAGTGGCTACCTCTTCCAAGGTCACAACTCCTTCCCAGGGGCAGCCAGCACTAAATGAACCTCTGGTGCAAGATATAAGGCCAGCCCCATTGCCTCACTTTGGGATATCTCTGAAGGGCAACTCCAGCTTCAAAGCCTTCTATGAAGCTAACTGATCTATTTTGCAACTATATTATAGTGCAGTTTCTCCCGTATTGTCTTACACATGCTGTTTACAAGCATGCTGCCTCCAAACCACCTTCACACAGATCCCCATCTTTGAGTCTATTTTCCAGGTAACCCCACTTGAATACTTGCAAGACTTTTAGAAATCCTGGAGATGAATCTCCAGGTATGGGATTAGTTGCTTAGTCAATAGACATTTTCTTCTTTTTTCTTACAAATTGAACTTCAATATTATTAGTCTGTCAAAGGATGCAGCTTAAAAACTATATTTCCCAGACTTAGTTGCAGTCAGTGGTGCCATATGACACAGCTCTGGCAAATGGGATATGAATAGATGGCACTGCTTTTAAATGTCTATGTGAATGTATTCATGTCTTTATACTCCTTAGCCTCTCTCTTCTTTCCTGAAAAGTAATTCTAATGTTGAACAGAGACAGTAGGGAAAACCCAACATTTTTTAAATTTATTTTTTTAAGATTTATTTATTTATTTGAAAAGCAGTGTTACAGAGAGGCAGAGGCAGAGAGAGAGAGAGAGTGGTCTTCCGTCCACTGGTTCACTCCCCAGATGGCTGCAACTGTCGGAGCTGCACTGATCCAAAGCCAGGAGCCAGGAACCCACTCCAGGTCTCCCACATGGGTGAAGGGGCTCAAGGATTTGGGCCACCTTCCACTGCTTTCACAGTCCATAGCAGACAGGGGGATCAGAAGTGGAGCAACTGGGACCCAATCCTGCACCCTTATGGGATGCCAGCATTGCAGGCGGTGACTTTAGCTACTACTCCACAGCACCGGCCTCAAGTGAGTCTCTTCCATACATTCAACTTAAGCAACTAATTTGAAAATGAAGACATTACCTTTGACATCTAATTCTTAGGATTAAATGAAAGAACAGGTATAAAGTATCTAGCACAATGCCTGGCATAGCATAAGTACTCTGTTAATATTAGTTGAATTCTATTATATATACCCCAAAGTTCCTAGTGGCTACTAAGTTTATTATTTTACATTGGATCATATCAGATGCCCTATGGGCACGTCAGATCTGAGCAATTCTGAAAGAGCCCTGTCTCAATCTGTCACCAGCCACCAAGGATTGTGAACTGCTCTTCACTGATGTATCATTTCATGAAGCCATACTACATAGTGTGATAATGCAAAATAGAGGAATGAGGAAGTGTTATCGTTTGGTTCCTTGGGAAGGAAACTGTAATGGTTTAGTATACAAGGTGGTATGGGTTGAATGTGGTTTGTCCTCCAAAGGTTCATGTGCTGGAAGTTTGTTTCCCAGTGTGGCAATGGGAGAGATACTGGAACCACTAAGAGGAAGAGCCTAATAGAATTTGGCCATTAGGGACCTCACCCTCAGAATGGATTAATGCTGGTCTTGCTAATGAGTTAGATTTCGTGAGAGCAGATTGTTATAAAATGAGTCTACCCCATACATTTGTCCTTTTCTACATGTGGCCAGTTCCCTTCCCATTTCTCTGCCATGATGTTACTCAATCAATGGGGTTCTCACCATGTGCTAAATATATTTTTTTAGTCCTTGAAAAGTTAAACACTATTATTTCTTCTTAACTCTCACAAAAACAAGCAACAGATGAGGTTTGGCCCACTGGCTATTGTTTGCTGACTTCTACCTGTAGGTAGATACATTTGGAAGGGCCATCTCAGGGCAAAGGGGAAGTTTAGAAGTCCTTAGTCATACTTACCTCTTTTCTCAAGAGGGTGAGGCAGAAGTCCATCTCAGGTATGAAAGGATGTCATATTTTATCAAATGCTTTCTCTGCATGTATTGAGATAATCGCAAGTTTCATGTTGGAATTTTTTAAAAAGATTTATTTGTTTATTTGAAAGACAGAGTTACACAGAGAGAAGAGAGACAGAGAGAGAGAGAGAGGTCTTCTATCTGATGGTTCACTCCCCAGATGGCCGCAACGGCTGGAGCTGTGCCAATCCAAAGCCAGGAGCTTCTTCCTGGTCTCCCACATGGGTGCAGGGACCCAAGGACTTGGACCATCCTTTACTGCTTTTCTAGGCCATAGCAAAGAGCTGGATTGGAAGTGGAGCAGCCGGGACTTGAACTGGCGCCCATATGGGATGCTGGTGCTTCAGGCCAGGGCATTAACCCACTGTGCCACAGCGCTGGCCCTGATACTAGCTATTCTAACTGGGGTGAAGTAATACCTGATTGTGGTTTTGATTTGCATTTCCCTGATGGTTAGTAATACTGAACATTTTTTCATGTGTCTGTTGGCCATTTGTATTTCATCCTTTGAAAAATGCATGTTCATATGCTTTGCCCATTTCTTAACTGGATTGTTTGTTTTGTTATTAAATTTCTTGCACTCCTTATATGTTTTGGATATTAACTCTTTATCAAATGATAGTTTGCAAATATTTTATCCCATTCTGTCCATTGCCTCTGCACTTTGTTAATTGTTTCCTTTGCTGTTCAAATGCCTCTTAGCTTGATGTAATGCTATTTGTCTATTTTTGCTTTTATTGCCTGTGCTTTTTTGGGTCTCATCTAAGAAGTCCTTGCCTAGGCCAATGTCTTACAGAATTTCCCCTATTTTCCTCTAGTAATTGGATGGTTTCAGATGTTAACTTTAGATCCTTGATCCATTCTTGATTTTTGTATAGGGTATTTTTGTATAGGGTGTAAGATAGGTTCCTTATTCCAAACTACTGCAGGTGGAAATCCAGTTTTCCCAACACCATTTGTTGAAGAGACTGTCCTTTCTTCAAAGATTGATTTTTAGCTCGTTTGTCAAAGAATAATTGGTTGTAGATATGTAGATTAATTTCTGGGGGTTCTATTCTGTTCCATTGATCTACATGTCTAATTTTATGCCTGTACAATGATGTTTTGATTATAATAGCCCTGTAGTGTGTCTTGAAATCTGATATTGTGATGCCTCCAGGTTTGTTTTTTTTTTCATTGTTTGATATTATTTTTGCTGTTTGGGGTCTTTTGTGTTTCCATACAAATTTTAGGATTTTTTTTTTCTAGATAAGTGAAGAACATCCTTGGTATTTTGATTGGGATCACATTGAAGCTGTAAGTTACTTTGGATAGTGTAGACATTTTGATGATATTCTTCCAATCTATGAACATGGAAAATTTTTCCATTTTTCTGAGTATATTCTATTTCTTTAATTAATATTTTTAAATTTTAATTTTAGAGATTTTTTACATCCTTGGTTAAATTTTTCCCAAGGTAGTTAAATATTTTATGGGTAGTGTGAATTGGAATGATGTAAGTTCTTTCTCATCCAGAACACTGTCGGTTTATAATAATGCTATTGGGGGCTGGCATTGTGCCATAGTGGATAAAATTTGCTACCTGTGATGCTGGCATCCCACCTGGATGTAGGTTCGAGGCCTGGCTGCTCCACTTTCAATCTGGCTCCCTATGATGTACCTGGAAAAGCAGTGCAGGATGGCCCCAGTGCTTGGACCCCTACACTCATGTTGGGAGACCCAGAACAATCTCCAAGCTCCTGGCTTCAGCCTGGCCCAGCTCTGGCCATTGCAGCCATTTGAGGAGGGAGCCAAAGGATGGAAGATCTTTCTCTCTCTCTCTATCTCTCTCTCTCTATCTATCTATCTGTATGTGTCTGTGTTTTAAATGAATTAAAAAAAAACTTAAAGAATGCTGTTGTATTTGTGTGTTGTGTGTTGATTTTATATCCTGCAACTTTGCCAAATTCTCCTGTGAGTTCTAATAGTCTGTTAGTAGAGTCTTTTGGTTCCCAAATGAAAAGAATCTTGTTATCTGTAAACAGGAACAATTTGACTTACTCATTTTCATTTGTATTCCTTTGATTTCTTGTTTAATGGCTGTGGCTAAAATTTCCATAACTATATTGAATAATAGTGGGATAATGTGAAAATGGGCAACCATGTATGTTTACAGATCTTAGTAGAAATGCTTTCAGCTTTTCCCCATACAATATGATGCTAGCTGTGGGTTTGTCATATATTACCTTAATTGTGTTGAGGTATGTTTTGTCTATATCAAAATTCTTACTTAAAGTTTTTATCATGAAAGGATGTCACATTTTATCAAATGCTTTCTCTGCATGTATTGAGATAATCATAAGTTTTTTGGTCCATCATTTTGGGAAGCTAACTTTATAAAGAGGAAAGGTTTATTTAGCTTACAATTTTGGAGGTTCAAGTATAATATTGGGTTGCACCATTGGTTTCACCACTGATGCGGATGTCAGTAATTGGAGCATGGAATACAGGTGGAGGAAGAATCATACAGTGATCCTGGAAGCAAAGAGTATTACTGGGCCCATCTCAGGCTTTTATGAGCCTCCCAGTAGACTCCACCAAACACCATGCCATTAAAGTATGACTTCAGGGTTTAAAGTTGTGCATGAGTTTGGGAGTCAAATCATATTGACACCATAGCAAGGAATGATTTCACAAGGTCTCACAGCTGGCAAGTGACCGAGTTAGGAACTACATCCCTGTTTTCTGATTTACAGTACAGGATGGTTTTCACCATTCCATCAAGCATCTCTGGGCTGAATACTCAACATCATGTCATAGTTAGTATTTGTGTATTTATGGAAGGGTGGAAAAATTACTAATTTTCTCTGCCACTTGATCCACTAATTGGCATTCCTGTGATGTGTGAAGGTATTCCTCAAGTTGCAATTAGTACTTTTTAAATAAAATTTTTATTTTAGAGCAGATTTAGATTTATAGAATTATTTTGGAGATAGTACGGAGAGTTTCTGTGAATTCTGCATTGCTTCCTCTATTACAAAAATATGATGTCAGTGTAGTATTAAACACATAAAATTATAAATACTTCTGTATATAAAAATCTGTGTCTATATTAAGTGAAAATTGGATTCATACTAATGTCTCCAACTATAAACCACTATGAAATGGATTATTCTAGCCTCCTTCCATTGTTTACCTGTGACCCCCTCACACTAAGAATGAGATTTTGCACCCTCTTCAGCCATCCATTTAGTTAATTGTTCGATTCCCATATACATGTTTATTGTTTTCAGCAGTTTGTTTTTAATGAAATTTATTTATTTGAAAGTCAGAGTTACAGAGAGGCAGAGGCAAAGAGACAGGTCAAGAGAAGTCTTATATTTACTGGTTCGCTCTCCAAATGGCTGTAATGGCCAAAACCGAGCTGATCTGAAGCCAGGAGCCAGAAGCTTCTTCCTGATTTCCCACATGAGTGCAGGGACCCAAGCACTTGGCCTATCTTCCACCGCTTGCCCAGGCCATCAGCAGGGACTCTAACTGCTGCCCACATGGGGTGCTGACACTTCAGGTGGCGGCTTTACCCACTATGCCACAGTGCCAATCCCTGTTTTCAGATTGTTAATCCATACCCCCACAGAAACGATTTTTGCTGTTAAAGCACAATGGTTAAGTACTTTTTGCCTTACGAACTCCATTTGTTACCAAGGTAACTTAGGTCAGAACTTCTTCACCCACTTCCTTCAGTGAGGTAGTTTTGAACACATGGAATGAGTTTAAATTCTTTTGTCCCATTCTGTTTTCTGTTCTGGGTTTATCTCAACCTCTTAAATGTTTTCAAATATTTGAATATATTACTCTTTGTGGTGTAAACTTCTGTGTGTTTTGATGAATGTTTAATGTCTTTTTCCCACCATTATTGTACCAAATTCTCTGGAAAGAGCAAGACTATAGAGGCAGTATAAACATCAGTGAATCCCAGGGGCTTGGGAGGAGATTTAAGAGAGTTGAACAGGAGAACCCCGATATTTTGGAATGAGTGAATTGTTTACTTGTTTATATTTTATGGAAGAGATTGTAATAAATCAGTATAATTTCTTCTTTAACTGTTTGGTACATTTCACTGAAATAATCTGAGCCTTTTACTTTCTTTTTAAAGAAATGTGTCAAATATTAATTCAACTTATTTGATAAATACAGAACTATTTAATTTAACTATTTCACCCTTCATGACTTTTGGTAGTTTGTGTATTTCATGAAATTAGTGCATTTCATCTAGTTATCAAAATTACATGCATATAGAGCTGCTTTTAGTATTCCTTTATTATCATTTTAGTGCCAATGCAAACAATAGTGATGAGTCCTCTTTCATTTCTGATATAGGTAATTATTTCCCTCTCTCACATTCACTAACCCTCTCACCCCTAAGTCTAACTTGGCTAGGGATTTATTAATTTTATGAAACCTTGCTAACAACCAGATTTTTGTCTCACTGATTTCTCTATTGTTTTCAATTTTTCACAGGTTTCTATTATTTATTTTTTTCTACAGCTTGCTTTAGACTTATACTGTTCTTTCTCTCATTACCTAAGATTTAGGCCTAGCTTATTAATTTTAGATACATCTTTTATATATACATTTAATGCTATAAATTTCCCCCAAAGCTCTGCTTTCACTGCATCTCACATATTTTGATAAGTTGTATTTTCATTTTCATTTAATTCAAAATGATGAGATCTTAAGCTTCTTTTCTGACCCATCTGTTATTGCAGGTACAGCTCTTAATATATAAATATATGTTGAGATTTTGCAAGCATTTTTCTGTTTTCTGTTTTAAATTTCACTGTGATTAGGGAACACACTTTTATGATTTCTGCTCTTTAAATTTGTCAGGATAAGGAATGGACATTTAACCTAGCAATTATGATACTAGTTAAGATCCCATTTTGAAGTACTTGGGTTTGATTCAAAACTCTGGCTCCCAGTTCAAGCTTGTACTAATAAAGACTCATGGGAGGCAATAGGTGATAGCTTAACTAGTTGGGTCCCCACCACCCACCTGGGAGACCTGGAATAAACTCCTAGTTCCTGGCTATTGAGACATGTGTGGAGTGAACAAGAGAATGGGCTGTGTGTGTGTATGTATCTCAAATAAATACAAAAGAATATTATATTAAATTATTAATCAAAAAGGACATTTGAAAAATAAATATGTTAATATTTTATGGTCCTGAATATGCTCTACGTTGGTAGTGAATGTTCCATGCAAATTTGAGAAGAATGTATATTCTGCTAGTGTTGGATAGGGTATTCTATTAATGTCAATTAGATTAAATTGACTGATAGTGGTGTTCAAGTCAATTATATCCTAATTGATTTTCTGCCTACTTTGCCTATCACTTTACTGACACAGTTTTGAAATCTGCAACTGTAATACTGAATCTGTCTTATTTTTGCTTTCACTCTAATCAGTTTTTTTACACTTTTATTTAATAAATATAAATTTCCAAAGTACAACTTTGAAATTATAGCAGCTTTTCCCCCCATAACCTCCCTCCCATCTACAACCATCCCATCTCCCACTCCCTCTTCCATCCCATTCTTCATTAAGATTCATTTTCAATTATCTTTATATACATAAGATAAACTTAGTATATACTAAGTAAAGATTTCAACAGACAGCACCCACACAGACACACAAAGTATAGAGTACTGTTTGAGTAGTACTTTTACCGTTAATTTACATAGCACAACACATTAAGGACAGAGATCCTACATGAGAAGTAAGTGCACAGTGACTCCCGTTGTTGATTTAACAATTGACACTCTTATTTATGATGTCAGTAATCACCCGTGGCTCTTGTCATGAGCTGCCAAGGCTATAGAAGCCTCTTGAGTTCTGAAACTCCAACCTTATTAAGACAAGGCCATAATCAAAGTGGAAGTTCTCTCTTCCCTTCAGAGAAAGGTACCTCCTTCTTTGATGGCCCTTTTTTTCCGCTGGATCTCACTCACAGAAATCTTTCATTTAGGTCCTTTTTCTTTTTGCCAGTGTCTTGGCTTTCCATGCCTAAAATACTCTCATGGGCTTTTTAGCCAGATCTGAATGCCTTAAGGGCTAATTCTGAGGCCAGAGTGCTGTTTAGGGCATCTGCCATTCTATGAGTCTGCTGTGTATCCTGCTTCCCATGTAGGATCATTCTCTCCTTTTTAATTCTATCAATAATAATTTGCAGACACTGGTCTTATTTATGTAATCCCCTTGACTCTTAATCCTATCTTTTTGATCAGTTATGAACTTAAACTGATCACTTTACCAAGTAAGATGGCATTGGTACGTGCCACCTTGATGGGATTGAATTGGAATCCCCTGGCATGTTTCTAGCTCTACCATTAGGAGTAAGTCTGAGTGAGCACGTGTGGAACTGTACATCTCCCTCTCATGTGTTTTGGCTCTCTGTTGTTAGGTTTGTACATGTCTAAGATTTTTATGACTTGTTAAAGAATTGACCTTTTTTGTTATTTAGTACATCTCTTTATCCTTGATAAGTTTCCTTTCTCTGTAGTCTACTTTGTCTGAAATTAATATTTTTAAAAGATTTATTTATTTATTTGAAAGGTGGAGTTACAGAGAGGCAGAGGCAGAGAGAGAGAGAGAGAGAGAGAGAGAGAAGTCTTCCATCCACTGATTCACACACCCCAAATAGCTGCAACAGCCGGAGCTGAGCCAATCCGAAGCCAGGAGCCAGGAACTTCTTCTAGGTCTCTAACACGGGTGCAGGGCCAACTTCTACTGCTTTCCCAGGCCATAGCAGAGAGCTGAATTGGAAGTGGAGCATCCAGAACTCAAACTGGCACCCATATGGCATGCCAGCACTGCAGGTGGTGGCTTTACCTGCTATGCCATAACACTGGACCCTGATATTAGTATTGGTATTCTAGCCTTCTTTTCATTAGTATTAACATAGTGCATTTTTCTCCATCTCTTTGCTTTTAAATAGTCAGAGTCTTATATAAAGTGGACTTTTCATAGACAGCACATAGTTAGGGTTTGTTTTTGTATCCACTATGAAGCATACTATGAAAGTCTCTACATTTAATGTAGTTACTCATATATTTTACTTAATATCAACCATATTTCTCACTGTTTTCTAGTCATTACCTGGATCTTCCTTTTCTGCTTTTTCTGGTTTTAGTTTATTATTTTATTTCCTCTCAAAATATGAATCATACTTAAAAATTTAGTGGTTATCTTTAAGTTTGCAACATGTAATTTTAAGTAAACTAAGTCTGCATTCATATAACACTATAGTATGCATATCTTAGAACAGGGTATCCCCAATTTCTCTCTCCTTTCTCTTGTGACATGCTGTTGTTTATTTTACTTGTACATGTGCTATAATCACCAAATTTGTTGTTAATTATTATTACTTTAAACATAATTATAATTTAAGTCAGTTAAGCAATGAATAAAATAGAAGACTTTATTTTACCTTTATTTCTTCTATAATTTTCCTTCTTCCTGAAGAAATCTTTTAACATTTCTTGCAGGACAGGTCTACTGGTGATGAATCCCCTCAATTTTTGTTTTTCTGGGAAAATCTTTATTTCTCCTTCATTTTAAAAATAGATTAGTTTATATATTTGAAAGACAGGGAAAGACGGAGATCTTCTGTCTGCTGTTCCATCCACCAAACACCCACAACAACCAGGTCTGGTCCAGGCCAAAGCCAGTAGCTCAGAACCCCATCCAGGCCTCCCAGTTACTTGGACCCTTGTCTGCTGCCTTCCTAGGCACATTAGCAGAAAGCTGCATGGGAAGCAGAGTAGCCAGGACTCAAACCAGTGCTCTGATATGAGATAGGAGTGTTTGAAGAGGTGCGTTAACCGAGTGCACTACAGTTCCTGCTTCCTCCACTTTTTTAAGAGTAATTTCACTGGAGATGGAGTTCTACTTTGATTTTTTTCACAATATTTTACAAAATTTCACTGTAATTTTTATCTTTATTTCTCTATAGGTAAGCCCCCCCTTCATCTTTTAAGATTTTCTTTTTCATTGGTTGTTTGCTGTTTGAATATGATACTCGTAGGTGCAGGTTTTTCTTGTATTTATTTGATTTGGTGCTCTCTGAATTTCCTGCATCTCTGACTTGTGTTTGTCATTAATTTTGGAAATTTTCAGTCATTATCAAATATTTTATCTAATTTGTTCTCTTTTTTTCTCCCAGTGATATTGCAGTTATGCTTATGTTACTCCTGTTGATATTTTCCTACAGTTTTGAGATATTTGGTTTTTCCCCTTCTTTTTTCTTCTTTGCATTTTTATGTGAGAAATTTCTACTGACCTATATTCAAGCTTCCTGACTTTTCTTGCAGCTGTGTTCAGTCCACTGATGAGCCCACCAAAGGCACTTTGGTTTCTGTTGCAATATTTTGTATTTCAGACATATCCTTTTGAGTTTTCCTTAGAGTTCCCACATCTCTGCATTATCCATCTGCTCTTACATGTTTGCTACTTTTAGTGTTAGAGTCTTTATTATATTAATCCTTTTTTTTAACTTCCTTATAATTCCAACATCTGTTGTATCTCAGTCTGCTTTTTTTTTTTTTTTTTTTTTGACATGCAGAGTGGACAGTGAGAGAGAGAGACAGAGAGAAAGGTCTCTTTCTCAGCACCGCGCTGATCCGATGGCAGGAGCCAGGAGCCAGGAGCCAGGTGCTTTTCCTGGTCTCCCATGGGGTACAGGGCCCAAGCACTTGGGCCATCCTCCACTGCACTCCCGGGCCACAGCAGAGAGCTGGCCTGGAAGAGGGGCAACCGGGACAGAATCCGGCGCCCCAACCGGGACTAGAACCCGGTGTGCCGGCGCCACTAGGCGGAGGATTAGCCTAGTGAGCCGCGGCGCCGGCTCAGTCTGCTTTCTTGATACTTTTGTCTCTTTAAACTGTTTTGTGTTAACATTTATCATGCTTTGTAATTTTGTGGGGAATCCAGGACTTGAACCGGAATCCACACGTATTGCTGGAGCTGCAGGCAGATGCTTAAACTTCTATGCCACAGAACCAGCCTTTGAAACTTAGTTTTTAAAAATCACCATCTTCTTGTTTTTGCCTTGGTATCTGGCTTCCAGTGTGGAAGTCTTTCCCTCCCTCCCTCCCTCCCTCCCTCCCTCCCTCCCTCCCTTCCTTCCTTCCTTTCTTCTTCTTCTTCTTCTTTTTTTTTTTTTTTTGACAGGCAGAGTGGACAGCGAGAGAGACAGAGAGAAAGGTCTTCCTTTTGCCGTTGGTTCACCCTCCAATGGCCGCTGCGGCTGTTGCACTGTGGCCGGCACACCGCGCTGATCTGAGGCCAGGAGCCAGGTGCTTCCTCCTGGTCTCCCATGCAGGTGCAGGGCCCAAGGACTTGGGCCACAGCAGAGAGCTGGCCTGGAAGAGGGGCAACGGGGACAGAATCCGGCGCCCTGACCGGGACTAGGACCAGGTGTGCCAGTGCTGCAGGTGGAGCATTAGCCTATTGAGCCGCGGCGCCAGCCCCCTCCTTTTCTTATTATCTCTTTCAGAGAGTTTCATCAGCATAACTGTTTGTCTCTGAGACCACTATTTTCTCCTTCATATCACAGCCATTTGCTTCTTAGAATGCATAATATGGAGGGATAATCAGGCACAACCCTGCTATGTACCTAGAAATCCTGTTTCTTCCCACAACTTGTCCCTACCATGAAGTGTGCTCCAGTCACGCCATTGTAAAACATTCATATGTACTTTATGGCACAGATTCCACTGTATTTTCTCCCATTTTGGTTTCCTTTAGAAATCATCCAGAATATCAGAAACGTTGTAGTGGTCTCAATGGACAGATTTCTTCAGGGGAACCTGAACCTTATAAAAAAAAGCCTTGGGGGTGTGGGATAGCTGAGCATCTGTTTTAAACACTTAAATAGTAAAAAATCATGTTGTCCTGTACAGATCATAGCAGATGACAGAGTACAGTATAGATTTTCACATAACCACAACTCTGATGGGAGACATTCCAGAGTTGGGCAGTCCACGTTTAGAGCAACATCTCAAGAACACAGTTTTGTTTTTTCAAAATTCCTTTCTACTTTGTCACACCTAGTATGTTAAATTCTTTCTGGTCTCAAGATGCCTGCTCATCTACATTTATCCCTTTTATCAGGAAAGAGAAAAAGCTCTATAATTAGTTGATTATATTAATTTATATCATCTGGCTAACCCTTAGTAGAAGTGAGACTGGGAAAATGAGTGTTGAACTTGTGCAATCTCTCTTGAAAGTATACTAGGGAAGGGGTTGAAAATGAGCGTGAAGTAATGCATGGTAGCAGCCTTTGCTAACTGGTTCAGAAATTGCACACTCTCGTTTGGTCCTCAGCACATGTATAAAGGAATGGTGGACAGTCTGATGTGGATTGAAGGGCAGATGTTTTGACTTTGTTATTGTTATTTTTATTCTTTCCCATATTTTAAGTTCCATTTCATAATTCTAATCCTTGATACTGGCCACTTGGTCTCTTTTCCTAAAGAAACATTTATTTTCTTGATCACTCATTTAGTATGTATCTCTGTATGTCAGTTCCAGCTGTATGATAAACAGATGGTCAGATAGAGTTAAGAGTGTGCGTGGTTTATTGGGAGATAATGCCTTAGAGATAAAAAGGGCATGGAGCAGAATTGGACAGAAAGAGCCTCAGACCATGAGGCATATGTGGCAAAATTTTGACCAACCCAGCAAAGAACTTTTTAGAAAAGATTGCTCATTACAGTCCTGAATTAGGCAGAAAGGACTCGATTCTGGTATCACCTCCATGGTCAGTTATTAGCTGGGAGATGCCTGGAAAGAATGTACATTTGCTTTAAATACTGCAGAAAATCTGAAGCCCTACAGATAGATGTTGTCAGCAAACTGAACTTTCTCAGCTAAAGTACAAGTTATTTCTTGAGGATTGATATGGGTGGCACTCCTTTATTGCTGCCACTGAATGGTTTTCAGTCATGTTTGCTATCAAATTGTCCTCAAGCTCTTGTCTAGTACCTGCTATGTAGTAACTGATCTGCTGGCCTCCTGGGTGATTCAAGTAAGAGTTAGACATTTGCTATGTTGTTTATCTTCCAATTTTAGTATATGTGCTGCCGAAGCAAGCACTGGTTAACTTCTATTTTCTTTCCTTTTCCACTGCTCTGGCTCATTTTCTGTTGCTAACAACACAGTATCACAGACTGGATAAGTTATAAGAAAAGAGATTTATTATGGTTCATGATTCTGGCCCAAGGTTGAGGGACTGCATCTGGTGATGACCTTCTTGATGGAAGAGTATGAAGGTGACAAAAGATAGGGAACATGTGAGAGACCTAGCCAAACTGGCTTTTCTAAAAAACCCACTCTCAAGATAACCCAATAATCCATTAATCACATGAATGGTTAACCCATACATGAGGGCAGAGCCCCAGTCATCTTTTAAAGGTCCTGCTTCTTAATATCTAATAATGGGGATTACATTTCCACCCGAGTTTCATAGGGAACAAGCCTGATTCAAACCATGGTATCTACCTTGCTTTGTGTTCCTGAGAGCTGACCTATATAGAATGTGCCACATGGCTCCTGTGCTCTCTGTTTTTCAAACAGATGTGGAATGTTGACAACATATTAAAAGAGGAGAGAAGAATGAAAATTATTTGCCTGAACTCTCCTTTTTGAGTTTACCTAGGATTGGCTGTGTCCCTTGCCTATAGGTTGTCCTTTTATTGTTCAAGATTCTTGCATGTAGTTTTCTCTCCTTCCAGGTTTGAATAACTTCATTTCCCCTTTATCTCTTCATCCCTTCAAGCATAGGAATAGAAAAGCATCAATAGATTTCTGCAATACTCCTTGTAGTTTCCCCTAATCCTGCCCAACCCTTTATTGTCAGATCCTTTGTAAATTAAAGCTCCTCAAATTATCTTTAAAAATATTTATTTATTTATTTATTTGAAAGTTAGAATTGAAAGCAGAGGGAGAGGCAGGGGAGGGAGGGAGGGAGGGAAGTAGAGAGAGAGAAAGAGAGAGAGAAAATGAATGTCTTCCATCTGCTGCTTGACTCCTCAGATGGCTGCAACAACAAGAGCTGGGCTGATCTGAAGCCAAGAGCTTCTTCTGGGTCTCTCACATGGGTGCAGGGGCCCGAGCACTTGAGCCATCTTCTGTTGCTTTACTAGGCACATTAGCAGGGAGCTGTATTTGAAGTGGAACAGCTGGGACTCAACCCGGTGCCCATATGGGATGCCAGTGCTTCAGCAGCTTAACCCACTATGCCAGAATGCCACTCCCTCAATTATCTTAATTGGCATATGTCATTTTTTCAATTGGGATGCTGACTCATAACTTTGCTTTTTTATTTTTATATGCATATGCCATTTTTACTTAGTTATACATTAGTAACTTGAGGTCAAAGCTACAGCTTACACTGGATTCTGAAAAACAAACAAACAAACAAACATGATACCATTTCTCCTATGAATATTTGTTTAGTTCTTCATTCATGCAGTTCAGCAAAGATGTTTTCAAGACCTACTGTATGTCATGTGCTATATTAGATAATATGCACATGGATATTTGCCCAGCCATCAAAGAGGAACCTAGAACATAAGCATAAAGTATAGTGAAGCAGTACAGGGGCTGAGATTGAAATAGAGTCAGTGGACTCTGAATGCCTGGGGAGAATGTTGTTATTTTTAATGCAGCAATTTAGGAAAGGCTTTGCTGAAAAGTGACATTTGGAATGAGTTTTGAGAGAAGGATTAACCAGGTAGACAGAATAGAAGGAAAAAAATGTGTAGTTACAGGCTAAGTTTCCGTATGACTAAAGAATGGTATGAAGGGAAAGGCAAACCTATGAAACTGCAGGCTGGAACCTGAAGGGTGCTGCACTGCATGCTTAAGGATGTTGGATGTCATTTTATAGACAATGGAGAGCTAATGAAGGATTCTGTTCAGGGGAGTGAGGAGGGCCAGTTGTGCATTTTAGAAAATTGATCTGACAGTATCCTGGAGGGAGAATTGGAGAAAAGTGAGACTCAAAGTGAGGTCAGTTTGAGCAGCCATTATAACAGTTCGGATAAGAAGGGAGGAGACCTTGGACTAAGATATTAAGGAATAGTAATAATAATGGAGAGATGGGGGCTGATTTGAAGATGTTTCCAATTTAGTCTTAGGACAATAGTGATGTGTTGCTTTTTTTTAAGAGTATTTTTTTATAAATATTTATTTATTTATTTATTTGAAAGGCAGAGTTAGAGATAGATCTTTCATTTATTGGTTCACTCCCCAAATGGCCACAACGTCTGAGGTTGGGACAATTTGAAGCCAGGAGCCAGGAACTCCAATGAGGTCTTCTGCCACTTTCCCAAGCATCATTAGGGAACTGAGTTGGAAGCAGAGACCAACGCACATATGGGATGCCAGTGTTGCAGGTGGCAGCTTAACTGCACCACAACACCGACCTCAGGATGTGCTTATTATGGAAGGTACAGTAATTCCCAAATAGCATTTGAATGCAGGGAGCAGCATAAACTTATTTTCAATGGTCTATAATAGTCTGGAAGTAAATATTCTGACCTGATGGAGACTGAACAACGATGTGTTAGTGTTTATTATTGTTTTAAAATGGGGATAAGGAATCATCATTGCTTTAAATTTCCTATGTAGTTGTATAGTGAAATCATTCTTTTTTTAAAAAAGAATATCCTAAGGGGGAAGAAAGTTTATGGAAATAGTATGTAAATAAGCTATTACTTTATGACTTTGCCTATTTCCACTTTCTATCACATATGATTGCATATTTGTCTTTACAAAGGAGTAGCCTTTCCTTTTTATTATTGGTTGCTTAGATATTTTTTTCTCTTTATAAAAACAAAGAGTTATGTAGCCTCAGGAAAGGAAATTGAGAGTAATGACACTTCCTGTGAAAAAGTACTGCATTTAAAAGCCTAGTATTTTAAATAACACTGTATTGTAAGTTGTGATATCCACTCAAAGAGGTTTTTTTTTCTGTTGATAACTTATTCATGCAGTTCCTAGTGATGTTAATGATAATCATTGTGTACTATTCAAGAAGAGAATAAAATTTTTCCTAAAAATAACTCTGGAAAATATCTCATTCAGTCCATCCGAATGAAAAGAAAGTGTACCTTATTTCCTTCTCTTTTGTTCTTTTCCTCATCAAAAATAAATATTGAATGGGGCAAATATTTTAATAAAATATAAAGATGAAATCTCAGAAAAATAAAAAGTCAAAGGATTGAATAGCCAATTTACAAAAAAATGTAAATGGAAAAATATGAATATGAGAGTATTCAGCTTAATAAGATATGCACATTAAACCAACAAATTACTTCAGCCATAAATTTATAAATTCTAAAATATTAATATCAATATTTAACTAAAATTGAATGAATTAAGCTGCCTCATATAGGATTGATATAAATCGTTACAAATTTACTGGAGGACAATATTGGAATCTGTATTAAGATACTTAAATTATTCACTATCTTTGGGCCATCAATTTACTTCTAAAATATATCCTATGGAAATTAAATGTCTATTTTGCAGTGTTATGATAGCAAAAAGCATATAGAATCAAGGTGGTCACCACAGGAAACAAAGATGGCACACTTGAGATAAGATAATCAAGAAGAGTCTATATACATGCAGGAACATAGAGGTAGTAGTAGCCAAGATAGCATAACTGTCCGCTTGATACCATGGCAGAAGAGAGAATGTTGTAGAGAATTGGTTACCTTGAGAGGAACTGTGAGTGACCTTTGAGGAAAAGAGCCCAAGGTAACATTTTAGGGAGAGAAGCACCTCTGCCTTCTCTCAAGTTGACTGCTAAGGCTCTCCACTGGCCCAAACCAACAGAAACCATTGATAGTCTCGATATAAGTCAGCTTTTGACTGAGTGCTCTGATGGGGGTACAAATTGTTGAAATCTTTACTTAATATAGAGTTGATCTTCTCTATATAAAGTTAATTAAAAATTAATCTTAATGAAGAATGAGATGGGGGAAGGAGTAGGAGGTGGGATGGGAGTGGGGGTGGGAGGGTGGATGTAGAGGGAAGAACCACTATATTCCTAAAGTTATACCTATGAAATTTGTATTCATTAAATAAAAGCTTTCTAAAAAAGATTGGAGAATAGTGGAAAATGGATCTGGGAAGGAACAAATAGAAGTCATCTCATACAGTCCACTTCTTTTTATTTATAACATCTACTCTTGGATTTCATTAGGGTAAAAACCATCAATTTCCCAATAAAGGAGTACATGAATTCCCATCAATTACTGTATCATAGCAGAATGATGGAAATGTCACCAGAGAAAAGGCCTTGGAAGCCAAGGGGTTCTTGTCTTCGTGCAAGAAATAATTCAGGCATGAGACAGAGAGCAAAGCGATAAGGCTTTATTAGGGACAGGGCATCCATCAGAACATCAGAATGGAAGGGACAGAGAGAGAGTGCCCAGACACTGAGACTGGGGGAGAGTGAGGTTACATGGTTGAATGGAGAGAATACACCTGGGCATGCCATGGGGGTGACTCAGCAAAGAGCAGAGAACTGAGAGAGCAGTCTGTTTGTACTCCCTAGGTTTTTAAGGGAGTCTCTTTACCTCCTCCTCTCCTCTAGGATAAAGGATGGGGAGTCCTAGTGGAAGGGTTTGTTGGGTGAAAATGAGCAAAGTCCTCCCCAGGTTTGCTGGTGCCAGGACACAGTAGAAGGGCTTCTCTTAGGGCTTCAGTGAAGGTTTTATTGCCTCATGTTATTAGGTCAGGTAACCCTGAGGAGAGAATTCTGGGAGCTTTCCTTGAGGGAAGGGCTGGGACCACTTGGGTGGTTATCAGGGTCTGTGCAGGATTTTGAAGTGCAAAATGCTGGGCTTCTGGAGCTTTCCCAGTAGGTGCTGGTCTTCAGGTCTTTCTCGCACACACATAGGCTTAATTTCTAACTTCCTACCAAACAAAAATACATCATACTGTCACCTAAAATGTAAAAAATCAGCCAACAGCAAGTTCATCTAACAATATGAGAAAAGTTATTAGTTAGCAAAAATGTAGCTTATGTTAGACTTCATTTCCATAGCTGGCCAAATTGGATATTATATCATAGCTACTTTCTTCTACCATATATCTCATATGGCCTTATCCTTTCCTAACATGTCAGTTGGATGATAATCCTTACTGGTGGGTTGTCCAGCTTTAACCTGTAAAGGATCTGAGTCTTTGATGTCTGACTTTCATTGCTATGATGCAAGTTTTCATTGTTCAGGACTACTAAGTGTAGGCAAACAAAGCTATACCCTAGGAAGTACCCTAGTTTTTAACATAGTCCTTGTTAGCTCTATGGTACAACAGAAAACCAGTTTTCCCTGATAATCATAACAAACAATCTTCTCAATACAGTGACCCTCCTTTTATGGTTGTCAGTTTAATCACATAAGAAGTTCCATAGGGCCAGGTAGCAATCTCAGCTTCCACTATTGAGACCATACCTATGTTCTCTGGTGAAAGCATTTTTCTTAGTCACTAGAACATCAAAACCCAGTAACTGGGGAGTGGGCGTTATAGCACAGTGGGTGATGCACTACCTGGGACACGTACAGCTCATATCAGAGTGACGCTTTGAGTCCTAGCACCTTTGCTTCTGAGCTTCCTGATGAAATATCCTTGGAGACAGAAGAGGAGAGCTCAAGTGCTTGGGTCCCTCCCACTCATGTGGGAAACCCAGATGGAGTTCTGGACTCCTGGCGTTTTGCCTGGCCCAGCCCTGGATGTTGTGGGCATTTGGGGAATGGACCAGCAGATGGTAGATTCTCTTTCCCTCACTCTTGCTGTGTCACTCTGCCTTTCAAGTAGATGGAAATAAATAAGTAAATAACCATTAAAAAATCCTCAGTAACTGGAACAAAAATAATTCTTTTGGGTTATTAGATATAATAAAGAGTCTATTCCTACTTACACCCCTAGTTTCCTGGACTTGTGTTGT
Organism: Oryctolagus cuniculus; assembly: GCF_964237555.1. Taxonomy (NCBI): domain Eukaryota; kingdom Metazoa; phylum Chordata; class Mammalia; order Lagomorpha; family Leporidae; genus Oryctolagus; species Oryctolagus cuniculus. The sequence goes on along the minus strand of NC_091453.1, from coordinate 29,182,712 downwards.
AACTAAGGGGAAAACAGCACCATACATTGAATGTATACAAGGCATTTTTTCTCAGTTGACACTGTAATTGAACTGTTTACAGTCTACTTTATATATAGACCCTGCTTTTTCTGGGTGAAAGAACACCTGATAAGGCCAGTAAACTCAATGAGCATTAGAAGACTTTATTATACTTCTTTTACAATAACTCAGGAGACATGCAGTCAGCTCTCTGTCTGTGGACTCTGCATCCATAGATTTAACCAGCTGCACATAAAAAATATTTGAAAAAAATTGCATCTGTATTCATCATGTACAGAAATTTTTTCTTGTCATTGTTCCTTGAACAATACAGTATAACAACTGTTTACATAGCATTAATATTGTATGGGGGGTCTTTAAAAAGTTCATGGAAAATGAGCATTATGAAAAAACTATACATAGATTTTAAAGTCTTTTCACACCAAAAGATACTAACTTGTTATAACATGTCTAAACAGGATCTAGTTTGAGGCACTAATAAGGATGTCAGTTTGAAAACAGCTTCTATCAGAGCAACACAAATTCTCAAACTGAATAAAGACTAAACATCAAATTTTGGTGAAGCTTTGGTGGAAGAATGGTGAAAACACTGGTGCTTTATAAAAAGTATATTAAGTGCAATGCCCTCCCCCCAAAATGAACAGTTTACAAATGGATAATTCATTTTAAGAAGAGATAACAGATCTTCCTTTCCAAAATGAAGCAGTTGCTTTCAGAGTGCCTGACGAAGAACACTAGGACCCAGTAGGGAAATTACTAGAACCAATAGCAAACACAGACCTGAGATGGCAACATAGAAGAACAAAGTCAACCAGCAACTGAGACTCCTGGAGAAAGAGTAAATGGGCGAGCTGCAGCAGAGTCCATCTACATATCACTTCAGTGGCAATCTTAGCTACAAGAGGAATCCACAGGCACCACAGACTGGGAACCTTGTAAGGAGAGGTACCTGGGGATTTCTCAGTTGCTTTGATACCAAGAAGGAACTCATGTTGTATCCCTCACAGTTCCCAGGATACAAGCTTTGGCAGTGTGGCGACATCTGGAGAATGGAGTCACTGTTGGAATCTACACTGCCGTAAAGAACAGAGACCCTTGCCTATCCCCTTCCCTTGGGTACCACAGACATTCCACCACTCTATCAAAAAAAAAAGTGCACCTGGGGAGTGCTTTTGGTACAACAGATAAGGTGCCACTTGGGATGCCTATATCCATTATCACAGTGCCTGGTTCCAGTCCCAGCTTTTTTACTTCTCATCAAGCTTCCTCCTAATGCACATCTGGGAGGCAGCAGCTGATGGTTCAAATACTTGAGTCCCTGTACCCATGTAGGAGACTTGGATTGAGTTCCAGGTTCCTGGTTTCAGCCTGGCTTAGTTCTGGATTTTACAGGTATTCAGGGAATAAACTAGTGGATATAATATCTATTTTTCTTTCTCCCTGCTTTCAAATAAAGTAAAAATCAATAAAAATTTAAAAAGAGACTACAACCTCACAAATCCAACTAGACCTAGCAAAGGTGAACTTAGCACCATAACTCATGCAGTGTTCTGCACTGCAAGAGACAATGAGTACACAGTAGCAAGGGGATCCTTCCCAACAATCCCAGAATTAGGGGCACACCACCATCACCCCCAAAGTCTCTCCTGCTGCCACCTGTGGCATCTGCCCACCACTGCTCAGAACTGTGCATGTTCTTGGGATTGTGCTCAGGACTGTGCATATGCCTGGCCTATTTGCAGCACCAGTGCAACTTCTGTAGTTTTGGGCCCACATGTGGGCAATGGCTAGGAACTGTGTGCCCTGCTATACTCAGCACCAGCTTGTCCCATGGCTTCAGGGTTTTGCAAAGTACAGAATTGTGTGTGTGTGTGTGTGTGCATGCACCCTACCCATCCCAGCACTAGCACTGGTCCTGTAGTTTCTGCTCCTCATTCAGTGGCTGGGAGATTGCATGCCAGGGGTCTGAGCAACCCAGTTGTCTGTAAGAGAGTCTGAGGGGGCAAGCACTGTAGTGCAGCAGATTAAGCTGCCATCTATAGTGCCGATTGCATATGGATGCTGCTTCAAGTAAGTCCCAGCTGCTCCACTTCAAATCCAGCTCCCTGCTAATGTGCCTGGGAAAGCAGCAGAGTGTGGCCCAAGTGCTTGGGCCCCCGCATCCATGTGGGAGACCCAGAAGAAGCTCCTGGCTCCTAACGTTGGCCTGGACCAGCCCTAGCTTTTGTGAGCATTTGGAGAGTAAACCAGCAGATAGAAGATATTCATTCATGTTTGTATTCTGTCTCCTCTCACTCTCCTTCCCTCTCTCCTTTTTTTCAAGTAAATAAGTAAATCTTTAAAAATGGATCAAGGTCTAAATAATACTTGAAATTATTAGAATAATGCCTAGGAGAAATACTTCAAGACATTGGCATAGGCAGCAATTTGTTGGATAATTCCCTAAAGCACAGGTAACAAAAGCAAAAATAAATACATAGGATTATATCAAGCTCAGAAGATTATGCACAGCAAAGGAAGCAATCAGTGGAATGAAGAGACAACCAACAAAATGGGAGAAAATATATGCAAGCTATTCATCTGACAAATGATTAATATCCACAATACATAAGGGACTAAGAAACTCAACAAAAAAGAATCGGAATAGACATTTCTCAAAAAAAAAAATACAAATGACCAATAATGATTTGAAAACGTACTCAATATCACTGTCTATCAAAACCAAAATGAGTTATCATCTCACTCTAGTTAAAATGGTTACTATCAAAAAATAACAAGTGCTATTAAGAATGTGGGGAAAAGGGAACTGTTATGCACTGTTGCTTAGAAAGCAAATTATACAACCATTATAGAGAAAAGTATGGAGGTTCCATGAAAAACCAAACAAACAAACAGGCAAACAAACAAAAATCCTAAGATTTAATGTACAACCCAGCTGTCCCTGGGTAGGAAATCAAATCAGCATATGAAAGGGATATGAACTTCCAGTTGATTGCAGTACTGTTCACAATAGGCAGATCTGAGGAATCAACCTTGCTGTCCACTGACAGATAAATTGATAAACAAAATGTGGTAAATATACACAATGGAATATTATTTAGCCATAGAAAAAATTGAATATTGACATTTGCAGCAAAATGTATAGAAACCAGAGAACATTATATAAAGTGAAATAAGCCCAACAAAAAGACAAATACCACATGTTCTGTCTCATGTGGATGTTTAATAATAATCATTATTGTCTGAGTTAAAAACAGTAACTTATAGAGGCTGGGGAGGGTGATGGGAATGGGATGGGGTGATGTTGGATAATGGGTACCAAAACACACTGGCATGAATGTAACAGGTTCTGGTGTTTTGCAGCTCACTGTTGTAACTGTAGCTCATGATGTTGTGTTATATTCTTATAAATAACTAAAACAAAGGCATTGGTAGAATCCAGAGACAAAGAAAGGTTAAGGAAATAGAAAGGCTGATTGCCTGGTGTGGTCAGTTTTTGCTGTGTATGTGTATTGAAAGGTTGCAGTATACTCTTTTGAAATGTGCAAGTGTTACATGTTGATCAAAAATTTAAAAATAAATAAAAGAATAAAAGATGATGATCCACATGAATTTATGTGGAAAGAACTAATCTTGTTTATCCCCTAATTGAGGAGGACCAACAATTAGCAACAGAACTTACAGCCAATACCAGAGAGATCTCAATTGGTTCAACTCACACAATTCCGACTGAAGAATTAAATTTGAGCAAACTTTCCTCTTAATGGATGCCACATCTGTCACGCCAAGGTCAGCTGCAGACAAGAGCAGAGATTTCAGTGGAGATTTTAAACAAGATCACGATCCTGAAGCATTTCTTAGAAGAATGGTAACAGGAGAGGAAGCATAGCTTTACCTGTGCAACCCTGAATATACAGCACAATTAAGCAATGACTCCACAGAAGTGGAATGGTTTTGTCAGAGCAAAGGCAGACTGGCAAGAGCAAAGGTCATAGCAACATTTTTTTTAGTTGATTTAAGGTATTTTGCTTGTTGATTTTCTGGTGGACCAAAGATAGACAAAATTTGCTTATTAGAAGAGTATTATGAGAAAAATAGCCAAAGTTTTTTTGCAGAAAAACATTTATAAAATCATCACCAGAGAGTCCTCTATCACATCAACATTACTAGCCATTCCATATATCAAACAAGAACAATTTTGTGAATGTTTTGATGGGAAATGATTAGACATCCATCTTACAGTCCCAGTTAGAGTCCTTCTGACATTTTCCCCCTAATCTTAAGTAATCTTTAAGAGACTCCCATATCTCTTCAGTTGTTGATGTGAAAAATATTGCATTTACTTGATTAAACTCCTGGGACCCTCTGTTCTTGAGGGATGGAGCAAATGGCTAGTGTCTTTGCTTGCAAAAGTATCTTGAAACTTGATGAAGCTTATGTTAGAAGTAAATTTTATATTTTAATATTTTAAAAAAGATTTATTTGAATTGGAGAGAGGGAGGGAGAGAGAGAATGAGAAAGAATCTTCCATTGCTGTTCAGTTCCCAAATGACCTCAAGAGCCAGGCCAAACCCAAGAGCAAGAAGCTCCATTATTTCATCCTACTTACATATCAGGGGCCAAAGTACTTGACCCATCTTCCACTGTTTTCCCTGGCACATTAGCAGGATGTGGGATCAGAAGCAGTATTCAGGGCTGGCATTGTGGCATAGTGGGTTAAGCTGGCACCTGCAAAGCAGGCATCATGCAGGCATGGATGTCAATACGAGACCTGGCTGCTCCCATTCTGATCCAGCTCCTTGCTTGAAAGCAGAGGAAAATGGTCTAAGTGCTTGGGCCATCGCACTCATGTGGAAGACTCAAAAGAAGGTCCAGGTTCCTAGCTTCAACCTGGCACAGCCCTGATCATTGTAGCCTTTTGGGGGAATGAACCAGTGAATGGATGATCTCTGATTCCCCTCCACCCCCCATAACTTTGCCTTTCAAATAAATCTTTAGAAAGCAGTGTGCTGGAGACTCAAATTGGTACTTTGATATGGAATGCTGGTGTCACAATTGGTGTCTTAATTTCCAGCACCACAGTGCCAGCCCTTTTTTATCTTTTAATTCCATTTTTGTACAGACTATTTGAAGATTTTTCATATGTAGAAAATGCACATATATGAGTGTGTTAGAGAGATATTGAGGTTGGTTATAAGGGACTGGTTCATGCATTTCCAGAGGTTGACAAGTCCTACAATCTGCCATCTGCAAACTAGAGACCCAGGAAAGCCAGTGATATAATTCAGTCCAACTATAACGTCCTGAGAGCCAGAGGTGCCAAGAGGAGGTGTTCCAGCTCAAGGTATGATGCAGAAGACAAGACTTAATGCCATCTTCTTCCATCTTTGCTTCATCTGTGTCCTTAATATATTGGATGGTGTCTGCTCATATTTGGGAGGACCATATACTGTATTGAACCTACTGATTCAAATGTTCCTTTTATCTAGAAACTCCCTCACAGACACATTCAAAATAATGTTTTCCCTGGCATCTGAGCACCCTCTGATCCAGTCAACTTTACACTGTTTAAATCAATGGGACAAATAAGATCACATAGGAAATGAGAATATGTAGATAATAGTGATCTGAAAATAGAATTTTGGGAGGCTCCAAGGTTTGAAGGTTTGGTAAATGAGGTGGAACCAAAGGAGAGAAAGGGAGGAAGTGATGAGATAAGAGGAAAGCTAAAAATAGTGTTCTGGAAGTCAAATGAACAAAGAAGTTTCAAGGAGGAAGAAGTAATCAATATTGTAAGTGCTGCTGATGAGTTGACTAGATGAGGACTAATAATGACTATTTGGCAATAGAGAGGTAATTTGTGACTTTGCCAAGAATGGTTACAGGGACAAATGTGTACTAGGTATTTGTTCAGAAAAGAAATACTTGAGCATCACTGTATGGAGACTGTTTTAGTGAAGTGTGGTGACAAAAATACAGGGTTAATAGTTAAATGACTTATAATCTGACCCTTGGCATCAATGGGAATAACAGAAGAAAAGTGATTTCATCTGTATGGTTTTGGTATCTGCATTTGTAAATTAGGAAGGACATACAGTTTCTGCATCATGGACTAAAGTAAATTCTACCCTCTTGGCTTGTAAATTATCTCTAAACAAAGTGATAAAACATAAGAGATACAATGTTACCTTTGATAAAACTAGAAGACATATATAACCTTAAACTACAACATAAATGGAAAAAGGGTGAACTGCTAAATAGTTTAGCAGAATGATTATACATGGCCATTTCATCTTGAAGTACTCTGAAATGGCTAAGATTTTGAGGCAATACCCATCACAGATAGTGGGAATGAGGTGGGTGAATAAGAACAGCAGAAATGATTAACTTTTGATTAAATTTCTGGGCTACCAATCCTGCTCTTCCCTATTCCCACAAGGGATAGGTGACATATTTTCTTGGTTCTTGTCTTTGCCTCACGCAGACAAGCATTCTAAGTGCAGACATATATAAGGTACAAAGTTATAACAACATTTACTCAAAAGGTAAGAAAGAGAACATAGGTACATACATGAGAATGCATTGCCATTCATGGAGAAATACCCATTATGAGTGGACTAGAAGATTGCCCACAGGGAAGAGGGGTAGAGAAAGAGAGCACCTGTGTATCACCTCTAGCCGTGGTCCTTTGTGAGAGAGAACATCTTCCCCTGGTGTTGGCCCCTTTTATGAGGTAGGGGATAGAGGGTGGTGCCTGCACAGTTGTGAAGCCACCTGGGAATTTTATGATACTCCCACAAGTTCCACGTGGAGCTAAATTTCCATATTTTTGTAGAGTTCCCTCCTCCCCTACCTTAAGTCCTGGATGAGGTAGGTGCATCCTGGGAAAGGGGGCATTTTGATGGACAAGCAGGATGATATAATTACTTTGGGCCTTGCAGCAACTTCCAGCTCACATATACCTATCTAGCTGTCTGCCTATTCACCCTACATAAAGGGGAGTAGGTGAAAATCTCCATAGTAAAGATGGAGCTTCAATCCCCAGAACATCGGGAACCAGATTCATACACTACAGGCGAGTGATTAGAAGACTATTTGCTTCATTTCACTTTAAAAGGTTTCCTTTTTGGTGGTCAGTTAGTTGTCACCTATCAAGGAGAACAAGTGGTATTTGTCCCTTTGGGATTGGCTTATTTCACTCAACATAATGTTTTCCAAATTCCTAACAGGGATCAAGTGAAATGAACACTATGAGAAACGGTGACTTGATCAGCCCTCACCCTGACGGTTGATGAGCAGCTTAATATGTTATCCCTCTTAGTATTTTTTTTGTTTGTTCTACTTAATACTTTTGGTTGAATACTGTAATCAATACACAATTATTCTTAAGTGCTGAAACTTAACTGAAAAGTGTTTGCTGTTAAATATGAGTGGGAATAAGAGAGGGAAAAGATGTGCAATTCGGGCCATGCTCAAGCTGACTTACCTCAAACAGTAGAGTTAGAAACATACCAGGGGATTCCAATTCAATCCCATCGAGGTGGCATGTACCAATGCCATCTCACTAGTCCCAGTGATCAATTTCTGTTCACAATTGATCATAATGATAGGACTAAGAACCAAAGGGATCACATAAACAAGAATAGTATCTGCAAATACTAGCTGATAGAATCAAAAAGGGAGAGAATGATCCAACATGGGAAGTGAGATACACAGCAGACCCATAGAATGGAAGATGTCCTAAACAGCACTCTGGCCTCAGAATCAGCCCTTAAGGCATGCGGATCCGGCTGAAAAGCCCATGAGAGTATTTCAGGCATGGAAAGCCAAGACACTCTGGGGAAAAAAAAACCTAAATGAAAGATCTCCGTGAGTGAGATCCCAGTGGAAAGAATGGGTCATCAAAGAAGGAGGTACCTTTCTCTGAAGGGAGGAGAGAACTTCCACTTTGACCATGGCCTTGTCTAAAAATGATCAGAGTCAGTGAACTCAGGGGGCTTCCATAGCCTTGGCAGCTCATGACTAGAGCCTAGGGTGATTACTGATGCCATAAACAAGAGTGTCAATTTGTGAAGTCAACAACAGGAGTCACTGTGCACTTACTCCTCATGTAGGATCTTTGTCCTTAGTGTGCTGCACATTGAGATTTAATGCTATAACTAGTACTCAAACAGTATTTTTCACTTTATGTTTCTGTGTGGGAGCAAACTGTTGAAATCTTTACTTAATGTATGCTAAACTGATCTTCTGTATATAAAGAGAATCGAAAATGAATCTTGATGTGAATGGAAGGGGAGAGGGAGTGGATAAGGGGAGGGTAGTGGGTTGGAGGGACGTTATGGGGGGGAAGCCATTGTAATCCATAAGCTGTACTTTGGAAATCTATATTCATTAAATAAAAGTTAAAAAAAAAGACTATTTGCTGATGAGACTGAACTTCCCTAGAGAGAATACTTATATTTACTAATGTTTTGGGGTTTTCAGTGAAAACTATGACCACTTGATTATTTAATCGTGAAGTCCATTCATCAGCAAAGCTGATGGATAAAAATCTTCCAATCAACTTCTTGTTATGTCAGTTTTTTTAAAGATTCATTTATTTACTGGAAAGGGTTACAGAGAGAGAGAGAGAGAGAGAGGTCTTCCATCTGTTGGTTTACTCCCCAGTTGGCCACAAGGGTCGGAACTGCACCGATCCGAAGCCAGGGGCCAAGAGCTTCTTCCCGTTCTACCACGTGGGTGCACGGGCCCAAGGACTTGAGCCATCTTCCCCTGCTTTCCCAGGCTACAGCAGAGAGCTGGATCGGAAGTGGAGCATCCAGGATTCTAACCGGAGCCCATATGAGATGCCGGCAATGCATGCAGTGGCTTTACCTGCTATGCCACAGCGCTGGCCCCCTTATGTCAGTTATGTCAGTTTTAATTATGAATGGCCAACCAAATAATGGAGGAAATCCAGCCACATGAAAAGATATAAAAACTATTGATACTTCAGAAAGCAGAGGCATTTAACTTATATCATCAATGATTGAGTTATCAAAAATTAAAATATTAAAATTAAGACATTTGATTAAGATGTTGAACTATTCAATTATGGAAATATCCTAGAAATTGGAGTCCAAGATAAAAGATTTACAATAAGACTTTAATACATGAGGGTTTCAAAAAGTAATAATTTTCTTTCTTCCTAGAATTATTTTTTGTTTTCTATAAGGAATAACACAATAACATTTCTTGGAATCAACAGACTTGCTAAACCAACCTACAAGAGCCCATTAAGAATTCAACACAAAAAAAATGGTAAAGAGAAGAAAGTCAATTACAATGTACTATGTTTGGAACCTCAGGATACTGGAGTTAGAGGGCCCTAAAATATTCCAGAGAAAAAATTAGATCACTCACAAAATAAATGAAATAAAGATGACATTTAACATCTCAGCAACATTAGAAGTTAGAAAGCAGTGGAATAATATCCATTCCTATAAGGATGTAGGGGAGGAAAAAAATTTTCTATATTTCATAGTTCTTAGTTTGAAAGGACATCTTTAACAAAAGAGTGATTAACAAGATAAAAACAAATGAAAGTTTAATAATAAATATACCTCATGTGTACATGGGAGATGCTCAGGAAAAATGATTAAATATCAAAAAAATAGCTTTGGATTCAGCCTGAACTGAAACTAAGAGTGGTGGGGAGGCCAGTACTGAGGGAGCTGCCCAAGAAATGGTTAAAAAAAAAGTAAGGTTTGTTATGCATAACTAAGTCAGGCCTTCTCCACTGATGAATCTATAGTGATTTAGTCACTTTTCCCTGATAGAGAGGGAGGGAGACACCCTTATAAATGGAGATTTCCTTTATGATGTAACTCTCCTTTAGAGTAACTTTGATTCTGTTTTCAGGGCTTCTCCTATGTCTGAAGTTTTTCAAAGTAATCAGCTCAAGATAATCATTATGCCAAAGAGGTATATTTTAGCGTGGGATATTTTAGTCTCCTACACAGACTAAAGATATAGAAATACTTAAATATAGAAATGCTTTCTTTAATGGAGGTTAACATTAAAAGATAGCTAAAAGACTTAGAAGACTAGGGAAAATACAGTAAACAGGAAAGTTGAAGACTACTATTTCTTCTTGTTATAAGCCTAGTAGATCTGTTTAACTTTTTAAGCTATCTGAATGTATAAATAAAAATTGTTTAAAATAAGATATGGAGCCTGAATTGGATAATCTAAGATTACTGCCACTATTCTCTTCAAAGTGTTTGAATTTGTTAGCTGTATTGCAATTGGCAAAATGTAGTGTTTTCTCTTATTTAGAGGCATGAAAACTATAGGAATGTTAATAGGAAGTGTGAATCTCTTCCAGAAGAAAAGAATGTGGTTAAAATGAACACAATTTGCATTTATTGATTATTGACTATGTCCATTTTACATAATTGGTAACTGGTTATCACCATAATCCTAAATGCTAGTTAAAATTTAGAAACAGATTCTGCAAGATCAAGATATTTGCTATGATCATAATTAGTTAATGGCAGAAAAAGATTTTGAAAGTGATTAATTTGACTACAGTCTCCAGAGTACTCTCTGCAACATTGACTATTATTTGACCTTAACATATGAATAGGCCCTGAACTGTTCAGGCTTTGCATATCAAATGATGAAAATGTACCTTCAGTAGACATAGTTTCAAGCTCTACAGTCTTTCAGGTGGCCCTGAAACTATCCAAATGAAGAAAGGAAGAAAAGCATAAACATACTCAGAAAATTAAAGCAAACACATTGGGGAAGTATTTAAATGATGACAGTATCAAAACTCAGTAATTTATACAGTCGTACATTGCTTAATGATTGAGACATATTATGAGAAATGTGTCATTAGCCAATTTCATCATTATGCAGATATCATAGAATGATGTACTTACACAAGCTAAGATGGCCACAACAGCAGTAGGCACTCTAAATGGGACTGCCGACGTGTATGTGGTATGTCATTGACTGAAAATATTATTAAGTGGCACATGACTACATTATGATGTGCTTACAGCACACGTAGAAATATATGTAAACTACAAATAATCTCTCTACTGATGTATTATGAGGTATTTGGCAAAACTTAATAGGGGAAATTAAAGATAAGATTGGAATTTGTAACTTTTTAATTTTGGTGTAATTTCAGATTTAAAGTTACAAAGAGTATACATTTTATTTACATTTTGACATTCCTTCATGTGAATATTTTCTGAAACATTGAAGAGTAAGCCGAAGACATCATGCCCCTTTATTTCTTAATATTTTAATATGTAGTACTTTTTTTTTTACTAAGCATAAAAGCATTTTCTTACATTTCCACAGATAATGAAAATATTTGGGAAATTCATTGTTTTTGCAGAGTTCTTTTTTTTGTATTTTATTTATTTGAAAGAGTTACAGAGAGAGGTAGACACACACACACATGCACACAGAGGTCTTCCATTCACTGGTTCACTCCCTAAATGGCTGCAATGGCTGGAGCTGAGCCGATCCAAAGCCAGGAGCTTATTTTGGGTCTCCTATGTGGGTACAGGGGCCCAAGGACTGGGGCCATCCTCTGCTGTATTCCTAGGTGCATTATCAGGGAGCTGGTTTGAAAGTGGAGCATCTGCACTCAAACTGGCACCCATATGGGATGCTGGCACTGCAGGCCAGAGCTTTAACCCACTGCACCACAGCGCCAGCCCCAAGGTAATTTAAATTAATACATTATTGGGGCCGGTGCAGTGCTGTGGCCGGTAAAGTCACCGCCTTCAGTGCTGGCATCACATGTGGGTGCTGGTTTGAGTCCAGGCTGCTTCACTTCTGATCCAGCTCTCTGCTATGGCCTGGGAAGGCAGTGGAAGATGGCCCAGGTCCTTGGGATCCTGCACCCACGTGGGAGATCCCAAGGAAGCTCCTGGATTCTGGCTCCTGGCTTTGGATTGGCACAGCTCTGGCCGTTGTGTCCAACTGGGAAGTGAACCAAGGGATGGAAGATCTCTCATTCCCCCTCTCTGCCTTTCCTTCTCTCTCTGTGTAACTCTGACTTTCAAATAAATAAATAAATCTTAAGAAATTAATACTTTATTATTTAATTGACAATTTACCCTCAAATTTGATAAATTTTTCCAATAATATACTGTATTAGGATATAGATTTTTCCTCCTATTTCAGGATTTAGTTCTGGATCACTGCAGAATTTAATTTCTAGCCTCTGGGCTGGCGCCGTGGCTCACTAGGCTAATCCTCCGCCTTGTGGCGCCAGCACACCAGGTTCTAGTCCCGGTCGGGGTGCCGGATTCTGTCCCGGTTGCCCCTCTTCCAGGCCAGCCCTCTGCTGTGGCCAGGGAGTGCACTGGAGGATGGCCCAAGTGCTTGGGCCCTGCACCCCATGGGAGACCAGGAGAAGGACCTGGCTCCTGCCATCCTGCCATCGGATCAGCGCAGTGCGCTGGCCGCAGCGCGCCGGCCACGGCGGCCATTGGAGGGTGAACCAACGGCAAAGGAAGACCTTTCTCTCTGTCTCTCTCTCTCACTGTCCACTCTGCCTGTAAAAAAAAAAAAAATAACTTTTATTACTTGGTTAAGGTGGTGGTCACCAGGTTTTTCACTGTAAAAAGTCCATTTTATAATAAGGTATTGGTGATACTTAGACTGTGTAAATATACTGTTCCAAATCAAACTTTTAACTCACTAGTTTTAGCAGCTGTTAGTGATTCTAGCTTGAATCCGTTATTACTATGATGATTGCAACATGATGATTTTCTAACTCCCTAAGTTCTTTGACATTTATTAATTGAGATCATACTGTAATGAAGAGCTTTCCCCTACCCTCATTATTTATATCTGTATGGACTTAACCATTTCTATTTTCTTCATTAACTTATAATGTTTTACTTATTTTCATGCTCAAATTTCCCCAGATTTGGCCAGTGGGAGCTCATTCAAATTTTGACATGCTCTGGAATCAGCCATTTTGCAATGAACTCTGGTTCTTTTTACAGAGCATAGCATTCAGAAAAGAAGTTCTGAGAGATATGAGTTCATTACTACGAGGGTATCTTTGCTTCTATGTCTTTTCAATGAACAGAGGTAGTATATATTTGTTAGTATGTATCTATACATACACAGATTTGTACATCTACATATGCACATGCCTTATACATCCCTCCCTATTCACATGCATGCATTGAATGCATGCATACATTCTTGCAACCTAAGTTGAAATTTTGCACCTTGTGATAGTGGAAATACCTGTTATTTCTCTCTTCTGTCCTTAAGAGTATTAAGTCTTAGACAGATATCTTCAGTGGATCCTTGAGAATTTAGCAAGGGGCACATAAAACCATAAGGCTCATTATTTTTAGAGTGAGATTTTTGTTTGATGGAGAATAACCAAAGACATTACTTGATATTAAAATAGGGTATAGAGAAGTTTAAATATTTTCATGAAATTTTAAGGGAAAATGATTGAGACTTGTAGTATGATTGTTAAAATTGCACAAACTAAATCTTTTGGGCTTCCAATTTGTCCTCTTCTGTTATTAAGGGACTCTTTGTGAACAAAATAACTTGGTGGGCAACTAAATCCTGAATGTAGGTTAAAATACACATGGATTCATGGCTTGTTTCATACTCTCATTATCTGCATGAATTTGGACAAGTTCCTCGGCTATTTCAAGCTTTTTTTCAACATTTTTAAAATGGAGAAAATAATAACTACCTCACAGGGTTTAGTGAGAGGTTAGGTGATATAATAAATGTAAGGAGTCTAATATATGGCAAGGATTCATTACATATTAGACTTTTCTTCTCTCTCCACTTTCCAAACTTTGCCATTTTTTGGACCATTCGTATGATCCAAAATTACAAATTCACCTGGGTGCCTGCTGTGGTCTTCAGAGGTCTCAAGTTAGAAAAATATAGTTAGATTTCTACTGCTCTTCAAACTCATCCTCCAAAATGGCTTGTTAAATGTGTATATTTATAAAAAAATTTTTAAAAATTTATTTACTTCAAAAGCACAGTCACATACAGAGCGAGAAAGAGAAGAGAAGGACAGATCTTCCTTTTGCTGGTTCATTCCCCCAAATGCCTACGATAGCCAGGGCTTTGCAAGGCTGAAGGCAGGAGCCCAAAACTCCATCTAGGTCTCCCATGTGGGTAGCAAGGGTCCAGGAACTTGAATTATGATGTTCTGCCTCCCAAGTACATTCGTAGGAAGCTGGACCAGAGGCAGAGCAACCTGGGCTCCAAACTGGCACTCTGATACCAGATGTTGGCATCCCAAGCAGTGGTTTAACTTGCTGTGCTACAACGACCACCCCATAAGATAATTTTTAAAACAGTTTGCATGCAGATCTCATCTGTTCTTCATAAATACACACAAACACGGAAGAAATTATTTGGAAAAACAAGGAAATTGTGACTTTAATTCAGTGACTTTCTCAAGATCTCAAAATAAATAGGGGGCTAGGACTAAGATCTCTGAGACAGAGTTCCTGGGACCCCTAAGCTCTGTATCACCTCTCCCAGCTTTCCTTCTCATTTTTCCTCTTTCTATGTTTTCCTCAACATTTTCACTTCATTCTATCCCAGGCTTTTAACGTAATCCCTGGTTGCTCAAATCACTGAATCTCTACCAGTAAGCCATGAAAATAGCTCTTTCTAAGCACAGTTGAGAACATTAGATCATTCAGTATTTCCTGAAGACTTTTGCCAATAACAGCTAACTATGTTTTTTTTTCTTAATTTTTTTTATTTGACAGGTAGAGATATAGATAGTGATAGAGAGAGACAGAGAGAAAGGTCTTCCTTCCGTTGGTTCACCCCCAAAATGGCTGCTACAGCTGGTGCTGCGCCGATCCGAAGCCAGGAGCCAGGTACTTCTCCTGGTCTCCCATGCGGGTGCAGGGCCCAAGCACTTGGGACATCCTCCACTGCCCTCCCGGGCCACAGCAGAGAGCTGGACTGGAAGAGGAGCATCCGGGACTAGAATCTGGCGCCCATATGGGATGCCGGCACTGCAGGCAGAGGATTAGCCAAGTGAGCCATGACGCCGGCCCAAGCTAACTAACTATGTTTTGAATATGTACGGTTATCCTTTTCCAAAACAGTTGTAACTGGAAACATGTACTTCTTCATAGGAAACTCCAAACTGTATACATCACTTTGTTCTCTTCCTCAAGGTTTTGATAACAGAGTCACACAATAGATCAACTTTGAACATCTCCAGGTATCCGTTTTTATACTCAAGTAAATTAATTATATCCTTGGTCACTTTGCTATACTAAGAAATTTAAACCTATAGATAATATGAAAAATAATTTCCAAAGTCAATACTACTCTGTTTTCTTATGATTATTAACCTTCTTTATTTCTACCTAAGTAAAGACTTCTTAGAATTGTACCTTCATTATTATTTTCTTTATACCCTTTGGAGCTAAGAATGAATAAGAAAATATCCATAAGTTTGAAGCCAGGAGGGTCAAAAAATTAAGTGGTTTGTCAATGTACTGACTAGTCAGTTCTTAAATAATTAGGAATTGGTTGTACAATTCCCCTTTGAGGAGATGCATCAAACATTTCTTGGAGTGGAGGTTCAATTTGGAATTCCCTAAGTTGAATCTCATACTTCTGCTTGTTTCATGACTCAGTATCATGTCTGATATCCATAAAACCTTAGATGCATTCCGAATTTAGGAAGGAAACAACAACAACACACACACACACAAAACACACAAAAAGATCGACCCATATCTACTACAGCTAAGTAGAAAAGAACATAGGTTCTAAAGCATTCCTTAGGATATCATCAGCCATAAACAATTCCATTTCTTCTTTGGAGACATAAAAGGTGTATCAGAGGGTGAACCTTGGCATTGCATCATTGTTCTTGTTTGTTGTCACATATGTGCAGTGTCTAAATGTTGTACAGGTATTAGATTACCTGAGGGACTGAGGGAAAAACATTAGGACAATTAACAGTCCCTTTTTTAGAGTACATTAAATATTAGTTATCACAAGAAAATATAAAACCAGATTTATCCTCTGAGATTATATTTTAGCAAAATACCGTAGTGGTTATTGAACTACTTTATTTATTTTTTATTTTTATTTTTTAAAGATTTATTTATTTATTTGAAAGCCAGAGTTACACAGAGAAGAAGAGGCAGAGAGAGAGAGAGAGGTCTCCCATCTGCTGGTTCACTCCCCAGTTGGCCACAATGGCCGGAGCTGTGGTGATCCGAAACCAGAAGCCAAGAGCTTCTTTTGGGTCTCACATGCGGTCGCAGGGGCCCAAGGACTTGGGCCATCCTCCACTGCCTTCCCAGGCCATAGCAGAGAGCTGGACCAAAAATGGAGCAGCCAGGACTCGAACCGGCATCCACATGGGATGTAGGCACTGCAGGCAGCAGCCCCACCTGCTATGCCACAGCACTGGCCCCTGAACTATTTTTTAAAAGTTAATCTAGTTTTTAAGAAACATAAGCAAAAAAAATAGCAAAACTCTTGAAAAACATTTAAAAATAAGATGCTGTACCTACATGTATAAAAATTTGTGATTTATCACATAAGAAATTATTAGAAATCAGAAGATTCTCTTTCATTTAGTTATTGATGACCAGGGAACACTTTTGGGAATGGCAGATTTGGAAAAGTTTAAAGTAAAATAACACCTGAAGCACAGCCCACAAACAGGTTTTCTGCCTCCTCTGTAACCATTTTGTCTCCTCATCTCCTGTTTATTTCTCTAAGCCTCCTATTTGTTCCCATGACAGTCACTTGGTGGCTTAAATAAAGGATCTAATTAGATGTATTAAGCTGCTGAGATTCTTGCTTGTTTGTTTTGTTTTGCTTTTCAACCATTTATTTCACAATAATCACCTTGTATCTGCTACTTGTGCTAAGCGCCCTAGGGGATAAAAATTGAATATGATACAGACCCCATCTGCAGAGAGCCACATTCACCCCCTGGCTGTCTTTTTAAAGTTATTTGTAACATTATTATTTATCATCAATAATGATATCAACATTAAATTAATCTGGATTTTTTTCCCTTTGACTGAATTAAGAGTCCATGCCAACATCAAAACCTCCTTACCCAAAAATGATTATTTGACTATTAAAAAGCACATATAGAACAAACTTTATTTATTTCT
Source organism: Oryctolagus cuniculus (assembly GCF_964237555.1). Taxonomy (NCBI): domain Eukaryota; kingdom Metazoa; phylum Chordata; class Mammalia; order Lagomorpha; family Leporidae; genus Oryctolagus; species Oryctolagus cuniculus. The sequence goes on along the minus strand of NC_091453.1, from coordinate 29,165,514 downwards.
TCCTATGCTTATTCTTTTATTAGATCTATTTGTTTATTTAAATGAACTGTTCATAAATAAGATTTTATTGGTGTTGCGAATCAGTACACAGACATTTCAATTTATATACAATTCTTAACATATATACCAAAAATCTAAAAAGCCATGAATTATCATTCTTTACTGTTTAAAATTATTCCAGTGACTTTCCAGTTTCAAATATAGAGGCAATTTTTCCTTAAGAGGGTATCAAATACCAGTATCTTCAAATGTTGTTGTTAAATAAATCCCTCCAATTCACAATTTAATATCATATACAAGACATACTCAGATTTTCAGTCTTTCATTGCATATTAACAAAGTCATTAGGAAAACTGGACTACCACAACCAAAGATGTTACAGAGTGCACATGGTTCTGACAGAGCAACAAGGATTGGTTTTCTGTAGGAAACAATTCTACTAAACAACATGGAGGAAGTAATTGAAAATATTCAAGACAGGTTAAATGCAGAATGTGACTGCAAACTGCCATTGAGTATGCATTGTATTGTAGGATATAAAAACCACCCCCAACTATGGAATGTTAAGCTGACACCCAAGACAGTCAAAGCTTCCCATAATTCAGTATCTCACTGTTTTCTTGTGGTACCCAAAAATGAACAACCAGCAAATGGTTTGACCTCTTAAAAAATCATTTACACTAAACAAAATGGGATGAAGTGGGCTTCCTTCCTTCTCAAAAATGTTTCTAGAGCTACTAAAAAACTTACATTTACAAAATAGTTGATTAAAATATCCGTTTGGATTATATAAGAAGGGAACCAGGGACCACTGATAGGATGTGGTGTATATCAATCAGCCTTGGCTTCTTTATCTTCTGCTTCATCAGGGGCTGGGCTCTCCTCAATTTTAATTGCTCTGTTTCCTGCAGGCAAATCATTAGCTTCTTGATTAGCCACCTTGGCATGTTTTTCCTTTGCTTCTCCCCTCCCCTTTGTTTGGACTCTTGTCCCACTTATCCTTCCCTTTCCGGCTGCCTTCTTGGGCTTCATTTCCACTTGTGCAGGAGTACAACCTCACTGATCTCCTCTTGGGCTCTTCTTTCACCACCCTTTTGGCAGAGCTGACCTTCCTCTTGGGCATCCTTGGCAGCAGGGAGGCTGAGTGCCAGGTGCCTGTGGGCAGTGGTGTGCTGAGAGCATTTGTGAGGCTGGGCTGCCTGACTGCTGCCACTCCTCCTGCAACCTGAGCTGCTGGGACTTCGGGCAGAGCCTTAAATGTACTGGAACAGTTGAGTCACACAATGATGAATCTTTCTGATTCTTTTGAATTAATTGACTCAACAAATGTTTCTGAGCCCCTATTGCATGAAAGGTGCTGTCATATGACACTTTGTGGTCTAAAGAGCAGATGTTCACATTCCCTCAAACTGCATAAGGGAATTATATATACATTGAGAAAATGTCTACCTGATATTTTGTGACTATATGTCATTAGATCCACTGGTTAAAGAATCAGATTAGATGTTCTGCTTGCTTTTTGAAAGAAATTGAAAAAGTGAAGAGAGTATTTGAAAGATAGATGGGGTAGGTGTTTGGACTAGCCAGTTAAGATGTCTCCGTATCAGAGTACATGAGCTTGATACCTGGCTTTGGCTCCCAATTCATTTCCTGATAATGCAGACTCTGAAAGGCACTGATAATGGCTCAAGTAAGTGGGCTTCTGCCACTCATATGGGAGATCTGAACTGAATTCCTGGCTCCTAGCCTTGGCCTGACCCACTCTCAGTCATTGTGGGCGTTTCAGGAGTGACCCAGTGGATGTGGGAGTGCCCCACCCCTTTTTGTCTCTCAAATGAGTAAATGAATTTTTAGAGGATGTATAAATAAGGGACTTTAAGTAGGAGCATAAATTGGTATAACCACTTTCAAATGTTTAGTTAGATCTAAATCTAAACATACATCTACCCTATAAATCAGCAATGCAACTCCTATTTTGTACGCATCAGAGATGTTACAGGCTTTTTATAACAGCTCTATTAAAAATAGCCAGAAAATGCAAACTACTCAGATGCCCATCTATAGTCAAATGATGAAATAAGTTGTGGTGTAGTCACAAAATTGAATTCTATGCAGTAATAGAAATGAGTAACTTACAAGTTAATACAACAGCATGAGCGAATATCACAAATACAATGTTCAGCAAAATAAACCAGATATAAAATATGTAGTCTGATTATATTCATATGAAATTCTAAGACAGGCAAAACTTACTTATATTATTATAAATCAGCATAGTGGTTTCCCCAGGGCAGGAGAGTGATGAGAAGACATGAAGGGAGCTGTTGGTGTGCTAAGTTCCTGGTGTTGATTACATGAACAAATTTAATTTGGGATGTTCCTTGAACATCATACTTATGACATGGGTGTTTCTCTATAAGCAAACTGTACTTAAATAAGAACTTTTTAAGACCCCAAAATAACCTTGAAAACCAGTTTGCTGTACTGAGATGTAAATGTTCACTTAATTTCCTCTACCTTTTATTTTTATTACTATTACTGTTTTGGTGATAGTTATTGAGTTTCATTCTATTTCAATGTAGCAATAGTATTTTGTACCATATTCATATTGAGGTTATAAAGCCAATTAGGTATTGTAGTTTAATTTGCACTATGTGATTATATTTTTTAAAATTAAGTTTCCCATTTATTGTTCTAGAATGCAGATGGTTTCGTATATGCAATCTCATTATCAATCAGCGATGTGCAAAACTGTCAAAGTGAAGCAGAATTAGTTGTGAATCTGTAACTTTGACAAATGTCATCTCAGTCCAGTTTCTTGCTAATCCCAGTTATGAATACTGCATCGAGAAATAGTCCTTGAAAAATTAATTAAATTGAGTTACAGAGACAAAAATGAATGTCAAGGGCAGGGAGAAAAAGTTAACAAAAGTGAATAACAAACAGCAGCTTATTGAATTGAAGCAGTATCTTGCCATGTAAACAGATAATTAAATGCACAGAAGATACTAAATTGGAAGGTGTTGCCTTGACCAAAAAAAAAAAAAAAATGGAGAAATCATTCTTTTTGGACTAGGAAAGGTTAAAGTCAGGGCCGGAAATAAAATTAAGTTCAACCATAGGAAAATAGAAGCTGTTCTGCCTGGAGAAAGTAATCTGAAACACAAATATTCTATAGGAGAGAGAAGTTGGAAAGACCAGTATCTTGAGAGACAGAGAAGCATAGAAGCATAAAAAATTAGACACCAGGACCTGATAGGACTGGAGAGAAAGAATAGTGATCATTTTCAACTTTGAGGAGCCATTCTTCTTGTTTCCCTCCGAATTACCAAGGTAATTCCTTTCATGGTCAGTAGAAGTTTGGTAAAGCTAAAACACGAAAGGTAGAAATAGAAATCACATGAAAATGGAATGCTTTGGGGGAAAGACAATTGTACCTCTCACCTTTGCACTGTTTTCTTGGAAAACCAATGCTACTCTTTAAGAATTATATCCATATAGGCACACTATGTATATATTAGTGTATATGTGTGGATTGGGTTACCTGCTGTACTGTTACAATTAGAACACAATTGATGAGCCTGCTTTAAAAGGTAGGCGAAGAAGGCCAGAGCTGTGTTTTGTTCCTGCTCTACCTTGACCTCTAGCTCATCAAATATAAAATATAGTCTCTGCTACTCCCAACCTATTCCTCCATTTTATACATTTTCTCTCTTGGTTGCTACATTTACTGGAACTGTGCATATTATAAACTGTTCCTGAATGTGTGCTGTTTAATCTATAAATAATTCATAGGATGCATTGCATGTTCTATTTTATATTAAAAACATTTCATTTGGTGATAGAAATTCCAGTGTTAGCAAGATGCCAATAAAATGAAAGCATGCAAATTTTAAAGAAAAGCACCCCAAATTACTGTGGTTCCAACAGATTTTTGTATTTGCTGAGTCCAGTTCTCCCACATTGTTACCACTTATGTCATCGCTTTCTATTCTTTCAATAAATTCATTTTCATTTTTATTATTTGTAATGAAGATACCTACTTGTGCAGTGTGTATTGAAATTTGAGTATTACCAGTCATCTGGAAAGATTTGTTTGTACCATTGCTAGAAAACCTTGTCTTTGGAAGAATCTCTCAGTCATATTATTTTCACTGAAAAGCAGCAAGATAATTTTGATTTCACATAAGTTAAGATGTGTCTTAGTTGGGATTCCTTTAAACAGGTCCTGAGATAAGGAGTTGGGTATAAGTAGGATAATTCAGAGTCAATCCCTGGAAGAAAAAATAAGAGTGCATTATTGAAGGAATCACAATTGTGTACCACTGGACTGCTGGCCCCGCTGGAGATTCCCAGGGAAATACTGTACAACTGATGTCCCCAGAGGATGGGGAGACTGGTGCATTTATCCAGTTTCTTATTACGGAGGTTTGCTTTGTTTTGTTCTTATCTAAAGAAACAATTTGGGGCCACCATTGTGGTATAGTGGGTTAAGCTACCAATTGTGATACCTACCATATCAGAGCACCAATTGGCGCCCCAGCTGCTTTCCTTCCAATCCAGCTCCCTGCTAACACGGCTTGGAAGGCAGCGGAAGATGGTTGAAGTACATGAGTTCCTGCCACCAATGTGGGAGACCCAGATGGAGTTCCTGGCTTCTGGCTTTGGCCTGGTTCAGTCATGGCTGTTGCAGCCATTTGGGTAATGAACCAGCAGATGGAAGATTGATTGATTGATTGATCTGTCTCTCTTTGCCTTTCAAAAATCAATCAATCATTATGTTAAAAAAAAACACCAAGAATTCTAGTGAGGCTCAATAATAGCCATTTACAAAGATAAAATCATGTGTGTTGTCATATATTGATAGTTGTTGGTACCAACAACTATAGTTGTTGGTAGACTGCTAATCAAGATGGTTATTGTGGACAGGGCCTAGAATTGACAGTACACTCTCAAACCTGATAGCAAGAATGGTGTTCAAGGGCATGGCAAGTCTGTTATTAGTCATGGTTGTTTGTGGTGGGTGTAAGTTGTTGGATCTACATTGAAGACTGCGGTGAGAGGCAGTGGTTCAATAAACAGACAGTACAATGTGTCAAGGAATCTTGGTGGTCCTTTTAAGATCAAGGCTGAGAGGCAAGTTGATCATTATGAATCAAAAGCCAGAACTTTCTGTGTTAAAGTTATGATCCCTCTGACCAGAAAAGGGGAGCTGTAAGTACATGGGTACTTCAAAAAGTTTGTGGAAAGTGGAATTGCTTTGGTGCAAAGCAATTTAGAAGTCCTGGTGTAGGTTTTTTTCATAATACGCACTTCCATGATCTTTTTGAAGACCCCCACATATAAGGCAGAGTTTCAAAATCAAAACAGTGTTAGGGGCCTATGGGGATTCCTGGAACAAAGGCAGAGAAGTCTTATTCTCTAGCCTTGGAGACAGGGCAGAGAATTAAAGCTCATGTACTCTGCAGGAATCTGTAGTCATTGAATTTTGCCTGATGGTGAACTCCATCTGATGTAAGACTGAAGTAACTCAACTACTTGCAAACTCAAAATTGATCTATGGCAGGTAGGTGCCAATTGGAAGGTCACAGGAGTGGGAGTGGGGAGGATATGAAAGCAGGAGTAGCAGAGTCTGACATTTGTCAGCAGAACAGATTCTTGACATTTTTGAAGAACTAAATTTATTCAGTCATCGTATTTCTTCAATTGTTTCCTGGGCACATATATTTCTAGAATGTCAGTATAAATAAATAATGCACATAAAGAAAATGCTCATACATTTGTCAATTTCTACTTAAATGGTGGGTTAAACTTTCAAAAATATTTATTCTCCTTCTTGAGTATGTATAGAATACAAAAAGAAGAAAACATAGTCACAACCTTGTAGAAACTTGCAATATTAATTTATTATATGTATACATATAATACATTTAATGTGTATGCAATTAGCAAATTGTTAAGTGTCCCTAGCATCTGTCATACTGCAGATATTTGATGCATATTTACTAAACTTAGAGCTTATAAATAAATCTTGTGTCTTCCTAATATAATAGAAACTCTGTGCTTTCAGAGTTTGCAATAGAGAGCATCTCCACCTGAAAAGGAAAAGATGGACCTTGTAGCATTAACATTTACTTTTTAAACATTCATCTTCCTACTGGTGTCTCACTAGTTCCCACTGTCAACATTCTGACCTAACGAGATGGTGTTCTCCAAAAAGTAAACTCATGGCTCTCCCCAAAATGCTGCAAATTACTCTTGAGAGTAAGATGAAACATGCCACAGCTGCCACTGAGAACAATGTCTGGCACTTAGTAAGTTCTATATAAGTACTTTCTGCATATTAACTCATTTAATTCTCACAAAAACTAATGGAATAGGTACTACTCACTCAGGAAACAGAGGCACAAGATAGTGAAGTTTGTTCATGCTTACCCAGCTGGAAAGTACGAAGCTCAGAATCCCAGCCCAGGCAATGTGACTCCAGAGTCTGTCCTTGTAAGTACTATATACCCTGCTCCAAGAATTTATTCAGGTTCGTAGACAGCAAAAGGAACTCATCTCTGGGAGCACATTGTTTATACTGTAAGGCTTAGTTATCTTAATCTTTGCTTCTCCTACTTGGGCAAGTTACATCATGTGTCAGGTGCCATCTTTCTCCTTCTGCTCTGGAGTGGCCTGTCCTCTGAGGCCCTGAAGAGTTCAAAAAAGCAACAGGATGCACTTACACTTTTTCCTAAGCCCCACCCCCTTCTTCCAGGACCTGCCCTATCCTACATGACTGATACCATCCTGAATGGGAGACTGTATCTGCTATTCTTTCTACTTAATATATGTGAAAACAACAGTTAAAACTATAAAAGAACTGTTAACAAAACAAAATTTTATAATTGGTACATATATACATATATATACACACATGCACGCACACACACACACATATATATGTATGTATGTATCAAATGGTATAACTAAAATACACTGCTCTAATATCTGTTTTAGGTGAAAATGGCAAACCTCACTCAGCAAGATGTTTATGGAGTCTGTAATCAGCTATCTAGTCAGTTTGGTAGTTACACACAGAAGCATCCTGAAGAGATGAATATGTAGATTAATTTAATGATGACATAGAGAAGATTGGATTTACTGTTGCCATTCAAGAAAGAAAGAGTCATTTTTGGATTTGGGTCAGCTTGATTTGTGCTATACTACTGATGAAACCTATTTGAAAGTACAAAGAGATAAGAAATTGGGCATTTCCCTTCTTCTTTGTCATGTATTCATTACCTAAAAATTAGTTTGAACATCATTCACTACTAATATTGAATTTAGATTTTGCTTTTCCTCCTGGAAAACACTGCATTGATTTGGATATTTTACTAACACATTTCTGGAAGAAACAATTCAAATATACCACTTCACATTTCCCTTGGAATGTGTCAGATTTGCCATACTTTAAGGTTTGTTGCATAATAACCATGTAGTAAATACTAAAAGTCTGGTAATGCTATTTTTGGTTATTTCTGGGTAAATTTAAACAATATTTATCTAAAGGAGTCACACACACACACACACACACAGAGAGAGAGAGAGAGAGAGAGAGAGAGGGAGAGAGAATCTTCCATCTGCTTTTTCACTTGCCAAATGGCCACAACAGCCAGGACCAGGCCAGACTGAAGCCAGGATCCAAGAGCTTCTTCCATGTCTCCCCAAGTGCAGGGGCTCAAGAAGTTGGACCATCCTCTGCTGTTCCCCCAGGCACATTACCAGGGAGCTGGTTTGGAAGTGGAGCAGCCGGGACTTGAACCAGTGCCCATATGAGATGCTGATGTCGCAGATGGTGGCTTTACCAATTATACCACAATGCCGGCCCCTCTTGGTACATTTTTACCCCAGAAGAATAATTGTTTTCCTTGATCTTTCTAAAGATTAACAGTCACATCAATTTTCTTTCAATATCTAATCACCAATTAGAACACATGAAAAGTAGTAAACCAAGGGTGTTTTTTGTATCTTTGTTTTCTTCTAGAGCAGATAGCTAGGCTTATCTGTGCTTAGTTATTTTTAAAACAGTAAAAGATGCTTTACTCAATGCAAATATAAAATGTTCCTGTACCAGATTTATGGAACTAGCACCTCATTTGCATTTTTCAGCTCAGACATGACAAACATCCAAGCAATTTAGAACTGTTACTCATAAATTGTGTCCACTCTGGTGGACTGGTTCCTAAATTTCTTGAGCTGCTTCCCACTGGAGAATAAAATGAATTTTAAAATCTCATTCCATTTTACTGAATGTAGTGCAAATGTTTATGAATATTCACTACAAAATTAGAGGTTATTGGAGCCTTACGATTTGAATTAGTATGCAAATGTGGATTTTTGCAGTTCTCAGATACTAAAAGAGCTATTGCTTTAGCGTCTATGAAGAGAATATTGGGAAAATTCACCATCAGATGGGGGTAAATATGGGATTCCTTGAAAGTGGCAAGCAATTCAAAAGGTTTGAAAATGCTGGCACACAGAACATTGGTGAAGAACCTAAGGGAGGCTTACCTGAGTGTCCTGAGGTCTAATATGATTGTTTTTCATGTGTATGAAGAGCCAGTATTGAAAAGGAAGCATATTTTCTGTGTTGACTCTGAGAAGTCAGAACCAGTGTATACTATGAGGGTACTTTAAAAACTTTCTGGGAAAATGGCATTAAAAGATTTTTTGGGGGGCCTGGCACTATGGCGCAGCAGGTTAAAACCCTGGCCTGCAGTGCTGGCATCCCATATGGGCGCCAGTTCAAGTCCTGGCTGCTCTACTTCCAATCTAGCTCTCTGCTATGGCCTGGGAAAGCAGTGGAAGATGGCCCAAGTCCTTGGGTCCCCTGCACCCACGTGGGAGACCTGGAAGAAGCTCCTGGCTCCTGGCTTCAGATCAGCTCAGCTCCGGCTGTTGTTTTCATTTGGGGAGTGAGCCAGTGGATGGAGGACCTCTCTCTCTCTCTCTCTCTGGCTCTACCTCTCTCTATAACTCTTTCAAATAAATAAATCTTAAAAAAAAAAAAAAGATTTGTTTTGGTGCAAACAATTTTTAAAATTCACATATAGTCTTTTTTTAAGTTGAAAGATAGAGGACAGGGGCAGGTAGAGAGCTCCTATCTGCTGGTTCACTGCTGAAATGCCAGCAAGAGCCAGGGTTGGGCTGGCTGAAACTCAATCCTGGTCTGCCACATGAGTGGCAGGGACTCAATCACTTGAGCTGTTGCTGCTGCCTCCTAGGGACCACATTACTAGGAAGCTGGAGTTACAAGCTGCTTAAGCTGTTATTGAAGGCAAGCATTCCAGTATGGGGTGTTAACTGGCATGTTAGCTACTAGAGTAAATGCCTTCCTCTGTAAATTTTTTCATAATATAAATTTTCCATGAACTTTAAAAAATTATTTATTTATTTGAAAGGCAGAGTTATGAGGAGGGAGGGAGGTAATATATCTATCTTATATCTTATATAAATCTATCTTATATATCATATATCATATATATGTATATTTATCATATATATGTGTATATGTATGTATGTATATATGTGTGTGTGTGTGTGTGTGTGTGTGTGTGTATATATATATATCTTCAATTCACTGCTTCACTCCCCAAATGGCTACAATGGCCCGGATGGGGCCAGGCTGAAGCCAGGAAGCCTTGAACTCCATCCAGGTTTCCCACATGGGTGACAGGGGCCCAAGTACTTGGGCTATCTTCTCCTGCTTCCCAGGTGCATTAGCAGGGGCTCCATCAGAAGTAGAGCAACTGGCACTTGAACTAGTGCTCATATGTTAGGCCAGTGTTGCAGGCGGCTTAGCCTGCTGCGCCGCAGCACCAGCCCTGTATGTTTCTTATGTTTCATATAGTCTTACTGTTTCTCTACTAAGGACTCTTTTAGTGTGGCTTATTACTGTAGCACTTCTTGCAACAAAACTATAGTTGAACAATTTCAAACTGTACATACTATATGAAGTTTATATTCTGAATGGGTTTCTTATTTCTGTGTGGAATTTCATTATCTTGCAGGGTCCTATAGATAAAGATTAAATTCTATTTTTTTCTTTTGAAAAGAACAAAAAAACACCAGGACCAAGAGGGTAACCAGCTCTTTCTAACTTTGTTTATTTTATTTTTTTCGCTGAAAATGTGCTTTATTTTTTTAAAAACTTTTATTTAATAAATATAAATTTCAAAAGTACAACTTTTAGATTATAGTGGTTTTTCCCCCATAACCACCCTCCCACCCACAAATCATACCATCTCCTACTCCCTCTCCCATCCCATTCTTCATTAAAATTCATTTTAATTATCTTTATATACAGAAGATCAACTGTATATTGAGTAAAGATTTCAACAGTTTGCACGCACACAGACACACAAAGTATAAAGTACTGTTTGAAGACTAGTTTTACTGTTAATTCTCATAGTACAACACATTAAGGACAACTAACTTTGTTTAACAGGAGCTGTCTGCTAAGGAGCTCTAAAGAAGGTGGTGCGTTTTCCATGTCTGGAAGTGTTCAGCTAGAAATGGCTGTTTCAGAGATGAAGTTGTTGGAATCTCTTCAGTTGGTTTAGGGTAAGTGTCTTAGATCATTTTCCTTTGCTGTAACAAAATACCTGAGGCTGGGTACTTTATAAAGGAAAGATGCTCATTTTGGTTTGTGGTTCTGGAAGCCCAAACGCATGGTGCTGGCATCTGCTCAGCTCCTTGAGAGGTATATATGCTGCTCATGTCATGGTGGAGAAGTGGAAAGGAGAAATGGTCTGGTTCCTATGGACTGAATATGTATGCAAGAGGAAGCTGAGGAAGTCATGCTTGATTTCTAACTGTACTCATGCGATCACTAACCCACATTTGTGAGAACTACATGAATCACTTCCTGAGGATGAAAGCCCCATGACCTCACTACCTCTTAAAGTTTCTGCCATCTCTTAACATAACTACATTGGAAACTATGCCTCAATATGAGTTTTAATGAGGGAAAATCATATTCAAACTATATCAGTAGGATTAACTAATTTCTGGAGTCAGTTTCTTACTCTATATTTTATTGTGTTTAATTTCTAACCTCAACCCCATCCCCACATTGAAGTAGTTAATATATGGTAATTATTTTTAGGATCTAGTTTTATAGATCATTTTAATAAGGATAGCCAGTTATTAGTTCCTTGTATTTCAGATTTCTGTATAACAAAATGTGTTGCAATATTAATTATAAAAAGTAATGATACTGTTACTATGTATAACATATAAGGTGTGTATATATATATATGTGTGTGTGTGTGTGTACAAATATATTTCCCATATACAACAACAAATAGAATCATGTCACCCAATAATAAGCCAAACACAAAGTAACAAACATGTGTAAAGAAATTTAGAAACTTTACAGAAGGACTTTAAGAAACATTTGTTTTGGGCCCGGCACCGTGGCTCACTTGGTTAATCCTCCGCCTGTGACACTGGCATCCCATATGGGCACTGGGTTCTAGTCCTGGTTGCTCCTCTTCCAATCCATCTCTCTGCTGTGGCCTGGGAGGGCAGTGGAGGATGGCCCAAGTGCTTGGGCCCTGTACCCTCATGGGAGACCAGGAGGAGGCTCCTGGCTCCTGGCTTCAGATTGGCGCAGTGCTGGCCATAGCGGCCATTTGGGGGGTAAACAAATGGAAGGAAGACCTTTCTCTCTGTATCTTTCTCTCTGTCTGTAACTCTACCTGTCAAATAAAAAAAAATAAACATTTGTTTAAATGGAAAGGTATACCTTGTTCTGGATTAGAAAGAAAATAGATAAATTTGATATGAATCTATAAACTCAGTATCATTTTTGGGAAAGTAAAATAAAATGAATCTCATAATAGTCTGGAAATATAAACAATGAAATGTCAATCAAGAAAATAAGGATAAAGAGGAATAAGAGGAGACAATTTGTACCAATTGTCAAAATAAATAAAGGCACCATAATCAAAGCTTTACTTAGGAATAGACAAGTGATTCAAAAGAACAGAATAAAGAGCCTAGAAACTGATCTAAATAAATGCAAATATTAGTAGCTGGTAAATATGATGCTTTATCTCTGTGGGGAAATAATATATTATTTAATAGGTGGTAGTAGTAAATTTACATAGTTCAAAAAACATAACGTTGAATCCCTACTTCATGTCTTAAATTAATTTCTAATACATCATATTTTATTTACATAAAATATAGAAGAATAAAATACTATAATAAAATATAGATTATTTGGGGAATATTTTTTAAAACATGACCAAAAATTAAAACAAAAAAACATAAAAGTTACCTCACCAGAGGAAAAAGTAGAAGAGTGACAAATTAAGTTTAGCCATATAAAAGTAATACTTTGGGGCTGGCATTGTGGCACAGTGAGCTAAGCAACCACCTGTGACACTGGAATCCCATATTTGAGTATCCATTTAAGTCCTGGCTGCTCTGTTTCCAATACAGCTCCCTGCTAATGTGCCTGGGAAGGTAGGGGATGATGGCCCATGTGCCCAAGCCTCTGTCACACCTGCATTGAGTTCCTGGTTCCTGGCTTTGGCCTGGTTCAGCCCTGGATGTTGCTGCCATTTGGGGGAGTGAACTAACAGATGGGAGATTGATTCATTCGTTCTCTCTCTCTCTCTCTGCCTTTCAAATAAATAAAATAAATATTTTTGAAAGTAGTAGTTTGATTCATGAAAATAAAATCAAAAGAGAAATAAAAACTGGGGAGGACTTGTAGCATATATATATATATATATATATATATATAAAATAGGTATAAGACCTACTTTATTAAGAAGTTCTAACAATAAGAAAAATATGAACAGTTCTAATGAAAGATAAGCAAGGAATTATAAAGGTACATTTAAGTATAAAAATACAAATGACTAATCAACTCATGAAAAGATGTTTAGTGTGACTCATAAGTTAGAACAAAACAAAAAATTTTCATTTAGCAGGTTCCTAACATGATTTTTCTCAACTTTTTGAAGTACTGGAAAATATTCATACTTAAGCTGTTGGTAGAGTATAAATTGTGGCAAAATTCTTATAGGGCAATTTAACAATGTTCATAAAATTTAAAATTTAAAATGCATTTGTACTTTGGTGTAACAATTTTAGTACCAGGTTTACACATTAGAAAATCTCTGAAGTATCTCAAATATGTCCATTGTGGCCATAACCTTCATAACCCTACATAGGCTGGGATACTTGGCTGCTATGGGGTAGATACAGATATGCTGATGTGGAATGACCTGTAAGATGAATTTTCTATTTATTTCTATTCTTTGCAAGATGGTTTATTGAGGACCAACTTGAGCTAGCAGTATTCTTTTTGTTTTTTTCTCCCCAGCTTTTTCAGATATAATTGACAAATAAAACTTGTATGTGTTTAAGGTATACAATGTGATGTTTTGATGTACATTGTGAAATGATTGCTTCTATCAAGATACTGAATATATTCATCCATTTCACATAGTTGTAATTTGTTGTATGTGGTAAGAACACTAAAGACCTACTTGGTGGCAAAATTCAAGTGTACAAAAGAATATTATCAACTGTGGTCATTATGGTGTATGTTAGATATCCAGAACTTAGTTATGCTGCATAATTGATACTTTGTTCCCTTTGACCAATACCTTATTTACCCTGCCTCCCTCCTCCAGTCCTTGGCAAACACCACTTTACTCTTTGTATGAACATGCCTTTTTAGGTTTCCCATATAGATAAAATAAAGCATGCATAATTTGTTTTTTTGTGTCTGGCTTATTTCTCTTAGTATAATATCTTCCAGGTTTATCCATGTTGTTGGAAATGGCATGCTTGCTTTCTTTCATGATGCTGAATAATATATATATATGAATATCATATTTTTCCATTTATTAATTGATAGACACTTAGGCTGTTTATATATCTTGGCTATAATAAATAATGCTTCAGTGAACATGAGAGTGCAGTTGATCTCTTCAGCATTCTGTTTTCAGTTACTTCTTTGGGCATATGGTACTTTTATTTGTAAGTTTTTGAGGGACTTCCATAGTGTTCTTCATAACATCTGTATTGGTTTACATTCTCACCACTGGTGTACATCCTCTTTTCCCTTGTGACCATTTCTCTTTTCTCTACTTCATCACTAATACTTGTCATCTATTGTCTTTTTGATAATAGCCATTCTGGCAAATGTAATATGATATCTGATTGTGGTTTTAATTTTTACTTCCTGTATTTAATGTTGAACATGTTTTCATAGACTTGTGGACCATTTGTATATCTTCTTTGAAGAAGTGCCTATTTAGATATTTTGTTCATTTTCTTATTGCATTATTTGTTTTTGTGCTATTGTGTTGACTTCCTTATACATTTTGAGTGTTAACTCCTTATCAGATGTCTGGTCTGCAAATATTTTTCCATCCTATATATTATCTCTTCATTTTGTTGATAGTTTCCTTTGTTATGAAGAAACATTTTAATTTGTTGCATTTCCACTTGTCTATTTTTGCTTTTGTTGCGTGTGTTTTGGGTGTCATATCCAAAAATATCATTGACCACATCAATGTCAATGTTAGTCTCTTCTGACTGAATTATTTTAAACAACCTGTCTGAGTTAGTTCACAGATTCTTTCTTATGCTTGACTGATTATACTGTGGAATCTCTATTGCAGTTTTTCATTTCATTCTTCATTTCCAGAATTTCTATTTGGTTCTTTTTTTAAGATTTATTTTATTTATTTGAAAGAAAGAGTTACAGAAAGAGGTAGATACAGAGAGAGAGAGGTCCTCCATCCGCTGGCTCACTCCCCAGATGGCCACAATGGCCACAGCTGCGCAGATCCGAAGGCAGGAGCCAGGAGCCTCCTCCGGGTCTCCCACGTGGGTGCAGGGACCCAAGGACTTGGGCCATCCTCCACCACTCTCTCAGGCCACAGTAGAGTGCTGGGCCAGAAGAGGAGCAGCTGAGACTAGAACCAGTGCCCATATGGGATGCCAGCGCCTCAGGCCAGGACTTTAACCTGCTGCACCACAGCGCTGGACCCTGGTTCTCTTTAAAAAAGTTTTCATTGGACTTCTCATTTTGTTCATACACGATTTTCCTGATTTAATTGAGTTATCTATCTGTGTTTTCTTGTAGCTCACTGAGCTTCCTTAAAATAATTACTTCAAATTCTTTATCATGCAATTCATAAATCACAATTTCTTTGTTCTTGGTTACTGAAACATTACTGCATTCCTTTGGTCGTGTCAGGTTTACTTGATTTTTTCATGTCCCTTGAAATCTTGTGTTGCTGTATTCACATTTGAAAAAAATCATCTCCTCCAGTTTTTGCTGTTTGGGTTTGGGAGAGAAAGACCCATACCAAATAGATCAGCTCAGGAATCTGGGTCACTGAGATTTTTTTCTGTGGGCATGCCAACTTCACTCCTTTTATTGTCTCATGGGAGAGAAGAGTTTGAAATGTATTTCTTCTCTTGATTCTGTAAAGCTGGTCCAGGTGCTGTGGCTGTCCTAGTTATTTTCCCTAGGTTAGTGTCCTGAAGTGTTCAATGTGCAACACCTTCTTCCAATCTCTACAGAGTTCAGATGGCTGTCTATGTGTGCTTGTGCAGGATCGGCAGTCTTGTGTGTACCATGTATGGGGGTCCTGTGCAGGGGGTCAGCTAAGATGGGGAGTGGTACATGGAATGTTTGGGGCCAGTTTCACTCAGAAACTATTTCTGTCAGCCTGCGGTTGATGCATCCTATGATGATTATAGGCAAATCTCTTGGTAAAGTTTGTGAGGTGGTTACTAGAGAGTGCATTCCTTTGTTCAGTTCCACACCTGAGTCTCTGTGTGTCAAATCCCTTTTCCTCTGCTTTAGCTATCTCTGGATTGTTTAGCCATACCAATTCCCTCACTGACCTGGCTAAGGTGATGTAGAAGTTGGTCTCTTGGGCAGTGTCCCACATGGCTGGAGAATTTGAATGCTCGCTAGATTCTTACTTTTCCCCACCAGAGAGATTGCAGATTGAGGGGATCTCCCTTGGCAGTGGACTATGCTGTTTTAGAGGTGGGACAGTGAAGGTGAAGTACAACTGTTCTTATCCTATTCAATACTTCTATTCACTGAGTTTTCCCCCAATAGAGTGTTATGACATCCCTGGCTACTTCAAAGGTCTTCTTGTCTATGAACAGTTGTTAAATTAGTCTTTGTTTTGGGAGTATTAGAGATGAAAATTCCTATTCTCTCATGTTACTAATGGCCATGTGAGCTAGCACTTTTCTAAGCTTGCTAGAATGAAGTGGGAAAGCCCTAGCCTTCAAGGTTCTTGCATTCCAACTGGCAAAAAGATAATTTTAGATAGTAAGAGTTTTCTTGAAAAGTGTAAAACAAACTAATTGGGTAGACTGATGGAGAGGGACCCAATGGAATAAATTTCAGTTTTCATTTTTAGATTCTTTTGCATTGTTTACATTGTGTTTGCTAGCTGTAAAATTTTTTTCATTTAATTATGAAAATAAGAATAAAAGAAGGCTTTATGTGATTGTAGAAGAGATGAATTTCTCTGTAGTTGAGACAAAAATATAAAATAAGGAAGTATCTAGGTTAAAATGTCTAACTCTGGAAATAAATATGATGTTTTGACTTTTGTTTTCTGTTTCTTTTTGTTTTATAAGAAATTTACCATTAACTCTGGCAGTTTTTACGTTCCTTATGGGAACTGAGAAAATTTAGTTGAGAGAATCCCTTAAGTGACTTAAATTATGGGAGTCAGTTCCTAGCTCTCCTGGTAGTGTTTAGAAAAGCTCCTTCAACCTTTATAGCACCCCTTTGACAAAAGAATCCCTTTCATCATTTAAAAATATTGTGCAATATAACACAGAGAAAATTGCATAAAACCTAAATATATGACTTAACAACTTGCTGTAAAACAAACACTGTTTCAGTGTTCCACAGGTCAAGAAAGAGAAACTTGCCAGAAGCTTTCTGTGCACTGCTTCTGGATAATAATCCACTGTCTCCCCCTGTTCCCAAAAGCAGCACACAGATGAACTGGTATTTTTTTTAGTATTTTAAAATTGCTTTCCTTTGTAGTTTTACCACCTATATGTTTTCCTTATCTTAAAGTAGACATCCTTTAGTTTTGTCTGTTTTTGAATTTTATATTGGTAGAATTATGCTTACATATTTTTTCTCCTTGGTTTTTATACTCAACATTAAAGTTTGTCCAAGTCATCCATATTGTTAATTTAGCCATTGGTGTATTGGAGCTAGTGCATATTACTTAACAAGAGTTGATTGTATACATCACTTCTCAACTTTATATATGATAATATTATGTTGGTAGCTTTAATTTGGCCATGGAAGGAGTTTTATACTATGAACATGGGCACATGTACAAATCAGTTATTCCTTTCAGACAACCAATTGTTAAATATTAGCCACCACCCTGGTGGATTTAGCTGTAGTTAAATCATTTTGATTGCTGTACCTTTTTTTCATTAAATAACTGTACCAGAGTTTATTCTGTTGATGAAGAACAGAGTTGTTTCCAATTTTTTGTTATAAACACTTTGCCTGTTTACTCTCTTGTACATATGTTTTAATGTAAAGAAGCACAAATATATGTAGGATGTACTCCATGAAGCAGATTGTTGGGTCACATTTCAGGCTCGCCTCTGATCTCTAATTTTCTCCTTAGCTTGGTAACTCCATTATACCTTAGTGGTATTTTTATGCTTCTCAGAGGAGCAGCAGCATTGCTTGCATAACTGTTAGCTTGTGCATATTTTGTCTAATTTTTGTTTCAATTTGTTTTTCAATGAAAAGATTGGTATAATTTATCAAAACTTCTATCATAAGAGTTTTCCTTTCATTCTCCTTCATAGCCCAATAACACTTTTGGAGCTATTCCTGCTTCCATTGCTTCTTCAATTGCAACATTAGATGAATAGCTGAAGTGCTGATACAGGACTATTTTACACACAACTTGTTATAGATACACAGAGTTATCTATTCCAGTTGGTTTGTGCTTCAGGGAGTTGTGAAGGTTAGGAAATGAGGAAGAGCAGAGTTAGGATGAAAAATGCCCCACTCCCTCACTTTAACTAAAAGTACATTCAGTTCTTGATGACTAATGTACTAAGCACTGTCCAAGGACTCTCTGTCGCTCCCCCTCTTCGTGGAGGAACGACACAGGACCCTGTGCTGTTCTTTCGTCTGCTCGGCCCTTCCCGGGTTTGCTGCTGGTTCTTCCCGGGTTGGCTACCGTCCTTCCACCTCCGTGGAAGGGCGGATCCCCTTGCCACTTTCCCCACTTCCGCGGGGGAGCGGCACACCGCCGGCCGGCTCTCTCGGGGGCTGCTCAGATGTTCCTCAGGTGTTCCCCTTAGATGTTCCCCGTGCATGTTGTCTCTCTCCTCCTTTATAGTCCTCTCCACCAATCCGTGCTACCCACACGCTGAGCACGCTGCTCTCCTCCAATCAGGAGCAGGATCAGCTCCCGCAGTTTGTCAAGTTGGTGAGAGGCAGCTGCGTAGAAGTTTACTCCTCCCCAGCGCCATATCGTGGGAGAGCAGATGCATAGAATAGATCTTAATTCCAGTAACTTAGCCTAGTCTCAGTTGCTCCCCACAGTTCCCCCTTTCTTTTTATTTTTTGGCGTTGATACGCGCCTGTCTTCAGTGCCCCGTGGCACACACTCTGCTCTGCTTGCTGGAGTTGCCCACAGGTGCTTACAAGCCCTACCAATCAGGCAAACCGAATCCGGGTCCTCTCTTCGCCATGTTGTGAGGAGGTTTTTAGGCGCTGATGCATGCCTGTGTTCGGTGCCCTGCAGCGCATGCTCTGCTCTGCTAGAACTGCCTGCAGGTGCTTACAAGCCCTACCAATCAGGCAAACCGAATCCGAGCCTTCTCATTGCCGTATTGTGGGGAGACTTATTGATGTTGATTCATGCCTATCTTCGGTGACCTGCAGCTCATACTCTGGTCGAGCTGCCTGCTAGTGCTTATCGCCTAATCAGGCAGACCGAATCCAAGCTCTCTCATTGCCATGTTGTGGGGAGGCCTTATTTTTCTCTATTTCTCTATCTCCGGGCATTCCTATCTCTCCTATTTTACTTCTATCTGCCAGCATTCCTATTTCTCTCATTTTACTTCTAAACTTCTGTTTCTCTTATCCCCGCGGCTTCCTGGCACCCGCCCCGAGGCTGCTTCTCAGCGCCTCGCCCCGCGGCGGCTTCCCGGCCTGCGCGACTTCCCGGCTTCAGGCGCGCTCCACGGTCTCTGCGCCCTTCGCGCCCGCACCACGGCCTCCGCGCTAGCCCCGCGTTCCCTATCTACTTTCGCCCCGCGCGCTCTCTGCACGCGGCGGCTTCCGCGAATCACACAGCCTAGCTCACGTTTCCATTTCTTGGCTTTCAGTCCAAGTTCCCCGGGCTAACCTGACGAAATTCAACCTAGCTTACGTCTGCGCCTTTCGGTTTGGCTTCCCGTCTTTTGCTCCCCGGGCTAATCTGACGGATTCCAACCTAGCTTACGCGTCTCCGCCTCTGGTTTTAGCTTTTCGCCTTTTGCTCCCCGGGCTGACTTGACGAATCCCAAGCTAGCTTACGTCTCCGCTTCAGCCTGCCCCCGCGGCTTCATTCTCCCTAACATTTTTCTCTACCCGGTATGTTTCCTAACTTTTCTTCCAACAATATTCCCCTCTCATTTCTCCTGGCTTCTCCCCACAGTCCGTATCCAAGTCTGTTTGTTCTAGCTTTCACTTTCGCTTTTAATCTCCTAGCTTCCTCGCCATAGTCCGCATCCGAGTCTATGTTTCCTCCAGCTTTCACTTTCGCTTTCAATCTTAACTTCTTCCGGCACTTTTTCCGTCCGGCTTTTCCCTAGGCTCTTTCTAATCTCTCTCCAGTATTTTCCCACTTTTCCCCGTTTCTTCGCTCCTAGGTTTCCTATCTGAGTCACGGCACCATTATGTCGCTCCCCCTCTTCGTGGAGGAACGACACAGGACCCTGTGCTGTTCTTTCGTCTGCTCGGCCCTTCCCGGGTTTGCTGCTGGTTCTTCCCGGGTTGGCTACCGTCCTTCCACCTCCGTGGAAGGGCGGTTCCCCCTGCCACTTTCCCCACTTCCGCGGGGGAGCGGCACACCGCCGGCCGGCTCTCTCGGGGGCTGCTCAGATGTTCCTCAGGTGTTCCCCTTAGATGTTCCCCGTGCATGTTGTCTCTCTCCTCCTTTATAGTCCTCTCCACCAATCCGTGCTACCCACACGCTGAGCACGCTGCTCTCCTCCAATCAGGAGCAGGATCAGCTCCCGCAGTTTGTCAAGTTGGTGAGAGGCAGCTGCGTAGAAGTTTACTCCTCCCCAGCGCCATATCGTGGGAGAGCAGATGCATAGAATAGATCTTAATTCCAGTAACTTAGCCTAGTCTCAGTTGCTCCCCACACTCTCCATTTGACCTTTTGGTATCCTAGACCTCTTCTGACTGCCTGCCCCATATACAAATTAATTTTAATATCCTAAGTCATATTTGCTGTAAGTTCTAATTTCTGCATGATGAAAAATATCTGATTCCTGTCCATGTATTTCCCTTCCCAAGGCATATGGGTATTTTAGTAATATTTTCATTGCATGTTTTAATTTCAATGATTATTCCTTATCCTAATAGACCTGATAAAATATTGGGGAATATTTGAATACAAAAACCATGAATAAGGGCTGGCATTATAATTTTGTACCAACTTCCAAAGATGCCAAGATACTGCTAAGGATGTAGAAATCCCCAAGTGAGTATCTCTGCAACTGCAATAGGAAAAAAATACACAGAGGAAGGTGGAGGGAGGAAGGGAATATCATTATATTCTTATAATTGTATGTATGAACTGTATTGAATCTGTTAAAGACTAAAAATTAAAATTTAAAGATTTGAAAAGAAAAATACACAAAATTATAATTTTTCTTGAGTCTATAATGAAGTTGAGGGTCCTAAGGTAACAATGTAAAGTGAGTTCCAAAGGATGACAAACCCCACCATGGAAAGATGTACATACAAACTATTTCACCCCAGAGGTATCATACATAGAAACCAATGAAAATAATACTAAAATTTTAACAAATGCCTGAAGACCAAGTGCAGACTAGTGTGACTGTGTAGAATCTGTCAGAGGCCCACTTCCTCCCAAGGTCTTTTCCATGGACTTCTTTAAAGTACTGAGGAGAAAGTCTGGGGAGAACAGGAGCCCTATGAGCACAGACATGAAGCACCACCCAATTCCCAGAACTCTGTCTCAGCGGGAAATCCTTGTTTACTGAGGATTCAGGCAGAGATACATTATTCCTGGGGGAAGGGTAGACAGAAAAGCCACGTATCGTTGGGGAAAAGGGAGAAACACTTCCTGTGGTCCAGGTAAAGACTGGGGAGAGGACTAGAATCAAAGCCAGTTGTCCCTGGGAGAAAAAGAGTTAGGAAACTTTCCTTTCCTTAGTCATAAGCGAAAGTGAATGCTATTGTGAAAAGTACAGGAAACCTAACATAACCACGCCATAAGTCTTGTACCAACTACTAATGAACAGCAGTCCACCATGAGAGGAAAACCTCTCACTACTTTTCCCAATAAAGTTTAATCTTGAGAAGAGTAAAATCAAAAGTCTTTACCCCTGGGAGAGGGGCAGAAAACCTATCCAAGATCCTTATCAGATACAAGAAAGAGTGTAGTAGCCATATGGATAAGAAGGACAGGAATGCTGAGAAATCCCCAGGCCTATATAGCCAAGGACAAGATAGATAAGGGGACCTGAAAATTGCCCCCTTTCTCTCTACTACAATAAGCCCCACACCAAGTACAAAGTAGTAGCAAATACTTTGCTCTGGAGGAAGGACAAGATTATGTAGAAAGAACCCATTGGACAGAGGTGTGTAGGGTCTGTTGAAAGCTGAGGGTGAAGCAAGCAAACATAGATAAATTAGTTTAGTGCTCAGGACCCCACATTAAACACAAAGTAAGAGCAGCCCACTACTGGAAAAAATTTGAAGCATTTATTACATTGAAGATAACTATAACAACAAACTCTAAATCCAGCTAAACTACTAATTAGATTGACTTAAAATACTCCATTCTAATAGCCTGATAAAAGAAAGGTAGAATTACTACTAATTCTCAATGTAATGTCCAGCATTCAGACACAAATTGTGGAATGTGCATAAAAGAAAGCAAAAATGACCCATGGTCAGGAAATAAAACCGTAAACAGCACCAGACTCTTAGGTAATCCCAAGGCATTACAATACATATTGTATGAGCACCTGAAAAAGAACATCAAAATACTAAACAAAAACAGATCTGATACAAGAGACAAACATACAACAATTTTAGATGAAATTTTCAACACCTAGCTGACATTAATTGATGGAATAAGTACACAAATATATCAACACAATCAAACAACTTGAATTAATTGGCATTATAAAACACCTCACCCAACAATAGAAGAATATACATTGTTTTCAAGAGTACTTGGAGCATTCACCAAGTTTGACCACATTCTGGGCCATGAGATAATTCTCAACAAATTGAAAATTATTTAAATCATGAAAGAATATTCCTGTTTTCACTACAGAATTAAACTGAAAATAAATAATGGTATTGAAAAAATACAAAATATTTTGAAATGAAACAGCCTACATATCAAATGAGAAAGCTCAAAGAAAATTTTAATTCTTTGAATTAAAAAAATAAAACGTGGTTCATGCCTGAAGCCAAGTTGTTTCCTTTTTAAGAAACTAGAAAAGGAAGAATTAACCCAAAGCAAGCAGAAAGAATGAAATAATAATCACCATGTGTGATGCCAGCGTTGCAGGTGGTGGGTTAACCCACTTTGCCACAACACTGGCATCTTTACTAAAGAGATGAAATAATGCCACTTATATACCAACTCATCTTGAAAATAGAAATGAGGACTGACGCTTTGCTGTAGCAGATAAAGCCGCAGTCTGCAGTGGTGGCATCCCGTATGGGTGCTGGTTTAAATCCCAGCTGCTCCACTTCCAATCCAGCTCTCTACTTATGGCCCGGGAGTACAGTGGAAGATGGCTCAAGTGCTTGGGCCCCTGCACCTGTGTGGTATACCTGGAAGAAACTTCTGGCTCCTGGCTTTGGATCAGCCAAGCTCTGACCATTGTGATCATTTGGGGAGTGAACCAGCGGATGGAAGACCTCTCTCTCTCTGCCTCTGCTTTTCTGTAAGCCTGACTTTCAAATAAATAAATCTTTAAAAAAAAAAAGAAAATAGAAATGGAAGAAACGGTTCCTATTTATTTCATAAGGCTGGCATTACCCTGCCTGACACCAAACAGAAATATAGTACAGTAAAATCAAACTCTAAAGTGTTACTACATCAAAGCCAACAATAATTTAGTTTTTATTCATTCATTTATTTATTTGAAAGACAGAGGGAACCCCCATTTGCTTGTTCACTCCCCAAGTGCTCATAATAGCTGGGGCTGGGAACTCAATCCAGGTCAGCCACATGGGTAGCAGGAACCCAACTCCTTGAGCCATCATCTGCTGCCTTACAAGGACTGCACTAGCAAAAAGTTGGTATTTGGAGAGGAGACCAAACTTGAACCCATTCCCTGTGATATGGAATGCAGGTGTCCTAGGCAGTGTCTTAACTACTATTCTGAATGCTTATTCCCCACCAGTGATATTTTTTAAAGATGACACATCATGATCATTTGGGGCATACCCTAGGAACACAAGTTTGATAACATTAAAATATAATTCACCTTATTAACAGTATTAAAAGTGAAGAAAATGTGTATATTCATCTCAGTAGAGGCAGAGAGGGCATTTGGTAAAAATTCAGCATTCATTTATGGTGGAAATTGTAGCAAAGTACAAATATAGGGGACTTTCTCCAAGCACAGCTGAAATGATATTTGCTGTTGATTGAACAGTTTTATCCTGTGGTTGGAAATGAAACAAGAATGTTTGCTCTTGATTTATTCAATATTTTGTTGGAGAGTTTGGCTTGTGTAGTAAGGCATGAAAAAGAAATGCACACTGATTGGAAAAGAGGAAACAAAATTCTATTTAATCTTATATGACATGAACATTTACAAAGAAAATACCAAAAAAAATCTACAAAATGGTACTAGAATTAATGAGTTTAGCAAGATGAAAGTAAGTTCAGTATTCAAAATTCAAGTACATCTCCATATACTAAGAATGGTACAAGCATAAAATGACAATGAAATACATTTATAAAAGCATGAAAAATTAGGATAATTTTATCAAAATATGTTCAAGATTTGTGTTATATGTAAACAACATTCTCAGAAAAAGTAAAATGATACAAAAAGCTACTTTAAACAGTTTATGAAAAATGAAATTAAAGATGAGTTTATTTTAGTGCAAAAATTTTTTGAAATCCATGCATAGTTTTTTCATAATGCACATTTTTTTTTTTTTTTTTTTTTTTTTTTTTTTTTTTTTTTGTTTTTTGTTTTTTGACAGGCAGAGTGGACAGTGAGAGAGAGAGACAGAGAGAAAGGTCTTCCTTTGCCGTTGGTTCACCCTCCAATGGCCGCCGCGGCTGGCGCACTGCGGCCGGCGCACCGCGCTGATCCGATGGCAGGAGCCAGGAGCCAGGTGCTTTTCCTGGTCTCCCATGGGGTGCAGGGCCCAAGCACCTGGGCCATCCTCCACTGCACTCCCTGGCCACAGCAGAGGGCTGGCCTGGAAGAGGGGCAACCGGGACAGAATCCGGCGCCCCGACCGGGACTAGAACCCGGTGTGCCGGCGCCGCTAGGCGGAGGATTAGCCTAGTGAGCCGCGGCGCCGGCCCTCATAATGCACATTTTTAATGAACTTTTTGAAAACTCCTCACATTGGATCTTTTCAAACGGTCAGTTAGGGTTAAGTGAGAATTCAAAGAAAGAGGACATTTTTCAAATGGGCATGATGTATTCCTGAGTATAAAAATTTCCGCTACACTATTATTGTTAGATATAAATCTTGAGGCCTTTGATGTTTCCACTGGGTCCACAAAGCCATCCTCCTAGGATAAAGGTTATTAAAAAGTACTATCATGAATCAAGTCAGTTTATGAGCAGTGTGTACAAAATGTACAGTTTCCTTTTAAACATTCTGTTAAGATAGATACAAGACTGCAGAAGAAAACATATCTAAACTTACAAGGAAGCCTATAATGAAAATGTCCCAAGGCTGTTGAAATATGCAAAGATGATAAATGTATTCTAGACGTGTTAGTAAAAGGTTATCTTTGTGGGTACTAGGTTTTGAGGAGTGAATAAAATCCCCGTTCAAATATACTTGAGAAATATGAAAAATCTAGGAATAATATTTCAAAATATTATGTGACAAAATGATCACTCTCTGGTTAGCTTTAGTTTGACTCCATGCCAAAAAGGTCTACAACATTATCCAAATACATGTCATTTACATTTCACCATTTCTGTGCACATGCAGGGCCCCTTCATAACCTTACCAGAAGCATTCTTCTCCATCCCTCTCTGCTCATTTATGAGAAAGGTCCATGGGAAAATGGAATTAAAAGATAAATTTGTTTTAATGAAGCATTTTAAAAAATCCTTTTGAAGACTTCTGGTATATGTCACTCATATATATACTTTGGTACTACTACATCATTAAACAATTGCTGACCACTCATTTACAGTGATTTTTGCCTTTCTCTGTTGTCTTGTAACACAGATACAGAACATTCATTTACTCTAAACCACGTGTGACTTATTCACATCTCAAAACAAGGATTTACATTTCCAATTAGATTGTTCATCATTTTAAGAGTTAAATATTATGTTTTCCAACTCCCTTGAGGCATGTTTTTCAAACTACGGGTTGTGTTTCATTAGTGGATTACAAAACCATCTTAGAGGTTCATGGGCAGCAATTTTAAAAATAATGACTCTATCATCATGGTTATGATACAGAATTTAAGGAGAGTGCAAAAAATCACCCCAAACCCTGCAGTAATTTGAACACCAGAAGGTCAACAAAGCTTCACTGAGCACAGGTGCATAGGTAGTTAAATATGTAGGTGGGTGAACAGATACAATTTTATAAAAAGGAGATTATTCTACGAATAACTGTTCTTCATGAAATTGTCTTATATAATTTTACTTAAACTGCCACCTGGTTTAAAAGTGGTGCTTAAACAGTAGGAAATCTTGTCTTCTGTGATGGCATTGGACCTCCATCTGACTTACTATCATATTCAAAACCCTGAAAGTAGGTTTTGGCTTACTTACCTGTGGGGAATTGAATATTTTTAAATGGTCTAGAATTGGAAAACAACACAAAAGGAGACAGCATAACACAATAAATCTATATGATACCTTCATATAGATTAAATGGTTACAAAGATTTTCCCATGGCCACTTTATCAATTTTTTTTTTTTACAATTCAATTCTTTGTTTCTTTTTGAAGCAAAAACATAGTCTTTTTACAGCACTTATAAACAACTCAGTGAAGTATAGTATTTTGAAATTCCTCATATATATGTATATTTTTCAGTGTCTAATTGCTTTTGCCTTTGCTGAAGTAGTTTTAAAAAATCACAGATATAAGTTCATTTTTAGCTCTAGGTATTTCAGTATGCATTTCACACATTGCTGTGTTCCTTTCAGTGTCACTTAACTTGTTTCAATATCACTTTGTTTTTGGTAAGTAGGATTTAGTCCTAGAGTTTGATTAGATTCAGTTCTAGTGCTATTAGCAAAAATATTTTATAAGGAGTGAGTGTGTTCTTGATCTTGCTTATCACCCTGGAAAATTCCCAGTGTGGGTTTTCTTACTATCAGCAATACTCCATTTGATCAGTCAATTTACTCATCAGTAGCCTGCTCCCTCCATTGTCAGTTTTCTACTCAGACTTTTAAATAATGGTTTCATTCACTGATAATCAATGAAGAATCAATCGTTTTATTAAAGTGGTTACTTTCTAATTTGTTACTGTTAAAATATTGTTCACAAAGGAAAGACAAGATAAGCACTTACTTATCTGTCAGTTTTGATAAAGAGTTTGTGTCCTTCTTCCATTTTCGTCTAATCACAATATTGTATATATTTTGAATATCATTGGACATATAATATGATTTATCAATTATATTTATTATTTTTTATTTAATTTGGTGTTCAGACTGTCCCACCTTGGGCCAATGACAGTCCCTTAATGATGGCTCTGGTTTCTTCTTTTTTTTAAATTAACTTTATTTCAGAATAGTTTACAAGAATTGTGAAGTAGTACAGATTTCCCATATACCCAACACCCAGCTTCCCCATTGTTAACATCTTATGTTAGTTTGCACAATCCATAAACCACAACAATATTTCCCTATTATTAACATTATTGTATTTTTTACTATTAATGAACCACACCCAGTTTCCCTGTTTTTGATTTTTTTTGTTTTAAATCCAAACTCCCTCTATCTCTCCCAACCCTCCTGGCCCCTATTAATCATATTCTGTGTTCATATTGAGTTTTTTTCCCTTGATTCCTACTTATGAGGGAGAACAAGAGATATTTGTGTTTCTGTATCTGAATGACTTCACGTGATGTCCTCAGTTCCATCCATTTTATATAATTTCTTCTTCCCACTATCTTTTAGCCTTTGATAGTCTTCTTCCCTTTTTGGTGAACAAGATATTTTTTTATTTTCTGGTCTGATCTTGGAAATAGTCTCCAAGGAGCCTTATTTCTTTGGGTGAGGAATGAGATGCTACAACCTGGGTGCTCATTTGTGTTCACTGCTATTGAACTGTCATTGCTTCAAGGTCTTTTCAGTAGACAGAGCTAAGGCATATGTATCTTAACAAGAAAAATAGTAATGAGTTCATGTACATAATGTCAATTCACATTTAACATTGTTTTATTTAAATTGTCTAACTTTAATCTTTTTTCTGACAATATTCCCATAATTATTTATCTGCGTAACTTACACTATTGAAATAGATTCAAAATAATGATATTGTTTTAACAATTTAGTCAATAAATTGATTTTAAGATTTCTTTTCAGCTCTATTTTCTTGAGAATATATTCTGCTAAGGATATACAGTTAAAACTACCAGATTCTAAGGTCACTTAAAATAATTGTTTTCTCTTTGATTATGCCATCAACTTGGTATGTGATAGGTTGAATTTATTTTAAATTATTTAAAAGGTTTGCTCATTTTGTATTTAATTTTATATCTTAACATGTAAAAGTAAGCATTTAACATCAAAACTACATAATAAGGCATACTCAGAAAAGTTTTACTTCCATCTACCATATGTTTTCTTCCTTCAAAAGATAACCATTTTAATTAGTTTTTGGCTTTACAATTTGGGGAGGGGGCCAGAGTAAAATACAAACATATATGTCTACTTATATTTCCATTTCCCTCATTTCTTTCATAAAATGTAGTATACTGTATGTACTGGCCATAACTAATAATCCAGAAAATCATTCCATATCAGTATAAAATGATATTCTACATTCATTTCATAGTTGTATAGTATTCCAGGAATTAAATCAGTCCCCAATGATAGAAATGTGGGCTATACCTGCTCTTTTTTCTATCACAAATAATACTGTAACAAATATCCATATGCTTAAGTGATTTCACTATTTGATGGCATATTTTGGGATAGATGGGACATTGCTGAGACATAAGATGCTTATAAATATATTTCTTTTAGATCTTATAATAGCAGCTGTATCATTTTGGCATCCCTATCAATGATGCATGCTTATGATTTTCCCTATAGCTTTACCAATGGAGTATATTGCTATTTTTTTTCATTTTTGTCAATAAGGTGTGAGAAGTACCATCAGAATGAACTTTTAATTAGCAATTCTTATATAATAAACAAGACACACCTATTCTTTTGTGAGCTTAAGCTCATATCGTTTGTCCATGAACACTTTCTCAGGAGCCTACTAGAAAATAAACTTCACAAATCCAAAATGACTGAAGAGGCATTGGCACAAGGACTGGTTTTTAATATATAATTACCTGCACAGTTGAGTTTAATTGATAGATACAGAAGGAAGCATAGTATAAAATGTTTATGTGTGAGAAAAATGGACAAAAGGGAAAGTATATTCAATGCAGAATAAATGTGCTAATTGCCTTGTAAGTAGTATATTATTTTCCAATTGCTGCTGTAACAATTAACCAAACTTAGAGGCTTAAAACAACACAAATATATTATCTTACAATTTTTTTTAAACTTTTATTTAATGCATATAATTTTCCAAAGTACGACTTATGGATTACAATGGCTTCCCCCCCATACCGTCCCTCCCACCCACAACCCTCCCCTTTCCCACTCCCTCTCCCCTTCCATTCACATCATGATTCTTTTTCAATTATCTTAATATACAGAAGATCAGCTTAGTATACATTAAGTATGGATTTCAACAGTTTGCTCCCACACAGAAACATAAAGTGAAAAATAATAGATGATTTTTTTAAATGATAGATGATTTTTTTAAATGATGATTATCTTACAATTTTGAAGAGCAGAAGTGCAAAATAGGTTGGCACTCCTTCTGGAGGCTCTAGAGGAAAATCTGTTTCTTTGAATTTTCCAGCTTTAGAAGCCACCTGTATCTCTTGGCTTGTGGCTAAATTACTGTAACCTTTGTTCTGTCATCATACCTCTTTCTCTGACTGATGCTACCCTCCTTCCTTGCACTTATAAGAACCCTTGTAATTACATTGGGCTCCCCTGAATAACTATTATTACATGGTTTGCAACTTAGTCACATCTGCAAAGTCCCTTTTACTGTGTAAGTAACATAATTACAGGTATCTGGAATTAGGACATGGACATCTTTAGGGAGGACATTATTATGTCAACCACAGGAAATAATTGAGACTTAAAAAAATACTTGATATAAGATCATAGTTAGGAGGGAAGGTAAAAAATAAGAAAATGCAACCAACACGTTTCAAGATTGCTCATCAAAGGAACAGTAGAGAATGTGGAAAAAAGAGAAATATAAGGGCACTTCAAAAATTCATGGAAAGGGGAATTGGAAGACAAGCTTATTTTGGTATAAAATTCTTGAAATTCATGTGTAATTTCTTCATAAAATGCATTTCCCATGAATTTTTTGAAGAATCCTCATATGCTTGACTTTCAAAAATTTTGCACCAAATAAACTTTTCTTTAAACTTCATTTTCATTAAACTTTTGAAGTACCCTCATGTCTTTGTATGTATATTATATAAAAAATGATATTTGTGTAAAAGTAACAATTAATTTAAAATTTTAACTCTAAATACCAAATGATATAACATAGAAAGGGAATAAAACATACTCCCTAGTAACATATTATATATAAAATACTGTATAAATATATGTACATACACATATATACACTTATATGTATACAAGTATGGATATATATTGGATATATGTAAATGTGAGAAGAAATAGATGACAGATACACACTCATAATAGACTTTTACATACCTCTCAACCTAAGAATAATTCAATAAAAAATTTAGGGGGATATAGGAAGCAATTAATAATGTGTATCTCATAGCAAACGCTGAACTCACATGATAGAGAATAAATATAAGTTTTCAAATGTTCGTGAATCACTGATAAAATGGGCTATATCTTAAACCACAAAAAAGCTTTAATGAAATCCATGAATAGAAATGACACAGTATTTACTGATCACAGTGCAATAAAATGGAAATTAATAACAATTTAAAAATATTTTCTGTGTGAAAATGAAAAAAAAAACTAAACTACTAAACAACTTTGAATCACAGGAAAAATATAGACCAAAAATTACAAGATTCTTAAAAATAACAATAATGCAAACATAATCAGAATTTATAGATATACCTAAAACATCTACCAGAGGAAAATGCATAGCTTTAAATGCTTGCATAAATCAAACCAATATACATTTTTCTCCAAAAACTGCCTTGTGCCCGGAATATGCATGCTCTAACCACAACTACAGTAGGTTTTTTGCCAGGGCTGGGACTGTTTCAGATTTAAAAACGTGTGAATTTTCTTCATTGTGCTTTTCTTGCATTAATTTTGATTTTCAAAAATATTGCCTAAAATATTATCTTGATTAATGTGTGTTTTGAGACGTCCCTAAATTTGATGCCTATGATGAGTGCCTCACTTGCCTTATCCTGGTTCCAGTGCTGTGGTAGTGAGGCCTTAGAGATCATCATTTCTCTTGACAATGCCATAGGCACAGTGTGCACCACTCCAAATTGAGTGAATGCCCTTCAACTGCAGCCCAGAAGCTGGCAGAACCTCTACATTTAGTAGTGAACATTTAGCCTAGTGTTTATTATGCCTGTGTTGACATTGGAGTACCTGGGTTCAATTCTTTGTTCTACTTTTTTTTAAAAAAGATTTATTTATTTATTTGAGAGGTAGAGTGGTAGAGTTATAGACAGCGAGAGGGAGAGACAGAGAGAAGGGTCCTCCATCCGCTGCTTCACTCCCGAAATGGCTGCAATGGCCAGAGCTGAACCAATATGAAGCCAGGAGCCAAAAACTTCTTCCAGATCTTGCATGCGGGTGCGGGGGTCCAAGCCCTTGGGCCACTTTCCACTGCTTTCCCAGGCCTCCAGCAGAGAACTGGATCAGAGAAGGAGCAGCTGGGACACGAACCAGAGCTCTTATGGGATGCTTATGCTGCAGGTGGAGGCTTAGCCTACTGTGTGCCACAGTGCTGGGCCCCTTTGGTCTGCTTCTGACTCCAGCTTCCTGCCAATACACACCCCGGGAGGCAGCAGTGATGGCTCTCGTTTGGGTTCCTGCAGTACATAGCAGACCTGGATTGAGTTCCTGACTCCCAGCTCGGCCCAGCCCAGCCCTGACCATTGCTGGCATTTGGAGAGTAAGTATGAGAGTGCTCTCTGTTGCCTTTTCTCTCTGCTAAATAAATAAAAATAAAAATAAAAATAAAAATAAAAATAAAAATAAAAATAAAAAAAAAACAACTCTGCAATATCCCGAGCTTGGGAAGGGAGCAGGGAAAGTTGAGAGGAACAGCCACAGTCAAGAGCCTATAAATTTTCATGGTTCTTACCTGAAGTTCAGCAGTTTTCAAGCATAAACACCCCTCAGATTATTATATGCCTTCAGTCAATTTCCAGAGCACTGAAATGGTTTCTTTGTCCATTCCCTATAGATTAGATAGTTGTTATTTCTAGAGAGTATGTGCCTTTGTCCTCATTTTGGTTGCATTTGCATGAAAGCTTTATTCTGTTCTTTCACTTTCAGTCTATGTGTGTCCACAGAGGTGAGATGAGTTTCTTGTATATAATTGGGTGTTGCTTTTTTAAAAGATGTATGTATTTATTTATTTGAAAGTCAGAGTTACAGAGAGGGAGAGGCAGAGACAGAGAGAGAGAGGTGTTCCATCCGCTGGTTCATTCCCCAAATGGTCGCAGCGGTTGGGGCTGGGCCAGGCAGGAGCCAGGAGATTCATTTGGGTCTCCCACGTGGGTGCAGGGGCCCAAGGACTTGGGCCATCTTCTGCTGCTTTCCCAGGCACGTTAACAGGGAGCTGGATCAGAAGTGGAGCAGCTGGGACTCAAACTGTATGGTAGCAGCTTTACCTGCTACACCACACACTGACCCCCCTCTATATCTTTCTTTTTAAAGATTTATTTATTTATTTGAAAAGCAGAGTTAGAGATGGGGAGAGGGAGAGGGAGAGGGAGAGGGAGAGGGAGAGGGAGAGGGAGAGGGAGAGGGAGAGGGAGAGGGAGAGAGAGAGAAGCCGTCCATCCATTGGTTCACTCCCCAGATGGCTGCAACAGTAAGAGCTGGGCCTATCGGAAGCCAGAAGCTTCTTCTGGGTTCTCCCATGCAAGTGCAGGGACCCAAGGACTTGGGCCATCTTCAGCTGCTTTCCTAGGGCATTAGCAGAGAGCTGGATCTGAGAGCAGCTGGGACTGAAACTGGTGCCCATATGGGATGCCGGCACTGCAGATGGTTTCTTTACTTGCTAAGCCACGCCCCCCCATACCTTATGTCTTTTCAATTAAATTCAACTAAATTCAATTAATTTAGTTCATTCACATTTAAGGCAAAATATGTCTTACTACTGCCATTTTTGTTGTTTATTTTTATTGTGGCCTCTTACTTTCATTGTCCCTAAATTACAATATTCATTTGTGATTAAGTGATTTTTCTCTAATGGTATAATTTGATTCCTTATTATTTTTTGGTAAGTGTATGTATAGAGTTTGCTGTGTCGTTACCTTGAGGCTTACAAAAAACTTCTGTAACAAGCTATCTTGAAATAACAACTGAACATAAATCATAAAAATAGAAAAATGTCAAAAAAAAGTATAGAGGTCAGAAATCCTAGTAAAGCACTCTAAATTTGTGTTCCATTCCTTCTCACATTTTGAATTTTTGATGTTACATTTAACCTCTTTCCATATTGCCAATCTACTAAAATTTTAGTAAAATTATTATTTTTTTATCCCCACAGTAAGTTATAAATTATTTACATACTATGTTTACAATGTTAGAGCATTCCGGATTTCTTGGTATAGTTATTCTTTGCACTGAATTTTCTGCCTTCTGATATTTTCTTCTTACTCTGTCTTTTGTTTCACTTTGAAGAACTCCTTT
The DNA here is from genome assembly GCF_964237555.1 of Oryctolagus cuniculus. Taxonomy (NCBI): domain Eukaryota; kingdom Metazoa; phylum Chordata; class Mammalia; order Lagomorpha; family Leporidae; genus Oryctolagus; species Oryctolagus cuniculus. Next base: position 29,131,838 of record NC_091453.1, on the reverse strand, counting down.
TAACATTTCTTGTAACATAGGTCTGGTGCTGATAAATTCTCTCAGCTTTTGTTTGGGAATGTCTTTATTTCCCCACCATGTCTAAAGGATAGCTTTACTTGATGCAATATTTTTAGCTGGCAGTTTTTTTCCTTCAGTACGCTTAAAGTCTCATCCTATTCCCTCCTGGCCTGTAAGGATTCTACTGAAAAGTCTGCAGTCAGGTAAATTGGGACTGTTTTATGTGTTACTTGCTTCTTTTTCTCTTGCATCTTTGAGAATCCTTTCTTTACTTTTAACCTTGAAGATCTTGGATTAAAATATGTCTTGGAGTAGACTTGTTTGTGTTAAAAAAAAAAAAAAACTCACTGGTGACCTTTGACATTCCTGTACCTGGATAGTTGTATCTTTAGGTTTGGGAATTTTCTTATAATTATCTATATGAATATGCTTTCTACCCCTTTGACATTCTCAAGTCCTTCTGGAATCCTACTAACTTGAATGTTTCTTCTTTTCATTGTATCCCATGTTTCTCCTAAGCTTTCTTAATTCCTTTTGACTATTTTTTCTTTTTCCTCCTCCTACTGTATTTTCAAGTAGCCTATCTTTGAACTCACTGATTGTTCTGATTGGTTCTACTACTTATGCTTTCTATCTAGTTTTTAATTTCACTTAGTATAATTTTAAGTAGAAGGATTATTGCTTGATTTTGTCTACTTCCATTCTCTCTTTCAAATCTCTTTGTTAGAATGCTGAATAGTTTCTGTGTTCTGAATTTTTCTTAGTTTCCTTAAAACAGATATTTTAAAATCCTTATATGAGCACTTGGAAATTTCCAATTCCTGTAGTTGGGTTATAGCACCATATTTTGCTCTTTAGATGAGGTCATGGTTCCCTGGAAGTTCCTGATGCTTGTTGGAATACAGTGTCATCTATGCATTGCAAGATTAGTTTTTGTAATCTGGCTTCATTTGTAGCTGTCCTAAAAAAGTATTCCAAAGTTTTTGACTACTGGAGGAATTAAGCAGGGAAAAGGTAAATCCTTATATGTTTGTTTACAAATGCTGTTTATCAACATGTTAAAAAAATCCAAGAAATTTCATGAAAATCTTTAAACCTAGAAAACAAACCACTTAAGAATAGAACCAGGGGCCATTGCTGTGGTGTAGCGGGTCAAGCTGTTGCCTGCAGGGCCTGCATCCAATATGAGTATCATCTCAAGTCCTGGCTGCTCTACTACTGATCTGTCTCCCTGGTAATATGCCTGGCAAAGCAGTGGAAAATGGCCCAAGTCATTGGCCCCTGCACCCTCGTGGGAGAACAGGAAGAATTTCCTGGTTCCTGGCTTCTGATTCGCCCACCTGTAGCCATTGCAACCACTGGGAGAGTGAACCAGCTCTCTCTGCCTCTGCCTCTGGTTCTCTGTAACACTGCCTTTCAAATAAATGAATTAAAAAAAGGTAGAACTGAGGCTGGTGCTGTGTTGTAGCAGGTAAAGCCATTGCATGCACCCATAGGGATGCCAGTTTGGGTCCCAGCTGCTCCACTTGTGATCCAGCTCTCTGCTATGGCCTGGGAAGGCAGTAGAGGATGGCTCAAGTCCTTGGGCCCCTGCACCCATGTGGGAGACCTAGAGGAAGCTGTTAGCTCCTGGCTTCAGAATGGCCCAGCTCAGGCCACTGAAGACATTTGGGGAGTGAACCAGTGGATGGAAGACCTCTCCCCCTCTCTACCTCTGCCTCTCTGTAACACTGCCTTTCAAATAAATAATTCTTTTTAAAAAATAAAAAAAAATTCTGAGCAGTCTATCTGCTGTTGAATTGGGCCCACAACCCAACACTGCACCTATCAGCCACTGGTCATGCTGGTTGGGGTTTAAGACTTCTGGGCACTGAAGCAGGTTCAGAAGCTATGTCTGCAGATAATGGCCTGGGTCAGGGAATGTTATAATCTGCTCAGTGCTGGGTTTTGTCAGCCTGGCTCTCAATTCCAAAACAGTCTTAGGACTCCATGCTGTCTGCCCCAATGTAGGAAGGGTGAAAAAAGCAGCTCCTCAGCTATTCAGGCAGGCCCTAGATGGCTCACAGCTGGGCCTCGCAGTCACTGGGCCCCGTGCAGTCTTGGGAGCTCTCACCAAACCCACAAGGATCTGGTGGCACTACACACCAAAAGTCTGTCTTCCAAAGGCTCAAGTCTCTAGCTGATATTGGGGAAAGTGCAGAGACTCTATCCATAGGCACTGGCCTAGAGATGGAAACCATTACAAACTACACAGCATTCGGCTTTACTAGTCCAGCACTGATTCCTAAGATACAGTCCCTTGATCCCTTACTGTCTGCTCAGGGTTGGAGGAGGGTGATAAAGACAGCTCTCTTCCCAGATTGACCCCCCCACCCCGTTCATACATGAGTCCCACAGTCCTGGGGCCCCACAAAGTCCCAAGGGTGGCCTCCAGGCCCACTTGAGGCTGACAGTGATACACACCCCTGGAATGCAGATATTTGCCTGATTCCTATACATCTAGAAGCTCAGCTTATAAGTACCAGCTGGGCTTTCTCAAGTGCTGGGTCTCAGTGTGATAGGCCTGTCTGAGCCTCCAAACATGGTCTGGAGCTCTCTCTCCACATGGCTCAAGTTTCACTTTTCTGTCAGTGATTTGGAGAGTGGTGGTAGAGGCTGCTTGACTGTGGAAGCTCCAAATATTCATTCCATGGGCAAGGGTCTGGGGTCAAGGCTGATGAGCTCAGCCTGTTTTTTTTTTTTTTTTTTTTTTTTTTTTTTTTTTTTTTTTTTTTTTTTTTTTTTTCCTGCAGTGGGCCTGACACTAGGATGCAGTTTGCTCTCCTCACCAGCAGGAGGCATCAGGGAGAGGCAATGTAGGAAAACTTTTTCATTCTTGCTTTCTTTAATGTGATTTTGTTATGATTGTAACAAGATGAGGCACTCAACTCTCTCCCCTGGCTTCTATAGCTCTTGTAATATGACTTGGTGTGTGTAGAGCTATTCACACTGGTATCTCTGCATGAGGTGGTTACCAAAGCCTCTTAACTCATCTGCTCTCTTAAGTCCACCTATTTTCAATATTTTTAAAAAGGCCTAACTGCAATAACATGCTCAATAAAGATGTCTAAAAAATTTTTTAAATGTCTTACCTTGCTTCTGTTCTAGTCATATCATTTCAGGGTAAGAGCACAGTTATCCCATGCTGTTGAGAAGCTATGTTTGGTAATTACAGATGCTTGTGATTAAAAAGGGAAAAGTAAATTATGACTTAATGCAGGTTTTTTTCTAGGTACTGTTTTTTCAAAACATGAAATTTCTAGAGGGGGAAGAAGTAATAAGCGTGTTTTGTGGTTTAAGATTTGAATCAGTACTTTAAAGAAAATTTAGAGCAGGTATTTCTCTTTAAACCCAAAGAATCTTGAATGATTGACACAACATAAACCCATACTTCAAAGATTTCCTGACGATGGTTTTGAGATTAGGAATTTTGGTATTTTTTGGTTAAAAAATAATTGGCACACTGACAAAAATCTTCCTTGTGCTCCTTATCTTTTCTTAATGAAAACATAATGCACACTTTAAAGTAAAAAATTATTAGCTTTTATATACATATTATTTGAAAACATGGCATCCCTTGGGGCTGGTGCTGTTGCATAGCGGGTAACGCCGCTGCCTGCAGTGCCAGCATCCCATATGGGCACTGATTAGAGACAAGGCTGCTCTGCTTCTGATCCAGCTCTCTGCTATGGCTTGGGAAAGCAGTGGAAGATGGCACAAATGCTTGGGCTCCTGCACCCGTATGGGGGCTCTCGGCTTCAGATTTGTGCAGCTGCAGCTGTCACAGCCATTTGGGAAGTAAACCAGCAGATGGGGTACTTCTCTCTCTCTGCCTCTGCCTCTGCCTCTCTCTAACTCTGCCTTTCAAATCAATGAATAAATCTTAAAAAAAAAAAAGTGGCATCCCCATTCAAAAATCTCTTCTCTAGTGATGTCTACTAACCAAGTTTAGAGAGTTATAACATTAAAACTTTTTTGGACATGGGAATATTTTGTGTCTCAAAGTCAGACACAAAAAAATATTAGGGAATGTGAATTAGATGCTTTTTTCACAGAGCAAAAATGGGGAAATAGCAGGAAGAAATAAGGTATGGGAAAAGTGTTTGACAAAGTGGCTTAAGTCACTGTTTAGGATTTCTGTATCCCATATTGCAGTGTCTGGGTTCAAATTCTGGGTTCTCTGCTTCCAATTCAATTTCTTGCTAATGGATATCCTGTGAGGCAGCAGTTGATGTCTCAAGTACTTGGGTTCCTGCCACCCACATGTGAAAACCAGTGGAGTTTTTGGCTTCTGGCTTCATCCTGGCCCAACCTTGGCTGTTGTGGCAGTTGGGGAGTGAACCATGGGCTGGAAGATATCTCTGTCTATTGGCCTTTCAAATAAAATGAAAACAAAGAAATAAGTATTTTTTAAAAGAAGTTAGATGGCATAGAATTGCCTGATAAGCCCTCTAAAAAGGAGTGTTCCTTACTAAAAAATTTTCCCTGAATATAAGGGAGCAAAAATGAAATTATACCAACTGATTCTAAGGATAATAGATACTGTTAATTCTGGCTCCTTTTGATTTTCTAAGGATCATGATAACATGGGTATGTAAGTTTATGGGTAGAAACTGAGACATACATAAATTTCTTGGTATAATAGAGGGAATAAGAATTTAAGAAGAGTGTAGAGGAAATCTGAATTTCAGAGGAAATCTGAAATCCTTCAATGAAAGAGAGAAGTTAGAATGTCTACTACAGGGCTGGTGCCATGGCTCACTTGGCTACTCCTCTGTCTGTTTCATTCCATTGGTATATGATGTGGACTGAAATTTTTCAGTATGAGAAGTTCATATTTACTACTGAAGTATTAGTAGAACAACTTACTCATAGCAATATTGTCCATTAAAGACTTTGAATATGATCAACCTAAAAAGCTACTTATGCCTTTCCAACAAAGTATAATCTCTGAGAGAGTCAATCTTCCTTGAACTCCCATCCCCTCCTGCTTTGGTACAGTCTCACTCTTCTTTTTGATCCAAGCAGACTGTCACCTTTCTCTCTTAGATGCCACACATACATAATCTGTTACTTTCATTATGACCACAGATGACACTTAACTCTCTAATGGCACCTAAAATAGCAAGAACAGCTACCATTGGTCCAGTCAAGTGCTCCCGGATTCAGTGTTCCTTCAGCAAATATTTGTTATTATTATATATGCCTGGCTCCACCCCCTACTGAGGATACATGGGTGGATATCAAGGGCATGGTGCTCGTAGTGTACGCTCTAAGGATGGCTGCCCTGTCCACTCTGCCATCCTCACTTCAGCCTGGCAGGGCAGAGGTATGGGCAGAACTCCAGACAGGTGCCTGAGGGCTAGTGTGCTATTTTAATTCCATTTTTTATGAACCTTTTGAAGTCTTCTCTATTTGTTACACCCAGAGCAGGGAAACACATTAACTGCATATATTGTTTGCCTACAAGTTACTAATGATGCTGGATAGAGTCTATAAAATTTGAAAAAATATTTATACTATTTATATTAATGACCTAAACCAATATTATCTATTAAGATTAAAAGTCAGGGCCAGCATTGTTATACATTGAGTTAAGCCACTGCAGGTGACACCAGCATCCCATTTGGCAGTCCTGGTTCGAGTCCTGGATGCTCCTCTTCTGATCCAGTTCCCTGATAATGCGCCTGGGAAGCAGTGGATGATAGCCCAGGTATCTGGGCCTCTTCCCACCCACATGGGAGGAGACCTGGATGGAGTTTCTGGCTCCTGGCTTCAGCCTGGCCTAGCCCCAGCTATTGCTGACATTTGGAGAGTGAACCAGCAATTTGAAGATTCTCTCTCTCTCTTTCTTTGTAAAAAGAATAAAATGAAGAAATATGGCTGCGAAAATTAAGAGATGTATCATTACCATAACTTAAGAAGTCTCCTCTTTATTCTGCCTGGCTTGATTTGAAGCTTCCTTCCTATCTCTAGAAATAACCACTGTTATCATTTTACTTTCCTTTATAGTTTACTCCCACTTATGTCTTTGTTGTGTTTTCACATTTCATTGATAGTTTGGCTGAGTATAGGATTCAAGGTTGTAAATATTTTTCCTTTGGTATTTTGAAACTATGAATCCATGTTTTTAAGATTTCAGCATTGATAGTTAAAGATTTGAAGCTGTATTGGCTTGATTTCTCAATATAATATTTTTCCCCTCTCTCACATTCATACTAAGGTCCTCTTTCACCTGTTAATATGGGCACTTGATAGGCCTTTTCAGTATGGAAACTCATTTCCTTCATTTCTGATAAGTTGTATGGAATTATTTCATTGATAGTTTCCTCTCCTCCATTTTTTGCTCTGCTATTTTCCTATAAATGCTATTATTTAGCTATTGGAATTGCTGGACTATTTGTGCAAGTTCTTTTTCATTCCAACTTTCCCTTTCTTTTTTGCTTTTTAGTTTTCTAATTTTGGGAAGTTATCTCTAGACCCCAATATCTCATTGATTATCTTGGTGTTTCTCTAAATCTGCTTTATGATTTTTAAAAGGAGTAAATTGAACTCTATAATGTTTAACTTGCTTTTACAGCTGTAACTTACTGTGATTTTAACATTGAATCACCACGTAGGCATGTATATTGTTACTTGTAAGTATGGATGAAGAAATTAAGTCTCAGAGTTTAAGTAAGATCAGAACTAAAACACATCTTTAAGACTCCTGACCTAATCTGTCTTGCATTAAACTATGCCTCCTAAGACAGTAATCAAAATACTGCAGTTATGAATAGGGACTAGTTTGATATAATAGTTTGTTTGAGGGGTTAGTCTTTCTGTACTATACACATATGCAGATAATCTCTGTAAATATTCTACATATTCTAAATTTATCTTTGAAAATAGTTATTATTCAATAAAATGTAACAACAGTGAGTATAATAAACTTATTACAAATGACAAATAGTTTTCACACTAACAAATTAAATTGACAATTTTAAACTCAACTTTCTCCTTTAATAAAATACATTTTAAGCTTTAGAGGAATTGAAGCTCTTTAGCTTTAAAGCTGTGGTCCTGAATCTAAATTATATTTTCTCTTCATTTTAAGTTACACATTTTTGTTCAAATGTCTCTACTTAAGATAATTTTCCTCTACTTAAATACCAATCTTCATATATTTCTTTTTCTCCATATTCAAATGATAATACATAACAGAGACAACATATTAAATATCTTTTTGTTTTGTTTTGTTTTTTGTTTGTTTTGACAGGCAGAGTTAGACAGTGAGAGAGACAGAGAGAAAGGTCTTCCTTCTGTTGGTTCACCCCCCAAATGGCTGCTACGGCCTGCGCTGCGCTGATCTGAAGCAGGCAGGTGCAGGGCCCAAGGACTTGGGCCATCCTCCACTGCCTTCCTGGGCCACAGCAGAGAGCTGGACTGGAAGAGGAGCAACCGGGACAGAATCTGGTGCCCCAACCGGGACTAGAACCCAGGGTGCTGGCGCCGCAGGCGAAGGATTAACCTAGTGAGCTGCAGCGCTGGCCCATATTAAATATCTTTAAAGTTAAAATAATAGTAATACTATAACTCCTACCCAGTCATCATCAACATTAAAATACTGACCATTAACTTTGCCTTAGATGATTCACCTATGGCACATTCTGATTGCATTCTACCTCTAGATAAATCTATTAACTTTGCCTTAGAAGATTCACCTATGGCCCTTTCTGATTGCATTCTACCTCTAGATAAATCCATAATCCTGACTTTATTAGTCTGTTTAGGATGTCATAACAAAATACCCTACACTAGGTGGCTTAAACAGAAATTTATTCTTCTACATATGTGGAGGCCGAGAAGTCCGATATCAAGATGTGTTAGCAGGCTTGGTTTCTCCAGGAGCTTTTCTCCTTGGCTTGAAGAAAGCTGTCATCTTGTTTGTTCATGTGATCATCTCTCTGTACATGCATATCTGGGATCTCTCTGCATCTTCATCTCCTCTTTCTCATAAGGGTAGCAGTTATGTTGGGTTATGGCCCACTTAGACCCAATTTTTAATTTAATCACTTGTATAAAGTCTCTACCTCTGAATACAGTCACTTTTTGAGGTACTGGGATTTAAGGGATGAACACTTAAAAGTTGGAGAAGGGGACACAGTTCACCCCATAGCACTGACTTTTGTGTCATTTGTCCACTTTTTTCTTTATAGATACATATTTTTACCACCTACATGTATATGATGTAACAACTTCATTTTGCCAATTTTTGAACTTTGTAACAGTGAATTGATACTGTATTCCACTTGGACTTGCTTTTGCCATTCTTAATTCTAATTTTGAAATATGTGAATTTTAGGCCGGCGCTGTGGCTCACTAGGCTAATCCTCCACCTTGCGGCGCCGGCACACCGGGTTCTAGTCCCGGTCGGGGCGCCGGATTCTGTCCCGGTTGCTCCTCTTCCAGGCCAGTTCTCTGCTGTGGCCAGGGAGTGCAGTGGAGAATGGCCCAAGTACTTGGGCCCTGCACCCCATGGGAGACCAGGAGAACCACCTGGCTCCTGCCATCGGATCAGCGCAGTGCGCTGGCCGCAGCGCGCTGGCCGCGGCGGCCATTGGAGGGTGAACCAACGGCAAAAAAGGGAAGACCTTTCTCTCTGTCTCTCTCTCTCTCTCACTGTCCACTCTGCCCGTCAAAAAATAAAAAAAAAAATAGAAAAAAAAGAAAAAAAAGAAATATGTGAATTCTAGAAGATTTTTATTTATTTATTTGAGAGGTAGAGTTATAGACAGTGAGAGGGAGAGACAGAGAGAAAGGTCTTCCTTCCGTTGGTTCACTCCCCAAATGGCCAGAACTGCCAGAGCTGCGCTGATCTGAAGCAAGCAGCCACGTGCTTTTTCCAGGACTCCCATGTGGGTGCAGGGGCCCAAGGACTTGGGCCATCTTCTGCTGCTATCCCAGGCCATAGTAGAGAGCTGGATTGGAAGAGGAGCAGCCAGGACTAGAACCGGCGCCCATATGGGATGCCAGCGCCACAGGCAGAGGATTAACCTACTGTGCCATGGCACCGGCCCCATTATGTGACTGATTTCACTTCATTATAGCATTTTATTACAGGAGTATACTACAATTTATTCATGAGTAAGACTATTAATGACATTTGATTTTTTTAGTTTTTTAAAAATTTGTATTTACATTTTATTAGAGAGAGAGAGAGAGATCTTCCATCTGCTGATTCACTCCCCAAATGCCCTCAACAGCCAGGGCTGGGCCAGGCTGAAGCCAGGAGCCCAGAACTCCATTTGAGTTGCCCACATAGGTGTTAGGGACTCAAGTGCTTGGGCTATCATCTCGTCTTCCCAGGGTATGCATTAGCAAGAAGCTGATTCTAAAACCAGGTAGCCAGGACTCTATCAGGCATTCCTATATGGAGTACAGTTATCCCAAGTGGTTACTTAACTGCTGCACCACATATTCATCCTTGTTTCTAGGTTTTTGATATTATGAACATTACTATAATAAATATTCTCATATATGCTTTCTTGTTTGGGTTTGTAAGAATTTCTCTAAGGAATTCAGGTAGCAGAAGTGTTAGGTAATGGGGCTTGCATAGGGTCAATTTTAATTAAGTTGCTTTTTATTTCCGGGCCCAGTTTTACTTTATCCACTGAATGACAGTGACTTCCAATTGTTTCCCAATAGAAATTCTCCTCTTCTTCCTTTAGCAGAGCCCTCATCTTCAGGTGGGCACATGCCCACGTAGAATAGACACTTTATTATCAGCCCCCTTGCTGAAGTGAAAATTTAATGTTGGGTGAGACTTCCTGCTGGGAGGTTACTCCATGTCCTTACTGCTACCTGGAATGCAAATGTGATGGTAGACATCTAGCAGCCATATTAATTTTGAGGGATGGAAGCCTTATGCTAGGATGTTGCAGCAGGTGAAGGGATTCTGGTGCTGTGAGGATGCTGTGGGCTTTCCCACCATTTCTGTAACCCCAAATGTCATCGTTCTTTCATATGAAACAATATATCCTGTGTATTAAAACCATAATTTTTCAGTGTATGCACCTGTACCAAAGCCAGTTCCTAACTAGACTAATTTTCAAATTTATTTTTGATGATCTATGTTTGATATTTAATTATATAAAGATTGTTTTGAATTTTCGGTTTATTTCTCAAACTGACAATTTCTGGATGTCTCTTAGAGAAAACCTTTTATTCTAAAATGTCAGTTGTTTCCCCAAAGAATAATGAATCCTTGATAGGCTAACTTGATGGTCTCATGGAAACCATAGTGATGATTCTCCATCTAGCAAGAAACCTCTGCCCTTAACAAGTCTTTCCTTGCAAAGAAGGATTAAAGAGGATGATATAATTATCTGAGAAACTGTGATTAATCTTACTCTACATGTTTCCCATCAAACTATATCGTTCTCTAGCACCAACCCCTGATTCTCTTCAGAATTAACCACTATCATTAATTTTTAAAATCATTTTATGGCTCTGAAAATATGCCTCTTAAGCAATATATTATTAGATTTATTTGTTTTCAAGTCTATAAAATTGTAGCTTACTGTATTTTATCTTTTGATATCTGCTTTATTCCCTCAAAATTAGGTTTCTAAGATTCATCCATGATTTAATGAGTTGTTAAAAGCATGATTTAATATATAATTAGCTGTTGTAATAGATAAACCTTTAAATCTCAATGTTGCAAGTCAATAGAAGTTCATTTGACCCACCTGAGCTTCTGTTGCGGGAGTGGTTGGGCATAGTTCTGTGCCCAGGCATTGTGAATTCCGAGCAGATGCCCTCCTGGGAAGTGAATGGGCACAGATGTGCCTCCATGGTCTTGCAAAGCCTGCTACTCATCAGGGCTGTACTGTGCATTCACCAGGCACAGATTTCACATAGAGGATAAACTGCTTTGGCAACCAGCAGGCTCTCCAGGCTGTAATCGTGGATGGTTCTCATCTAAGTGATGATTTAGAAACTTAGAATTCTTCCATCTTGTCCTCTGCTATCACCAACATATGGCTTCCTATATTGCCAAACATATCTTCCCCCAAGCTGCAGGGTGAAGAACATGGAAGATCCATATAGGACGTTTCTATGGGACTAAAAGTGGCACACATCACTTATTCTCATATTCCATTTGCATGAGTTCAGTCAGATGGTATGGCAGCCAAGGAGGTTTGCATCTCAGATCTCCCTCCAGCAAAGAAGCTGTTGGAAGGAGTGCAGAGAGTTGACATTCTCTGGCTCTCATCTGTAGGATCTGTCTCAACATTCAGCCTGAGGCCGGGCTTTTCCCAGGTAGTTCTCAGCCAGAGACTGTTCATGGAATGTATATTAGGGCCTGACCTATCTATCTATCTATCTATCTATCTATCTATCTAACGTGGAATTCATCCTAAGGGCAATCTTAGTGCTGGAACTCAACATTGAGATGGCCAGAAGTTTTTCAGAGCTATACTGCAGTCTGAAACTTTCCCTACTCACTCTGTTTAATCTCCCCTCCTTTCACAGAGGTCACACCAGCATCTTGGTGAGAAGGTTCTCCCCATCTATTTGTGTTCCCTTTGCCCTTGGTTGTTCACTGGGATCACCCTTGATAAAATTCTTGTACTTCTTATTCCATGTTTCTGTTGGCTTCCCAGAAGATCCAAATAGACGAGCATGATCATCTATAGATATGAGAGAGGATGGAAAATGTTATTTGACTATACGTCCAGGAAGAAGAGGAACTATCTTCAGTGAATCATAATCATTATCTGCCACAATTTAGTCCATTCATCTCTATAAATGTGTATAGTCCTTTTGTGAATATATCACAATCTGTTTTATTCATCTTTCTGTCAGTGGGTATTTGAGTTGCCCTAAGTTTTGGATTGTTTTGTTTCTTACCATTACAGGCATTGCTGCTATGAATAATCTTGTATATATTTTGAAATAAATATGTGAGAGTGTTTCCTCTTATAGTTTAGCGGGATGGCTAAACTATAAGTGCACATGTTCAGCTTCCTGATACAGTGCCCAATGATTATTCAAAGAAGTTGGATCAATGTATATACATAGCAGCAATGTGCAACAGCTTCCTTTGATCCACATCTTTGCCTTTGTTTTGTTACACATTTTGCTTTTTGCCATTATGGTGAGATATAAAATAATATTGAACTTAAATAGTAACTTTCATTTGTCCTCTCCAGGTCTAGGATATGGCAAAGGAACATTCTAGGCATGAAGTCTTGATATAGAAACCCCCTGCCATTATCTCATTCATACCATTCATTCCACTCAGGTGCATCTATCTTTATTTTCCCTCATTGCTATCCTTCAACATATTTTGTTTCCACATCAAGAATTCTTTGTCATATTTTAATACTGTCAAATTCTTTCTTTATTAAAAAAGATTTCAATTGACATTTTCTTTTAATTAATCTCAGAACCTGCTTACTTAAAGGAAATTAAAAGACACTACATAAGCAGCAGAAACTAGAAAGGTGAGCGATGAATTCATGTAATCTACATCACCTAGCAAAATTCCATGGTTATACTTTTCCTCCTTGCAGCTCACTGAATACACACACATACATAATCACACATGTTTTTTTGGAGCTCTCACTCTGCACATGGCAGCATCATATACTTCAATCAACTATGAGGGCAGTAACATAAGAGAGAACCCTTATCAGTGTGGCTAATGAGAGCCACTGCCTGTCCATAGATTGCAAAGTCAGCAGCAATTACAACTAAGCAAGGAGAGGTGAGCAACCCCACCATGGACCATTGTGTAATAGCATATTGGACTTCCTTTAACTTTTCTCTATAGCTTATTGCTAAGAAGATGGAAGGAAAGGAGATTATAATAGTATACCCTATACTTCACTTTAACCCTTAGACTCTTAGAATCTCCTGCATGCAAGCTGATAGAGACGTAATTTATCTTTTCTTCTGGAGATCTGTGGGCTGAATGTGACACTGACTTTGTAAAATGAATAGGACTGAATCATGAAAACTTGATCGAAACTGCTCTGATACCTGAAAGTGACTGTAAAGGCATGGAATTGAGATATAGTCAGAAGCTACATAATGACATTTTAGTCAAGGATGGGCTGCATATGCAATGGTATAGAAGATTATATTGCCTAGTGACATTGTAGCCTTTTTAGTTTAAATACATTCTTTGGTGTTCACATAATGATGAAATCAACTAATGACCCATTTCTCAAAAACATATCCCTGTCATTAAGTGATGCATGACTGTATTATTAAACTCTTCAGTAAGAAATGTGGGATTGAGAGCACAGTTGGAAACAGTAATTGAAAAAAAAAAACTATTTTATGTTTCTTTCTCAGTGATTTGAGACCCTTCACTGAATACTGCCAATGTTTTCTGTGAGTTTAGAGTACCTGCTGTATGCTAACTTACCAGAGTAAAATCCTTTATTTATCAGAGGATCTCAGTTTATTCAACTATAAAAATTCCTTCAATCAATACTTACTGAGCACCTTCTGTATGCCAAGCACCATGCTAGGCAATGGAGGTACATTATAGTGGTTAAAAGAGATCATTTTTCTAATAGTCAATGATTCTGTTATTATATTTATTTATGAAGCATATAATAGACAATTCTGTGAAAATGATTGTCACAACTCATAAGCCTGTTCTGACTGTGGGGAGAGCAGCTGAGGATAAAAAAAGTTTACATGCTAGTTCTAGCATGAGAGCCAAGACCCTGCTTACAAGATTTAGAAGAGAAAAGGGATGAAGGCCCTTCCTTACTGATGTAAGAGTGTGACAATTCGTATGATGCGTGCATATGTGTGTGTGTGTGTGTGTGTGTGTGTGTATTAAAGCAGGAAAGGTAGAGTGTGAGAACCTAGGCACCACTGAAAGACTGCCATCTCATGAGCTCAGTCAAGAACATGATAAGATTAGAAGCAAATGAAAGAGAAGGGGCTAAAAATGTGCTACAAAACCAAAGTCCAGCTGACAAGTACAAATAGTCCTCAAATCACAATTGCAGTACCCAGTTCTTGAAGACTCTGCTTACCAAGATTAAGAGCTAAGAGATATCCATTCAGGTCCTTCCTTTCAGGTTTCAGGGCTCCTCCTTTTGCCCATCTTTATTTTTTTTTAACTTTTATTAAATGAATATAAATTTACAAAGTACAGCTTATGGATTACAATGGCTTCCCCCCCATAACGTCCCTCCCACCTGCAACCCTCCCCTTTCCCACTCCCTCTCCCCTTCCATTCACATCAAGATTCATTTTCGATTCTCTTTATATACAGAAGATCAGTTTAGCATACATTAAGTAAATATTTCAACAGTTTGCTCCCACACAGAAACATAAAGTGAAAAATACTATTTGAGTACTAGTTATAGCAGTAAATCTCAATGTACAGCACACTAAGGCCAAAGATCCTACATGAGGAGTAAGTGCACAGTGACTCCTGTTGTTGACTTAACAAATTGACACTCTTGTTTATGGCATCAGTAATCACCCTAGGCTCTAGTCATGAGCTGCCAAGGCTATGGAAGCCCCCTGAGTTCACCGACTCTGATCATATTTAGACAAGGCCAAGGTCAAAGTGGAAGTTCTCTCCTCCCTTCAGAGAAAGGTACCTCCTTCTTTGATGACCTGTTCTTTCCACTGGGATCTCACTCACGGAGATCTTTCATTTAGTTTTTTTTTTTTTTCCCCAGAGTGTCTTGGCTTTCCATGCCTGAAATACTCTCATAGGCTTTTCAGCCAGATCTGCATGCCTTAAGGGCTGATTCTGAGGCCAGAGTGCTGTTTAGGACATCTGCCATTCTATGGGTCTGCTGAGTATCTTGCTTCCCATGTTGGATCGTTCTCTTCCTTTTTTATTCTATCAGCTAGTATTTGCAGACACTATTCTTGTTTATGTGATCCCTTTGGTTCTTAGTCCTATCATTATGATCAATTGTGAACAGAAATTGATCACTGGGACTAGTGAGATGGCATTGGTACATGCCACCTTGATGGGATTGAATTGGAATCCCCTGGTATGTTTCTAACGCTACCGTTTGAGGTAAGTCAGCTTGAGCATGTCTGAAATTGTACATCTCCTCCCTCTCTTATTCCCACTCTTATATTTAACAGCGATCATTTTTCAGTTAAGTTTCAGCACTTAAGAATAATTGTGTATTGATTACAGTATTCAACCAAAAGTATTAAGTAGAACAAACAAAAAAAATACTAAGAGGGATAACATATTAAGTTGCTCATCAACCGTCAGGGTGAGGGCTGATCAAGTCACTGTTTCTCATAGTGTTCATTTCACTTTAACAGGTTTCCTTTTTGGTGCTCAGTTAGTTGTCACCTATTAGGGAGAACAAGTGGTATTTGTCCCTTTGGGATTGGCCTATTTCACTCATCATAATGTTTTCCAAATTCCTAACAGGGATCACTTTTCAGTTCAAATTTAAACCCCTAAGAATAATTGTGTGTTAAATTACAGAGTTCAACCAATGGTACTAGAACAAAAAAAAAATACTAAAATGGATAAAGTATTACATTGTACATCAACCGTCAGGACAAGAGCTGATCAAGTCACTGTTTCTCATAGTGTCCATTTCACTTCAACAAGTTTCCCCTTTGGTGCTCAGTTAGTTGTCCCCGATCAGGGAGAACATATGATATTTGTCCCTTTGGGACTGGCTTAATTCACTCAGCATGATGTTTTCCAGATTCCTCCATCTTGTTGCAAATGACCAGGTTTCGTTGTTTTTGACTGCTGTATAGTATTCGATAGAGTACATGTCCCATAATTTCTTTATCCAGTCTACTGTTGATGGGCATTTGGGTTGGTTCCAGGTCTTAGCTATTGTGAATTGAGCTGCAATAAACATTAATGTGCAGACAGCTTGTTTGTTTGCCAATTTCATTTCCTTTGTGTAAATTCCAAGGAGTGGGATGGCTGGGTTGAATGGTAGGGTTATATTCAGGTTTCTGAGGAATCTCCAGACTGACTTCCATAGTGGCTTAACCAATTTGCATTCCCACCAACAGTGGGTTAGTGTCCCTTTTTCCCCACATCCTCTCTGCATCTATTGTTGGTAGATTTCTGAATGTGAGCCATTCTAACTGGGGTGAGGTGAAACCTCATTGTGGTTTTGATTTGCATTTGCTAGTGATCTTGAACATTTTTTCATGTGTCTGTTTGCCCATCTTTAATATAGTAGATAAGAAAATATGAGAGTAGCACTGCTCATTTATATAAAATCAGGAAACGCAAAAGGCTCACTTTGTCTGAGGAGCTAAGAAAGCAACTGACTTTGTTTTGTGTTTTCAAGCAAGTCATTTTATGTTTAAAGAAATGAGAGATGAACGTAGGTAGAGAAAATGACTCTCCTGGTCCCAGGGAAATCTTATAGGAAAATACTGTCCTGCAGATACCTAGCTTATCTGGGAAATTGCTGTGAAACCTAGCAAAGTACTAGGTCTGCTGTAGCTTAAGCTCTGTTTCTGGAACCATGAAAAAAGGGGTAAAGTCTATTCAGAAACATTCAAGTGCACCCTATTTTTTAAAACTTAAGTTTATAACATAATACTAGTTTCCATTTCACGAACAGCTTAACCTCAGCTCTAATGAGATAAAATTGCAAATCCCACTATATGGGCCTGCTGGTTCACACACAAGGACAAAACAGACTTTCCCCTCTAAATTAAATGGTTTAATACCTACGAATGTATCTTAGCTCAGGTTGCCATAACAGAATACAATACCCTGGGTCATAGACTGGGATTTAACAACAGAAATTTTGTTTCTCGTGGTTTTGAGATCATGGTGCCAGTATGGTCAGGTTTTGGTAAGGGCTTTCCTCCTAGTTGCTAGATGGCTGCTATCTTGTTCATATGACCTCTTCTTAGTGTGTTTAATCGCAGAGAGTGAGCAAGTTTTCTGGTGTCTCTTCTTTTTAAAAATTTTTTTAAATAAAATATTTTTATCTACTTGAAAGGCAGAGCAAGAGGAAGAGAATTCACTCTCTAAATGCTTGCAGAAGCTGGAGCTGGACCAGACTGAAGCCAGGTGCTCAGGACTCAATATGGATCTCTCATGTGGGTAGCAGGGACCCAAGCACTTGAACCATCATCTGATGCTTCCTGGGCACATTAGCTGGAAGCTGGATCAGAAGAGTGGCCAAGAATTGAAAGGGCACTATGATATGAGATGGAGTGGCTCAAGTGGCAGCTTAACCAGCTGAACCACAACATCTGCTCCCTAGCATCTTTTCTTGAAAGGGCACTAGTCCCTTCATTAAGGTCCCACTGTCAACACCTCATCTAACTCTAATTTTCTCCCAAAGGACCCATCTCCAAATGCTATCACATTTGCATTAGGGCTTCGGCCTATGTATATTTCAGGAACGGAATTCAGTCCATAGAATAATGCTTCTTGCTTCTAATCATCTTCATCCATGGTTACAATGGTAATGGAACTTGCCAGCCATTGCTTTGGTTTTAGGATAGATACTCCCACACATAATGCCCAAGGAAGCTACTCATACTTAGGATGTAGCATCAGGAACCACCTTCTTTCTTAGTCTCTTAACTCAGTATGGACACAAACTTGTCACCTAGTTTGTTTTCAAGCCTACTACTAGAACTGGATGAGAAAGAAAAAAGCCTCTGGCATCCAGAATTGATCTGACATTCACAGCTAGACCTCAAAATTATTTATAAGCTTGTCTGATGCTTAAGGCCAGGCTATCTTGTTCTGCTGGACAGTCTCACAGAATACCAATCACAGATAAAGTTACTCTGAAACCATGATAAAATGAAGCAACACAAGGTAATTTCATAATTTTATCTAAGCACAGACAAAACCATGGTTAGTGTGCCACCCACAAAACACCCAGTCATCGAATTTCCTTTACTTTGTTTCAGTCATCCAATCTAGCATGAACCCATCCCTAAATCACCTATATAATACCTCCATTCTATAAGAAGTTCTTTCTATCACCCTCTTACTAAGAGATGTTATGGTTTCATGGTATATATTCTCTCTCACTGCAATTAGTAATGAATCTAACTTTTTCAACTATAGTTGTGTTTGTGGTGGTCTTTAGCTGAATGACATTGACTTAAGTATTTATGGGCTCAGATAGAAAGTGGGACAGAAGCCCTGTTTTTAGTTGAGTGCAGATTACGTACTAAGAAGTTTTGTTTTTCTAACTGCTTTCCCACATGGCCAGTCTCCACCATGGATCATTGCTGGTGTGTTTGGATTCATGCCCTGGCTCACTCTATTCATGTAGGGCCAGGGCAGTCTTCTGCCAGTCCTGCAGAGTTTCTTGTGTAATATCCATTCCCCAGGGCTGACACTTAAGAAGGCTACTTACTTAAATTAGGCTACTTACCTAAATTTCAGGTATTGTTAGGTACTGTACTTTTTGGGTTGTAAAATGTTTGTGGTTATTTATTGTCATTCCTAAGAGTTAAACTGTTTTACTTACAAAGACTGTCCACACCCCATGCTATTCTCCCCAATGAGTATTGGAGTCATATCAAAAGATAAAGATTTATTTGTTCAATTAGTCAAGCAAATTTGAATTGGATTCCTGGGTGGGTTAGGGTACTATTTAAGGAACATTTAGAGGCATAGATAAAATTATGAAACAATCTTTGTCTCCAAGAAACTCTCTGTTAGGAAAGATGGATATAATCACATTTGAAGGCAAAAAGAAATGCCACAATATAGAAAAATGTGTAAGCAATTCAAGTCTAATGTAAAAGGGAATTGAACCAAATATTTACATGCTTCATTGGAATTTTCTTTTCCCAAATAAATGGACAATTAGTTTTTTTATTTCTCTTACTGTTGCAATAAACTGAATATTATGGAAATTTAGAATTAAGTTGATTTCTTAAATATTTCTTTCTTAAATATTTAAGAAGCTTCAAAATATGGGTATGTGTTCTTAGAATTTCCAAATTTATTTTAATATAATTTATAGTGTAACTTAGTGATTCCCTGGGACATACTGATTTCTCAATACTTTTCTTAGTATATTGGAATAGAATGTAAATGACCTTAGAGTTAAAAAAATTAAAACTCAGAGACACAATATTTGGTTGCCAATTTTGATTTTACCAAAACAGACTAATATGACACAGTGATAAAGACTAAGGATTTTGATGCTCTACTGCCTTCTTAATAGTCAACTGACTTCAGACTCTAGTGTTTACTATCCAGTGTGACCTGATAAATGACTTAATTTACTTCTGCCTCATCTATAAGATAGGGATAATAAGAGTATTTACTTCCTAAGGATTAAGTGAGCTAATTATATAAGGGTACTTCGAAAGTTTGTAGAAAAAGGAAATTAAAGTTCATTCTGATGTGAAAAATGTTAAATCTATGCTTATTTTTTTTTCATGATACACATTCCATGAACTTTATGAGGACCCCTCATGTAAGGTATTTGGAACAGTGTTTGCAACCTAGAAAGCCCTGTATACATTTGTGTATTAATATTATTAAAAGCCTTAAGTGCACTGCTGTGGCACAGAAGGTTAAAGCCCCAGTCTGCGGTGGCGGCATCCCATATAAGTAGCCATTTGAGTCACAACTGCTCCACTTCTGATCCAGCTCTTTGTTCTGGCCTGGGAAAGCAGTGGAAGATGGCCTAAGTCCTTGGGCCCCTGCACTTGCATGGGAGACCCAGAAGAAGCTCCTGGCTTTGGATCGGCGTAGCTCCAGCCATTACAGCCATCTAGGGAATGAGTCGTGGATGGAAGACCTCTCTCTCTGTCTCTTCCTCTGTCTCTCTGTGGTTCTGCCCTTCAAATAAATAAATCTTTTAAAAAGGTGGTTATTACTAGTATTCTTTTATGAATAAAGTAAGGTTTGCCTAGATAGAATGAGATCTAACAATAAACATGGAATCACATTTCCCTTTTTAATTAAATTTACTTTTTCAGTTTTCTGGGTCCTAATGAATGTCATATGATGGACAAACATTCAGGCATTTGGCAGACACTGATTTAGTCTAAATGTTGTATTATACTTTAAAGTGGGAAAACTAATAAAAGCATGTTAAACTAGTTATAAGTGAAATAAAAAATAGAAACCAAATTTCTCAACTCATCCAATGCCGTTGATTTCAACTCTATATTACCTGTAAAATGTTAGTTAAAATAATCATTCATCCAGTTACCAAATATTCCTTTTTCTTGGGTATGTTGATATTGTAGAATTGAATTTTCCTGACTCTTTGAAGTTAGGTGGAGCCAAGTAACTTGTTCTAGCCAATGAAATGTGAGCAAGAGAAATATGTGTCACTTCAGTGTAGAACCTTAAAGAGCCAGTACATGGTTCACTAAATTTTCTGTTTCTGCCTCTGCAGTTGTACAAACACACAGGTGGAACATCCATGAGCCTGGAATACTGAGCGAAGATAACATAGATCCCCCTCTGCTTATCTCCAGTGCACAGGAAATGTGGACCAGTATCTGTTATTTTAAACTACTGAGATTTGGAGAGTATTTGTCAGCATGACATAAGCTAGCTTTTCCTCTCTGATATTCATGCAGGTGTGCTTGTAGCCACAAACTCATACACTCAGGACTGAGAGAGGTTGACTTGACAGATGAAATAACATTGCCTAAGTGACACCTTTTTCCTTCATACCAAAGTGCCAGGCATCTCTAATTCAAATACAGAATTTGCTTGAAAGTGAGGATCTTCCTGGATGTTTCCAAATATAGTAACTATAGACAAATGTGTTGTTTGTATAACTCCCTTGGTGCCTCAAAGGTTTAGGGAAGAAGAAAATGGAAAAATAGAAAGTCATTTGAACGCTACAAAATGTCCTCTTCAGCTATTTAAAAACTAGGCTTGGAAGAGCCAGGCTCTGCATAATATGCAGGAGTCAAATTAGAGATAGATGTTCCAGCTCTAATGATGCTACTGAGATTGGAAGTTAGAGGCCCTTGATTCACGTGGTTTCTGCACCAGCATGACAACCATTCCCACACAGTGCAGCTCATCCACATTTATAGTTAGAGGGATTTTGGGTTATATACATATCAAGAGAGATTTTTATGTTGTTTTCTCTGAGTTTCAGTTTCCCACCTGTCTTACCATCACTATGTGATTAGAACTAATAATGTTACTCTATTCCATTTTTATTATTTTGAGTTGGTCAAGGAAGATAACAGATAAGGGCATGGACTGTTTGAAATCCAGTCCTGGTACAACCATTACTAAGACCTGAAGCTAATTAGAACTTTGTACATCATTTTTACAGAGTTTCTTATCTGTAATATCAGAATAGTGGTAGCTACTTTACCAAACTGTTGTAAGGACTAAATCGACTTGAGTTGTTTCAGGTGCTAGGCACATAGCGTTTGCTGTCATTCTCATTGTAGGGAGTGGAGGTGGGTGGTTAGGGAAGACCTTATTAAGAAGATGTCATTTGATCACCTTCTTGTCATTTAAATTGAATGAGAAAGAACCATCTCTGAAGACCTAGAATGTCACTGCTATAGACAAAAGGAGAAGCATAGCAGAGCCTGTAGGTATTACAGGAACAGAAAAAAGGCCATTGTGTTCAGATTGTAGTATTGTACTGAAAGGGTAGGTTTGAAGGCTGAGAGGTAGGTGTGCCATAATAAGAAATAGATATTGACTTTTGTCCCTGATATTTTGATATAGTTTTTAAAACCCTTGCATTTTCCTGAGCGATAAGGGTGACCAAAGCATGTTGTTAGTCGTATCAAGCCCATTTCAACCATACCAGAATTTCTTTTTTCTTCTCGCCCATTATTTCTCCTCTGTTTCTATCTTGCATTGGACCCAATTCCAAATTACCAGTTAGTCGAGGCTGTGCTGCACATCAACATTATTCCCTGTCCTGCAGCTTCTCAGTGGGTGGGCAGTGCTTTCCCGACCTCTTTCACCTTCGCATTCATATCGCATCCCTTCTGATGGTTTTATTCCTTCTGGATGGTTCACACTTGGAGACTCGGAATAAGCTTGGGGGTCAGTACTGCGGGGGCACAGGGCTGCACAGGGTGGTCAGAAACGTTGCAAGTGTTACTAGTACCAGTTTCACTTTTTGTTGTCACAATTTACTGTGTTTTTTACTTTTTCTGTTACAGTTTTGCTAATTTATCAGAAGGTCCAAAAGTTTGACATAACTATTTCAGTTCGCATTATTTATTTATGATGCTTTTGTCATTGTCTTTTATACATTTGGGATTATAAATTATGTAAATGTTTAAATGAGCATCTCGAAAGAAGTCTGTTAAATCGTGATAAAAAAATCAGATGTATTTTCAAAAAGTGGGGTCCCATTTTTTTGAATCCAAGATATAAGCCAGAAATTCCATAACTGATCGTATAAGAAAGAATCTGATAATTGAACAGATCCTATTTAATGACATCTTTGTAGTATAGATGGTCCTGTAATGCTGACGACAGATTTCTTAGAAATGCTGCTCTCTCTATTTAACTAACATTGTGTTCAGTTTTGCCTCCAGTGGAAGCAGAAACGGTTTTTTCAGCTGTTAAATCCTAAAAATCAATATAATTTATTTATGTAAAAAAATCACTCAATCAATATATTTTTGAACCTTTTAAGTACTAATTTTCTTTTTATCAAGTAGAAAAAAAAATGTATTTGCCCTAAATCCTTAAAAATACAAATGCTATAAAAATTCCTGTATCTTGAAAGCCTTACTGCAAATGCGTATCCTAGACATCCAACAGAGTCCGGTTTTCTTTGTTGTCACTGTGTTGTCGTTGTTTTGTATAGAAAACTGCATTCCCCAGGTTCCACTTATAACCTCCAGTAGGTCACAGGGTTCAATGTGGATCTGAGTTTAAAAAACCCACCAGCATGTGCAACCCCTCGTTCCGTCTTCTCAAACCTGTATGTTATCTCTCTGGGTGTTTAGGCTTCTGTTTGACTGCTGTTGTGACACTGTTTGCAAAATGAAAAATGACACTCTGTGGATTATTTGCTCTGTAAGGCATAATAAGTGCTTCTTATGATTATTTTCACATTTCCGAGAGCAAAAGCCAAATTTAAACTATCTTCCGCAAACTTGAGCCTTTTCATCGAATTCCATGTCACTCATGGCCATAACTTTCCTTGGTCATTCTTCACTCCATGTCTTTACATAATAAATTGTCTGTGGTCTTGATCCTGGATTTAAAAAAAAAAAAGAATTTACAAAGGAACTTCACACCATTCATGGAAAAATGGAATTAAAAGACAAGTTTATTTTGGTGTAAAAATTTTTGAAATCCACACATAGTTTTCATTGAATACATTTTCTATGATATACATTTCCCTTATATTTTAATAAGGTGATTCTTGGTGGCCCTGGATGGCTTCAGGATGAGCATTGATTGTCAAAGGAACCAACCATGTGATTATAGGGTTGGAATGTTCAGCTCCATCTTTGACCTCAGTGAAGAGGAGACAGGTGGAGATCAAGTTAATCACCAAGGGCAAGTGGTTTAATCAACCATGTCTGGATGATGAAACCTCCATACAAACCCCTAAGTAATAGGGTTTGGAGAGCTTTAGAGTTGGTGAACATACTGAAGTAGGCAGGCATGCAGGTTAAAATCGATTAGGTTTGTGAGCTGGAAGACCACGCCTTCGCCATGCCCCAGTGTGACCTCATCCCCTACCTGGCCACACATGGGTGCCCACCAGCCAATCAGGTTAATTAACCACTCCCCTTTGGAAGTGGGTTAAAAGCCTGGGACACGGTGTGTCCTGGCCCTTCTCTTCTTCCCTGGCCTCTTGCAAGGAGAGGGCTTGCTGTAGCCCTGTGCCCTAGGCTTCCTGGCTTAGATGCTCCTACACGTGGAGGACTCAGATTTACCTCTCTCTCTCTCTCTCGTAGATAAAGCTCTCACTCTTCTATGCATCTTTCTCACTAAATAAAGGCTTATAATGTACCATGCTGCCTCGTTTATCTGTGCCGGTATTTAGAATTCTTCTCTAAATATTAGACAAAAGCCCTCTCGGGCTTATTAATATTGGGGATTTATTGATAAGCAGATGGTGATATCGTATGGCACCCCAAATTCCGGTAGCATATGTGGCATCACAGATGGCGCTTCTGGGGAACTTTAAAGGGCCACATTTTTGGATAGATTTTAGGGGGTCATCTCCAATATCAATATCATGTGCCAGGAAAGTGGTGAACCCCAACTCCATGGGTACAGAAGCTCCTGTGCTTGGGACTTTCTGGACCTTGCCCTATGTATCTCTTCATCTGGCTGTTCATTTATAACAAACTAGTGACAGTAAGTAAAATGTTTTTCTGTATTCTGTGAACCATTCTAGCAAACTATCAAATATGAATGGGGAGGGTATTCAAATTTCCAGCTTTGTTGAACAGAAACTGGACAGAAGCATAGGTACCCTGCTTGGACTTGGGACTGCTGTTGGAAATAAAGGTGGATTTGTTGGATTGAGCTCTTCACTTATAGAGTCTAATGCATTTAGCATTATTTATATTTAATAGGGAGTTAGTATCGGAATGGAATTCATTTGGTGTCCAGAGAGTTGAGAACTGGTTTTTGCTATGGAAAAATATCCACATACTTGGTATCAGAAGCACTGTGAGTAAAGCAATTCAGTAGATATTGACTAGATCATATTGGACAACAATACGAGGGGTCTTCAAAAGTTCATGGCAAATATGCATTATAAAAAAAACTGCATGGATTTCAAAAATGTTTGCGCCAACTAAACTGACCTTTTAATTCCATATTCCACTAACTTTGAAGTCCTCTTGTGAAGAATTATCACCCATTTATGTGTCTAAATCACCACCATTTCCTTGTCTGACAGTCACTACTTTAGGAAAGGGACTGTGGTGAATGTTGCGATATACTTCCCAGATACCCCCTTCAGGACTGAAGTGCCTGTTCTCCCAGCTGCTGGCATTCCACAATCAATTGTCAGCCTTCTTCTCCAGAACTGCCATTGGCTGAAGAGAGATGCCTCACCCAAATCACACCATCCTTTCTGGAGGCAGCCTGCAACTAATGGCAGGTTGATTTAGGGAGTATAAAGGTCTGGCCTCCTCACTCCAACTGGGGCCTATTCTGTGTGGCCAGTCCAGCCTCACAGCTCCCTGTCAGTTTGGCTGAGACCTTTCTTTACACTGTGTAACAGTCCAATATTGCGCTCTTCTATAACTCGCTTCATTATTTTCATTCATGGTCACTAATCTCAAGATTACTTCCCGGTAAAGTTTCTGCATGATAATCTCCATCACAGAGTCTCCTTGTTAGGGAGCATAACTTGCAATAGGTACCATGTCTTACACATTTACCTATACCTAATCTGAACACATATCCTAGAACCTCAATAAATATTTGTTAAATTCATAAATAGATGATAGACAAGGATAATAATGGACACCAGGATTAGTTGTGTGACTGTGCTGGTGGTGGCATGAATTGTGGAAGAGAGGAAAAACAGTAGAGTGTATTAAAAAGGAGGCACAGGAATGGGTATTCAGCTTAGCAGTTAGGTCACCCACATCCTGCATCGGAGTACCTTGGTTCGATTCCTGACTCTGGCTCCTGACTCCAGCTTCCCAGCAGTGAAGACCCTGGGAGACAGTGGTCATGGCTCAAGTGCTTGGGTTCCTGTCACTCCCATGAGAGATGTGGGTTATGATTCTGGCTCCTGGCTTCAGCCCCAACCATTATGGACATTTGAGGTGTGAACTAGTGGATTTGAGCTTTCTTTCTGGCTCTGGCTCTGGCTCTGGCTTGGTCTGTCTGTCCTCCTGCTTCTCAAATAAATTTAAATAAATAAAAAGGCACAAAACCACAAAAAGAAACAAATTTTTCCGTCTTCTCCTTCTGAAGAGTTCAACACAAGACTTAAGATGGTTACTGTCGCTCCCCGTCTTCGTGGAGGAACGACACATGACCCTGCGCTGTTCTTTTGTCTGCTTGGCCCTCCCCGGGTTTGCTGCTGGTTCTTCCCGGGTTGGCTACCGTCCCTTCCACCTCCATGGAAGGGCGGTTCCCCCTGCCACTTTCCCCACTTCCGCGGGGGAGCGGCACACCGCCGGCTGGCTCTCTCGGGGGCTGCACAGGTGTTCCTTCAGATAGATGTTCCCCTTAGATGTTCCTGGTGCATGTTGTCTCTCTCCTCCTTTATAGTCCTCTTCCACCAATCCCAACTCTGCTACCCACACGCCGAGTACGCTGCTCTCCTCCAATCAGGAGTAAGTCCTATAGTTTATTGGTTGAACTGGAGGCAGCTGTGTAGAAGCTGTTTCTCCCTTCTCAGCGCCACATTGTGGGAGAGCAGATGCATAGAATAAGTCTTCATTCCAGTAACTTAGTCTAGTCCGAGTTGCTCCCCACAGTTACATGTTGGCTGGCGCTGCAGCTCACTAGGCTAATCTTCCGCCTTGTGGCGCCGGCACATTGGGTTCTAGTCCTGGTCGGGGCGCCGGATTCTGTCCTGGTTGCTCCTCTTCCAGGCCAGCTCTCTGCTGTGGCCCGGGAGGGCAGTGGAGGATGGCCCAAGTACTTGGGCCCTGCACCCCATGGGAGACCAGGATAAGTACCTGGCTCCTGCCATCGGATCAGCGCGGTGTGCCGGCCACAGCGCGCTGGCCGCGGCGGCCATTGGAGGGTGAACCAACAGCAAAAAAGAGAAGACCTTTTTCTCTGTCTCTCTCTCTCACTGTCCACTCTGCCTGTCAAAAAAAGATGGTTACATGCTTTGTGGAGCTACCAGAGCAACAGACCCTTGAGGGGCAAAAACCCACTCATTTTCTGGGAGTGTTTCATCTACCCTTTCCCAAACCAAGAAATGGGATGTGGTTGTTTTCATTGATTATGTGACTTTTTCCCTCCTTAGCTCATCTAACAAAACCCAAATACTGAGATAGTGTACTTCAAAAAGTTCATAGAAAATAGAATTAAAAGATATATTTATAATGGTGCATAAAAGAAATCAATGCATGGAATTTTCAAAATACACATTTTCATAACTTTCAGACCTTCCAGGCACCTGCCCATCTCATTTCCCTCATGCACTACCTCATGTACCTCTTCTCATTGTGATTTCCTGCTAGTGAAGAAGTGTGCATTCTGTGTGTGTGTTTACAAATAACTATGCTCTGTAAAGTGCATAAATCTAAATGTGCTCCTTAATGAAATGTCCACCTATTTAACCTCTACCTCATCTCAAGACAGAGTGTATTTCCAGCAGTCCAAAGAGCTCTCTCATGCCCTTGCCTGGATAATAGCCTGCAAAGGTGACCGTTTTTCTGACTCTGTCATTGTTGAGTACTTGGTCTGCTTTAGAAGTTCTTAAAAGTAGAATGATACAATATTTACTATTCTGTGACTAGTTTATTTTTTTTCTTTTATTTGTCCTTCATTTTTGTTGGACTAGCTTCTTTGGGCTAACGTTTTTACTGTGGGGTCCATATTGGTGCTTGTGGTAGAGGTTTGATCTTTTCTATTGTTGTGTAGTAATTCTCATATGAATATGAATATATAGAAAATTGTATATCAGTTCTACTTGACTAACATTTGGATTGTTTAAAGTGTTTAGCTATTATGAATAAAGGCATTGAAGGTTCTTGGACATACCCTTTCACTGGACATAAGCACCCATTTTTCTTATGTATATACTCAGTTGTGGAATGATTCATTTAAAAAGTATAGGATATTTAGCTTTAGAAGAAACTGCCAGTTTTGAAAAGGATGGTATGATTTATATCCCATTGGTAATGTATGACATTGCTCATTACTTTACATTCTCACCAAACTTGGTATTGTCAGTTCTTTCAATTTTGACTATTCAAGTAGAGGCATCCAGGATGTATTCTATGATCTGAATTCTTATCTTCTTTCCACAAATCCAATATACTTGCCCTATGTTTTGATAAAATAGGAATAACACAATAATAAATAAGTGGAGGGTCAAGAGAGAAAGGGTAAAATAAAATAAACTTACTGATTACATATTCATAACAAGTGGTAGCCAGTAGACATCATTCAAACTTGATAAAATAAATAGTAGAAACCTAAGTAAGGAAAACTGGGACCAGAGGCATTATCAATGGAAATGGTGTGATTACAAATAGAATAAAAATGCAAATTTCCTAAATATCAGAAGAATTTTTAAAATTAATAAAAGGAAAGATACCACAGAGAAACATGATAAACATATGAAAATATAAATAGAGTTGAGATTATAATATCACTCATATGAATAAATATAAATTAGTTTAGGTCACCTTCTAAAACAAATGTATTTTCAAATTGACACTCAAAAAGATATTTTGATATGCTATACACACACTTTAATAAAACAATGTGATTTACAAAGATTAAAACTAAAGTAATATAAAGGAATAGCAAAGAACTACAAACAAATTAGAAAATCAAGAGTTATCCCCTTGATACCAAACAACGTGTATGGAGAAATAAACAATAATACAACAATAATAGAGGGATTTAATATACCAAACTCAGCCCAGGATAGATCAAGTGGATTAAAAAAGAGTAAGAATATAGAAGACCCAGAAAACAACACTGAGAGGTCAAATCCATTTACTGTGTTGAACTTCACACTCAGTTATTAGAGAATAGGCCTATTTTTCAAGGACTCATGAAAATTCACAGAAGAGAGCTATAAATTATGTAATAAAAATCCTCAATGTATTTCATAAAGCATAAACACAGCACATAAAATTTTCATACTGCAGTAACAATCAGATAGTGAAATGATACTTTATCTTGGGAATTTTAAAACTATAAATCATGCTTATATAAAAGGGAGCATATAAGTCAAAATTATAGATTTTCTCAAATGTAAAGATAGTAACAACATTATATATTAGAATACATGAGAAACAAAGTGGTGATCAGTAAAAATAAATAGCTGATAAATAGCCATAAATACTGACCAATAAAAATATAAGAATGTATACAGATGAACAGCATTATAATTCAAAAGAAAGCAAACTAAAGGAATCAATCAAGATAAAAAGAGGTATGAATGAGGTAGAAAACAGAACAGTAGAAATAATAGCAATCAAAATTCTTGTCTGGCAAAATTCAGAAAAATAGACAAATCAGTAACTAGCCTAATAAAGAGAAAAGGGAAAAATTTCAAATGTGCAAAGTAAAAATTGACAAAGAAGAAATAGACACTGAGAAAGGAATTTTGAGACTGTCTATAAAGTTTTATGCATGTCAATTTGAAAACTAGATTACATAGATAATTTTTTTAGTCTATGAAAATGCAAATTACCATAATTAACTATAATAAAATTTAAGTTTAAACCTATTTTCGTTGATTATATAGCAAAAATTATCAAAGAACCATCCCATAGCAAAGCAACAGGCTTAGATGATTTCATTGGAGATTTCTACCAAACTCTCAGAGACTTACTAGTGCCAATGCCACATATACTATTCCAAAACATAGAAAAAATGAAAATCTACCAATTCTATTTATGAAGCAAGTAAATCTGGTGCAGATTGTACAAAAGGTGGCTATTGACCAATCTCACTTAGAAATATTAATGCAAAAATACTAAACAAGCTACTGGTATATAACATTCAAATTATTTTTTTTAAATCACCTTACATTCTTATCAAAAGTGATTTATTCTAAAGGTATAGTGCTTTAGTTGTTAGGAAATCCATTGTTGTAATTCATTATATTAATAGAACTAGAAAGAAAATTTACATGATTGTTTCCATAGATGTTAAAAAATGTTTAATAAAACTTAACAACAGATCTTAGGAAGATGGCGGAATAGTGAGGGCGCGCACCGATAGTCCGGGAAAATTTAGTTTAATAAAAGGGGAGTTACGGTAGCCTCAGAAAAAAGAACCAGGAAAATATTGCAGAGGAAACCCTTTTGGATTGAGTGGTCATGAATCGGAGGACCTACTGGGAGAACAAGGTCGCCCACCGCGCGGAAGCCGAGCCGTGGGACCGAGCTGCGCAAGCCGAGCCACGGGACCGAGCCGCTGGAACGCGAGGTGAGCCGAACCTCAATAGCCCGAGACACCGGCAGGCAAGCGGAGAGAGGAGACTAGAGGGACCGACCCCCGGGGGGGGGGAGGGAACTTCACCAGGCTAACTGGAAGAGAGAGAGAGGAAAAAAAAAAAAAAGGTGACTGGTACGGACACGGGTTTCTCTCTCTCCGCTCACCTCTCAAGGGCGAGCAAGACAAAGAGCAGGCGCCATCTTGGACATACGTCATAAGCAGAGCGACCTCAGGTCTGCACCGGCCCTGAGCCTAGCAGAAAAACCTGACTCTGGGCGGGGCGAATTAACAGGAGATTAGGACCTAGTAAATTTGTGGTGCTACTGAACTGAGACTGTGAAAAAAGAGACGGTGGGGGAGAGAACTCACGGAATTCACGTGAGCACTCTCCAGAGACGCTACAATTCCGTAACTTTGGCAACCCAGTGGGAGACTGAAGGAGAATTTGAGCCCACTCTGAGGGCCGAACAGATTCCCTGTGTGGTCCTTGGGAAAGAGCTTCTGATCTCTGGCTGCTGTGGGTATATCATTTGCCTGCTAACTACCTCCAACTTCGTTCAGCTGTGCAGAATAACTTCCCTTTTGAATCAAAAAAAAAAAAAAAAGAAAGAGAGAGAGGTTTACCACGCCTAACCTGGGAGTGTCACCTTTGGCACACCAAACAGAGCTCTCAGGCCACACCCATCTCAAGCCCTAAGGCTCCATCAAAAACAGATAGTCCACTTAATCTAGAGTCATAGTATAACAAGAAAAAGCACCACAGTGAAGAAACCAAATATCTCCAATATGACAAATAACAAACGCAAAAACCAAGGTAATAAAAACAAGGAAGTCACCATGAAGCCCTCAAATGAAAAAGACACCCCAATTCAAGATTATGAGGATGCTGACATAGAAGAAATGCAAGAAGCAGATCTCAAAAAATTGATAAGAACATTAAGAAGTTCTCAAAAACAAATTCTTGAACTACAGAAATCCTTAATGGACAAGATAGAAAATCTCTCTCGTGAAAATGAAATATTAAGGAGGAATCAAAATGAAACGAAACAACTAGTACAACAGGAAACTGGGATAGTGACTGAAGTGAAGAATTCAATAGATCAAATGAAAAACACAATAGAGAGCCTTACAAACAGAATGGGTGAAGCAGAAGAGAGAATATCGGACTTAGAAGACAGAGAACAGGAAAGGACACAGTCAGACCAAAGAAAAGAAGAGGAAATTAGAAATCTAAAACATATTGTTGGGAATCTTCAGGATACTATTAAAAAACCCAACATTCGGGTTCTAGGAGTTCCTGAAGGCATGGAGAGGGAGAAAGGATTAGAAGGCCTTTTTAGTGAGATATTAGCAGAAAATTTCCCAGGTTTGGAGAAGGACAGAGAAATGCTAGTACAGGAAGCTCACAGAACCCCTAATAAACATGACCAAAAGAGATCCTCACCATGACACATTGTAATTAAACTCTCCACAGTGAAACATAAAGAAAAGATCCTAAAATGTGCAAGAGAGAAACGTCAGATTACTCTCAGAGGATCTCCAATCAGACTCACAGCTGACTTCTCATCAGAAACTCTACAAGCTAGGAGGGAATGGCGAGATATAGCCCAGGTACTAAGAGAGAAAAACTGCCAGCCCAGAATATTATATCCTGAAAAGCTATCATTTGTGAATGAAGGTGAAATAAAGACTTTTCATAGCAAACAGAAATTGAAAGAATTTGTCGCCACTCGTCCAGCCCTGCAAAAGATGCTTAAAGATGTGTTACACACAGAAACAAAGAAACACGGTCATCAATATGAAAGAAGGTAAAGGAAGGAAACCAAGGAAGGAAAGCTCACAGCAAAAGATCACAGGGAATTCAAAGCATATATTAGAACTTATCTTTGGCAAATGGCAGGGCAAAGTTACCACTTATCATTAGTCACATTGAACGTGAATGGCCTGAACTGTCCAGTTAAAAGACACCGATTGGCTGACTGGGTAAAGGAACAAAACCCATCTATTTGCTGCTTACAAGAAACTCATCTTTCCAACAAAGATCCATACAGACTGAAAGTGAAAGGCTGGAAAAAGATATACCGTGCCAACAGAAATGAAAAAAGAGCAGGCATAGCCATCTTAATATCAGACACCATAAACTTTACCACAAAAACCGTTAAGAGAGACAAAGAGGGACACTACATAATGATTAAGGGATCAGTTCAACAGGAAGATATAACAATTATCAATGTATATGCACCTAACTACAGGGCACCGGTTTATCTAAAAGATTTGTTAATGGACTTAAAGGGAGACTTAGACTCCAATACATTAGTACTGGGGGACTTCAATACTCCACTCTGAGAAATAGACAGATCAATAGGACAGAAGATCAACAAGGATACAGTAGATTTAAACGACACTATAGCCCAAATGGATCTAACAGATATATACAGAACTTTCAATCCTACAGCTAAAGATTTTACATTCTTCTCAGCAGTACATGGAACCTTCTCTAGGATTGACCACATACTAGGCCATAAAGCAAGTCTCAGCAAATTCAAAAGAATTAGAATCATACCATGCAGCTTCTCAGACCATAAAGGAATGAAGTTGGAAATTAGCAACTCAGGAATGCCTAGAGCATACGCAAACACATGGAGATTGAACAACATGCTCCTGAATGAACAATGGGTCATAGAAGAAATCAAAAGAGAAATCAAAAACTTTCTGGAAGTAAATGAGGATAACAGCACAACATACCAAAACTTATGGGATACAGCAAAAGCAGTGTTAAGAGGAAAGTTTATATCAATAGGTGCCTACATCAAGAAATTGGAAAGGCACCAAATAGACGAGCTTTCAAATCACCTCAAGGATCTAGAAAACCTACAGCAAACCAGACCCAAATCTAGTAGGAGAAGAGAAATAATTAAAATCAGAGAAGAAATCAACAGGATTGAATCAAGAAAAACATTACAAAAAATCAGCCAAACGAGGAGCTGGTTTTTTGAAAAAATAAACAAAATTGACACCCCATTGGCCCAACTAACTAAAAAAAGAAGAGAAAAGACCCAAATCAATAAAATCAGAGATGAAAAAGGAAATGTAACAACAGACACCACAGAAATAAAAAGAATCATCAGAAATTACTACAAGGACTTGTATGCCAGCAAACAGGGAAACCTATCAGAAATGGATAGATTCCTGGACACATGCAACCTACCTAAATTGAACCAGGAAGACATCGAAAACCTAAACAGACCCATAACTGAAACAGAAATTGAAACAGTAATAAAGGCCCTCCCAACAAAGAAAAGCCCAGGACCAGATGGATTCACTGCTGAATTCTACCAGACATTTAAAGAAGAACTAACTCCAATTCTTCTCAAACTATTCAGAACAATCGAAGAAGAGGGAATCCTCCCAAATTCTTTCTATGCAGCCAGCATCACCTTAATTCCTAAGCCGGAAAAAGATGCAGCACTGAAAGAGAATTACAGACCAATATCCCTGATGAACATAGATGCAAAAATCCTCAATAAAATTCTGGCCAATAGAATGCAACAACACATCAGAAAGATCATCCACCCAGACCAAGTGGGATTTATCCCTGGTATGCAGGGATGGTTTAATGTGCGCAAGACAATCAATGTGATACACCACATTAATAGACTGCAGAAGAAAAACCATATGATTATCTCAATAGATGCCGAGAAAGCATTTGATAAAATACAACACCCGTTCATGATGAAAACTCTAAGCAAACTGGGTTTGGAAGGAACATTCCTCAATACAATCAAAGCAATCTATGAAAAACCCACGGCCAACATCCTATTGAATGGGGAAAAGTTGGAAGCATTTCCACTGAGATCTGGGACCAGACAGGGATGTCCACTCTCACCACTGCTATTCAATATAGTTCTGGAGGTTCTAGCCAGAGCAATTAGGCAAGAAAAAGAAATTAAAGGGATACAAATTGGGAAGGAAGAACTCAAACTATCCCTCTTTGCAGATGACATGATTCTTCATTTAGGGGACCCAAAGAACTCTACTAAGAGACTATTGGAACTCATAGAAGAGTTTGGCAAAGGAGCAGGGTATAAAATCATTGCACAAAAATCAACAGCCTTTGTATACACAGACAATGCCATGGCTGAGGAAGAACTTCTAAGATCAATCCCATTCACAATAGCTACAAAAACAATCAAATACCTTGGAATAAACTTAACCAAGGACGTTAAAGATCTCTACGATGAAAATTACAAAACCTTAAAGAAAGAAATAGAAGAGGATACCAAGAAATGGAAAAATCTTCCATGCTCATGGATTGGAAGAATCAATATCATCAAAATGTCCATTCTCCCAAAAGCAATTTACAGATTCAATGCAATACCAATCAAGATACCGAAGACCTTCTTCTCAGATCTGCAAAAATTGGCGCTGAAATTTATATGGAGGCACAAGAGACCTCGAATAGCTAAAGCAATCTTGTACAACAAAAACAAAGCCGGAGGCATCACAATACCAGATTTCAGGACATACTACAGGGCAGTTGTAATCAAAACAGCATGGTACTGGTACAGAAACAGATGGATAGACCAATGGAACAGAATTGAAACACCAGAAATCAACCCAAACATCTACAGCCAACTTATATTTGATCAAGGATCTAAAACCAATTCCTGGAGCAAGGACAGTCTATTCAATAAATGGTGCTGGGAAAACTGGATTTCCACATGCAGAAGCATGAAGCAAGACCCCTACCTTACGCCTTACACAAAAATCCACTCAACATGGATTAAAGACCTAAATCTACGACCTGACACCATCAAGTTACTAGAGAACATTGGAGAAACCCTTCAAGATATTGGCACAGACAAAGAGTTTCTGGAAAAGACCCTAGAGGCACAGGCAGTCAAAGCCAAAATTAACTATTGGGATTGCATCAAATTGAGAAGTTTCTGTACTGCAAAAGAAACAGTCAGGAGAGTGAAGAGACAACCGACAGAATGGGAAAAAATATTTGCGAACTATGCAACAGATAAAGGGTTAATAACCAGAATCTACAAGGAGATCAAGAAACTCCACAAAAACAAAACAAACAACCCACTTAAGAGATGGGCCAAGGACCTCAATAGACATTTTTCAAAAGAGGAAATCCAAATGGCCAACAGGCACATGAAAAAATGTTCAAGGTCATTAGCAATCAGGGAAATGCAAATCAAAAGCACAATGAGGTTTCACCTCACCCCGGTTAGAATGGCTCACATTCAGAAATCTACCAACAACAGATGCTGGCGAGGATGTGGGGAAAAAGGGACACTAACCCACTGTTGGTGGGAATGCAAACTGGTCAAGCCACTATGGAAGTCAGTCTGGAGATTCCTCAGAAACCTGAAGATAACCCTACCGTTCGACCCTGCCATCCCACTCCTTGGAATTTACCCAAAGGAATTTAAATTGGCAAAGAAAAAAGCGGTCTGCAGCCTAATGTTTATTGCAGCTCAATACACAATAGCTAAGACCTGGAACCGACCTAAATGCCCATCAACGGTAGACTGGATAAAGAAATTATGGGATATGTACTCTTTAGAATACTATACCGCAGTAAGAAACAACGAAATCCAGTCATTTGCAACAAAATGGAGGAATCTGGAACACATCATGCTGAGTGAAATAAGCCAGTCCCAAAAGGACAAATACCATATGTTCTCCCTGATCGGTGACAACTGACTGAACACCAAAAAGGAAACCTCCTGAAGTGGAATGGACACTATGGGAAACGGTGACTTGATCAGCATAGCCCTGACTGTTAATGAACAACTGAATACATTATCCCTCTTAGTAGTTTTTTTGTCTGTTCTACTTAATATGACTGGTTTAATTCTGTAATTAATACACAGTTATTCTTAAGTGTTAAAAATTAACTGAAATGTGATCCCTGTTAAACATAAGAGTGGGAATAAGAGAGGGAAGAGATGTATAATTTGGGACATGCTCAAGCTGACTTGCCACAAATGGTAGAGTTAAAAACATACCAGGGGATTCCAATTCAATCCCATCAAGGTGGCATGTACCAATGCCATCTCACTATTCCAAGTGATCAATTTCAGTTCACAATTGATCATAATGAAAGGACTAAGAGTCAAAGGGAGCACATAAACAAGTCTAGTACCTGCTAACACTAACCGATGGAATAAATAAAGGGGAGAGTGATCCAACATGGGAAGTGAGATACTCAGCCGACTCATAGAATGGCAGATGTCCTAAATAGCACTCTGGCCTCAGAATCAGCCCTAAAGGCATTCGGATCTGGCTGAAAAGCCCATGAGAGTATTTCAGGCATGGAAAGCCAAGACACTCTGGCAAAAGATCTCTGTGAGTGAGATCCCAGTGGAAAGAACAGGTCTTCAAAGAAGGAGGTACCTTTCTCTGAAGGGAGGAGAGAACCTCCACTTTGACTATGAGCTTGTCTAAACAAGATAAGAATCGGAGAACTCAGAGGGCTTCCATAGCCTTGGAAACTCATGACCGGAGCATAGGAGACTACTGATGCCATAGACAGGAGTGTCAATTGGTAAAGTCAACAACAGGAGTCACTGTGCACTTACTCCTCATGTAGGATCTCTGTCCTTAATGTGCTGTGTATTGAGATTTAATGCTATAACGAGTACTCAAACAATATATTTCACTTTGTGTTTTTATGGGGGTGCAAACTGTTGAAATCTTTACTTAATGTATACTAAACTGATCCTCTGTAAAAAAAAAAAAAAGAAATTATCAACTCCCAACTTGACTCTCACTGGGATTAAACATGACAATAGGTCTGATCTGATTTCATCATCATTTAAAAAAAATCATCTATTATTTTTCACTTTATGTTTCTGTGTGAGAGCAAACTGTTGAAATCCTTACTTAATGTATACTAAGCTGATCTTCTGTATATTAAGATAATCGAAAATGAATCTTGATGTGAATGGAAGGGGAGAGGGAGTGGGAAAGGGGAGGGTAGTGGGTGGGAGGGACGGTATGTGGGGGAAGCCATTGTAACCCATGAGTCGTACTTTGGAAATTTATATTCATTAAATAAAAGTTAAAAAAAAACTTAACAATTCATTAAAAGAGACATGAAATATGAATCAATGGATATTTTCTTAATATCATATATATATATATATATATATATATAAATGTTTGTGCATGTGTGTGTGTACCAGTCCTCAAGGAAGCAAGATATATAATGGGAAAATATTAGAAAACTCCTCACAAAGGTCAGGAATGAAACAAAGATTCTTCTGCTATTTTAAATTGTATAAGAATCATTAGAAATCAAAGCATAAAAGAGAAAAACTAGAGGCATAAAAATTGAAGTGAAGGAACATGATCTCTAATTGCATAACTATGATAGTATTCCTGGAAAACCCAAGAGGACTGATTATAAAATTAATACAAACTATAAAACTAGTTGGTAATTTAGGAGCAGATGAAATTAATATATAAAACTCAGTTTTTATACCATTTGTATATGAAAACAACCAATAAAACAATAGGGAAGAAATAATTTATAACAACAAAAGAATGATAAAATTCCTATAAATATACTTAATAAAACATTGAAAAATCTTGTACGAAAAGTATTTATAATACTAATAGATACAAAGTAGACATATGAATGCAAAGATATCCTTTTTCTTGGAAAGTACGATTCAATATAATAAAAATTATTTTCCACATTTATATCAGTAAAAATTATATATGTGTGTATGTTATATAAGTACATCTTTTAGGAACTAGATAAGTTGATTCTAAAGGTCATGTGGAAAAATAACATTCAGTAATAATCTAAGGAAACCATGCAAAAGAAGAGCAATGAGGGAAACAAATCCTATCAGATATTGAAACATAACTCCTCTATAATTAGAACTGTGTGAGTACAGTGCTGGCACATGAAAAGACAGAATAGTATAACAGAATAGAGCAGTCCAGAAATATACCCAAGAACATATGCAATTTAAAACATGATAAAGGTGGTATCTTTTCATCGCTGAGAAAAAAATGATTCAAATAAATGGCTAGTCATTTGGAAAAAATGGTAAAACTGGGTCTATTCTTTTTACCTTATAATAGAATGAATTCCAAATATATTAGATATTTAATTGTGAAATTAAATAAAAGCACAGAAATACTAGAAAAAAAACTTGAGTACATGCCACTATAACTCAGATGAGGTTCTACGACTCATGATACAAAAACTACAGGTAGAATGAGTGGTAAATTTGAACACATAAACATTAATCCTTCTAAACATGGGACAAATATACCATAAGCAAGGTAAAAAAAAAATGACAAAATGAGAGGAGCACTATGCTAGACACTTGGAATCCTTTCACATGACAGTGTTCCATGCAGGGCATTCTGCTGTTTTGCCAGTCGTCCTTCCAGCTTTTATATAAGAGGTCTGATGGAGCTATGAGTTAAATGATATCAATTGACCAACCTGGGCTTTCAAGCTTTGCTTATGATTTTTGACTACTTCCTCTCTGCAGTTGGGAACAAGAAATTCTTTAACACAGCCATAAAAAATTTATTATTTTAAATCTTTGAGCCAAGCACTTAGAATTTTAAACTGAGCCCTACAATCCTTGACTTCCTCATTGCCTTTGTTAAGCTTTTTGGAAGCAGTTACTAAATCCCTCAAAGCTATGCCTTCCTTGGGTAGATTATTTTTTAGTGATCAGATGTAAAAATTTTGTCATTTTCTGTTATTATCATGAACTGCTAAAGTGTTGTCTCTTAATGCTAGTCAGATGTTAAAACAGGCAGGTAGAGTTAGATGTACACTAGATTTAGCTGGAAAAGGGAGGATTTCTTTGACAGGTAAAGGGAGAAAGGACAGGCATAGGCAGAGAGAGCCTTCAGAATTGTGAGAAAATTTCCAGCAGGCCAATGGGGACTCCTGAGACCAATTTGCCCTTTGAATAATTATAGTGTGGCTAATGAACAAGTTGTCTTTCCATCAACAGGCTAAGACATTGGCCTATTTGAGCACTATTCTGTGCTAAATGTTTTTTGGTGTCCATTAAGGAGTGAAACAAAAATCTTCATATTTCTGTCCTCTCCTGTCCATACATGTGCTCTATTATTATTTTGTTTCTTTTAACAGGCAGAGTGGACAGTGAGAGAGAGAGACAGAGAGAAAGGTCTTCCTTTGCCGTTGGTTCACCCTCCAATGGCCGTCGCGGCCAGCGCGCTGCGGCCGGCGCACCGCGCTGATCCGATGGCAGGAGCCAGGTGGTTCTCCTGGTCTCCCATGGGGTGCAATGCCCAAGCACTTGGGCCATCCTCCACTGCACTCCCTGGCCACAGCAGAGAGCTGGCCTGGAAGAGGGGCAACCGGGACAGAATCTGGCGCCCCGACCGGGACTAGAACCCGGTGTGCTGGCGCCGCAAGGCGGAGGATTAGCCTAGTGAGCTGCGGTGCTGGCCTCATGTGCTCTATTATTTCACAGCACCATCATCCCCATGATTACCCATGGACCTTGCCCTGTCACTCTTTTACTGTCAGTCCTGGCCTAAAGGGTATAACTACAACTGAACTCAGTGATGCTGGTGCCCCTCTCCTCATCACATTCCTGATGGTCTTGTTGAATGGGAGGCCCTTTCCATGAAACACGGTCCTGTGGTGGGTCTTCTGTTCTCATGTAATACAAGGGAACCCAAAAAAGTCCGTGGAGAATGGAATTAAAATATCATTTTGGTGTTAAAAAAAAAAAAAAAAAACAAAACAAAACAAAATGAAATCCCTGCATATGAGGGGTGTTCAAAAAGTTCATGGAAAATGTGTATTAGGTGAAAAAATACATGCATTTCTATTTTTTGCACCAAAAAAACCTTAGCTTTAAATTCCTTTAGTTAACAAAAATTTGAATTAGCTTTAGTATGCCCACTTCCCTCAATCTCTTCAGTCCCTCTTCTGTGTGCCAGGGCAACTCAGACATTGATTTCCACTTCACCTGTTGTTCACCATCAATTTCTCCAGGATTCTGAAAGCTAGCTTTGCAGTACATTTGCCCCCATCCCTTGGGGTCTTTGATAGGTCATTAAATCTCCTGTCCTGAGAAAGTGTCCCTGAGTCAATTTTTGCTCGTTTAGTTACGTATTCCAGCTGCTTTCAAATACTTTCAAAATGTAATCCTATGCATTCTCTGGCTTCTGCTGGCACATGCTAATTCTTGAAGTTATGGTAATTTATAATCTCTTTCTTCCCTTATTTGGGCCTAACATTTTTCCCATCCAGATTCTGCTAGGATTTAATCTTAGTTTTTGGCCTAGTGGTCAGGAAACAAGGAGGGGGCAGGCTCCCCTGGTAGGACAGCTTGTGATGTGGGCCACTTGGTACCTTGCAAGGCAGAAACCTGCAGCATCTTCCCATATGGGTGAATTGCTAGTTCTTACTCAGAGGAATAGTTACCTATGCAAGCTCTGAGGGTGTGAGTAGTTCTTCAACAACATCCGTTCTGGCATTCTTGTCAGGTATTTCAGGGGCCCAGATTTTCTCTGTCATGGCCTTGAATTTCAAGTAACAAACCTGAGGCTGGCACTGTGGTGTAGCAAGTAAAGCCACTGCCTGCAGTGCTGGCATCCCATATGGGTGCTGGTTCGAGTCCTGGCTGCTCTGCTTCTGATCCAGCTCCCTGCTAAGGCCTGGGAAAGCAGAAGATGGCCCAAGTCCTTGGGCCCCTGCACCCATGTGGGAGACCCAGAAGAAGCTCTTGGCTCCTGGTTTTGGATCGGTGCAGCTCCAGCTATTGCAGCCATCTGGGGAGTGAACCAGTGGACGGAAGTGTGGGGAGCAACCCGGACTAGACTAAGTTACTGGAATTAAGACTTATTCTATGCATCTGCTCTCCCACAATATGGCGCTGAGAAGGGAGGAAACAGCTTCTACACAGCTGCCTCCAGTTCAACCAATAAACTGTAGGACCTGCTCCTGATTGGAGGAGAGCAGCGTACTCGGCGTGTGGGTAGCAGAGTTGGGATTGGTGAAGAGGACTATAAAGGAGGAGAGAGACAACATGCACCAGGAACATCTAAGGGGAACATCTGAGGAACACCTGTGCAGCCCCCGAGAGAGCCGGCTGGCGGTGTGCCGCTCCCCTGCGGAAGTGGGGAATGTGGCAGGGGGAACCGCCCTTCCACGGAGGTGGAAGGGACGGTAGCCAACCCGGGAAGAACCAGCAGCAAACCCGGGAAGGGCCGAGCAGACAAAAGAACAGCGCAGGGTCATGTGTCGTTCCTCCATGAAGAGGGGGAGCGACACGGAAGACTCTCTCTCTCTCTCTAATATATATTATATCCCTCCTTCCCTCTGCCTCTCTTAAACTGTCTTCTAAAAAAAGAAAAAGAAAGCAAGCCTGTCTGCCACAGTCTTTAAATGTATGGTAACAGCTTGAAATTTCTTATTATCCCTCTGCAGGTTATCAATAGATTTTAGTCACAATAAGCTAACTCTTGTCCTTCTGGGAATTGGTTCGCCTGTATCTTTCATATACCTGAGTCATTAAACCATCAAGGGCATTTCCATCCACCAAGAAATTTTCCCAGGTCACCACAAGTGAAATCCTCAACAATTGGGTTGACACATTATATCATAGACTATCCACATTCCGCAGAGGCACTCCGAGTGCTGGGTATCCGGGTGGGGTGGAATCCTCCTTTCTAGCCAGGTGCTGAGTAAGCCAGACCTGACCTCATTTTCACACCTGTTTGCTCTCAGTACCACTTGTTTCAAGTCCTTTGAGAAGCAGATTCCAAGATGGGATTAGAGATGAGAGATTTTTATGGAAAAATGCCTGTGAACGGTAAAGGCAGAGGGAGTAGATTAAGGCAAGTAAAGCCTTCAATCTGTAAGTATGGAAAAAGAGAGAGAAAGAAGAATTGGGTAGGAAGAGCCTCGCACCACAAGGAGGTTCTGATAAAGCTTCCATTTGGCTGATGACAGATTCCCAAGCAAAGTTG
This sequence comes from Oryctolagus cuniculus, assembly GCF_964237555.1. Classification (NCBI taxonomy): domain Eukaryota; kingdom Metazoa; phylum Chordata; class Mammalia; order Lagomorpha; family Leporidae; genus Oryctolagus; species Oryctolagus cuniculus. The sequence goes on along the minus strand of NC_091453.1, from coordinate 29,089,753 downwards.
TTTCTCAGAGGAATCTCAGAGTTAGACAGGATGGGCTGACCCTAGTGCCACTGCCATATCCAGGCACTGGCTGAGAGGAATAGCAGCTGGGAGCTGTCAGTCACCATACTCCCTGATCACACAGCAGTTTCTCTGGAAGGATAGTAGAGCAACACATTTCCGTGGCTTCCATGCCAGATAAGCAATTACAAAATTCCCCTATTTCCCAAGGATTCTGTTGCCTGAAATAACTTCTGCTTCCATTTTCTGTATCTTTCCAGTTTTGTATCCATGTAGAGCAGAAGCTGACTGGCTAGTTAGGCAAAAAGGGAGAATTTTTTGTTCAGGGTGACAGTCTGAGGCCAAGTTATCCTGACCAATCCCAGAAACCAACCAAAAATAAGATAATGAAGATATATTCATTAAATAGAAGTTAAAAAAGAAAGAAAAAAAAAGAAAACACAACTATTTCCCCTGTTGTTACCAATCCTGGATGCTGCAGCATGTACAGCTGTTACAACTACATTTGACTGAAGTCAGGCCCCAAAATCATTTACACACCAAAAACTTAACTTTCCTGCTACTATCTTGGTACCCAGATGCCTTTATTATGAACCTATTCAGGAAAGTGGATTAAGCATGGAAGCTACTTTCTACCACATCAAATTTAAGCATGAGTGTGTCTAAGACACATAGTTGTGTCATGGTTAAAAGGGATCTGTAGAGGTGGGTAGTCTTCAGACCAAATCTCTATACAGATGTCCTTAATGTAGAAGCAAGAACCAACTTCTTATCTGTTTACCTTATCCCAAGATGTACTTGCCCCTCCTTTAGGATTAACCAGTTATCAAAGGAATTCCCTGAATTAAGAGGATGATACAACTGGCCCTATAATATTCTAATCACTGGACTCAGAGTCATTTGCTTCTCCAATGGATAAGAACATTGATGACCAGTATACTTAGGAGTCGGTGGGAGGAGGGTTGTTTAGGGGAATTCCAGGTCTATGGCAAAATAACTAACATCTGCATGCAACCCCCTATACCAACTGAAGCACACCTGGGCATCATAAACATTCCCTCAAGAGCATTACATCACTGACTAATCCAAAGAAGGCCTGGAGCATCATTGACTAACTAAGAACTTGGACCCAAGCTGAACATGCACCTTTCAACCCCAAGTTCAATCTCTGAAAACCTTTACCCCTAACCCTCTACAGAGCCTAGGAATTAAGCAATAGCTGCCCAGATTCTTGCTCTGTGCTTTGCAGATAAATACCTACTTTTTTCTAACACTGTAATGTCGATGATTGGCTTTCTGTGTGTCTGGTGAGCAGATCCAAGTTTAGCAGTTCCATAGCAATGCTCCCAACAAGTTTGGAGAGTTTTTCTGAAACAGCCTGGGTTTTAACTTAAAGAGATAAAACTGAAATCCTCTAGACATTTCAAAATACTCAAAAAGTCCTGGGAAAAAGCTCAGATGCCCATTTCAAATGTTCAACTTCATGCCTGTCTCATGCAGAACTGCAAAATCATTTGTATTAATAGGTATTAGAAACTACCTAAATAGCTCATTAGATTATTTAAATCATGAAAAAAGTCTTATTTGGGTATACCATGTAAGGATGAAAAGATGGAGAAAATTCGGTGCGTGTTAACAAGGAAGTAATCATGTAAACAAATTCAAGATACAGAAATATATGCACATATATACACATACAAGGGAACTTCAAAAAGTTCATGGAAAATGGCATTAAAATCATTTTGATTCAGAAAACTTTGAAATCTATGCATAGTTTCTTCATTCTATGTTTTTGCCATGAACTTTTTGAAGATACTTCATGTGTGTTTGTGCATATTAATAGTATGATCCCATTCATATTCATAAACATAAATTTGTACATATCATTTTCTATGTATATGAGGATACTTCAAAAATATGTGGAAATGGATTTAAAGGATAATATGCATTCCATTTCTCTCTCTCTTTTTAAAGAAATTGACTTTTTTAAGTTGTAAAGGCAGAGTGACAGAGAGACAGAGATTTTTCATCCATTGGTTCACTTCCCAAATGGCTGTGACAGGGCTGGGCCAGGCAGAAGCCAGGAGCCATGAACTCACCCAGGTCTCCCATGTGGGTGCAGCGGTCCAAGTACATGGGCCATCTTCCACTGATTTCCCAGGTACATTAGCAGGGAACTGGATCAGAAGCAGAGCAGTGGGGATTCTAACTGGTGCTTAGATACTGTATCCAGTGTTGCAAGCAGCAGCCTAACCCACTGCACAACAGTGCCAACCCAACTCTGAAGTTTTTTATAAAAGTTTTTTGAAGTTTCTTTTTATTTGAAAGGCAGAAATATAGAAAGGGAAACACACACACACACACAGAGAGATAGAGAGAGAGAAAGAGGGAGGGAGAAGGGGAGGGGGAGGGGGAGAGAGATCCTCTATCTGCTGATTTACTGCCCAAATGGCTATAATGCCAGGGCTTGACCAGACTGAACCTGGAGCCAAGAACTTCATCCTCTTCTCCCACATGGGTGACAGAGATCTCAGTACTTGACCCACATTCTGCTGCTTTCCTAGGTGCGTTAGCATAGAGTTGGATGGAAAGCAGTGGGGTCTCAAAGCAGCACTCTTATGTGGGATGCTGGCATTGCAAGCAGCATAACCTGCTGTGCCACAATGCCCCCCCCCCTTCTCTGAACTTTTTGAAGTACACCTGTACATAGAAAAAGACTGGAAAGATATAGTTCATCCAAATGTTAAACTTGACTAGTTTTAGGTAGGAGAGACTATTGAGTGTTAAGAGCACTGTAAATGGAATGTTCATATTTAATTCTCTATAATTCTCACTATTATAAACCTATTATCATAAGACTATACGTTTGGCTAATTTTTAAAAATTAAATTCATGGAGATGAGGATTTTTTAAAAGACTTTATTTATTTATTTATTTGAGAGGTAGAGTTACAGACAGTGAGAGGGAGAGACAGAGAGAAAGGTCTTCCTTCCATTGGCTTACTCCCCAAATGGCCGCAAAGGCCGAAACTGAGCCCATCTGAAGCCAGGAGCTAGATGATTCTTCCCTGTCTCCCATGTAGGTGCAGGGGTCCAAGCATTTGAGCCATCTTCTGCTTTCCCAGGCCACAGCAGAGAGCTGGATTGGAAGAGGAGCAGCTGGGACTAGAACCGGCACCCATATGGGGTGCCGGTTCCGCAGGCAGAGGATTAACCTACTGTACCACAGCACCAGCCCCAGAGGATTTAGAATATAAATAATCCATATAATCCATGAATTTGGCTTCAGGGTTCTTAATGGCCAAAGTGAAAATAGCAGCATCCTCAGTTTCAGAGTTTGCCTTGCTTATAGGCAGAAACTTAGAGTTATCCTATTGCATCAAGATTTAAGCTGGCATTAAGGTACTGTATAAATGAACAGAATAAATATATTGTCATTGTCCTTGGTTCCTGGCTTAGGGAATCTCCTCTATGAAAGATGTCTTTTGGTTAATAATGGGATGACTGGTAGTTTGGGACTCCTAGATAGCTTCAGGTCGGGAACTAGTCACCAGAAAAACCAAGGCATGATTGGAGGGTTGGAACTTTCAAGCATCCCCACTCTACACCTTTGGAGATGGGAGGAGGACAGGAGATTGGGTTCATTACCAATGACTAATAGAATAATCAATCATACCTACTTGATGAAACCTCCATAAAAATCCCTGAACAGTATAGTCTGAAGAGCTACTGAATTGGTTAGAACATTGATATGCAGAGGGTGCCCAGAGAGGGTATGGCAGTTTTGTGCATCACCCTACCTACCCCACCCCACACCTTGCCCTATGCATCCTTTCTCTTTGACTCTTCTTGAGTTCTATCTTTATAATGAACTGTTAGGAGTTCACTTTGCTGAATTTGGTAAGTCATTCTAGTGAGTTATCTAACCTGAATAAGGATTGTTGGGAATAATAAGAAGTACTGGTGGAAGACTTGAACTTGTGAGTGGCATCAGAATTAAGGGCAGTCTTGGGGAGACTGAGCTCTTAACTTGTGGGGTCTGTAATAACTTCAGATAGTATTGGAATTGAATTAAATTGAAGACTCTTGGGGTACTAGTAATATTATGCACTTAATTTCAATGTTTAAGTGTACTCAGAAGACAAAAACTCATTTATCAGTGTACTTATATGTATTTCCTGGTGTATATATAGTGTATTTCAAGAAAAATACTTAAATAGCAACAAAATTGAAAACAAAGGCTAAAAAAAGAATTGGATTAGATTGTTGGATACATAGTTGGTACCAGTGAATTAGAGAATTGGTATTCCAAAAGATGTCACATATTTAGTGTCAGGAAAATAAGTTTTAGGTATGAAAAGCCTTTTCTTATGGGTCTCCAGGTAGGAGTAACTTTGGCCCTCCATATCTGCTGATTTTCTATTTGTGGATTCAACCAAACATGGATAAAAAATATTTGAAAAAAATGTTGTGTCTGTCCTGAGATATACAGACTTTTTTTTTATTACTATTCCCTTATCAATACAGTGTAATAGGTATGTATGCTATATTAGATATTAATAGTAACCTAGAGATCATTTAAAGTGCAGAGGAGGATGTACATAGATTCTATACAAATACTATGTTATTTTATATAAGAGACTTGAGCATGCCTGGATATGGGTATTTGCAGGGTGTCCTGGAACAAATCGCCCAAGGATATGAAGGGATGACTATACTGAGCAAATGTACATGTCAGTTTTCTTCAGATCACACCCACATGAAATGCAATAGTGAGCTTCCTAGAGCTGTTTCTTTGAGGGTGACAATTAAAATAACTAAAGCATAATCCAAAAGTTACAACCCAAAGAACCAATCATGCAAGGACCTAAGTGCCTCTGTCTTGCTAAGAGATGTCATTGGTAGCATTGGCCTTCAGTGAAAGGAAAGGCAGTTAGAAGAAGGGCAGTCCCAGCTATACCATGAACCTAGATAAGGTACTAACCATAAAGGCTGACACAAGTGGAATTCCATCAGCAAGGATAGAACTCTGGTCAAATAACCCCTGGCAACTTCCATAAATGTTGATGCTTTGTAATATGATCAGGGCTTATTTATCAAGAGCCAGCTTCTTTATAGGTCAGTTTAATTATTTGAAATACATATTTATGTTATATGTCTCCTAATTTCAATAATGTCTATTAAGCTCTCTCCAGTTGTATAACAAAGCATGGGGTAGATAATGTCAACACCCTGTCTCATGTTAGTATTTCTTTGGTCTGCTTGTGTTTACCTGCAGCTGCAATAAAGAAAATTATCAGTACCTGCTAGCTTCCCAGTTCAGGCACCTGTCTGTCTGCTTCTCTGGCTGAGACATTTCTCCATTCTGGAAGTGGGGCTACTATATATAACACAACAGGAAGTATGGAGGAGTTCATGCCATCTGAGACAAACAAAGTCAATGAGGGATGGGATCTGAGAATAAAGATTACAGCACTCCCCCATCACCCCCCCCCCATCACCCCTATCCTTGGGAGGTCTGTTCCACATGGCATTTTAGAGGTTGTTTAGCAAGATTAAACTCCAGTTGCCCACGGTGGTAACCTGCTCATGAACGTGCATTTCATTAATTTTCCTCATTTCTTTTATCACCAACTCACTTCCCAAATAAATAATTTATACCCAAGTCCTCACCCACCACAGAGCCTTCTTTTGAGAGTGTCCAAAGAAAGACAAAGCATAATTTGAGGCATGTGTTTATTTTCACAGTCTTATTTGAAATAAGTTAGTATAAAATAACTGATGTCAAGTTCTTAGGGCCGAATGTATGAGCCCTCTAAGGGCCAAGACATTTTTCAAAAAGGATTTCTTTAAAAGCTTGGGAATCAATATCTCACATTGTAGAGAAAAATATAAAAATCACATTTCTGGTAACCACTGTTATAGCCTGACTCTGAAGGATCTGTTTTCCTTGTTAACATTCCTCAAATCCAAGTTAAAGATTGAACTCTTTGGAGACCTTGCGTTGACTGAATAAAGAGCCTGTGTCCATCATATCCTTCAATTTTCCTTCTTGAAGATGTGATAATCTTGCAAAAGCAAGAAGTAAAGCAAAGTGATTTATTTAAACATATCTGCCAGGTGATCACTCTCTAGTTGTCTTTGGAGTAGCCCAGGAGGGTTCCTTGTGCTCTAAGCCTGAAATTAGTTTTGGAAGATAAAGAAAGATTTGCTGTTCTGGGTTGAGATCTCAAAACACAATGAGTAATGTGTGGGTACCTGGCCACTTTCCTAGGTTTGAGAGACAGCTGGGAAGAACATACACCGTTATTATAAAATCATTGTTTACTGAGGTAAAGGCAGTTCAGAAGGGAAAATCAAATGAGAAGACAATGTCTAACATTTGCAAATATTTTATAGTAAATATGATAAAATTATGAAATCTGTCTGCTCCTTACTCTGTATCTCTCCAAGATGCAAAGCCTAACATGTGCTTGAAAATGAGAAACTTATCTCCAAGAGTCAGAAATGTAGTGCACATATGGCCACAAGGCTTTAAATTCTGACTGATTTGTTTTCATCCCCTCACTTGCTTCTTGTTTTGAAAATATCGTTCACATAGAATACTTTCCAGTATGCTTCACTCAACACAGTGTTCGGTGTTTGTGTGTGTGGAGAGAATATCTGTTTTGAAGTAAATGCCAAGTTTGATCAGGATCTACTGAAGTTGATTTCTTGCGGCTGTTTATTTTTCTTTTTGAGAAAGTTGAGATTGCATTCAGAAATTATGCAAGCCTCATTTCAAAGACTTATCATTTCCTGGTGCTAGCCCTTCCCTAAAACAAACTATATTGGAATAGTAAAAACAATATTAAGGGATTTAGTCTATTGGAATATTGAATGTCTTAAAGTCTAGAAATTTGGATAGTGTTATATACAGGTATGATAGTGTCTCACTGTGTTATTAGAAAAATCATTTCTTAATTTTTCTGTATCTTGTCACAGCCACAGAATGTAGATAAAATCTGTTTACCTCTTCAGTTATATAAAGTCATCCTTATCTTCAGCCATTGAAAGCATTTATTAAGTATCCATTTATGAATATAGCAAAGCTTGGCAGAGAGAGGCAGATAATAACTTCCCTTGGAATATGGTTAATTTCTTTCAATGCCCCACTATGATGGACTGAATATGTTTTTGACACACAGATAATTGAATAATAAACATTTGAATGAATAAGCATAATGTTCAGATGTTTGTATTATATAGAAGTAAGGAGTTACTGAATTTATATAAGAATTAGTGAGTGGAAAGTTGAGAAGTATTTTATGTTTGGACATGGTAATAGGAAAATGTGTTTGCTCAGTCGATTAATCCTTGAAGGCTCTGTTGAATACATGGAGTACATGGGGTTTTAAAAGCATTGATGACATTTGTCAGTTATATGATGAAATAGAATGGTACTTTTAACTGAGACTAATGATCCCTTTACTTCCTTGGCTCAATTAAATGTTCCTTAGGGTCCAAAGAGTGTCAGGTAGTACACACAGAACAAGGCTTCAAAATTAGGAGGGCGTTGGGTAGGCATTTAGCCTAACAATGTCTATTAAGACGCTGATTAAGACGTCTGAGTCCCCTGTCAGAATATCTAAGTTCCATACATGCCTGTGGCTTCTGACTCCAGTTTCCTGCTAATGTTGACCCTAGGGGACAATGCTGATGGTACCTGGGTCCCTGCCACTCATGTGGGAGACCTGGATTGCTTCCTTTGCACCAGGCAATGACCTTGGCCCAGCTGTGTGTGCTCACTCACTCCCTCTGTCCCCATCTCTCTCTGCCTTTCCAATAAATAATGATTTTAAAAATAATTATGAGGGGGAAACTATTCCAATGACACTTATATCTCAAAATTGAAGTCGGTACAAGGCTGAGGAGAGAGAGATTCCTTTAATTCTGGTGTTGTTTTCCACAAATTGGTATGCTTTGGTAATACTCCTAAATCCTTGGCAATTACTGCTGTGCAAATTTGTTTTGAAATGAATGTCTAACATCAAACCACCTACAACAAGCAAATAGTTTGAAAACAGGGAGAGAATAACCACACTGGTATCTTAATGAAATTAGTTTAAATTGTAGGCCAAAAAATCTCATTTTGTTTATGGATTCAAACTCTTTAGGAAAAACAACTATTTAAAAAATCATTTTGGCTACTTTAACATGTGACTTTAAATCATTGTTTTTAACAACAGTATTTTTCTGCTAGTAAATGATCTTTGGTTACAAATATTTTGTGAAATTCAAGCAGCAAAAAATTCTCTTTAAGGAAGACAAACTATTTATGTGACAGAAAAACTAACAGGAGTTCAATGGAAACATACAATTTTTAGATAAGAGAAAGTCATGAAAAATGGGGCTTTTACTATGTAAAGGAATATCATATACTTTGGTTTCTATGGGCCAGATTTTTGAAAAGGCAACTGAAACCTCATCTCCAATTTCCCTGGCCTCAAATTGCTAGGCATGCAGAATAAATCCTTGAGATCAGGACAAAATATATAGGTAACTATAGTCACTTAGTCTTCATGTCTTTCAGTCACTACTCTGAGGCATTGAAAAGCTTGAGTACAAATTTATGGAAGAAGTATTAATTATCAAAGGCTCTACATTCATTATTTTAAAATTTATCCTCCTCTAAAAATGTATTTATTTAAATTTTTTTGAGAAACAGAAATCTTCCATCTGCTGGTTCACTCTCCAAATGCCTGCAACAGTCAAGGGTAGGCCAGGCCAAAGCCAGGAGTCTGGAACTCAATCTGAGTCTCCCACATAGGTGACAGGGACCCAAGTCCTTGAGACATCATGTGCTGCTTCACAGGATGTGCATTAGCAGGAAGCTGGATCAGAAGCAGAGGAGTCATGACTTGAACTAGGCACTCTATTATGGTATGTGGGTATCCCAGGTGGAAACTTAACCACTGTGCCAACTGCACATCCTATTCATCCTCCTTTTGATGTGTATTTCTGATTTTTAATCCAAATATAGATTTTTTAATAAAATAAGAATACAGAGCAATTCAGTCATCCTCTAAAAGTGGACTCATGCCACCTGTTTGTAGTCATGCCTTACACCTCCTACCAATTTCTGGCAACCATTGATCATATTTTTATGTGCCCATAAATAGAAATAGAATTTTGCAAGGTGTAACCTATACAGACTTGCTTCGTTCAGCACAATGCCTTTGTGATTCATTGATGTTTTTATTTTTTTTTTTACTTATTTTTTATTTTTTTGACAGGCAGAGTGGACAGTGAGAGAGAGAGACAGAGAGAAAGATCTTCCTTTGCCGTTGGTTCACCCTCCAATGGCCGCCGTGGCCGGCGTGCTGCGGCTGGTGCACCGCGCTGATCCAATGGCAGGAGCCAGGTACTTCTCCTGGTCTCCCATGGGGTGCAGGGCCCGAACACTTGGGCCATCCTCCACTGCACTCCCTGGCCACAGCAGAGAGCTGGCCTGGAAGAGGGGCAACCGGGACAGAATCCGGCACCCCGACCTGGACTAGAACCTGGTGTGCCGGCGCCGCAAGGCGGAGGATTAGCCTAGTGAGCCGCGGCGCCGTGATTCATGATGTTATTCCATGTATTAAGTTTATTTTTTCATTGCTTAATAGAATTCCATTGCCTAGATATACCACAGTTTGTTCATTCACCCTTCAAAGAACATGTGAGTTATTTCCAGTTTGGGGCAATTAAAAAGAGAGCCACTGTGTACATTCATATGGTGGTATTTGTATGAATATAAATTTTCATTTCTTTAGAATAAATACCAAGGAATGAGAGTGCTGGATCATATGATAAATATATTTAAATTTATAAGAAAAGTGCCAAATCATTTTCCAGAGTAGCTTTTCTATTTTGCATTTTACTAGTGATGTGTGAGGGTTCTACTTGCTCCATAACTTTGCAAGCATTAGGTATTTTCAGTATATGTTTTTTAGCCATTGTAATAAAGTGGCATCTCCTCATTGTTTTAGTTTTCGTTTCTCTAGTGGCTTTAGATGTTAAATATCTATTCATGTGCTTATTTTCTATCCTTATGTGCTCTTAAGTGATGTGTATGTTTCAGTGTTTTGCACTTTTTTAAAAAAAATTTATTGAGATAATTGTAAATCCACATGTAATTGTAAAAGATAACATGAGGTGAGAGCCAGGGCTGTGGTACAGTGGATTAAGTCACTACTTATGACACTGGCATCCCATATCAGAGCACCAGTTCAGGTCCTGGCTACTCCCAATCCAGCTTCCTGGTTATGTGCCTAGGAAACCAGTGGAGGATGGCCCAAATATTTGGGTGGCTGCCACCCATGTGGGAGACCTGGACAGTGTTCTAGGCTCCTGCCTTCGGCCTGGCCTAGTCTTAGCTGTTGTGGCCATTTGGAGAGAGAACCAGTGGATGAAATATTCTCTGTCTCTCTCCACCCCACTCTCTCTCGTGCTTTGTAATTTGCCTTTAAAATAAATAAATCTTTAAAAAAAATAACATGGAGAGACCCTTTGTATACTTTACCCAGAATGATGACATTTTGCAAACATGTGGTATAATACTACAACCAGGATATTGATGTTAACGTAATCTACCAAATATTATTCAGATTTGTCAGATTTCTATATTTTCTTTACACTAAATTTTGTGAGCTTTATGTTATATATAATTTTGTTACCAGTATAGATTTGTGTATCCATAACCACCATAGAGTTCCATCATCACAAATATCCCTGATGTTAGCCTTTTATAAATATATCTCCCTCTTTGGACCCTCCTTCCCCATACCAGCCAGTAAGAAGCACTATTTTTTCTATATTTCTAAAATTTTATCATTTCAAAATGTTGTAGAAGTTGAGTCAAGGTACATAACCTTTCAGGATTGGCTTTTTATACTTGCCATGATTTCTCAGAGATTTATCCAAGTTTTGCATGTATCAATGATTTCTTTATCTTTAATGCTGAATATAGATACACTGACACTAGGGTGTGAACAGCCTTGTTAACACTGGGCAGTGTTATAAGTCTTATCTCTGTTCTAGAGCTCCTATGATACCACCTCAGTGGAAAGGAGGAGGGGAGCCTCATTGTCATCAGATAATGGAGGAAGTCCAGGCTTCCAGCATGATTTCTGTTGACTCTATGTTGAAGTGAGGAGGTGCATGTCAAAAGTAAAAAAAGTTGTTTTCAAAAGATTTTCTGTTAGACTTCTTCTTTACTAATCTTTAGGCTTGATAGAGTAGAATTTCTTTTTGTTTGTGCCCACTGTTATTTTCTAGTTGCTTACTTTTCCAGCACCCAGACTAGGACATATGGGACAAGAAGACAATCCATCATGCCTTTCTTTGGGTTTTAAGGTCTCTACCTGATCTTCATTTATTTCTCCACCTTTCAGATTCTTGTGTCTTTAATGTACATAATCTAGGGTCTTCAGTTGTATGAGGGGACTTCATAAAGTTTGTGGAAACAGAATTAAAAGATGAATTAATTTGGGCCCAAGAAAGTTTGAAATACATGCACATCAGTATTTATGGGAGTAATAGAGAAAAGTATATCTACTCCATATTTCTGAATGTGGATCCTTAAAAACTGTGTATTCTAAAACATTGTTCTGTGTTTCTATACTTCTGCCCGTGCCACACATTCTTAATTAATGTAGAGTAAGCATTAAAATCAGATAGTATTTTTCATCCTACTTTATTCATTTTTTTCTTTTTTTCTTTTTTTTTTTAAATTTGAAAATAGAGTTAGAGAGAAGGAGAGAGAGAGATCTCCTGTCTGCTGGTTCATTCCCCAAATGGCTGCAATGGCCAGGGATAGGCCAGGCTGGAGCCAGGAGCCAGGAGCTTCTACTATGTCTCCCACATGGATGCAGTGGCCCAAGCACTTGGGCCATCTGCTGCTGCTTTTCCTAGGCCATTAGCAGAGAGCTGGATCAGAAGTGGAGCAGTTGAGACGTGAACCAATGCCCATATGGAATGCCCGTGCTGCAGATGATGGCTTAACCTGCTATACCACAACACTGGCCCCTATTCTTACTTTTCAAAATTTTTTGTTGTTCTAGTTCCTTTGCCCTTCCATATGAATTTTATGAATAGTATCTATATCTATGAAAATATTCTGCTTAGGTTTTGTTTGGAAATATATTAAATTGATAGGAAAATTTGTGAAGAACTTATATCTCTACTGAGTATTCTAATCCAAGAATATATCATATCAATCCTTTTTATTAGGTCTCATTTAAATTTTTATCAACATTTTATAATTTTCAGCATATAGATCGTATATTTGTTTTGTTAGAGATATGCTGAGATATTTTACTTTTTGCTACTAAATCATACAATTTTCTGTTTCCAATTGTATATTAACATGTAAATATAATTTTTGTGTGTTACTCTTATATCTTACAACCTGCTAAAACTCTTAGTCTTTTTTTTAAGATTTATTTTTATTTATTTGAAAGACAGAGTTATAGAGAGAGGTAGAGACACAGAGGGAGAGAGGTCTTCCATCTGCTGGTTCACTCCCCAGATGGCCGCAGCAGCCAGAGCTGCGCTGATCCAAAGCCAGGAGCCAGAAGCTTCTTCCGGGTCTCCCATGTAGGTACAGGGGCCCAAGGACTTGGGCCATTTTCTACTGCTTTCCCAGGCCCACTGCTCCACAGCACCGGCCCCCACTTCTTAGTTCTTAAACTGGAGATTTAGCAGATTTTGGGGTATACCTACCTAGACAGGTTGTTTGTGAATAGGGATAGTTTTGTATCTTCTTTATTAAATAATAAGTCTTTATTATTTTCTTATATTTGTACTATTATAAGAAATCCATTTTGATATTGAATAGTGTTAATTAGAATACAATTTGCTAAACCTTTTGAGGATTCTGATATCGATGTTCATGAGAGATATTGATCTCTACCTTGCTGTCTTAATTTGTTTGCCTGCCTACATGCTTTTCTTTTTGTATTGCCATCATCTGGTTTTGTGTTTAGAGTAATGCACATATCATAAAATTAGTTGGGAAATGTTCCCACCTCTCCTGGTTCTGGAACACATTTTGTAAAATTGGTGTTATTTATTCTTTAATTATTTGGTGGAGTTCACCATTGCAATCAAATGGACCTGATGTTTTCCTTTCGGGAAGATTTTGTTTGAGGATTCAATCTCTTTCATAGGTATAGGGCTGTTCAGATTATATATTTCATGTTGGTTGAATTATAATAGTTTGTGATTTTCAGGAAACTAGTCCATTTAATGTAAATTGTCAAATTTATAGGAAGATAGTTGTTTCTAGTGCTCCTTATTTTCCTTTTCATATTTGTGGTATCTGTTAGTTATATACTCTCTTTCATTTTTGACGTTGGCTATTTGTGCTGTTTTTATTCTTTCAGTATTAATAGTGTTCAATTTTTCGATCTTTTCAAAGAACCTACTCTGTTTCACCATTTTTCTCTCTCGTTTTTACCTTTCAATTTCTTTGATTTCTACTCTTTATTATTTCTTTTTTCTTGCTTAGAGTTTATTTTGCTCTTCTTTTCCTAGTTTATTTTGTAGTGGGAAGTAGATTGTCAATTTGAGACCTTTCCTACTGTCTAGTGCAAGCATTTTTTGCTCTAAATTTCCTTCTCAGTGCTGTTAAAGATAAGTGAGAAGTAACTAAATCATCTTCTCCTTCCCTCTCTCTCTCTCTCTCTCTATATATATATATATATACACCAATAAAATTTATTTTAAAATATTTTCCAGTGGTAATGATGTTGTATCTGTCTGGATGTCTTGAAATTATGTTTGGAAACCAAGGAATAGAACATTTCTAGTTAAATGATAGCCAGGGGATTAAGCTCCAGTATCTGTCCACAGAATATGCCCTATAATTTTCAGTTCCAACCACAATTCCTGAACATATCATATCACTACCACCTGGCTACAAATATTAATTCAGATTACAAAGTAGAAAGTGGATTGATTGTGAGCATTGTTTTTTGACCCTTCTTGAATATCTCTTTTTGAGAGGAATTTAATTTTCTGCAATATAGTTTTGTTGTACAATTACAAATGATATTTAAATCTTTTTTATGCATTCTAATATACATGCAATAAAATTGTGTATTTATAAGAGAAACTTTTATTATGACATTATAGGTAATTATACAGTAAAATATTGTTTAATTGCTTTTCTCAAAGTACTGATAAGCAACCTTCCTGTTCTTTTTTTGGAAATAAAGGGCTTCATTTGACATTTTTGCATTGAATGGGTCACCTAACAAACTGTTTTTTTTTTCAATTCTTTTTATTTGTTAAAGATTTGCTTATTTGAAAGAGCTACATGGAGAGGGAGAAGGAGAGTGAAAGAGTTATCTTCCATCTGCTGGTTCACTTGCTAGTTGGGTACCATGGCCAGGACTTAGCCAGGCCGAAGGCAGGGGCTTCATTCGGGTTTCCCACATGGGTGCAGGGGCCCAAACACTTGGATATCTTCTGCTATTTTTCCAAAAACATTAGCAGGGAACTGAATCAGAAGTGGAGCAACGGGGACAGACAGGAACCGGCATCTGTGTGGAATGCCTGCATTGCATTGGTGGCTTTACCAGCTACACCACAATGCAAGTCCCCAGACTATGTTTTGGAAATACTCAAGGGTCCCTAATTATGTCATAGTTGATTCTCATCCAGAAGATCATCTGTGATGTCTATTTTCTCATATGCTTTATTTTGTGTATGGAGGAAATAATTCCTCCATAGCAAAAGACAGCATCAACCATAGCCTATTCTGATGACAAGTATTGTCAAATGGAGAAAGGGGAGTACAAAAAAAAAGAATGCTGTAGAGGTTTTGACAAATAGCCTGATTTTCAAGATATGTCTGTTGTGAGCTAAATTATGCCCCCTCTCCCCAATTTGTATGTTAAATTTTTAATTCCCAGTTGCTCAGAATGTCACCTTGTTTGGAGATTATGGTCTTTACAGAAGTCATCAAGTTAAAGTAAGGTCATTAGGATGGGCCCTAATCCATTATGACTGGTTATCTTACACAAAGAAGAAATTTGAAGACAGATGCACACATTTAGGGAGAATGCCATATGACCATGAAGACAGCCATCTACCATTCATATTCCTCCCTTACAAACCTCAGAAAGAATCATCTCTACCAACGCTTTGATTTTTGACTTCCACATTAGTCATTTTTCATCACTGTAAGTGAATAGTTGACACAGACTATTTATATAGGGAAGTTTATTTGGACTTGCAGTTTTGGGTGGTCAGTGTAAGATTGGGTGCTCTCATTGGTTTGACACCTGGTAAGAGAACAGTAGGTGGCATTCATGGAACATGTGTGGAAGAAGGATCACACAGTAAACCTGGAAGAAGAGAGAGAAGCTTGTCCCAATCCTTGGGCTTATATAACCAACTCTCTCAAAAGAATTTTCCAAGGGCACATCCCCAGTGATCTAAGGACCTCCCAGTAGGCCTGCTTCCTAAATGCCATAGTTGGATTAAGTTTCCACCCTCTCAGTACCATTTATTTACGACTTCGGGAATAAAACATCTGCATGTTTCAGGAGCCATATCCTATTTAAACCATAGCAACTTCCTTTTTAAATGTTTATTTATTTATTTACTTTCTACTTGAAAGGCAGACAGACAGAAGGGATTCGGAGAGAGATGTTCCATCTGTTGTTTCACTCAACCATAGCAACTTCTAACCTCCAGAATTGTAAGACAATAAATTTCTGCTGTTTAAGCCATCCAGCTTGTCAGATTCTTTTATGCAGCCTTAGCAAACTAACGTAGTACCAAAAAGCACAAGAGCCACAGAGTAGGTTTCCAGCCAAACACTCATGTAGGAGTGTAGTTCAGCACATTTCATTTTCCTGCGGATAACTCCAGTCTCCTGAGAAAAACATACAGAAAAGCTGTTGGAAGGATTTCCCCACAGTTTCTCTCTTTTAGAGGTGAGTAAGACTGAACTGAACAGCTACTTACCCATCTGTTGTAGGATGCTTGGCAGCACTTTTCCAATGGCAACTGAGAATCCCTTTGATAATATGAGGGGATTTCAAAAAGTTTGCATGGAAATGAAATTAAAAGGTAAATTTATTTTGGTAGCCAAAATTTTTAAATCCACACATGTTTTTTTCCTGATACACATTTTCTGTGAATTTTGTTTTAATTATTTTATTTTAATTATTTGAAAAGCAGAGAGACAGAAAGGACAGACAGACACTGAGATCTTCTGCTAGTTCACATCTACTAGCATGTAACAGCTGTGGTTGGGCCAGACCCAAGGAAGGAGCCAGGAACTCACTCCAGATTTCTCACATGGGTGGCAATGACCCAACTACTTGAACCTTCACCTGCTGCTGGCTCCCAGGATGTACATTAGCAGGAAGCTGGAGTGGAGAGCAGAGGCAGACACACTGATATGAGATGTAGGCATCCCAAGAGGCAGCTTGACAACCGTGCCAAATGCCCAACCCCTAAACTTATTTATAATACCATTTTTCATGAAATTTTTGAAGTAGTCTCATAGAGGTCTCCCCAAAAGAAGTCCTTTTTCTTATCATAATCTCTCCTAGCTATCAATAAATTAATCAGCTAATATTTGACGGACTTCCCAAGTTGCAGATCATCAACCTGTCAAAAGACAGTGACCCCAAGTAGTCTTTGAGACTTCACATGGGTCTTTTGGCAAAGTTCATGTTACACATGAGAACAATGGTGATAGATGGACTAAACCTATGTATGTATGTATGTATCTACCATTTCTTTCTGTGTGAGGGTAGGGTTAATTTGCACCTGGACTGATAAAACTTTATGTCTGTCTTGGGAATGCCTGAAAGTCTGGTACAGATCCTTGGCTAAATTAGGCTAAAATGTGCTACTTAAATGACTTGCAGTGTGCTATTTAAAGTTCAAAATTTCCTTGGAGCATCCTGTGCTGGCTTGCCTACATTGTTTTAGGGGTCTATAGATTGATGCTTTACACCTGGTTTAACCATGGACACAGTCAGGTTTTAATTACAAAAGACCCTTCAGAAAACTTGTGTCTTGACTTCCTTGAAACTAATACACTGTGCACATAACTTAGTGGTTCGTAATCTGAATGCAAAGCAAGCCCTTCACAACTGAGAAAGGACTCTGAGAGCTGTTCCTGGGATTATCAAAACCCCTCAATGGTGGGCTGTATTTTCTTTCTGCTGATATACTTACCTTTGTTAAAACCTTAGATGTGACACGTTAAAAGTCTGGCCCCATGTGATTGTTACACCCTTAAGTCCTAGATTCAAGGCTGAGACCTTTATCCCTTCCTAAAATTTACCTTAAAAGGTGAAGGAAGCATGAATTCTCGAGACCACAAATTGGAAAGAAGTGACAAAGTAGTAGGGTCCCCAATCTTTGCTTTAGGGCAGACCCAAGACTTGGATAAAGGGCCATAAAGATGCCAGTGTAATCCTGGATATTAGTGTTAGGTGTAAGTGGGAGGGAGATAGGGGAGTAACATAAGCACAGCATAGATACAACTGGGCTACCACATCTCAGTCTCTCCACCCCAGCTAGAAATATAACTCTTGGGTGGGTGGAGAACCAAGCTTGCAGGCGAAATCAAAATGGAGTCCAATAGTTATTTCTGCTGGTTCACATGACTTCCATACTTCTAGAGACTACCTGGATCCAAAAGCATTACGGGATATATGGGAGTAAAAGCTGAAGCACAATCAAAATTGCACAGTTAAATCAACGTCATTCTCCAAAGGCATACAGCCTAAATAACTGCTAAATCCACTGTCTTCCATTAACTATTTATTCTGAATATTGTTGAATTAAATTAGTCAGAGACAGCTTTAGATTCTGGGCATTACTGTGACTCTAAATAGAATATCCTTTGTAATGCATATGTGAATAGAGGAAGTAGTTATGAAGTACAAGACAATGGTAGAAGCATTTACATACAGAAAATTCCTAGTAACCTTAATCACAATAAAGAAAGAGATAAAAGGAATATGCTCTGAGAGAATGTCAGACAGAGGATACATAGTTTAATAAATTAGGGTACATGAACATGATGGAATATTATGTGGGCATTAAAAGGATAATTAAGGTTATGTAGAAACATAAACAAGATGTTTCATAGAGTGTTAAGTAAAACCAGTGGAGTACAAAGTGGCACAAATATGAGAGCATAAAATTATATATGCAAATTAAAAGAAAATATTAAATATGGCATTATGGTAATTGGGAGTAGACCATTTGTTTTTAATTAAAATATAGTAATATAAATTGTGTATGAGATCATATAAACACTTTCTGTACATAAATATATATATAAACAGCATTTACTGGTGGGCATGTGGGTTTGGATTTTTTAAACAATATTTAACATTAAAATAAAACTTTCCAATTGAACATGTAACAATGATGGAAATACTCTATAGATCTTTGCCATCCAATATAGTAGATAATAATCATGTGTCTATTTAAGCACTTGAAATGTGGCTAGTGTGATCATGGAATCAAATTCTCAATTTTGATTTTAACTAATTCAAATTCTAGTAGAAGTATATGTCTAGTTACTATCACATTGTACTCTAAACAGTGCAAATTTAGATCTAGAAGATGGATAAAAGTTAGTGGTGGGTTGATTTGTCTGGATGTTTTTTCTTCCAATGTCATTAGTATTTTTTCTAGGATAAATTGGAGCCTTTAAAAATAGTTTTATCATTCACCTCTCCCTTTGAAGCTAGAAACGAGGTAAAAGTACATCCTATTAAACTATGCAGGATAAAGGAGCTCCACATATTCTCCACTTCAGTGGAGTTTGGTATATCAAAAATTTTTTCCTGTAATCACAAATATACCCCAAATCTATGGTTACCCAAACAATTGTCCCTTTCTGGCACAAAAGTATAAAATACCAGGAAGACAGCAGGCCATGGGCATTCTGGCTTACTGTAGTCTAGAAGATACATGAACAAAGGGCCTTAGCACCATCAACAACCAGGCAAATGAGAGTTAGGAAGAAATGAATCATTTCTCTCACTTGAAAAACCATGGGGTCTCCTTATGACTTTTCTTTTATCTCTAGAATCCTGTTCCCATATGTGCACACTACTTCCTCCTTCTACATCTTTGTATATCCATCCTCTTAACCATACTGCTCCTGTCCTCCACCTCCATTCTGGAGTTCTCGAATGCGGTCTCCATTTCCAAAGGAAGTATTGAGCTGAACCTTGCTAGAAATAATATTTGGATATTTGTAAGGTTAAAAAAAAGACTCAAATCTTTTGTGATATAATATCCAAACTCCTTCAGAGAAATAGTTTTATTACTGATAATATGATTGCCAATTGTTCTGATAGGCTAACTAAATTTTTTTTTGATATTTATTTGTTTATTTAAAAGGTGAAGAGACAAAGAAAATGATTTTCTGTGCATTGGTTCACTCCCCAAATGTCTGGACCAACCAGGACTAGACCAGGCAAAAGCCAGGAGCCAAGAACTCCATTCTTGTTTCTCATGTGGGTATTGGGGCCCAAGCATTTGGGCCATCTTCTGCTGCTTTGCTAGGCCTATGAACTGGGCACTGGATCAGAAGTGGAGCAGTGGGGACTCAGCGCCCATATGGGATGACTGGATTGCAGTTGGTGTCTTAACCCATTGTGTCACAACACTATCTCCAGATTAGCATACTTTTTTTTTTTTGACAGCAGAGTTAGACAGTGAGAGAGAGATAGAGAGCAAGGTCTTCTTTTTCCATTGGTTCACCCCCTAAATGGCCACTGCGGCCAGTGCTGCGCTGATCCGAGGCCAGGAGCCAGGTGCTTCTCCTGGTCTCCCATGCGGGTGCAGGGCCCAAGCACTTGGGCCATCCTTCACTGCCTTCCCAGGCCACAGCAGAGAGCTGGACTGGAAGAGGAGCAACCTGGACAGAATCCGGCACCCCAACCGGGACTAGAACCTGGGGTGCCGATGCTACAGGTGGAGGATTAGCCAAGTGAGCCGCATACTTTTAATGGAAAAAGCCTAAAACAAAAATGAGCTAGTTGGAGAAGCTGGGACTCGAATTAGTTCCCATAAGGTATGCCAGCATTGCAGGCGGCAGCCTAACCTGCTGTGCCACTGTGCTGGCCCCTAAATGATGTTTTAAAACTTGATGATGTTATTTATAATCTTTATAGCTATCTATCCATCAGCAATCTAAATATCTTTAACCATACATTCCCTCCCTCTCCCCTCCCTCATGTCTTTACCAAGAATTAGAGACCTAGTCTCTTGTAGAGAACTTAAAAATAAAACTTTAACATAATGAATTTGTCATATATGTTTTCCTTAAGAATTTGAGGGTACAACCAAGATGAGTGAACTCACCATCTCACTGCCCACCAGAGTAAAGAAAGAACAGCCCTGAAGGAAGTAATACTACCTGTAGAATGACACTGAGAGTTTCCTGTCTCTTTGGCCTTACTGTTCTGTAGCTGCTGCCATTGATTGGTGATTGTTTTGATGAGATACGGTCATTGGGCTCATTTTAGAGCTTTTGCTTATCATACTCTACTGGTGAAAACTGAGGGAGGAAGTTTAAAGCCTGAGTCATGGTTTGGGCAGTCACAGTAAATGTCCTTGCTCATGTCCGTGTTTGAGTGCCTGGAAAGGTCATTTTGATTTTATAGGCTGGGATGAAAAGTGAGTTGTGTGTTGCTTATGGTCAGTATATTAAATTCCATTACTAAAGGGATGACCAAAGCCTCTAGCAAATTTAGGGACTGGGTACAAGAAATCATTTATTTCTTTTGGTTGTAGGAGATATTTTATGTTTCATCTGCAGGAATTTTGTGTCCTGTTTTCATTGTTCTTTCAGCTAAAGTTGTATAATTTGCCTGGAAATTTTTCATATGTTGGTCAAAATGTGTAAACAGTCATTTATAATCCTTTGTATTTGTGGCCAAAGAAACTTTAGATACACAGCTACTTGTTTGCTTAAAATGTCTCTGAAAATTTTAAGGTAATTGGTTGCAGAAATTGGTCATTTGTGCACAGCATGAGGCTATTTAGTCCAAACAGATCTATCTTGAGATAAAAGATGATTGGAAAATATGTTCAGTCAATATCACAAAAATACACTATTTTTGGTGATGTTAAAGAGAAGGACAGTTTCTGGTGGTGGGCATATTTCCTGAGGGATTTGCTAGAATACACTAAGAGATGGTGGAGATACAAATAATTTTATCACGGGCAAACTCTTCACTTACTTAATGTTATAGTTTGGGTTCTCTTCGAAACAGATCCTGAGGTAAGGTTTTGCCTGCCGGGTATTTATGAAAGGATCCACATCTGGGAGAGGTAATGAACTCAAGTAGGTGTGAACAAAGGGAGAAGTTCAAGTTCCACAAAGGCCTCAGGAAACTCTATGGGGCACTTTGAAATTCGAATGGCTCTTCAGAATTTTTCCCTGTTGGATAGAGGTGGCTGGACATTTATATCTCTGCATGGACCAGGGATGCGGGGATAACTTTGTGGCTCCCTGTGTCTGAGATATCCTTGCCAACTGCCCCCCCCAACACTCTCCCCTGCCAGTAGCTGGGGCAAGTCCCTGAGGAAGGATTGGAGTAGAGCTTGAAGGGCTCCATCTCCTTAATTACTCATTTTTGTGAAACTAAATTACCTAGTCTGGAGGGAAATTACCAAGTTTAAATTTATCATATGTAATGAAGGTCATATTTTAATTGTTCTAGGGACTAACTACTTTTATATACATTTAGAATGAATGGTCTCAAGAACTCGTAGCCAGAAAAGGAGAAACAAAAGAGAAATAAGGGCTCTTAAAAGGAAACAGTTAAGTTTTAGGTGATGGGTGACCTTTAGGTTACTAAGATGAAAACCACAGAAATGAATATTAGGATCATGCCAGTTCTGAAAAACTATTCTAAATGAAGACTTTTAAACAAAACAAAAATAATTTTCATATTATCTGATAAATAGAACTATAGAAGTTCTTTTGTTACTGTTAGCTATGGTAAATCATATACAAATTGAATTGTTTGGTTAAATTAGTTTAAAAGACATGTTTTCTTATTTTATCACAGTATAATACATAATGTAAATAAAATGTTTTATATAGTACTTGATTTTTTTTCAAAATAGTTAATTGGGACTTTCCTATACTTATTTTTTCTATACTTATGAAGACTTTTCCTATACTTATGAAGTCAGATAAGTCATTACTGATTCAAAAAATTCTAGAAATATGTAAATGTAAATATGGACAATCAACTACATTGAGGAAATATGCATCTTATGTTTTGTTCTTGTGAACTCCATACAATTTTTCAAATATGTGAACTCCAGAATTACTCTACTTGCACTGTCTGAGTAAAATTTCAGGGTTTTATAATTTTCTGGGAAGTTATTTTTTAATATCAACAGTGACTCCACTGTTATTTAAGTAATTTACAACTAATTAAGCATCTTGCAATTACAGTTTAAGGTCTTCTATAAATATTATAGTGGGGCAATTAACAATTAATCTTGTGTAACTTGGAAAATATTTTAAAAAAATTAACTTGAGTAGAGATAAAAAGAGTGAAAGTAATTGGTCACCAAGCAATAGTTTTCATTTATGTTTTTGCATCTATATTAAACATATTTGACAATGTAGAAAAATACTTTCTTATAGCTTTTAACCTTTGTAAACAAATAGGTTAACTTTTCAAATAATGTTAAACCTAACCCTTTTGGGTATGACCATATATGTGTATTTCACTTATTAAAAAATTTTATTTTTAAGTGAGTGGAGATACCAGTAACTTTGAAGACAAAATAAAAAGTTGGGAAGAATATTGTCTGTTTTGAATGTGAGGCAATAAAAAGTTATTATTTGCTTTCAGCATATTCTACCCAGATGGTAAATGATTCTTGCTTCACCCACCCTTACTGTGCATTCTTGAAAGAGTCTGTTAATTTTATGCATTTCTCTGCTTTGGGGAATTCCATGACTGTAGACAACTGTAAGCAAACTACATAAAGAATTAAATCCCTCATGTTTATTATGGAACCATTCTGTTATGGTTGCTATATGATATTACTACTCTCTGGACTTTTCTTATCCTTAGACAGTTGTATCCTTATCTAAAAATTATTATGATATTGTTTTCCTCTGGGTTCAGACCAGATCTCAAATACAGAATAATACCACAGGAAAGGTATATTTTCCACCCTACTATCTTTAGTGCTCCTGAGACCACTGGTGGATGGCACTAAAGAATTTGTCCTCATCTTATAACCCAGAAAATGGTTCTCATAAGCAAGAAGGGATATTAGAAATAATTAGTTTGCTTTATATGTCCATTATATTCTTAAAATTGGTTCAACAGAATTGTAAGAGTTGTCTTTTAATAGGGTACAAGATTTGGAGAAAATGGTTGAACCAAAGAAGCGGCTCAATCAAACTACCCTGTTAATTTTGTGTAAGAAAAGCACTAGAATATAAAGATTTCTTTTTTATTAGAGAGAAAAAGAAAAGAGGAGAGGAGGATAAGGGAGTTGGGGAGGGGCGGAGAGGCTGAGCAAAGCTGGGAACTCAATTCAGGACTCCCAAATGGGTAGCAGGGACCCAATTATTTGAGCTATCATTGCAGTAATAGGAAGTTAGAGTCAGGAGCTAGAGCCGGGAAGTAAACTCAGGCATTGTGATATGGGAAGCAGGTTTCTTTTTTTTTTTTAAGATTTATTTTATTTATTTGAAAGACAGAGTTACAGAGAGAGGTAGAGACAAAGAGAGAGGTCTTCCATGCACTGGTTCACTCCCCAGATGGCCGCAACAGCCGTAGCTGCGCTGATCCAAAGCCAGGAGCCAGGAGCTTCTTCTGGGTCTCCCACATGGGTGCAGGGACCCAAGGACTTGGGCCATCTTCTACTGCTTTCCCAGGCCACAGCAGAGAGCTGGACTGGAAGTGGAGCAGCCAGGACTTGAACTGTCGCCACTATGGGATGGCGGCGCTTCAGGCCAGGGCTTTAACCCACTGCGCCACAGCGCCGGCCCCAGGAAACAGGTTTCTTAATGACTAGGCTAAACACCAGTATCTAAAGATAGTTTTAATAGTGATAAATCTTTTCAAAATGTGTAGGGACTGGCATTTGATTAAGACACTGATTGGAATGTCCATATCTCCATACTTAAGTCTCTGGATTTGAGATCCCACTCTGCTTCTGATCCAGTTTCCTGCAAATGCACATTCTGGGAGCCAGAAGGAGATGACTCAAGTAATTGGGTCCTTGCCACCCACGTGGGAGACCTGGATTGAGTTTCTAGGCTTTGGCTTAGTTTTTAAGGGTATTTGGGGGAGTGAACCAGCAGTTGGAACATATTCAGATTCTCTTATATATATCTTGCAGGGTTTCTCTGATGTTCTCTAATAGTTTGACGGGGTCAGGTCATATATTTAGATCTTTAATCCATGTTGAGTGCATTTTGTGTAAGGTGTAAGATAGGGGACTTGTTTCCTACTTCTGCATGTGGAAATCCAGTTTTCCCAGCACCATTTGTTGAATAGAGTGTCCTTGCTCCAGGAATTGGTTTTAGATCCTTAATCAAATATAAGTTGGTTGTAGATGTTTGCATTGATTTTAGGTGTTTCTAATCTGTTCCATTGGTCTATCCATCTGTTTCTGTACCAATACCATGCTGTTTTGAGAATAACTGCCCTGTAGTATGTCTTGAAATCTGGTATTGTGATGCCTCTGGCTTTGTTTTGTTGTACAAGATTGCTTTAGCTATTCAAGGTCTCTGGTGCCTCCATATGAATTTCAGCATCATTTTTTCCAGATCTGAGGAGAAGGTCTTTGGTATTTTTAATGTTATCACATGAAATCTATAAATTGCTTCTGGAAGAATGGAAATTTTGATGATATTGATTCTTCCAATCCATGAGCATGGAAGATTTTTCCATTTTTTGGTATCCTCATATTTATTTCTTTAAAGTTTTATAATTCTCATCATAGAGATCTTTGATAACCTTGCTTAAGTTTATTCCAAGGTATTTGATTGTTTTTGTAGCTATTGTGAATGGGATTGATCTTAGAAGTTCTTTCTCAGGGGTAGTGTTTTCAGTGTATGCAAAGGCTGTTGATTTTTGTGCATTGATTTTTATATCTGGCTGCTTTGCCAAACTCTTCTATAAGTTCCAATAGTCTCTTAGTAGAGTTCTTTGGATCCCCTAAATAAAGAATCATATCATCTGCAAAGAGGGATAGTTTGACTTCTTCCTTCCCAATTTGTATCCCTTTGATTTCTTTTTCTTGCCTAATGGCTCTGGCTAAAACTTCCAGAACTATATTGAATAGCAGTGGTGAGAGTGGACATCCCTGTCTGGTACCAGATCTCAGTGGGAATGCTTCCAACTTTTCCCCATTTAATAGGATGCTGGCCATGTGTTTTTCATAAATTGCCTTGATTGTGTTGAGTAATGTTCCTTCTATACCCAATTTTCTTAGAGTTTTCATCATGAAAGGGTGTTATCTTTTATCAAATGCTTTCTCTGCATCTATTGAGATAATCATATGGTTTTATGCATTTTTTATGTGGTGAATCACATTGATTGATTTGTGAATGTTGAACTATCCCTACAAACTCGGGATAAATCCCACTTGGTCCCTGTGAATGATCTTTCTGATGTGTTGTTGAATTATATTGGCCAGAATTTTATTGAGGATTTTTGTGTCTATGTTCATCAGGGATATTGGTCTGTAATTCTCTTTCTCTGCTGCATCTTTTTCAGGTTTAGGAATTAAGGTGATGGCTTGCTTCATAGAAAGAATTTGGGAGAATTCCCTATTTTTTGATTGTTCTTAATAGTTTGAGAAAAATTGGAGTTAGTTCTGTAAATGTCTGGTAGAATTAAGCAGTGAATCCATCTTGTCCTGGGCTTTTCTTTTTTGGGAGGGCCTTTATTACTGATTCAATTTCTGATTTGGGTATGGGTCTGTTTAGGTTTTCTATGTCTTCATGGCTCCATTTCGGAAGGTTGTATGTGTTCAGGAATCTATCCATTTCTTCTAGGTTTCCCAATTTGTTGGCATTCAACTCTTTGTAGTAATTTCTGATGACTCATTTTATTTCTGTGGTATCTGGTGTTACATTCCCTTTTACATCTTTAATTTTATTGATTTGGGTTTTTTCTCTCCTATTTTGCTTAGTTTGGTCAATGGCATGTCAATTTTGTTTATTTTTTCAAAAAAATCTGTTTTGCAGATCTTTTGTAATGATTTTGGATTCAGTTTTGTTGATCTCTTCTCTAATTTAATTATTTCTCTTCTGCTAGTTATTGGTTCTATTTGCTGTAGTTTTTCTAGATCCTTGAGTTGCATTGATAGCTCATTTATTTGGAAACTTTCCAGTTTCTTGATGCATGCACCTATTGCTATAAACTTTCCTCTTAACACTGCGTTTACTGTATCCTCTAAGTTTTGATATGTTGTATTGTTACCTTTATTTGCTTCCAGAAAGCTTTTGACTTCTCTTTTCATATCTTCTGTGACCCACTGTTCATTCAGGAGTTTGTTGTTAATCTCCATGTGTTTGCATATGCTGTAGGGATTCCTGAGTTGCTGATTTCCAGCTTTATTCCATTGTAGCCTGAGAATATGCATGGTATGATTTTGATTTTTTTTGAATTTGCTAAAACTTGCTTTATGGCCCAATATGTGGTCAATCCTAGAGAAAGTTCCATGCATTGCTGAGAAGAATGTGTATTCTGCAACTGTAGGATGAGAAATTCTGTTAGGTCCAATTGGTCTATAGTATCGATTAATCTGCTGTTCCCTTGTTGATTTTCTGTCTGGTTGATCTGTCCATTGCTGAAAGTGGAGTATTGAAGTCCCCCAATACTATTGTATTTGAGTCCAAGTATCCCTTTAAGTCCCTTAACATATCTTTTAAATAGTCCAGTGCCCTGTAATTAGGTGCATATACGTTTATAACAGTTAAATCTTCCTGTTGAATTGATCCTTTAATCATTATAGTGCCCTTCTTTGTCTATTTTTAAAGTTTTTGTGTTAAAGACTATTTTGTCAGATATTAATGTGACTACGCCAGCTCTTTTTTTGGCATATAATATCTTTTTCCAACCTTTCACTTTCAGTCTGCATGCACCTTTGTTGGAAAGATGTGTTTCATGTAAGCAGCAGATAGATGAATATTGTTTTTTAATCCAATCAGCCAGTCTGTGTCCTTTAACTGGGGAATTGAGGCCATTTACATTCAATGTGTCTATTGATAAATAGTGACTTTGCCCTACCATTTTTCCAAAGATATTTCTAATTTATACTTTGAATTTCCTGTGATTTTTTACTGAAAGATTTTCTTCCTTTACCTTCATTCATATTGATGACCGTGTTTCTGTGTTTCTGTGTATAACACATCTTTAAGCATCTTTTGCAGGGCTGGAAAAGTGGTGACAAATTCAATTTCTGTTTGCTATGAATGGTCTTTATTTCACCTTCATTCACAAATTGGAGCTTCGCAGGATACAATATTCTGGGCTGGCAGTTTTTCTCTCTTAATACTTGGGCTATATCTTGCCATTCCCTCCTAGCCTGTAGGGTTTCTGATGAGAAGTCTTCTGTGAGTCTGATTGGAGATCCTCTGAAATTAATCTGGTGTTTCTTTCTTGCACATTTTAGAATCTTTTCTTAATGTTTCACTGTGGTTAGTTTGATTACAATGTGTTGTGGTGAGGATCATTTCTGGTCATGTCTTATTGGGAGCTCTGTGTGCTTCCTGTACTTGGACATCTCTTTCCTTCTCCAAACCCGGGAAGTTTTCTGCTAGTATCTCACTAAAAAGGCCTTCTAATCCTTTCTCTCTCTCCATGCCTTCAGGAACTCCTAGAACCTGAATGTTGGGTTTTTTAATAGTATCCTGTAGATTCCCAACAATATTTTTTTAGATTTCTAATTTCCTCTTCTTTTCTTTGGTTTGACTGTATCCTTTCCTGTGCTCTGTCTTCTAAGGCTGATATTCTCTCTTCTGCCTCACTTAATCTGTTTTTAAGGCTCTCAACTGCATTTTTATTTGTTCTATTGAATTCTTCATTTCATTTTGATTCCTTCTGAAGATTTCATTTTTATGAGAGAGATTTTCTGTCATGTCCTACATGGATTTCAGTAGTTCATGTGTTTGCTTTTGATTACTTCTAAGTATTCTTATCATCATTTTTTTGAGTTCCATTTCTTGCATTTCTTCTATCTCATCGTCTTCATAATCTTGTATTGAAGTGTCATGTTTTTTGGGAGTGTCACATTGTCTTCCTTATTCTTGTTTCTTGGATTGTTGCATTTGTTGTTCGGCATTTGTTGAGATACTTGTTGTTTTCTTCTTTTTTTTTCCTGCTGTGGCAGCTTTTATCATTGTACTATGACTCTGTAGATAAGTGTACTGTCTGCCTTCACTGATTCACTAGAGGCTTGTGGTGTGTGTGACCAGAGAGCTCTGTTCAGTTCTTCAGGGTTAAAGGCGTGCCTAATGTGACACACCCAGGTTTGATGTGGTAAATCTCTCTCGTTTTTTTTTTTAATCATAAGGGAAGGAATTCCACTCAGCTGAGCTCTTCTCCGCAATGGTAATCAGTGCTTTACTGCTATCCCCAATGGGTATAATATTTGTCTGTTGCGTCCCAAGGACCACACAAAGCATCTGTGCAGTCCTCAGTGTAAGCTCAGATTCCGCTGCAATGTCTCTCACCGAGTAACCAAGACCACCCGAGCTTGTGGCATCTCCCACCGAGACTACTCAAAGTCTCAGCCACACAGTGAGTTCTCCCACACACCCTTAGTTTAGTTTAGTTTTTTTTTTTTCAGTCTCAGTTCAGAAGCTTCACACAGTCACAAGTTCCTAGCTGCCTGTTCTTTCTCCCCATCAGAGTCAGGATTCTCCATTCAGCTGATTGCCAGGCACAGACATGAGCTGGCGCAGCTGTTACATATGTCCAAAATGGCACCTGCTCTATCGGCTTGAATGCCTTTTTAAGGTGATTGGAGAGAGAGAAACGTATCTGTAACATCCCTTTTATTTTTTCTCTTCTCTAGTTACACTGGTGCACTTTTCCCCATGGGGCTTCAATCCTCATTTCCTCTAGGCTCTTCCTACTGCTTTCCCACCAGTGTCTCGGGCTACTGCGGTTTTGTCTCACTTCACTTCCCAGCGCTGATCCATGTAGGTCCACCATGTCCCTCTAATTTTGGAAGAGTTTTCTCTGCCATTATTTTTCCCCCCTAACTCTTCCCTGAGACTAAACTATCTCCACTTTTATTAAAGTATCTTCTCCTGGACTAGATCAGTAAGCACCCTCCCTATTCCACCATCTTGGAACTGCTACATTTATATGCATATTAACAAAGTAAGTTATTATGAAATATTGGAGGGAGAGTCATGTCCTTCATAAGTATTCCAAAATACAAGGTTTCACTCTTTCTACATTCTGATATAGTTCTTGGAATAAAATGACAATCTTCTCATCAGTCAGGGATTTCTTTTTCTTTCACTTCATGCTTACCTGAAATCAAAGTTTCAAGTTGCAGTTTCGCAAGGATTTCTGGAGGAATTATCAAGGATACCTTAAGAGTTTTTTACAAAGGCCTTTAGCATATTCTCTTGACTTTTGATGTAATTAGTTTTGAGGAAATTGACTCATGGATGCATGCTGATATCATCTCTATATTTCTGACACCCAAGAAGTACAACCTGAGAGTGCAACTTAAGAGAATTTCCTGGACTGCTTTTTTTTCCCAGAAGCAGATGATTTTATGGAGCTTGACTGTTGAGAGGTATCAGTAGAACAAAGTGTAATTTTGTAGACATGAGTTAAATCATTCACAAAAATCTAATGCTCTGAGAACATTATGGCCTTGTTCTTATTAATCTGTTTATTAATGGGTATATAATGAAACCCTTTTCTTCTTTTACTTTCAATTTACCAGGCTATCATTGTTCCAGCTGTACTTTAAACTGTAGTTTAAATACCTGCTTATATACCGACTAAACTAGACCTTCCTGTACTATTTTTAGTTCTACAATGATTAGCATACTGTTTAGAGTAGTATTGGAAAAATATAAAAAGAGGAACTCTTTCTTCCAACTAAGTTAAAGTTACAAGGGCCTGATTCACCCTCCTTCCTGAAACAACTAAAAAATTGACAAAATACATGAAAGAACAATTTGCAAGAAAATTGCCACAGAAAGAAAGGAATACAAGAGAACATGTCAATCACATTCAGAGAATTTCCAAGCTGTAACACAGAGAGAGGATGCTAGGCAGAGCACACAGACTCACTGAGTTGGCACAAGGGCGCTGAGAATCTGAAGAGAACAAAGTGGCCTAGAGTTGGCAGGTGAGGTCAGCAAAAAGGCTAGAGCTGCAAGGAGAATGAATTCCAGAGAAATGCAAAAGTTTTCCCATTGAGTATCTAATCAGTACATATGTGTGGGAACATCAACTGAGAACAGGGAAAGAAATGATTGAAAGGATTAGAGTGAAAAGTGTTCTTACAGGGCCAGAAATAGTGCTACCACCTCAGGATTCATGCTATTCTTTGTATATAGTACACAGGTCTAATCTCAGTAACAGTAACAGTTCTAAATTGACCACTGTTCCAGACCAACCTACAGAAGCCTTTAAGCAGGAACTGAAATGAGCAAACTGCTTCTAAGGAACTTTATCCTAGAAAAATGTTAAAGAAGATTTTATAGGAATACAAAAATATCCAGAACCAGCAAGGTAAAATTCACGATGTATGATATACAATCAAAAAATCACTGAGCATGCAAAGAAGGAAGAAAATAAGATTATATTCCTGTTTATCATAGGACCAAAAAACAATATACTTAGAAATAAATTTAAAAAAGGAAATACAAAAAAAGTTATTATTAAAATGACAAAGCATTAAGGGCTGGCGCCGTGGCTCACTTGACTAATCCCCTGCCTGCGGTGCCGGCATCCCATATGGGTGCCGGGTTCTAGTCCTGGCTGCTCCTCTTCCAGTCCAGCTCTCTGCTGTGGCCCTAGAAGGCAGTGGAGGATGACCCAAGTGCTTGGGCGCCTGCACCCGCGTGGGAGACCAGAAAGAAGCACCTGGCTCCTGGCTTTGGATAGGCACAGGGCCAGCCGTAGTGGCCATTTGGGGAGTGAACCAACGGAAGGAAGACCTTTGTCTCTCTATCTCACTAACTCTATCTGTCAAATAAAAAAAAATCATGGATAGGAATCCCATCCTCTTTCAAAAAATAAAAAAAAAAATTACAAAGCATTGTTGAAAGAAATTAAAGGAGACCTAAATGAATAGACATCCATGTTCTTGGATAAAAAGTATTAATATAATTAGCATATAAATACTTCCCAAATTGATGTATAGATTCTATACAATCACAAAGTCTGAGCTGACTTCTTTGCAAAAACTGAAGCGTTGAGGCCGGTTCTGTGGCATAGTGGGTAGGCTGCCGCCTGCAGTGCCAGCATCCCTTATGGGTGCCGGTTTAAGTCTTGGCTACTCTACTTCTGATCCAGCTCCCTGCTAATGCACCAAGGAAGACAGCAGAGGATGGTCCAAGTGCCTGGGTCCCTGAACCCACATGAGAGAACTTCAGGAAATTCCTGGCTTTGGCCTGGCCATTGTGGCCATTTTGGGAGTGAACCAGCAGGTGGAAGACTGACCTCTCTGCCTCTGTCTCTCCCTCTCTGTGACTCTGTCTTTCAAATAAAATAAATCTAAAAAAAACCTGAAGAGCTGATCATAAAATGTATAGGAAATTGAGGGAGACTAGCATAGCCAAAAACAATCTTGAAAAAGAATACCAGTGTTGGTATAGACATATTTTGTGATTCCAAAACTTAATATAGAACAACAAAAGACAGTGTTGTACTGGCAAAAAGATATATATACAGATCCACTAAATAGAATTGCGGGTCTAGAAATATACCCTCATGTTTATGGTCAATTGATTTTTACAAAGTTTCCAAGATAATACAATGGGGGGGAATAGTTTTCAATAAATATTGCTAGGATGATTGGATATCTACATGTAAAAGAAAGAAGGACATCCTCCTTACTCCTAACAAAAATTAACCAATCAAAATTGATCATAAACCTAAATTAAGCACTAACACTATAAAACTTTTAAAAGGAAATATTGAAATAAATCTTCATAACCTTGGGTTACACAAAGACTTCTTTGATATAACAAAAGCACATCCAACAGAAGGAAACATAGATAAAACTGACATTGTCAAAATATAAACCTTTGTGCTTTAAGTAAGACAATTAGGAACAGGTATTTAGTGCAATTGTTAACACTCTGCTGTTGAGATTCTTGCATCCTATGTCAGAGTGCCTGAGCTTGATCCCTGGCACTGGCTTCTGCTTCTGGCTTCCTATTAATGCATACCCTAGGAGGCAGCAGTTGATAAGCAGTTGGGCCCCTGCAACCCATGTGGGAGATGTAGGTTGAGCTCTACGCTCTTGGCTTCAGCCTGCCAAGTCCTGCCTGTTGTAGGCATTTGGGGAGTGAACCAGCAGATGGAAGACCCCTTCATCCTGTGTGTCTCTCAAATGAATAAAATGAATAAATATTTTTAAAAAACTTAAAGAACATCAAGGAAATGAAAAGACTCACAAATGGGAGAAAAGATTTTCAAA
This sequence comes from Oryctolagus cuniculus, assembly GCF_964237555.1. Classification (NCBI taxonomy): domain Eukaryota; kingdom Metazoa; phylum Chordata; class Mammalia; order Lagomorpha; family Leporidae; genus Oryctolagus; species Oryctolagus cuniculus. The sequence goes on along the minus strand of NC_091453.1, from coordinate 29,057,057 downwards.
TTACATATCTGATAATAAATTTTCATCCAGAATGTATAAAGTATACTTACCATCAGTTATAAAAATGCAAATAACTTGGGGCCAGCATTGTGGTGCTGCAGGTTAAACATCCCATATGGCTGCTGGTCCACGTCCTGGCTGCTCCACTTGTGATCCAGCTCCCTGCTATTGTGACTAGAAAAGCAGAAGAAGATAACCTAAGTACTTAGGACCCTGCCACCCATGTAGGAGAACTGGATAGATGGAGTTCCTGGCTCCTGTCTTTGGCCTGGCAGAACACCAACCATTGAGGTAATTTCTGGAGTGAACCAGCATATTCTCTCTCTCTCTCTCTCTCTCTCTCTCTCTCTCTCTCTCCAACTCTGCCTTTCAAATAGATAAATCTTTATTAAAAAGACAAATAATTCCATTTAAAAATACACAAATGATATGAGCATACAGTTTTCCAAGAATTTATACAATAAATACATGAAAAGATCTTCAACATTATTAATCATTAGGAAAATGCAAATTGGAACCTTTTTATACCCACTAAGATGTCTATAAAAAAAGGTACTACTCATCTAGAAGAGGATGTTTACAAATTGGGAAACTTTGTACATTGTGGTGGAATGAGAAGGCCATGCCAAGGTGGCCGCTGGCAAGTGAGCGTCAGTTATTCAGGGATGGCTTTGAATCCCACCTGGCAACGGGGCCTGCCTGGCAACAGGCTGTGATTGGATGGCTTTGAATCCCACCTGGCAATGGAGCCTGCCTGGCAACGGGCTGTGTTTGGATGGCTTTGGGAACTGCCTGGCAACAGGCTGTGATTGGTTGGGGCATAGACCGCCCCTTGACCGAATTGGCTGGTCTTGGCTATATAAGATGTTGTACCAACTGAAATAAACGAGTCTGCGGGCTGCTTGCCTCAAGCCCGCTTTCACCCGACTCCCGGGGTCTGTGTGGTGACTCCGCACCTCTTGCCCCCACCATGCTCCTCCTCTCAGAAATGAATCCACTGCAACATTGTTGAGAAATCAACTGCAACAGTACATTGCTGTTGAGTATGTAAAATGATACAGCCACTTTGGAAAACAAAAGTTCTTCAAAGTGTCCAAAGCAGAGTTCCCTTATGATGCAGCAATTATTTTCCTATGTAAATACACAAAAAAATGAGAACATACTTCTCTCTGTCTCTATCTCTCACTGTCTATAACTCTACCTCTCAAATTAAAAAAAAAGAGAACATATATCTACGTAAAAACTTAAGCACAAATGTTCATAATAGCATTTTTCATAGTAGCCCGAAAAACAGCACAAACATATAACAAGTAAAAAGTCAAAAGGTCCTAGTTGAACCAAAATAAAGTTATCTTTCCATTCCATTTTCCACAATCTTTTTAATGTACCTTCATACATGGTCTTTTATACCTAGCCTGTTTCATTTAGCATGTTTTCCAAGTTCATCCAGATATCATAGATCACTAGTTTTCTCCTTTTTGTCACTGAATGACAATCCACTGCAAGGCTATACAGTATTTGATTTTGCCTTTCATTACTTGTTAAACTCATTATTAAATGGAACACTAAGCTTTTGACTGTAATGTAAATTAAAAGTTTGTTATCTCAGAACCAAATGAAGGAAGGAAGGAATGGAATGAAGGCAGGAGGGGAGAGAGGGAGAGAAGAAAGGAATATCATTATAGTCTTAGAATTGTATCTATGAATTATATTGAATCTGTTAACTGAAAAAAATCTAAAGATTAAAAACTAATTTTTAGAAATAGAGAAAAATGGAATCAAAAACTATTCAATTGGGGGAGGGGCTTTTAGTTCAGCCATTAAGATATGCCCACATCCCATGTCAGAGAGCTTGGATTTGAGTCCTGGCCCTGCACCCAGTTCTGCTTCCTGCTCATGCATACCCTGGGAGCCAGCTCAAGTGCTTGGGTTCCTGCCACCCAAGTGGGGAATGTAGATTGAATTAATAATTTCTGGGTATTTGAGGAATTAACCAGCAGATGGGAGATCTCTCTTCCTCTCTGTCTCTGTCTTTTTGCTTCTCAAATAAAAAGTATTAACTTTAGAAATACTCAGTTGGGCTTCTACTTTGGGAAGATCAGAGATACACTTTTCTCTATTCCTTCCACTAAATATAACCAGAAACGCTGGACATTTCATAGAAAACAGACATAAGAATGCTCTGAAAGGTAGAATGAAGTCACATCAGTCAGAGACTTCAAGACAAATGGAATGAGGCAGTGATGAAATTTTTGTATGACTCATATTTCCCAGACTAGATGCTGGAGAAGCCAGCAATCCAAAAACACCAAGGGGCAAAGACAGAAGCCCCAAGAAAAGCCTGCTTACTCTAGTCTAAAGACGAGGAAAGGGGCAGCCTGGAAAGATAGAAAATATTTAGAAAATAGTTGCCCCATCAAACAGCATAGAAAATATATATCCCAACCTCTAATACTGCCAGAAATGGCCCCATGAGGAAGCATACCGTTCTACTCATGTTAGATTCTTCAGTTTGTCCCTGTGTCTTCAGAGAGAATTATATTCCTTTCCTCTGGGTATATAGGGGATACATGATGAATGAAGTATTAAGAACTATTTCAGCAGAAGCTCAGAAAATATTCCCTAGGTTTTTGCTTTAACTTTTTTTAAAAAAATTGAGAGGCAGAGGGAAAGAGAGTGCGAGCTACCATCTGCTGGTTCACGCCCTAAAGGCCTGCAACAGCCAGGGCTGAGTTGAAGCTGGCAACTGGGAATGCAATCCAGGTCTCCCACATGGGTGACAGGAACCCAACCATTTGAACCATCACTGCTGCCTCTCAGCGTCTGCATTGGCAGGAAGCTTGAGTTAGGAGGTAGAAGTGGGAACTGAGCCCAGGCACTTTAATGTGGAATGTGGGCTTGTTAACCACTAGCCTGCTTCAGGGAGAAGGTCAGGGGGAAGTTTTGAGAGACCTTCCTGCTTCTGATGCTTCCTCAGATGTCAAGGTTCCATATTTGAGGTTGTGTGTCCTGAACCCCATCAACATTATCACACTTATGGGAGTGGGGAAAAAAGATGATTTAATAACTTTGGAAAATAGTGATTTGACTGTAACGATAAAGGAAAAATTTATATTTACAAACACGATGATTTAATTGCTAAATGTACTTAGGGAATATGGATTACAAATTCTGAAACTACTATACATGAACATTACAGTGAAGAAATCGATGTATTGTAGAAGACAGGTCAACATAATATGGACCATGAGCCAAATTTAGCTTATTTTTATACAGTCCATGAAGAATTTTTTCATTTTTAAATGGCTGATTTTTTTTTTAATTTTGACTCCTGAATATGATAAGAAATTCACAGCTAAGAACTTGGAGTAGAGACTCTATGGACCACAAATCTTAAATATTTACTATCTGGCCTTTTCAGGTAAAGTATGTAGTTGATAATGAGAGCCAGATTTCTCACTCTCAGAGAAAGAAGTTAGAAATAAGGAAAAGAGTAAGGCTCTAATAAGACTCATAGTGTTTGATTAGAGTTAGAAATATCAATGTGAATTCATGTTCACTTTAATATACATATATAAGGAATCTTCAAAATGTAGATCTTCAAAAGGTAGATATATGTATGTATATGTGGCTTATGTATGTATATGTAACTTGCTAGCTTTGTCTACTGAGAGAGTGGTATTGTATTAATTTGGCCTATTCTGCATTTTTACTCTCTGTATTAAATACAAAATATGTTTGATCAAGAAACTTAATGCATTTAGCACAGAAATACGAGTAGTCCTTTTCTAACAAAACAGATCTTTTAAGGTAGTTCGGGTCAAAGTTGGGATCTGAGAAAGAAAAAATATACCCAGACATGGTCTAATAAAAACGTTTTAACACACTTCAAATTCTTTTGGAAAATAATTAGCGTTGCTAATAAAATGCTTGGATAATTATCTGATAAAGCTAAATGAGATTCACAGCTGCTGGGAAGTTTTTCATCTTACCTTTCCATATCAGTTCATCAGTCAGGAGGGTAAAGATCTTTAACCAGAAATTTACTAATGTTCATTTGCTTATATTCTTGATGTGTTCTGTTAAACAGTGATTACCTAGTCCTGATTTTTTCTTCTACAAGTATCTTTGAGAGACCTCTTTAAATTGACTTGCTTGGAATTTTAGAAGTAGTATGATACAAAATTGTTACATATTCATAAACTTAAATAATTTTCCAAGCACTGGAGATTTGTCAAAGGGCAGTCAAGGAAGAGAGAATACGTTTTTATAAAATACAAGACCTCGGGGCCAGCGCTGTGGTGCAGCGGGTTAATGCCCTGGCCTGAGGTGCGGGCATCCCATATGGGCATTGAATCTAGTCCCGGCTGCTCCTCTTCCAATCCATCTCTCTGCTATGGCCTGGGAAAGCAATAGAAGATGGCCCAAGTCCTTGGGCGCCTGCACCCACGTGGGAGACTTGGAAGAAGCTCCTGGCTCCTGGCTTCAGATGGGCACAGCTCCGGCCCTTGAGGCCATCTGGGGAGTGAACCAGCAGATGGAAGACCTCTCTCTCTGTGACTCTTTCAAATAAATAAAATAAATCTTTAAAAAAATACAAAACCTCAGTATATCAACATGTCAATATATACACCACCATTCCACTGTCCCCATGCACTCACTTCCCAGCAGAAAATCTTTTCCTTCTCTGACTCTCGTACTTAGAGTTTTTCATGGACAGAGATCATCCCTCCTGAGTTCACATGTTCTCTGGGATGCAAATTAGTTCTTGTACATATCCCCAGGGAAGCCAAATGGCTGCTGTTCCTTTGCTGAATGCATGTATTTTGCATATATAGTGCAGATTGTTAAGATTCTTATATGTGCCTCATCACGGAAGAAACACTGAAATAGCACATTTCCTAAGATTTTTCTTCCTTTCATTCATACAGGCTTTTCAGGTATTGTCCTATTCAAAGGGAGGTGGAAACAGGAAATCTTCCTTGCAGCAGTCAAATCTCCTTGCTGGAGTTCCTTGACTATTCAGAATTACAAAGGATACCAACATACTTCTACTTTTTATTCTGTTCTTCTGAGAAGTTTTAAGGGTTTATCCTCTTTATCCTAGTGCCCCAAATAACACTTAGATTTTATTAGCAGACAGTAAGATTTTTAGACAGATTTTAAAAGTTTGCCACAATAATAGAAAAAAATAAAAAAGAACACCCTAATGATAGCTGATAGAGGCAACAGAAAATACATTATGGGATACTTCACCAATTTCATTAATTTACTCATTTAATATCTGTCAACTACTGCTCTGTGACAGTACTCTGTGAGGATTCCAGGAACAAAATGGTCCTGGTCCCTACCCTTAAAATAGTTAGGACCCAATTGTACAATCCTAAATTGAAAAGCACATATAATACTAATATGAAATGTTTGATAAATTTTATCAGTATGAAATCAACAGAACTGTTTCTCTGGGTCAAATTTTGTACAAATACATCATAACCGTACAGGATAAAAAGTACTATCTTTTCCTTATCCATTGCTAGGTTCAGTGCTGACATTCCTATAACATAAGATAGATTTGCAAGACAAAAGCTTTTATTTTATAAAAGTTTTATATGGCATAGGGGTGTTCAGAAATGAAAACTCAAAAACCCAAGGAAAGCTTAGTATTTTGTGCTTATGTTTGAGGAAGACTGCAAAGTCATGTAGAAATATTGAATAAAAAGGGAGTGGTCTAATGGTAATAAACCTGGGTGAACACAGTAAGGCCTGTCTGATCAGATACTCTTCTCTGTCTCTGTATGACATTCCTTCTCTCTGGATAGGAGGCATGACACCTACCATATGAGGGTCTTCAGGGGAGAAGGGAGGAGGTCAAAGAGTAAATTTCATAGGTTCTATGGTTTGCTTTGTGGGAGAGGAATTCTAGTTTCCATGACCCACTTTGCGGGGAGAAAAGGGAAATAGGGGAAGATCAGAGAGATTTTTTTGCTTCTGTAGCCCTCCTGTTCTCATTCAGTTCAAAGTACTAAAAATTGCCCAGGTGCCATACTATAGGGTATACATTCTGAGCTCTGACACTGTCACTAACAAACAGATCATTATCCAAATACCTAGCCACTGTCCTATCTCCCAAATAATACGAAGATGAAAGGTAGCTTCAAAATTATACTTATCTAGAAGTATTCTCAGAAGTAATCATCATAATAAAAGTCAGGGTTTCCAAGTCACACTCTCCTTAGTATAAATAGGAGATCAGGATAATGTAGCCGGTCAGGAATTAAGACTCACCATCTTGCTAAAAATATTTTAAAATACAAAGTTTAGAATTCATAAAAAGTATTAAATAACTGACATGTAGGAAACTATCAGGACAAAATCCAAGTGACACAGAAAGACAGAGGGATAGAAAAACGCTATAGTCAATGATGTCCTGAGGACATTGGCCAAGTATAGCAGACTACATCCTAGTAGGACTTAGGGAAAATGAAGTCCAAGATCTCCCCAAGTATAAAAGTATGATAAGAAACTTCTTTGTACTGTAAACTCATGGCCTCAAATAATTGTACCAAGAAGAAAGACTGAACCAGGGCTGGTGTTGTGGTACAGCAAGTTCAGCCACTGCTTTTGATGCCAGCATCCCATATTGGAGCACTGGTTAAAATATTGATGCAATGGTTCTGATCCAGCTCCCTGATAATGTGCCTGAGAGGCAGTGGAAGATGGCCCAAGTGCTTGGGGCCCTTCATCCATGTAAGAGACCTGGAAGAAGCTCCTGGCTTCAGCCTGGTCCAGCCTGGCTGTTGTAGCCATCTGGGGAGTGAACTAGCAGATGGAAGGTCCCTCAATTTCTCTCTCTCTCTCTCTCTCTCTCTCCCTCTCTCTCTTTCTCTCTTTCTCTCTTTCTCTCTTTCTCTCTTTCTCTCTTTCTCTCTCCCTCTCTCCCTCCCTCCCTTTGCCTTTCAAGGAAGTCTTTTTTAAGAAAAGAAAATATGTTGGTTTAAATGAGGATGAGACCTTGGTAATATCAAACTTACTGTGGTCTACTTAAGAAGTACTAAAAAAAAAGAGTTGTAACCCTAGGGTAGAAAAGACAAAGGTAGAAAATTAAATATCTAAATGATGATTTCAGGAGGTTAGTAAAAAGCCAAATAAACCTAAAGAACTTAAGAGTGCAATGATGTAGAGAAGAAATTTAAAAGATGGAGAAGACAACCATGATATAAATATGATCAATAATAGAAGTTGGTCCTTTGAAAAGGCTAGTACATTTGAGAAACTTTGCACTAAAAAAAATGGGAAAAATGATGAAAGACACAAATAATATGAGGAATGAAAAAACACTACCTACCTAATGTATGGGCATTAAAAGGTAAAAGGAACTTATGGGTATTTTTACAACCAAAATTGGAAAATCTAGCTAAGCTATATAAATTCTTGTGGAAAATATAGAATCAGCTGGTTTAGGCTAAGTATGACATTATAAGTTGAAGTTATAGCAGTTCCAAAATCTCAGAGGTTTAACACAGCATAAATTTCTCATTTGTAACCTCTGTCCCTCATATCGCTCAGAGACTCAAGCTAAGACTCCCATTTATTCAGAGAAGAAAAATTCTGCAGTCTTACATTGGTTATTAAATGTTGCTGATTGAACAACACTTGTTGCTTCCGTTCATATTTCATTGGCCCAGGCAAGGTAGAGAATCACATCTAACTTTGAGGACTCGGGGACAGTTGCAGTGCTATCAGAAGCCTGAAAGGAGGAGAACTGGAATATTTATTAACAGCTGTAAATACTACCACTCAACAACAAAAAAACAACAAATCCATCCAGTTAAGAAGTGCACAAAGGACCTGAATAAACAGTTTGCAAAATAAATAATAACAAATATATGAATAAATGTGCAATATCACTATCTATTAGGAAAATGCAAATCAAAACTACAAATATCACCTCACCCCTGTTAGAATGGCTATTATCAAAAAGACAGATAGTAACAAATGCTAGTAAGGATGCAGAGAATAGGAAACTCTTACTGTTGGTGGGAATGAAAACTAGTATAGCCACAATGAAAAAACAGGATGAAGATTTCTTTTAAAACTAGAATTAGAACTGCTATATGATCCACTAATCCCACCACTGGGTATACACCCCAAAGACATGAACATATTATATCAAAGTGATACCTGTTCCACCTATGTTTATATCAGCACTGTTCACAATAGCCAAGGTATGGAATCAATCAAGGTGTCCATCATCAGATGAATGGATAAAAAAATGTGTTGTATATACTCAACGAAATGCTATTCAGACTTGAAAAGAATGAAGTCCTGTTTGTTTGTTTGTTTTTGACAGGCAGAGTGGACAGTGAGAGAGAGAGACAGAGAGAAAGGTCTTCCTTTGCCATTGGTTCAGCCTCCAAGGGCCGCTGCGGCCAGCACACTGCAGCCGGTGCACTGCGCTGATCCGAAGCCAGGAGCCAGGTGCTTCTCCTGGTCTCCCATGCGGGTGCAGAGCTCAAGGACTTGGACCATCCTCCACTGCACTCCCGAGCCACAGCAGAGAGCTGGCCTGGAAGAGGGGCAACTGGGACAGAATCTGGCGCCCCGACCGGGACTAGAACCCGGTGTGCCGGCACTGCAGGCGGAGGATTAGCCTAGTGAACCACGGCGCTAGCCGAAGTCCTGTTATTTGCAGCAAAATAGATGGAACTGGAGGACATCTTGTTAAGTGAAATAAGCCAGACACAGAAAGACAAATATTGCGTGTTCTCCCCTATATGTAAGAGCTAAAATTAAAAAAACAAAACAAAACAGACTGTTGATTACTAGAGCCTGGATGAGGGGGAATATAGGAGATTTCAATGAGGGGTACCAAATCAGAGTTACATTGAAGGAATAAATTCCTAGAGTTACAACATCATAGTAGGGAGACTATAGTTTACAACCTGGTAGATACTGTACCAAACAGTAGAAGAAAGACATTTCAAGCCTTCATTCATATATTAATATTAAAAAAGGGGAAATGTTGATTATCCTGTTTTGATCAGTACACACTGTATACATGTATTGAAGTATCATACTATAGACCATACATATAATTATTAAATAAATATGTAAAAAATGAAAACCCAAAGATCCAGGGAAAACTGTCCATTTAAATATTTAGGTTTGATGAAGGATAGACAACTATATAGATATGTGATTAGACAAAAAGGAGTATGACCTGGGGCTGGGGTTATGACACAGTGGGTTAAGCCAATGCTTGTGATGCCGGCATCCCATTATCAGAATGCCAGTTCAGCTTCTCACCTGCTCCGCTTCTGATCCAGCTTCCTTATAATATGCCTGGAAAAGCAGCAGATAATGGCCCAAATACTTGGGTCCCTGCCACCTATAGTTCTTGGCTCCTGGCTTCAACCTGGACAGCCATGTGGGGAAATGAACCACTAGATGGACGATCTCTATCTCTCTCTGTGTCACACTGTATTTCAAAGAAAGAAAGAAATCTTTAAGAAAAAAAGAATGTGACCTAATTGTAATAGCCTCAGATTGGAAACCCATGAAGTCCTATCTGTGTGGCTTCTTCTTAACCTACGTGACATGACTTCTTGCAACCACCTTCTGGAGTGGGAGTCTTACGATCTACCATACCATAAAGTAGGGTAGAGAATTTCTTGATTTCCAGCCCTTACATGGAAAGGTAGGGAAGATTAGAGTAATATTTCTAGGTTGTATGGCTGGCTTTAATGGAGATGATTCCACTTTCTTTGAACTGCCTCAGATAAGAGGGATTCATGTTTCTATGGCCTGACTTGGGGGAGAAAGGGAAGCTAGATAAAGAAGAGCAGGAGAAAGTGAGAGACATTGCTTCTGTGGCCCTTCCTATGTCCTTCAGTTTAAAGTATTCAGCATGCCTAAGTGTTATACTTTGGGGTATTGTTTTTCAAGCCTCATGTCTGGTAAAACCTTGATGTCCAAAACCATTTGTAGGCAATGCAAATAATTATAATTAAAAGATAATCTCATTCATGAATATAGATGCAAAGATGCTAGGTAAAATATAAAACCCAGACCAGCAATATTTCAAAAAGAAGATTTATCATGTTAAGGTGACAGTATTCCAGGTACACAAAGATGATAAAACCACAATGAGGTTTCACCTCACCCCGGTTAGAATGGCTCACATGCAGAAATCTACCAACAACAGATGCTGGCGAGGATGTGGGGAAAAAGGGACACTAACCCACTGTTGGTGGGAATGCAAACTGGTCAAGCCACTATGGAAGTCAGTCTGGAGATTCCTCAGAAACCTGAAGATAACCCTACCGTTCGACCCAGCCATCCCACTCCTTGGAATTTACCCAAAGGAATTTAAATTGGCAAACAAAAAAGAGGTCTGCACCCTAATGTTTATTGCAGCTCAATTCACAATAGCTAAGACCTGGAACCAACCTAAATGCCCATCAACGATAGACTGGATAAAGAAATTATGGGATATGTACTCTTTAGAATACTATACCGCAGTAAGAAACAACGAAATCCAGTCATTTGCAACAAAATGGAGGAATCTGGAACACATCATGCTGAGTGAAATAAGCCAGTCCCAAAGGGACAAATACCATATGTTTTCCCTGATCAGTGACGACTGACTGAACACCAAGAGGGAAACCTGTTGGAGTGAGGTGGACACTATGGGAAATGGTGGCTTGATCAGCATAGCCCTGACTGTTAATGAACAACTAAATACATTATCCCTCTTAGTAGTTTTTTTTATCTGTTCTACTTAATATGACTGGTTTAGATCTGTAATTGATGCACAGTTATTCTTAAGTGTTGAAAATTAACTGAAATGTGATCCCTGTTGAACATGGTGGTGGGAATGGGAGAGGGAAGAGATGTATAATTTGGGACATGCTCAGGCTGACTTGCCCCAAGTGGTGGAGTTGGAAGCATACCAGGGGATTCCAATTCAATCCCATCGAGGTGGCATGTACCAATGCCATCTCACTGTTCCAGGTGATCAGTTTCAGTTCACAGTTGGTCATGGTGAAGGGACTGGGAGTCAAAGGGAGCACATAGACAAGTCTAGTACCTGCTAACGCTAACTGATGGAGTAAATAAAGGGGAGAGTGATCCAACATGGGAAGTGAGAATCTCAGCAGACTCATAGAATGGCAGATGTCCTAAATAGCACTCTGGCCTCAGAATCAGCCCTAAAGGCATTCGGAGCTGGCTGAAAAGCTCATGAGAGTATTTCAGGCATGGAAAGCCAAGACACTCTGGCAAAAGATCTCTGCGAGTGAGATCCCAGTGGAAAGAACAGGCCATCAAAGAAGGAGGTACCTTTCTCTGAAGGGAGGAGAGAACCTCCACTTTGACTATGAGCTTGTCTAAACAAGATAAGAATCAGAGAACTCAGAGGGCTTCCATAGCCTTGGAAACTCATGACCGGAGCATAGGGAGACTACTGATGCCATAGACAGGAGTGTCAATTGGTAAAGTCAACAACAGGAGTCACTGTGCACTTACTCCTCATGTAGGATCTCTATCCTTAATGTGCTGTACATTGAGATTTAATGCTATAACGAGTACTCAAACAATATATTTCACTTTGTGTTTCTATGGGGGTGCAAACTGTTGAAATCCTTACTTAATGCATACTAAACTGATCCTCTGTAAAAAAAAAAAAAAAAAAAAAAAGAAATTATCAATTCCCAACTTGACTCTCACTGGGATTAAACATGACAATAGGTCTGCTCTGATTTCATCATCATTTTAAAAAATCATCTATTATTTTTCACTTTATGTTTCTGTGTGGGAGCAAACTGTTGAAATCCATACTTAATGTATACTAAGCTGATCTTCTGTATATTAAGATAATCGAAAATGAATCTTGATGTGAATGGAAGGGGAGAGGGAGTGGGAAAGGGGAGGGTTGTGGGTGGGAGGGACGGTACGGGGGGAAAGCCATTGTAATCCATAAGTCGTACTTTGGAAATTTATATGCATTAAATAAAAGTTTAAAAAAAAAAAAAAAAGAAAATCGATTTATGTAACCCTCCACATTGACAGATTAAGGAGATACACACACACACACACACACACACACACACACACAGAGTATATATAATGACATCAGTAAATTCAGAAAAGAAAATAAAAACCTAATGAGATTCAACATCCATTCATTATTCCTTTAAAATACACATCCAGATAAGAGCAAACCTAAAGAAGTCATCATACTTAACGGTAAATTGTTCCAGCTTTCTCCTTGGGATCAGGAATAAGACAAGGACATCTATTATCAATGTTTTCATCCTGTATTGTACCTGATGCCATAGTCAGTGAAGTAGAGCAAGAAAAAGAAATAAAAAAATATTAGTGCAGCAAAGGAAGTATTGTATTATCATTTTTCACCGATGACACATTGTGCATTTAGAAAATAATATACAGCTAAATTAATAGATTCAATCAAGACTTTAGAAAGGATATAAATGCATAGAAAAAAGTTGCATTTCTGTTTACCAGCGTGGGGGAGGGAAGACATCTTACTCATATCTGTGTGAATTTTTAGCTGGGACTCCTTTAAAACAAAAGATCAACAAAAGAAAAGCACATATTTGTAGCATTTTTACATGATAAGGGGGATTTCATATGGAAAAGAAGACCCAAAGATGTGGTCAAACCTGAGTAATTTTATGCTTGGTTTGATGAAGAGTGGAGAATTGTGGAGAAATATGATAGGACAAAGGCAGGTATAAGCTAAGGGTAGTAAACTGGGGGAAACTTAGCAAAATCTGTTCAGATTTATCTCTAGGTCTGTCTGTCTTCAGAGATAAGGATGCCCCTTTCCTCCAATTATACAAAGGTGAAGAAGAAAAATAACCGCATAAATTCTTAGTTGGAATGAGCTCCTGTTAAAAAAAAATTAGGGGCCAGTGCTGTGGCATAGTGGGTAAAGCTGCCACCTTCAGTGTCGTCATCTTATGGGCAATTCCACTCCCTGCTAATGCACCTGGTGGAAGATGGTCCAAGTCCTTGGATCCCTGCACCCACTTGGGAGACCTGGATAAAGCTAGTTCCTGGCTTTGGCATGGGCCAGCGCTGGCCATTGTGGCCATTTGGGAAGTAAACCATCAGATGGAAGATTCATTCTCATTCATTGTCTCTCTCTCTCTCTCTGTTTCTGCTTTGCTCTCTCTCTAACTCTGACTTTCAAATAAATAAATCTTTAAAAACAAGTTAACAAGACAAAATAGAAATTTATTAACATGTACATTTCATACCTACAAGGGAAACATCCAGGGAATGTGTAGTTCTCAGAGAGTCAGCTTTTAGTTCTCAAAGAGTCTGGGAATGGCTTGGCTGAGTGATTCTGTCCCAGAGACTTTTACAAAGTTGCAATCAAGGTTTAGCTGGAGCTACAGGTATTTGAGAGTTGCCTGAGGGTAAGGGATCTGCTTAGTTCAATCACATGTCTTTTGTCAGAAGGCTGTAGTTCTCTACCACATGGGCCTCTTCTTAGGGCTGCTCAAGGACATACCTTCCATCAGAACAGATAGTTCAAGTGAGTGAGAGTGAAATACATCAATACAGAAACATCTTTGTCTTTTATAACCTAACTTCATACATATGGGAAAGAACTCCACGAGGGTATGTATACCAAAAGGCGGGGATCCTTTTTGGGTCATCTTAGAGATTGGCTATGCCAAGTGGATATTGTGTGATTGTTTTCACATGAAAGTCTAAAATAGGCAACACTAGTTTGAACCTAGTAAAGGAAAATAGATCAGTGATTGTTCAATGATGAGAGTTACAGATGCATATTCACAAAGGGGTATATAGTGAAAGTTCCTACAGTGATAGAAATGTGCTCTATCTTGATAACTGTGGTTGTTTCCTGGGTCTATACATTTATCAAAATTCACGGAAGTAGACACTTAAAATAGATGCAACTTGCTTATATAAACTATAACTCAAAAAGCTTATTTTTTAAAAAAATAGAAAATGGCATTTAAATGGACAACATTTATAATAATATAAAAATGAAAAGATTCAAGAATATATTTGATAGTCAAATTAGTAATTGGAAAAAGGCAATTTAATATCACAGTATCCATGAGATTAAAAAACACTGAAAATCTGGTCATTCAGGCTGACGATTACATGGAGCAATGGGAATTCCTAAGCACTGCTGGTGGGAGTATAACTTGGCCTAACCACTTTTGAAACAATTCAGCATTCTGTAATAAAACCAAAATTGTATCTTGCTACTGGTGATATACCCAAGAGAAGTACTTTGATGTATGTACCTGAATACAAGAGCGTTTCAGCACTGTTGTTTATGAGTCCAATAACTAGAAACAATCCACATGTACCTCAACAGTAGAATGAATATATAAATTGTGTTGTATCCAGAAAATACTATATAGAAAGACAAATCACAAACATAATGTTGAGCTAAAAAAGACAGTCACAAAATATACTAACGATATGAGTTTATTCACATACGAGTTCAAAAACAAAGCAAAACAAACTATATATAAGTTCACACTTAAATTAAAAAGTGTAAAGCAGAGGCCAGTGCTGTGGCATAATAGGTTAAGCCTCAACTTATGGAGCCATTCCCAACATCCCATATGGGCACAGATTTGTGTCCCTGCTATCCCTTTTTTTTTTTTTTTGACAGGCAGAGTGGACAGTGAGAGAGAGAGACAGAGAGAAAGGTCTTCCTTTTGCCATTGGTTCACCCTCCAATGGCCACCGCAGCCGGCATATCGCGCTGATCCAAAGCCAGGAGCCAGGTACTTCTCCTGGTCTCCCATGGGGTGCAGGGCCCAAGCACTTGGGCCATCCTCCACTGCACTCCCTGGCCACAGCAGGGAGCTGGCCTGGAAGAGGGGCAACCGGGACAGAATCTGGAGCCCCAACCAGGACTAGAACCCGGAGTGCCAGCGCCACAGGCGGAGGATTAGCCTATTGAGCCACAGCGCCGGCCTTATCCCTCTTTTGATCCAGCTCCCTGCTAATGGCCTGGGAAAGCAGCAGAAGATGGCCCAAGTGCCTCGGCTCCTGCCACCCATGTGGGAGACCCGGAAGAAGCACCTGGCTCCTGGCTTCAGATCGGCCCAGCTCCAGCCATTACTGCCATTTGGGGAATGATAACAGCAGATGGAAAACCTCTCTCTCTCTCTCTCTCTACCTCTCAAATAAATACTTAAAGTCTTATTTAAAAGAAAGTCTAAAGCAAATGAGGGTAGTCATTATCACAAATGGCTACCACTGGTGAAAGGGAGAAGAATGCAATGGCAAAAGGGGTTATATTAGGCTTCTGACATACAGGCATTGTTCAATTATTATTTTTAAATATTTTATCTGTTTGAAAGGCAGAGTCACAGAGCAGGAGACAGACAGGTCTTCCATCCACTGGTTCACTCCCCAAATGGCCACAGTGACCAAAGCTAGGCCAGGATGAAGCCAGGAACTAGGAGCCAGGAGCTGCTTCCAGGTCTTCCATATGGGTGCACTTAGGTCATCCTCTTATGCTTTCCCAGGTGCATTAGCAGGGAGCTGGATCAGAAATGACCAGTCTGGTCTAGAACCAGTACCCATATGGGATGCAGGTGTTTTAAGTGGCGGCTTTGCTTAACTGACTATAGCACACCACCAGCTCCTGTCCAATTATTTTTAACATATGTGGTAAAAATAATAGAATTCAAGTATCTTATAATTTTTACATAAATATTTGAGATATAGTTATTCTTTAAACTCTAAGTACTTTTTTAAAAAGATTTTATTTATTTATTAGAGAGATAGAGTTAGACAGAGGGAGAGACAGAAAGGTCTTCCTTCCACCAGTTCACTCCCCAAATGGCTCAACAGCTGGAGCTGCAGTGATCCGAAGCCAGGAGCTTCTTCCAGGTCTCCCATGCGGGTGCAGGGGCCCAAACACTTGGGCCATCTTCCACTGCTTTCCCAGGCCATAGCAGAGAGGTGGATTGGAAGAGGAGCAGCCAGGACTAGAATGGGATGCCAGTGCCGCAGGCGGTGGATTACCCTACTGCGCCACAGCACCAGTCCCAAAGTACTTCTTTTCTATACCTTTCATTCTGTCTCCCTTCATTTTTCTTAGAAGCAGTTAAATTAGGCAATGATTTCTCTCTCCACTGCCATTTTCAAGGTTGTTACTAGCAGTACATGGCTACCAACAGGTGCTGCTCCTGCTGCCACTGGTCTTCCCATGGCGTCTAAGTAGAGGTGGCTGTACCTTGTTGTCATCTCTAAAATCATGGAGGCCTCCTCAATATCCTTGTGAGGGTACAGTACACTAGGGCCCTAAATTTCAAATTGTGATTTGGAGGGTATTTTCTGAATACAACATATTTTATAGTCCAGATTGAAAGGCATGGCTTTAGTTAATTAGATTATAAATTTTGATAGAATGAAAATACAGCACTGAGCATGTCTGGAAGGAATGAAGCAGCAGAGCCATGTTGTTTGCCATCACCAGTAAAGGGACTGGAATTAATATGGTTGATATCTTACCGGACCGATGTCCTTACACATCACCTCTTCATTTCTTCTACACATGAGGCCTTTGGAGCTGGCCTGGAGAACCGAGTCAGGACTGGATTAAGTGACTTCTTCATAATTGTCATATTCTCTCAGAAACCATCCTTGGTAGACTCTGTACGACTCTTTCATCCTCCTAGAAACACTTTCCAAGGAGATAAATCACTGCCTCTTCTGGTTTCCTGTCATACCCAACCATGTGTAATCCTACAATGAAAAGAGAAGCTGAGGACACAGCTTGGGCTCATCTTGCCAAGTTATAGTAAGTCTACTTGGATTCTACAGTGATCGCTTAATGGCGTTTTCAGCCCTTCTGGATTAATCTCCACGATTATAGCAACCCAAAGGGAAGGTTTCTTGGGGGAAAAGGAATCTTGCATTTTGTCTTCAGATTTTGTTAAGGAGTGAGTTGTTGGAGCTCAGAAAACCCTGAAACAGAGGCCTTCCCTTTCATCTTTGTTTCTCTTGAACTATTTCTGCTTTCCTGTACCTCTCCATTCATTCTCCCCAGAGGCAAGTCATGGAAACTAGAATTTCTCCAAGGCAGGTTACGGAAACCAGAACCCCTTTTCCTTAAAGCCATTAATAAAATCTTAACTTCTTGTTGTAACTTTCCCCCACCTTTCTGTATAAATGTTGGCTATATAGAAATTCTGTGACCTATCTAGCTTGATTTTTAGGTTACATATGACCCTTATTCCAGAAAGGGTCTTCCCCATACATAGAAGGAAGGAATGCTCCACAGAGAGACCAAAAAATTAAAAGTCAAGTCTTGATTGATTTTCCCCTTCAGTCCATTGCTATTAGATTATATCCTCTGGTTCAACTGCATTTCTAGACAGCTTCATGCCTCATCAAATCTTTAATATGCACATCTTTAATGTACAATTAAAATAGAAAAATAGAAAAGACAAAGCAACCAAAAAACATAAACTTCTACCTTCAGTTAAGTATTTGCCAAAAGTCCTTTGGATTTTAGATTAAAGAAGGAAAAAGAATTATTTGTGTTAGATCCTCCCTGCCAGGTAAGTAGGACCCGAGGAGATTGAAGTCCAGGCTGAGATGTGGTGACCCAGGAGGCCAGGCAAGGCATGGGAGCTACAGTGCAGAAGGGTAAAGTGAACCACTAAAGCTTGGGGAGCCGCCAAACCAAAAACCTGTGTTTTCTAACCTAATGAAATCAATTAGAAGCTACCTAGTATGAAGGGATCATCAAGTATACTGCTGGATCCCTTGTAGCATTTCTGAGCACTGTTCTTGCAGTTTCTGTGTGGGTTTTTGCCTCCGTTAGCACACTCCTGCGATTCTCTTTGGAGGCCTGCACTCAAGCTGCTGGGTCTGCTTTGTCACAACAGCAAACAATTGGAAGTGTCTGGGAGTTGACAGGTACCCCTGGCCCTGCCCTCTGCTGGCTCCCCACCACCTAGGGACCCTTATGATAGGACTAGCTGGTGCACTAGTAAGAAACCTCAACTATTTGCCATGCAGTAGCATGCAGTGAGCTGTGACTTACGCATCATTAAGCTGACGTAAGGACTTGGCCTACACTCATGCCCTTGCTCATTTCTTTCCCTCTGCTAACTCTGCATTCTTGAGGCAAATTCTCCTAGAAGTACCTTCTACAAAAATCACTGCACCTGAATCTTCATAACAGGGCCTTCTTTTGGACACCTGACAGCAATAGCCAGTAGTTTAGCCAGTATATTGGAAGCTCCATCCCTAAAAAAGAAACTTCCAAGTACCCAGGTTACCTTCTTTGAAATTCCCCCGCCCTAAAAGAGAAAATAAATGTTAGTTAGAAATAAAAGTTGGATGTATGTTGAAATAAGCAAATTATATTTCATCTCATTTCATGTATTTTCAGGGTTGCCAAAAATTATATTTCATACCTAGATTAATAGAGGAAGTAGACGAAAAATGAGACTCAGTGCCTGTCCATTAATAAATGTATGTATACTCGTGACTGCTTGAAAACAGTCAACTTTGAATCAGGTTCGAACTGGCTGCTGCTGAGATCATGGAAATGAAATTCACCCTCTGAACAAGTGTACAAAATGTTCTGCTTCCAGTTTGAGTCATAAGGAGAAAAAAAGAAAAAAAAACCTCACTCTATTTCTTTTCTTCTTCCTTTTAGAGTTGGCTTAAAAGATACAATGCTTTTCTGTTAAGTAAGTTCATAGATATATGGGTAAGATTTCTGTTTATTAAATATGAATCTCTGCACAACAACATTTGACATAAATTGGCTTCATGTTTCAGTGCACAGCAAGATTTGTTGTTCATTTTGAATTAACATTATTCTGTAGTATGTATTGTTGCTGTTGAGAAGCCAAGTCAGGAAATCAAAATGGCAACACTAATAAACTTTGAGGATTTTTCAAATCTCATATTTTGGAAATGCTATAAATTTAGAACATTTTCTGAATCGGAAAAACTAACCAAACTCTGTCATTAATTTTATCAGATACATGCCAGTTTGGCGTTAGGACTGTAGATTTTCTCTTTAAATTCCATTACTACTCAGTCTTAAAAAAGAACGAAATCCTGTCTTTGAAACAAATGGATGCAACTGGAAACCATGATGCTTATTGAAATAAGCTATTAAAGAAAGAAAAATATGTTTTCTCTGATATATGTGAATCAATAAAGATATAAAAAATAAGAATGAAATGGAAAAAAAATTCCATTCTATGAAGTCATTTAGTGAAGTCCACTTTGGGGCTATCCCTCCAGCTCATGAGTTAAACAATGTAATTCTTTTCTTTCTTTTTTTTTAATGAGACTTTTTTCCTCTTAATCATTACATGGATATTTGTACAATGTTACTTTACTCCTAGATGTAGTGAAGGACTAGGGTGATATAGTCAGAATTAGTACCCTGAGAATTGGCAGTAGGAACTAAAAGAATCTACTGTCAGTCCATAATCTGTTAATGAGAAGAGGTATAAAAACTTGGAAATATGGTTGTTGTCAATTAATGCATTAGTTTTCCATTGCTGCCATTAGCAGAGTTCTAAGAATGGAGTGGCTTAAAACAACAGATATTTGTCTCACAGTTCTGGAGGCAAGAAGTCCAAAATCAAGGCTCTGTTCTGTCTGAGCTCTCTCTCATCCTTCCTTCCTTTCCAGGGTTTTCAGGTCTGTCAGCAATCTTCGACATTCCTCGACTTGTATGTGCATACCACTAATTATAGGTACAGGGGCATAATCTTCCTGTGTTTAATTTCACTGTGAATGTCTTTCTCCAAATTTACCCTTTATTAAGCAGACTAGTCATATTGGCTCAGTACTTCATCTTAACTAGTTATGTCTGCAATGACCTTATTTCTTTTCTTAAACTTTTATTTAATAAATATAAATTTGCAAAGTACAGCTTTTGGATTACAGTGACTCCCCCCCAATAACCTCTCTCCCACCCACAACTCTCCCATCTCCTGCTCCCTCTCCCATTCCATTCACGTCAAGATTCATTTTCAATTATCTTTATATACAGAAGATCAATTTAGTATATACGAAGTAAAGATTTCAACAGTTTGCACCCACACAGAAACAAAAAGTGTAAAGTACTGTTTGAGTACTAGTTATAACATTAATTCACATTGTACAACACATTAAGGACAGAGATCCTACATGGGGAGTATGTACACAGTGACTCCTGTTGTTGATTTAACAATTGACATTCTTGTTTATGGCATCAGTAATCACGCTCGGCTCTTGTCATGAGTTGCCAAGGCTATGGAAGCCTTTTGAGTTCACCGACTCTGATCATATTTAGACAAGGCCATGGTCAAAGTGGAAGTTCTCTCCTCCCTTCAAAGAAAGGTACCTCCTTCTTGGATGGCCTGTTCTTTCCACTGGGATCTCACTCACAGAGATCTTTCATTTAGGCTTTTTTTTTTTTTTTTTTTTTTTTGCCAGAGTGTCTTGGCTTTCTATGCCTGAAATACTCTCATGGGCTTTTTAGCCAGATCTGAATGCCTTAAGGGCTGATTCTGAGGCCAGAGTGCTGTTTAGGACATCTGCCATTCTATGAATCTGCTGTGTATCCTGCTTCCCATGTTGGATCGTTCTCTTTTTTAATTCTATCAGTATTAGCAGACACTAGTCTTGTTTATGTGATCCCTTTGATTCTTAATCCTATCATTATGATCAGTTATGAACTGAAACTGGTCACTTTGACTAGTGAGATGGCATTGGTACATGTCACCTTGATGGAATTGAATTGGAATCCCCTGGCACATTTCTAACTCTACCATTTGGGGCAAGTCTGATTGAGCATGTCCCAAATTGTACATCTCCTCCCTCTCTTATTCCCACTCTTATATTTAACAGGGATCACTTTTCAGTTAAATTTAAACACCTAAGAATAATTATGTGTTAATTAAAGAGTTCAACCAATGGTATTAAGTAGAACAAAAAAAAATACTAAAAGGGATAAAGTATTAAGTTGTTCCTCAACAGTCAGGACAAGGGCTGATCAAGTCATTGTTTCTCATAGTGTCCATTTCACTACAACAGCAATGACCTTATTTCTAACATATCTTTTGGAGAGGACACAATTCAATCTGTAACACTTGAGTTCATTTGAAGCAGACCCTGTGATGAGGATACAATAGTAAATAAATCATTCAGTAAATGTTCACTGGAGAAATCAATAAAGCACTGTTGGAAACAGGGCAGGAAAAGGGAGGACACAAAAGGCCCACAGAGGGTAAAAAGGCTTAATCTTACCCTGTAATAGGTAAGCCTTGGAGTCTTCCCAGTTAGTGGTAAGGAAGTGAGGCATTTATAAGCCTTCCACCATTAAAATTGGCTAAGGCTGCTCCAAGTGGATTGTAAATTCTCAGACACTTCCATCTTTGCTACTGCACACCAAAGCTGGAGAATCCACCAAAAGGGTAAAGGGGGCAGGCACTTGTTATAGTGGTTAAGTACTTGCATCCTCATATCACAGTGCCTGGCTCACATCCCAGCCTCCTGTGCTTCTGATCCAGCTTCCTGCTAAGGTGCACTCTGGGAGGTAGCAGATGATGGCTCAAAAACTTGGGTCCCTGTCACCCATGTGGCTGAACCAGATGGAGTTACAGGCTCCTGACTTTGGCCTGGCCCAGCCCTAGTTGTTTTTGACATTTGAGTAGTGAACCAGTGGATGGAAGAGCTTTCTGTCTTTGGCTCTCTGCCTTTCAAATAAAATACAAATCAACAGCAACAGAAAAATCCGAAAGGCAAATGGTGATTGGAAGTGATCTGGGCATAAAAATGATAACTGCTATAGGTGGAATGGCTACCTGTCAGCATGTGGACTGAATACCAGAATTTTTGGTCTTCAAAGAGAATAGAAGCTAACCCAAGAAAGGAGACCCTGAATCAGAGTCCTTCCTGGGTATCCAATAGCTTTCTTTACCAAATGTATTATTTCGGAGGCTCTGCTGTATTCATCCCAATTAATCCCTATAATAATTCCTATAACAATAAATTCCTACACCTTCCTAATTCTTTTCCCTAAGGAGTAATAGTCATCTCTGTGATTACAACCATACCACAAAACATGCCATACCTGGAATGGTCTGGATGCAGTCCTGGTGGGAGCATCCTTTGGATTTACACAAAGTAAAACAATAACAACAAAAAGTAACATTTTTGAATGAATATTTACTCTTTCAGATTGCTTTTAAGATTAATTATCCCAATGTCTGAAACTCAGCTCATCATCTCTCCCTGGAAGTTTTCTTCCCCTTGTATGATTAGTACCATCATTCATTTACTCAGTTATGCCAGCTCACAAGTCTGAGTTATCTCCACTTTTCACAACTGTCAGGTTCCAAAATCTATGGAAATGTCTCTGCATTCTCCCCATTTTCATCTGTCTGCCAGTTTCAAAGCTCCTTTACTTCTTAGTGTTATTATTCTAGCAAATTCCAAACTTTCTGCCTCCTGTCTCTCCCAATTTATTCTGCACACCACTGCTGTTCATCTTTACCTCTGTATACATCCATTCATTACTCAACTATTTACTGAGCACCTATTGTATAGGTAGAAGTAAAAAAGACAATTATGAACATGATATTTATAGCAATTACATTTATTATCATGCCTTGTACCATTCTGAATTCTTTGCATGTTTTAGCTCATTAAATTCTTTTTAAAATTATGGACAAAGTAAAATTTTTATCCACACTTTACAAATAAAAATATAGACATAGAAATTGGAAATGTTTTATTTAAGGATTCATAAGGAGTTCAGCAAGAGAATTAAGCTCCAGAGAAAAAGATTTGAGTGAACATTTTTTTTCAGTTCTTCCAAGAGTGGTGCATAACTAGCAATATTGAAGGAAGATAGGAGAGATATCAATATATTTGTTATGATTAGGATATGACTTAAATATGCCACCCCAAAGGTTCATAGGTTGGAGGCTTGGTCCCCAAGGTGGTGGTATTAGGAGGTGATGGCACCTTTAAGAGGTGAATCTAGTGGGAGGCCCTTAGGTTATTGTGGTTTCTGCCTTTTAAAGGGAATATTGGTCTCTTACAGTGAGTTCTCACAAAAACCCAGAGCTTGACTCCTGAATCCTATGCTAGATTCCTGTTTTGAGATGTGATTGCATACCATATGCATATCTACTATTGCCCTGGTGTAACACAGCCAAGAGAACTCTTAAAGAAACTGAGCTAATGGCAGTACTGTACCCTTGAACCTCTGTAACTGTGAACTAAATAGGCCTCCCTCTTTTGATAGTAAAATTAGCCTGCCTTAAGTATTTTGTTATAGCAATGCAGAGCAGTCTAATAAAGCTTTATATATGATTTTTTTGGGGATATTAGTGCTTAATACTCTAGTGGAAGCCCATTAAGAACAGCAATCAGGTCTGTTAAATTGAGTTACATTTGTCCTAAATCTTGTCCCTGTTCCCTGGGAGACAAAGTTTGGCCTGAAGTGGCCACCATACATAGTAAATTATAACTTAGCTTACAATGTAAATGAACTGTAACCTAACCTAAGAGTATTCCTTATAACCAAGCAACTGAATCTCAGCTGATCATAGCAAATGAAACTTTAGCTTATCAGGGCCTGAAAGCAGCTAAACACGACCATATAAGGCAAATGCTGACTGCAGCCAATCAGGTTGTTTCTATGTTGTCACCTTCTTTTATCTGGCTTAAATATAATCTGCAATGTGGTAAAGTGGCACATTCGAAACCGTTTTCTGTCTGACTACTACCCAATTCTGGAATTGCAATTAAAGTCAATTAAGACCTGAAAAACTAAATTTGTTATAATTTTAATAGATCATAGTCCAGCAAATGCTGACTCAGTGTTTGATCTTAGTCTCTGGACTCTGGTCCCCATACTCTCAACCAGTTTGGATTGTTAAGGCATGCAGAAGTGGACACTTTTCATTGTTGTAGCTGTCCAGTATGCAGTATCTTCCTGTTGGGAATCTCCTATTCCACACACAGCCCTATCTTGTGTTTGGGAAGTTTAAATTGCTTTCCATTTCTTTTCCTTGGGATAGCCAGACATAACCCAATAACAGATTTCATTGTGGGGCAGTATACTTTGGGACTGGAGAGAGCAACTGAGTGATCCAGGGAATATTAGAGTGTCTTCACAGTACAGAGACTTTGTCAGCAACAGTGTCAGCCTTCCGTGGTGTCCTCTACATGGGTTGCAGCATGGTCCCCAGAGTGTCTTCAAGGCAGATGTCTGTCCTCCTGTTCTTGGCCCTCAGATGCTCTCTTTGCTTCTGTTCTCCGTCATCTGTATTGCAGAGTAAAAATACTGACGTTATCATCAGATCTCTTAAGAATTTGGTTCCAATACTCAAAAATTATCAAGAAGATTTTTGGAAACATGAATTTATGCCTGTAATTATTTTTAAAAATATTTATTTATTTGAAAAGCAGAGTTAACAGAGAGAGAGGGAGAGACGGATCTTCTGTCCACTGGTTCACACCCCATGTGGCCACAATGACTGGTGCTGGGCCAGACCAGACCTAAGCCAGGAGCCAGGAGCTTCTTTTGGGTCTCCCATTCTTCTGCTGCTTTCCCAGGCACATTGGCAGGGAGCTGGATCTACAGATGAGCAGCCAGGACTCGAATCGGTGCCTATATGGGATGCTGGCATTGCAGGCAGCAGCTTAACCCATTATGCCACAACACTAGCCCCTATGTATATAATTGTAAATGGTGGTTTACTTCACTCTAAGTTTACATGCAGTCATGTACCATTAATTTTGACCAATGGCAGACTGCGGACATGATGTTGGTCTTGCAACGTGTCGCCTAGTGATATTTTTAGCCATCTTAGTTTGTATAAGTACATTCAATGATGGTCACACAACAAAATTGCCAGAAGATCTTTCTAAAACATATCCCTATTGTAAACTGACACATGAATGTGTCACTTTATATGACCTTATATGTGTGACTTTATATGAATGTATTATATAAAGTAAACCCCTATATATAGTGTTCTGTTACTATTACATATTTTGCCTCTGTAAATACACAGCAGCTGATTTTTAAACATTGTTTCTTAGAATTGTGAGGATTAAATTTACATCTATATCTCTGTACCTGTATAGATTTTGTTATAGTTGGATATGGTTTGGGTATCCTCTAAGGTCTCTGTGATTGAAGGCTTTGTCTCCAGGGTGGTAGCATTGGGAGATACTGTGGAATCTTTAAGAGGTGAGAACTAGTGGGAGGTCCTTAGGTCATCTGGGGCATGAGTTCTCAAGTGATCCTGGTCTCCCATATGGATAGTAGTGGCCTAAGCACTTGGTTCACCTTCCACTGCTTTCTAGGTGCATTAGCAGGAAGCTGGATCAGAAGTGGAGTAACTGGGACTCGAACCAGCACTCTGATATAGATGCGAGCATTGTAGTTGGTAGCTTAAGCCTCTGTGCCACAATGCTGGCCACTACTGCAGGTATATTTTGTTAAAGATTTACCTATCTATTTATTTATTTGAAAGGCAGAGTTATAGAGAGAGAAAGAGACAGAAACAGAGACAAATCTTCCATCTGGTTCACTCCCCAAATGGTCAAAACAGCCAGGGGTGGACCAGGTGTGAAACCAGGAGCCAGGAGCTTCATCTAGATCTCCCACGTGGGTGCAGAGGCCCAAGCACTTGCACCATCTTCTGCTGCTTTCCCGGGTGCATTAGCAGTGAGATGGCATTGAAGTGGAGAAGCCAGGACTCGAACTGGTGCCCAGATGGGATGCTAGCTACTTCCTGCTGAGATGGGGTATAGTTAGGGGGTGGTTCTTCCCCTCTCAGTACTGGGATTGAGGTTGCAATAGCAGTGGCTGGAATAGGGTGCTTTTTAGCATTGTTGACATGGGTTTGAGTGAGGTATTCAGCAACTGAAAGAGGTGTGGTCTTAGAGATACAAGAAGAAACATTTTCATGAGGGGGTGAGAAAGAACACAAGCCACGGTAGCCAGGAGGGCTTTTGGCTCCGGTTGTTTCAAGACCCAAATGTCCTTTGTTGAGTTCTGGATGCTCTTTCAGCTTGCAAGCAGTATCACGAACGAAACTAGATTGGTTCACACAAAAACAGCATTCTTCCTCTAAAAATAAGTAGAGATGCTTTTTTTCCCTGCTGTTAACAGATCTAAGCTCCATTGATTTTGTAAGGTTATTGCTGCCAAGGAGTCAACTTGTCTTGAACCTTAAAAAGGCCTTGAGATATTTTGTCTAGGCTCTCTTGGATATCTTTAGAAAGGACCTAGTATTAGGAAAGGGATGTAGCCAAGTTATCCTACCCCTGTGTCCACCCCAGTGGCAATTTTAAGCTAAGAAGGGTATAGCATGGCAGCTCTTTTGTGGTGAATATTTGTGATTAGAGAAATGAGTGGAAATTGGTTATTGGGAACCATGTTAACATTGGGAGACAGAAAGTTAAGAGTTCAAGTTAGTGGGGATCCAGTTAGTGGGGTGGCAGAGGTAAGTGTTGATTCTAAAAAGGAAAAAAAAGACCTCCTGTTTATGTAAGCAAGTTGTTAGATGGATGGAAAACAAATGTTGGAAGATGTAAGTCCCTCGTGTTGGTCCTGGCTCATTCTCCCAATTGCTGAGAGTGCCTGCAATGTAGCACCTGTGAGAGGTTGCAGGGCATTGTTAGTTAGCTTGGATTGCTCCTGATATTTTATTTTTGTAGAGAATAAAGGATTTATGGGTACCTATGAGGAACCAATTGATAGAATTGTTATAAGCCCTTGGAAGGCACTGTGCCCTTTGAGTTTCTGAGGTAGGTTGCCAGGGAAAAAACCCTTACTGTGTAGAGAGATGGCCTACACATAACTGGAGTTAGGCACAGAGAGTGGGAGGACCCGTGAACAAGACAGGTTGTGGGAATTTGCCATTATCCTGGGGAGAGATACAGTAATTAACCCAGTGAGACTGATGGTCTGAGGGACCAGTAATTTTTTTTTTATTTTATTTATTTGAAAAACAGAGTTACACAGAGAGAGGTAGAACTAGAGAGAGAGAGAGGTCTTCCATTCTGCTGGCTCACTCCCCAAATGACCGCAACAGCCAGAGCTGAGCTGATCTGAAGCCAGGAGCTTCTTCCGGGTCTCCCACATAGATGCAGGGGCCCAAGGAGTTGGGCCATCTTCTACTGCTTTCCCAGGCCACAGCAGAGAGCTGGATCAGAAGTGG
This sequence comes from Oryctolagus cuniculus, assembly GCF_964237555.1. Lineage (NCBI taxonomy): Eukaryota > Metazoa > Chordata > Mammalia > Lagomorpha > Leporidae > Oryctolagus > Oryctolagus cuniculus. The sequence continues at coordinate 29,029,818 of NC_091453.1, read as the reverse complement.
AACAGCTGGGTCTCGAACCTGCGCCCATATGGGATGCCAGTGCTTTAGGCCAGGGCGTTAATCCACTCCACTGCACCGCAGCGCTGGCCTCTACCCTTTTTTTTTTTTCTTAACTAGCTTTGGCTGGATAAAGAGAGAATGGGGCAGCATTGAAGTGTGACTGGGAGGCTTACCCAGCTCCCTGTCTCAGTGCTGACCCGGCAGCAGTCGGAAGCTGGGGATGAGGGAGAGAACGCCCCTGTTACCCTTCACCATCATGCAACCAATATAACGTGTAGGACAAGCTTTGTCTGGTATAATCCCATGGGGGATAGTGCTGCTCTGTAACCACGTCCCATTAACAGTGATTAACTCCAGCATGTAAAACATCAGAACTTAAGCACAGTGTAACTGTGGCATCATTTTATAACCTAAGAATGTATTATACACAATTTAAATTAACTTAGTTATTATCTCTCCCAATTGAGAACCTCATCTTTGAGAGTTCCAGGGATCTAGCTGTAAGGCTGAATGTCAAAGACTGAGTTTTAGAGCTTTAGATGTAAAAGAATTATCAGAAATTTAAAACATTTGGTCAAAGTAAAAGTTAAATCTGAGGATTTTAACTAAAGCTGTGGACTGGATCTAATCAGAGTTATGGTAGATAAAGTTAACTCCTTTAAGACTTAACTTTTTTATAAAAAGCTTTTATTTAATAAATATAACTTTGATAAGTCCAACATTTGGATTATAGCGGTTCTTCCCCCATACCCACCCTCCCACCCCCAAACCATCCCACCTCCTACTCCTTCTCCCATCCCATTCTTAAGATTCATTTTTTAATTATATGCAGAAGATCAACTCTATAAAAGTAAAGATTTCAATAGTTTGCACCCACACAGACACGCAAAGTATGAAGTACTGTTTGAAGACTAGTTTTACCATTAATTCTCATAGTATACCGCATTAAGCACAGAGGTCCTACATGAGGAGCAAGTGCACAGTGACTCCTGTGGTTGATTTAACAATTGACACTCTTATTTATGACATCAGTGTTCACCCAAGGCTCTTGTCATGAGCTGTCACTTTTTAAAAGCAGTTAAACTCAATGAAGGCAACAGAAAACACATGAAATTTCCCTAAGTTGCATAAAATTTTGTTACCTAGGTCTGCTACAAAAACATAGAAAAACTTTTATCAAAGAAGATTAGCATGTGATATCAGCATATGAACCCATCACTTATGATAGTTAACTAGGTCATGGAACAGAGAGAGAGAATCAGGTAATCCTGCTAGCAGTCATTTAAGAAGAGCTAACTTTAAAATAATTTCTTCTAATCTCATCCATCCTAATCTCAAGCAGTATTCAACTTCCACAGTCCTTCTTCAACATACTTAATTCTTCAGTTCCTTTTTCTATCCAAAATTTCTCTTAACTTTCCATCACCAAGAATATATTCTCATGCTTAAAGCTTCTTCCACAACTTTCTTTTCTTTTTTTTTAAATTTTTTTTTTATTTTTGACAGGCAGAGTGGACAGTGAGAGAGAGAGACAGAGAGAGAAAGGTCTTCCTTTGCCGTTGGTTCACCCTCCAATGGCCGCCGCTGCAGCCGGCGCACCACGCTGATCCGATGGCAGGAGCCAGGATCCAGGTGCTTTTCCTGGTCTCCCATGGGGTGCAGGGCCCAAGCACCTGGGCCATCCTCCACTGCACTCCCTGGCCATAGCAGAGAGCTGGCCTGGAAGAGGGGCAACCGGGACAGAATCCGGCGCCCCGACCGGGACTAGAACCTGGTGTGCCGGCGCCGCAAGGTGGAGGATTAGCCTATTGAGCCACGGCGCCGGCCACACAACTTTCTTTTCTATCTACTGATTTCTTCAGTTCACACACTAAAGCAATCCTGGATGCCTCTAAATTAAGAGAAAAACATCTTTTAAAAGAACATACAGAACTTTAACCCATAGTTGTTTAAAGTAGTTTTTGAATTTTGAAAACATTAAAGCAGTTTTTGAATCTAGGTAAGAAACAGGTAAATGATTTTTACACAATTATACTTCATCAAAATGTTGCAAACGCTAGGGGTCTTGGGGGGAAAATATTTAGCCTAGAAGACATTTAAGCATGGTACCAACAACACTTTGTTACAATACATAGATATTTTTTGAGAATCACATTGTAGATCACAAACAGTTTAAACTAGTCATGATTACAATAACAAGAGTTTATAACATCTTACAAAGTATAGCAGGGTTTCATGGAAATTTATACTTTTCAAGGCAGTGGTAATCAATCAGAGAGCTCTATAGTTTAGCAAGGTATACATGATTGGAGAACAGAGGAATCTTAAATAAGTAGGCAGAGACACTTTTATAATTTAACAAGTAAGAAAATGTGAACTCTGGGTCAGAGCACCCAGGGTGCTCACCCTTGTCAGTGTCTGGTCAGTGGTAAAAACAGCAGTTTGAAGTACACTCTGTTATGACCAGTTCTTGCCAATACTTTTAAAAAGTGGTGGGAAGGGAGCTAGGGGAAATGGGTCACATGGTGTCCTGCAGTAGGAAGGGCAGACTGAAACCAGGTGTTGGGCCTTGGCTGCTGAATGGATGCAACATCTTCCCACTTCCCGACATTTGAGACAAAACAGAGGGTGTAGTGAACAGATTCTGGGCAGATCAGGCAAGCCAGGGTAATGAGGGCCTAGAGAATTTGACAGAGAGTAAATTGACTTAGGTATTTTATATAATGCTCTGCTTGTATGAATGTGACAGAAAGACTTTGGATGAGAGAGCAGGGTGGGGAGAAGCCAAGGTGGCTAGATTAAAAGAGTGGACAAGGCTCTGAACCCATGAAATACCAGCAAAGAGACTTTGGCTGCCATTAGGCAAGGCAGGGGAAAAGGATAGAAAAAGGCTAGGTATGGAGCATTCTTCAGGGTGAAGTTGCTCGGGACTTCCACTGTTCTTGTTTTTTCTCTGCTGGTTCTAGTAAATATTTTACTAGGGATGGTCGAAGCAGAGATTTTGTCTTTGTGCAAGAAAGAATTTAGATGTGAGACAGAGAGTAGCAGCAAGCAAGAGAGCAGGGTTTAGTGGAGAGAATCTATAGTCATTTAGATTGGGGTAAGCAAGGTTGCACAGCTTAATGGGGAGACTACACCTGACAGGCCAGGTGAGTGTCTCAGTAGAGGACTGGGAGTGATAGCAGCATAGATCAGCCTCAGCCATTTCACTGAAGAGGAGAGATGGGGACAGGTGGTGGGGAGTAAGCAGCTGGGAGTAGTTTTTGAGAGTGAGAACTAGGGGTGAGAGATGAAGGGTGAGGGGGAAGAAGGGGACTGAGAAGGTTTGGAAGGAGGGGATGATTTCCCAGAGGGTGGTTGTTGGGACATGAACAAGTAGTTGGGGGAGAAGAGGAGGGAGACTTGATCAGCAGGGTCAAAGTCAGGCTTAGACTTAAGAGGTTTGGGAGTTAGACTTCTTTTTCCCTAAGGATGAAAATCTGATAGGTGACAGGGTGAAGGGCAGTTATGGAGAAAGAGAAATACCTGGACATAGGGAACCTCAGATCATTTTTTTGTGGTTATTGAAATTGTCCAAGCCTTCGAGAACTTGGGGGTCAAAGTGTTGTGGGCTAGATTGGGGTTTAAATCCCTATTCCAGGCTCTTGCCTCTTAGAGAAGCATTCTAAGCACAGGCACAAATACAATGTACAAAGTAATAAAGTTTATTTTAAAGGTGAGGAACACACACAAATGTGGGCATTTTTCAGGAAGAGTGGGCCACGAAGGGGAAAGTTGAGAGAGAGAGAGAGAGAGAGAGAGAGAGATTTCAGTACCCTGCTTCTTCTGAGTCCATGTGAAGAGAGAGCACCTGTCTCCATTGTGGGCTTCTTATGAACTTGGAAAGGGGAATGGTTATATGGTGCTGCTCCCAGGTCAGGGGAGATAAATCCTGGGGAAGAGGTCATTTGATTGGCAAGTGGGTGGATAGGACTGTTACCAGTGAATGACAGGGTTCTTGTCTTCACGCAAGAAAGAATTCAGGCGTGAGACAGAGAGTGGTCGAAAGTAAAATAGCAAGGTTTATTAGGGAAGGAACATCCGTAAGAATGGATGGGCACCTCTCCAGATAGAACCTGAGAGAGAGTGGCCAGTCGCTCAGACTGGGGGAGAGCGGGGTTACATGGTTGAGTGGAGAGTACACCTGGCCAAGCCAGGCCAGGCGGGCAGCTCAGCGTAGAGGCACAGGGCTGAGCACACAGTCTGGTTGAGGCCGGGGTTTTTTAAGGGGATGGGTCTTCGTCTTCTCACATCTCCTCCTGAAAAAAAAAAAAAAAGACTTTATGGATGTAAATACTAAAAACTCCTATCTGAGTTTTCCCCTTGAAGTTATCAGACAGGAGGAAGCCTGGCTGGCTGGCTGGCGCCACCCTGGGTTAGAGGAAGGATGAGCAAGATCCCTTGGAGAATTAGGATCCAGAGCAGGGTATTTGAAATGCAGATACTGGGCTGCACCTGGAAGATAATCAGGCAGAAGGGGCGGGGACCCCCACCTGGCCGGTTATCGGGTAGAAGGGGGCAGGGAAGGATGCAAATACTGGGCTGCCCCTGAAAAATTATCGGGATGACTTTGAGATGCATATGCTGGACCTAGATGTCAACTCTTTAGGCCTTTGCCACACACACATAAGCTCATATCTGACTTCCTACCTAACAGGATTATATGGGACAGGGGAGATGTGGCTTCTTCCTCTTGGCCCTAATTTAGCTACCTGCCTTATCCAGTATCAAAAGGTCCCATTTTTGGGCCATTGCAGGAGCATGTTGAAGAGAGTGGGGATGAGTTCTAGAGAGTCAAAAATGGAAGGAGGAGTAAGAGAGATGAGAGCCTTGAAATCTCTTCTCCACCTTAAAATGGTGAGACAGTCTCTCAACCCCAAGTATCCTGGGGTTAAAGAGGCTCAGGCCACAAGGGCCAGAGAGGAACCCTGACCTAGTGCTAGGATTTTTGAACAGAAGGACAGAGCATTAAATGTAGCAAGGCTATCTGTATGGGACTCAAAGGAATGTACCTGGCTTTCCAGGATTGTGACTAGTGTGGCATGTCAAATGAGCCATGGAGACATAGATGTTCCCCATGGATTAGCTGCCTCAAAATTTGCCTTCTCCTGCATTTCAGAACCAAAATTTTAGGTTTTAGGATTTTAGGGTTCCAAGAAGGCAAGGATGAGGGGACAGTTAAAGTAGAAAAGACTTTATTTGAGGAGGGGACAGAATGACACAAATAAATAGTAGGGGATTCAGTCTTCCCAGACAGAAGGCAGGAGGTTTGAAGCCAGGCTTCATTGTGTTTGTGCAGCAGGCAAAGTCCCTTCTGAAGCTGCTTGCTGGGGGAGGTGCAGAGCGCCACATGGACCCTGATAAGGGGGGTCGGGGATGTGCAGAAAGGCCCCTTCATACAGTTTGGAATATTCCAAGTGAGGGGAATTCCTGAGCAATAAAAGTTCCACTAGCCTGATCTGCACTCACTCTCATCAGGTTTGGGGAGATTTATGCCTCAGTGACCTAATAGGTCTTAACAACTACCTGATAAGTCTGTTGGGATTAAATTAGTTAATACCTAGATTATTTCTTGATATATAGTGTATTCTGGATACTTGGTATCACTTACTCCTTAATATTCAGAGAATTTTAGATCTGTCTTGATATCCCTGAACAGTTTGAAATTACACTACATTTAGCTGATGTTCTTTTCCATAATAGTTCATTGTTGGGACTTTTTTCGGATTTAATTAAAAATGGAACTTGCTTTGTTTTGTATTTCCTTTCCTTTAAGTGTGGGTGAGAGTTGATTTTACATCAGAAGAAATGCGTCTTTGTCATATTTTCAGTGTGAGGGGAAAATAAGTTCTCATATACCCTTCATCATTCTCAGGACAGACTCCAGCAAAAGGCACATGAACAAGAGAGAAACAAAGTTATTGACATGCATATCTCACGTATCCATGGGAGATCCTCAGAGTAAGAGTAAACTTCAGTGAACTGGCTTGTATTCAGGCTTAACTTCCATCTTAAATTGAAACAAACAATGGTATTGGGGGAGGGACAGTTAGGGAGATGTAGAGCAGGAAAAGCATGGTAACCACGGATAAGGATTGTTGTACAGATTTAAGTTGGTGCTTTCTCTGATAAGCCTTTCTAGATTCAGCCCAGTGTTCCTGATACAGAGAGGGAAAAACACAAATGGACATTTCTCTTATATTTCCTTCTGCTTGTTTTTATAGCATCTCCTATATTTGCAGTTTCTCATAACAATCAGCTCAAAATAATCCTTATGCCAAAGTGGCATATTTTAGGGTGGTATTTTCTGGTCCCTACACTAAACAAATGCAAATATCTCTGATCATTTCTATAAAATTTATATATATCTATAAATTTATAATATATAATTTATAATACATAAATATGAATATATTGTAAATTTATAGATATATATGAATACATATGTCTTCCTCTCCCTCTTTATATTTCATTCCATATTTGATTATTTTATTTTTTAATTTATGAAAAATAAATTCATCACAATTCTCGTGGCTAGGAAGTCCAATATAAGGTTCTAGGCACTGGCAAGGGCCTTTCTGATATGTTGTCCCATGCAGAAAGTGGGAGGGTGAGAGAGAGCAAAACAGAGATAAAAATGCTTGGATATAATTTTTAAGATAGATTTATTTGAAAGAGTTAGAGAGAGGGGGAGATAAGAGAGATCTTTCATGTGCTGGTTCACTCCCCAGAAGGCCACAACAGCCAGTGCTGGGCTAGGCCGAAGCCAGAAGCCAAGAGCTTCTTCCAGGTCTCCCACGTGGATAGCAGGGGCCCAAACACTTGGGCTATCTTCTTCTGCTTTTCCCAGGCTATTGGCAGGGAGATGGATCAGAAATTCAGTAGCTGGGACTTGAATGGGTGCCCATATATGATGCCAGCCCATTTGTAGATTTTAAAGAACACTAATTTATCCAGAAACAATTTATATACATTATCCCCTTTGTCCCTTTCTCTGTCACACGGCCTTTCAAATAAGTAAAATATTATTTTGTAAAGGAAGAAATGCTAAAGGGATACAAAGCCTCATTTGTGGCCCTTTCACTAAATTTAAGTTTCTTGGCTCACCTCTGCTTCCTTTTCTTCCTCTATTCAGATTTTATGTAGCCCTTGGTAGAAACACTTTTAAACTGTACTTGAAATGGCAGGTTCAGGTTGCCTCTATGGTTCATGGTTTTAGAGTTTCAAATGTTTGAATGCAGCTGTATATTTAAACTTGTTGACTGTGGGAAGAAAATCCATTTCTAATGATTTTATTCAGACATCATGTCTAGAGTCAGGGTGCAATCTGGTCTAATGGTTGTGTTACCAAATGAGAGGTTCATTGGTAGATGTGCACAAAGACTAATCTGTACCTGTCTCGCTCCCTGCTTAATGTACCTGGGTAGGCAGCAGCAGATGACCCCAGTGCTTTTAGCCCCTGCTATCCTTGTAGAAGACCTGGATGGAGTTTCTGGCTCTTGGCTTCAGCCTGGCCCAGCCCTGGGCTGTTGTGGTCATTTGGGAAGTGAACCAGTGAATGAACGCTCTCTGTCTTTCCCTCCCTCTGTCATTCTGTCTTCCAAATAAATAAATCTTGAAAAATGAAGTTAGTTAGGAAGAGGTTTCAGAGGAACCTAGCTAAAGTTCTGTCAAGGAGAAATCGTTTTTTAAAAAGGATTGATTGATTTATTTAAAAGGGAGTGAAAGAGAGGAGAGAGAGAGAGAGAGAGAGAGAGAGAGAGATTGAGATGTCTTCCATCTGCTGGTTCACTCTCCACATAGTTGCAATGGCCAGGGCTGAGCAAGGCTGAGTCCAAGAGCCAGGAGCTTCATCCTGGTCTCCCACATGGGTGGCAGGGACCCAAGCACTTGGGACATCTTCCACTGTTTTCCCAGGCACATTAGCAGGGAGCTGGATTGGAAGTGGAGCAGCCGGGACTTGAACCAGTGCCCATATGGGTTGCCAGCACTGCAGGTGGTAGCTTTACCTGCTACTCCAGTGTTGGCCCCAGACCTGCAAGTTAATCCCAGCTATGTCATTTTCTAGTTACGTGAACACAGACATTGGGGTGCGTGTGTGTTTTTACAAGATTTATTTTATTTATTTGTAAGGCAGCATTACAGAAAGGGAGAGAGATCTTTCATCCCCTGGTTTACTCCTCAAATGGCTGCAACCACTGTGGCTGGACCAGGCTGAAGCCAGGAGCCTGAACTCCATGCAGGTGTTCTGTGTGGGTATCAGGGACTGTTACTTGGATCATCTGCTGCTGCTTTCCCAGTTGCAATAGCTGGGAGCTTAATGGGAAGTGGAGCAGCTAGGTGTTGAATAGGCGCCCTTATGGAATGCTAATGTCACAGGTGATGGCTTAACCTGGTGGGCCACCGTGCCAGCCCTGCGTTGCTGTGGTTTTAAATGCTTGTGTTTCCTCCAGAATTCATGTTGAAACCTAATCTCCATGCAAAGGTACTAAGAGATGAGGCCTTCAGGATCTGAACTCTCATGGATACATTAGTTTCATATTAAAAGAACTAGACACTAGCTAGGTCCTTTTGCCCTTTAGCCTTTCAAAGTGCCCAGTATATTAGTGTGGCGTTTCTTCCTTGTGCCTTGAAATGGAATGTTAGGATTTGATTGTATTCTTCAAAATTCATATTGAAATGTAATTGCCATTTTAACAGTATTAGAAGGTGGGACCTTTAAGAGATTAGGGCTTGAGGGCTCTGCCCTCATGGGGTAAGATGAATGCCTTTTCTAATGGGGTTAGTTTAGCCTCTTTTCTCTCTTTGCTCTCATATCTTGTGATGATTCAGCAAGTAGGCTCTTGCCAGTTGCTAGCACCTTCATATTGTACTTCCAAGCCTCTAGAACTCTGAACTGATAAATTTCCATTCATTATAAATTAATCAATCTGTGATACTCTCTTATAGCAGCACAGATGGCCTGAGACAGTAACTTATCACGATGCAGTATGTTTTTAAACATGTGAGAAATGTATCCACCTACATCAATGTGACACAGCAATTAGGACTACACTGAGATTACCTGTGTCAATGTGTCTTAGTGATTTGTTCCAGGAAAAACTTGCCTAGGATAGATAAGACTGTAAGCTAATAAACAGCTTCTGTCTTTGCTTCTAGAAATTCCTGCAAGTCAATTTACCTGAGACAACAGTCTTCTCTCCTGGGAAACAATTCGTTTATTAAACAGCTTACTTACCAAGGCTTGAATCAAGACTCTGTGTCTGCCAGTCCTAAACCATTATACTAGAAACTTTGCCCAATCTCAGTCAGTACACCACATTAAAGGCCACTTCTTAAACCAGACTCCAAGGCCTTTAAATATGCTCTTTTGACCTTATTCTCATATGACCTCTGGGCTGGCTGTCTCACCTCATCTCCTACAAAACCCTTCTCATGTACTGGACTCCAGTTACACTGATACCCTTGATGTTTCTCAGATACTCCAAGCAGGCTCCACACTGAGTTTTCAGCTTATATCCATACAATTCATGCCCTCATATTCCCAAGACTTGGTTCAGTGTCTCATTATCAGAGTGACTTTTTAAAAGTAGTTCATATACAGTTAACCCTCCCAGTACCATTTATCCATGACAAGCTCCTCTCCATAGTGCTTACCGTAACCCAACTTGCTGTATATGAGTGTATGCATATATCTTTTTTCATTGGAATGCAAGCATCATTAGAGATGCAACTTTATTTTTGCTTAGTTGTTGTAGCCCTTGCACCTAAATGGTACCTGAAACATGGTAGAGTCTCAATAAATATTTGAGGATTAAAGGTATAAAGTAAATAACAAGTGAAGGTGTAAGGGGACACAGTAGACTTTCAGTTTTTTACACTTGCTAGATACAGTTATTTCATCCAGACCAGGATGCTCTGTGGATGTTTCTGGTATAAATCAGACTGTTCAGAGCAATGCTGTCAAAAACTAACCACATCTACTCCTTACCTAAAACATTTTAATAGTTTCCTGTTGGTCAGCAGTTGGTAAACTATGGCCTATGGGCCAAATCCACTCTGATATCTGTTTTTATAAATAAAGTTTTATTGGATCACAGCTGTGATCATTCACTTATGTACTGTCTAAGGTTGTTTTCCATTATGACTGCACAGTTGAGTGACAGAGTGGCAGAGACTATATTGCCCACAAGGCCTAAAATATTTATGATCTTTTATAAAAAATAAAGTTTTCTGACCCCCCTAATTGGCTAAATGAAGCACAATATTTTCAGACTTGCCTCTACCTAGCTGAGCAGTGTGGGATTTGGCTAAGTTTGAAGTTGTAGAGGCTCAAATGTCAACTCAGCCATTTATTGGCTATTGGGAACTCAGGTAAGTTTACCTAGCTTTTCCAAGCCTCGGTTTATCTGGAAAACAACAGTTGTTGTTTGAATTAAATTGTTTTTAAGTAAGGTTTTTACCACACAGCCTGCTGTACAGCAGGCACTCATGCAATTTAATCTCTTATTTTTATTGCTGACTCTTTGGTTGCTTCATGCCCCATGCTTCATTTATTATTAACACTCAACTGCTGAGAGTTCCTGTATACTACAAGTTGTTTCCTGCTTCTATTACGTGCCTACTGATTTTTCATTCCTTGGAACACATAATTGAATCGTGACTTGCCTTTGGAGATCTCTACTAAGGCTACTTCTCCTCTCAGAAGACTTCCCTGCAAGCCATGGTTACAGCCACTTGTCCACTGTGATCTTAAAATGCCTTTTCAGTTGATCCTGTCTTTTAGAACTGAACAAATCAAGTTGAAATTATCTAGGTTCTGTCTTCCAGACTGAAAGCTGTTCACGGTGGTAGAGCTGGGACAGGTGGAATCCTTACTCATCTTTCTATTCTGGTACCTACTATAGTGCCTGGAATATAGTGAATGGTTTAGATTGCATCAGTCATTTGAAGGAGGAGATATTCCCTTTTGTTAGCATGCTGCTTAACATTGCCTGTGATTGAAAGAAGAGCATCCGATGCTACTTTACACTTCCTATAAAGGAGTTTGGTGGGAGCTGCCTCATCTCAAAGTATATTTTGAAAGGCTCTGTTGTCCCAGGGCAGACTGCAGGGACAGAGCAGTCAATTTCCTATACAGAGAAGTGTGGTGGAGTGAAATGAATAGTGCATTATCTTTCTGATGACATGTTTGCCACTGACTACTATGTAACTTTAGTTTGTTAACCTCTCTCAGCTGTAGTTTCCTTGTGAACCTAGGGGAAATTCTTCTCTCATTAACTTAGTGTGAGGGTTATGAGACATAAGGTCAGTTAAAAGTTCTCAGTAAGTGGTCTGTGCATATGAAGCACAATTATATTTTAGTCGTTAAAGTGGGCTGATTGGGAAGAAGAAATGAGACTATGGTGGCTTTGTTTATTTAGTAAAGATGAGGCTGATCTTATGTGGTTGGCTCAAGTCCATCAGGTTATTGTAGGCCATAAGGACTGTGTGACAAATATATTAACACAAAACAAGTATTTGGTTTTTTTCATTTAATAAACCTTTATTAATAATCTGTTATGTTCTAGGTATGGTGCTTTATATCCTAAACATATAATCACAAAGAATAAAACTTAGATCGTCAAGGAACTTAGATTCTAATGACTTTTTTTTTATACTTTTTAGAAGGCTTTTATTTAATGAATAAAATTTCACATGTACAGCTTTTAGGAATATAGTGGTTCTTCCCCCCATTCCTGCCCTCTCACCCCTACTCCCATCCCCCCTCCTACTCCCTCTCCCACCCCATTCTTCATTAAGATTCATTTTTAATTGACTTAATATACAGAAAACCAACTACATACTAAGTATTAAGATTTCAACAGTTTGTACTCACGCAGGCACACAAAGTGTACAGTACAGTTTGAAAACAAGTTTTACCATTAATTCTCGTAGTACAACTCATTAAGGACAGAGGTCCTACATGGGGAGTAAGTGTACAATGACTCCTGTTGTTGATTTAACAATTAACACTCTTATTTTTGACATCAGTGACCACCTCAGGCTCTTGACATGAATTGCCAAGGATATGGAAGCCTTTTGAGTCCACAAACTCTGTCGGTATTCAGACAGAACCATATGCAAAATGCAAGTTCTCTCCTCTCTTCAGAGAAAAGTACCTCCTTCTTTGATGGCCCCTTCTTTGATGGCTCTCACTCACAGGGATCCTTCATACAAAACAGTTTTTGCCGCTGTGTCTTGGCTCCCCATGCCTGAAATGCTCTCATGGGCTTTTCAGCCGGATCCGAATGCCTTAGGTTCTGATTCTGATGTCAGAGTGCTGTTTAGGGGGTTTGTCATTCTATGAATCTGCTGTGTGGACTGCTTCTCATCTTGGAACTTTCTCTACTTTTTAAGTTTATCTATTGTTATTTCCAGACAGTTGGTCTTATTTATGTTAGTCTTTTGACACTTAATCCTATCTATATGATCAATTCCACACTTAATATGATCACTTTATCACATAAGATGGTATTAATACCACCCAGCTTAATGGGATTTGGAGTCCCATGGCAAATTTTTAGCTTCACCCTTAGGGGTAAGTTTGTGGGAATGTGTGCTGAATTGTACAGCTCCTCCCTCTCATTCCCATTTTTATTTTTAACTGGGATCAATTTTCAATTGACTTAATACAGCTATGATGAATTCTATGTTAAGTAAAGAGTTCAACCAATGATATTAAGTAGAAAAAAAGAATAAATTAAAAAATGAAATAATAAATTGTTCCTGAACAGTCAAGACAAGGTCTGTTCAAGAAATTGCTTCTCTTAGTGTCAGTTTCACTTCTACAAGTTACCTTTTAGGTGATCTGTTAGTTATCACAGATCAGGGAGAACATATGATATTTATCCCTTTGGGGCTAGCTTATTTCACTAAGTATGATGTTTTCCAGATTCATCCATTTTGTTGCAAATGACTGGATTTCAGTTTTTTAATTGTTGTGTGGTATTCCACAGAGTACATATCCCATAGTTTCTTTATTCTGTCTTGCATTGACAGGCATTTATGTTGATTCCATGTCTTAGCTATTGTGAATTGAGCTGCAATAAACGTGGAGGTGCAGATGACCCTTTTATTTGCTGATTTCATTTCCTTTGGGTAAATTCTGAGGAGTAGGATGGCTGGGTCGTATGGTAGGACTATATTCAAGTTTCTGTAGTATCTCCAAACTGATAAAGTTTGCATTCCCACCAAGAGTGGATTAGGGTACCTGTTTCCCCACATCCTCACCAGCATTTGTTTGTTGATTTCTGTATGAAAGCTATTCTAACTGGGGTGAGGTGAAACCTCATTGTGGTTTTGATTTGCAAGCCTCTGATGGCTAACAAAACAAGTATTTGACCGAATGATGCATATTCTTGAAAAGATCCCTTTACAGGAGAAATAACCTAACTATACAGAAATGTGTTTGAGGTATTTTATTCTATAATGAGAGTTATTTCTTTGACTCTAAAGCATGACAATTCTGTTCGTATTCATTTTCTCTGCATTGTAACAAACTAGACACTTAGCAACTTCAAACAACACATATTTTTTATTTCAGTTTCTGTGGGTCAGGAGTCTAGGCATGGCTTAGATGAGTCCTCTGCTTAGTGTCTCACAAAGCTGCAATCAAGGTGTAGGCCAAGAGTGTGTTTTCATCAGAGGTTCAACTGGGGAAAGATCTGCTTCCAAACTCCCATGGGTTGTTGGCAGAATTTTATTACTTAAGGCTATAGGATTCATGAACACTTGCTTCTTCGAAGCTAGAGAGAAAGGGAAGGAGGGAGGGAGGAGGAAAGGAAGAAGTAAGGAGGAGGAAAGGAAAAGGAAGGAAGAAATGGTGGAAGGTAGAAATGGAGGGAGGTTTTCTAGTAAGTACATAGGATCAACTATATGTAGTCTTCTTTGTCATGCTGGATTGGTTAAAAGCAAACCACAGGCCCTGCCCACACTGAAGTGGAGAGGATTACATAACAGCATGAATATCAGGAAATGGAGTTCATTAGAACCATCTTAATGTCTGCTCATCACATTGTACAATCTCTAAAATATTTCATTGCTTCATTTAACAGCAGCATGTGTGTGTGTTTATGTGTGTGTGTTTCCAACGGATGGTATGCTGTATAAAAAGAGATTTTTGTCTCTCTTGTTCATAGTTGTATCTTCAGCATTTAGAGCAGTACATGGGACATAGTAGATGCTCAATAGATATTTGTGGAAAGAATACATTGTGCTAATGAACAAATAAATACTATATACAGGATACTAACAATTGTTTTGGACTGAGGCAGAACGTGATATATTTAGTTTGCAGCATTTTGTACCTGGAATGAGCATAAAACATTATCCTCTTAGTGATAAACTCCAAATTGTTGAATGTAAAACATTTGATAATAGTTATGAGATTATTTTGAACTCAGTCAAGACATGTAGCTATTACATTTCTGAAGCCCAGTGATTTTTATGATGTAAAATTTATGATCAAGTCACCTTTCTAAAACTAATTATGAGAAAATAGAACTTTGAAGTGGAGAATTCTAACATGATTAAAAAAGCACTTGACCCTACCTCTTTTCCATCAAATCTCTTTTCTTTTTTGCATTAGACAAATTTTCATCTTAGCCTCTGAAGAGTTATGTCCTGAAGTAACTTGTAATGGCTTCCATCTGTTAAGGAGAAATCCTTAACATTATACAATTGTGGAATTGGTATAGCTTTAGGATTCCTTGGTCCTGAATATGGGAAAATAGCACTTCATGACTTTAGATGATATTTTTCTTGTTTATAGCCAAATTCTAGTGTCTAACCAGTGCTTACTCTAGCTTCTCAAGAAGATATCCCACATTCCATACAGTGGAGTATGAAAAGGAAAAAAAATGTGTTAGATGGCAAACAGCACATGAGAGCTTTGTACACCAGGACGTCTGGGAACATCAGTGACAGGATCCTGCCTCCTCACAGCTGCTGGAGCCCCTCTGATGAGAACTCTTTATAGAAAAAAATAGGCAATCAACATTCTGCAAAGGATGACATTTTCTATTAAATTATCTCCACTTTTTATATAACACAGCTGCAACAGCTTTATGTGGCTTTTCCTAATGATACCTCATCTTACAAGCTCATGAAGTAGCAAAATGGTTTGTAAGTGGCTCCCTCTAAATGCGCAGTGTTCCAGAGTAATGACTTCACACTTCACCTGAAAATGCCAAGCTCCACCTCAGCATCCTCAGATGCCTGCATTTGTTGATGACTGGAGCAACATGAACTAATCAAATAGGCCACTGAATGCAAAGGACAGATTAAGTCAGTGGCTTCCCAATGCTATACCAACATACCAACATAAGCAGTGTTGTTTTTCCAAGAAGCCAGGATGTGAGTTGATCATCGAAGATTTAGAACAATGCCTCAAATACTCCATAAATAACTGACTGCATGGTTGCATAAATAGGCCATTAACTTCTCTAGGTTTCTTTAAATGTCCTAATAGCACTCTGGCCTCATAATCAGCCCTTAAGGCATGCGGATCCGGCTGAAATGCCCATGAGAGTATTTCAGGCATGGAAAGCCAAGACACTCTGGGGAAAAAAAAATAAATGAAAGATCTCCGTGAGTGAGATCCCAGTGGAAAGAACGGGTCATCAGAGAAGGAGGTACCTTTCTCTGAAGGGAGGAGAGAACTTCCACTTTGACCATGGCCTTGTCTAAATATGATCAGAGTCAGTGAACTCAGGGAGTTTCCATAGCCTTGGCAGCTCATGACAAGAGCCTAGGGTGATTACTGAGGCCATAAACAAGAGTGTCAATTTGTTAAGTCAACAACAGGAGTCACTGTGCACTTACTCCTCATGTAGGATCTTTGTCCTTAGTGTGCTGTACATAGAGATCTAATGCTATAACTAGTACTCAAACAGTATTTTTCACTTTATGTTTCTGTGTGGGAGCAAACTGTTGAAATCTTTACTTAATGTATGCTAAACTGATCTTCTGTATATAAAGAGAATCGAAAATGAATCTTGATGTGAATGGAAGGGGAGAGGGAGTGGGAAAGGGGAGGGTTGCGGGTTGGAGGGACGTTATGGGGGGGGGAAGCCATTGTAATCCATATTCTGTACTTTGGAAATCTATATTCATTAAATAAAAGTTAAAAAAATTTAAAAAAAAGAATTGTAGTTTTGTAGTTTTTTTTTTAAAGATTTATTTATTTATTTGAAAGTCAGAGTTACAGAGAGAGAGGAGAGGCAGAGAGATAAAGAGACATCTTCTGTCTGCTGGTTCACTCCCCAACTGGCCACAACGGCCAGAGCTGCGCCAATCCGAAGCCAGGAGCCAGGAGCTTCTTCCAGGTTTCCCATGTGCGTGCAGGGGTCCAAGGACTTGGGCCATCTTCTACTGCTTTCCCGGGCCATAGTAGACAGCTGGATTGGAAATGGAGTAGCTGGGACTTGAACTGGAGCCCATATGGGAATGCCAACACTGCAGGCAGCGGCTTTACCCACTATGCCACAGTGCCAGCCCCAGTTTTGTAGTTTTTATGTCTTAGCAAGTTGTTAGCGAATGTAGTGGTTGTAAATCAGTATGTTTTTCTAGATGCTCTTAACTTGTGCTGATGTCCTGCCTCTATAGCAAATTGTTACTTTTTGCAGATGTGTGTAATAGACTAAATTATATATAATATTGATAAATGATATAACTTTAAGAAATTGTCCAGATTAATCTAGCTTGAACAGTTTTGGTCCTAGGATTTGATTCCTCATGTTAAAGTGCTAGTTATGAACATTAAAAGTGTATTTCTTTTACTTAAAGATATATTTCAAGCCTCCCAAGTTTTACTGAACTTTAATGTTCATAAGAAATTCTATAATTATCTGTGTATGTTAAATAGATCCTCCAACCAGTTTCAATAACTTTAAGGCTCAGTTTTGCAATATATTAGCCAAAAAATAAGAATATATCTTCTGAGAGTTTTATGGTTTATATATTATTTGTTTCCCTATAGCATCTTAGATAACATTGTGAAAGCAACCAAAAATAATATGTAACATGAAATATTTCATAATTTAAAAATATTTTAAAATTTAAAATACTTTCTCACTAACATTATTATAGACTAAAGTTATTTTAGGAAACTCTTCTGTATCTCTAATGATAATACTTTCTCTGTCATAGTCTCCCAAATCTTATACTTTGCTTCCATGGTTCTGGGTTATCCTAAGTTTTAATTAAACATTTATATAGCGTATTGGTCAATTCAAAGGAAGCTGATTAAAAACAGGGATTGTATTTCACTAACCAGTGATTTCCAGTACCTAGCACAGGTTTTGTCCCAAAATGAATTGTTAGTAAACATTTCTTGATGGCCGGCGCTGCGGCTCACTTGCTTAATCCTCCACCTGGGGTGCCGGCACTCTGGGTTCTAGTCCCGGGTAGGGCACCAGATTCTGTCCCGGTTGCTCCTCTTCCAGTCCGGCTCTCTGCTGTGGCCTGGGAAGACAGTGGAGAATGACCTAAGTTCTTGGGCCCTGCCCCTGCACGGGAGACTAGGAGGAAGCACCTGGTTCCTGGCTTCGGATCGGCGCAGCGCACTGGCCATAGCAACCATTTCGGGGGTGAACCACCGGAAAAGGAAGACCTTTCTCTCTGTCTCTCTCTCTCTCACTGTCTAACTCTGCCTGTCAAAAAAAAAAAAAAACCCAAAAAACCAAAAACCAAAAACAAAAAACAAAAAAAACATTTCTTGAATGAAGGAATGTCTGTAAACATTTCTTGAACAAATGCCTTGCAAAGAAAATTTCAGCCAGGTGACTTTTTTTTTAATATTTGCAAAGAGTTTAGTTATGTGAGTGTATATATTCTAATTTGCTGATCTCAACTTGTTAGGTGTTTGTTTTTGTTCAATATTTTGCCATTTTAAATAACCTAGTTATTTATATTTGCCTTTGAAATGTGTTGTTTCAAACTGATGGTGGAAGAGTTTATAATACTAATGAAATAACCCAAGACATGCTGAAAAACAGCAGAAAGAATAGCAGTCACTTTTAAGTTAAGTGATACATTTAGTCTCATGGATATAAGACTAGATACCTGGGGCTGGCTCTGTGGCACAGCAGGTTAAAGCCCTGGCCTGAAGTGCTGGCATTCCATATGGGAGCTGGTTCTAGTCCTGGCTGCTCCTTTTCTGATCAGCTCTCTGCTGTGGCCTGGGAAAGCAGTAGAGGGTGGCCCAAGTGCTTGGGCCCCTGCACCCACATGGGAGACCCGTAAGAAGCTCCTGGCTCCTTGCTTTGGATTGGCACAGCTCCAGCCATTGCAGCCATTTGGGGAGTGAACCAGCAGATGGAAGACCTCTGTGTCTACCACTCTCTGTAACTCTGTCTTTCAAATAAAATAAAAATAAATAAAGTAAAATAAAGTAAAGAAAAAAAAAGACTAGATACGTAAATTTCAAGACTTAGTAGTTTATTTTTGTTTTTAATGATTTGATATCAAAGCCACAAAATTAAAATGTTTTTGATATCCACCTGCCCTTAATTCATTCACATTATGACTTAAAAAATATTTAAGACAAGCATATATTTATAGAAAATACTATTTCCACTTTACCAATAATTTTTTTTCTCTGCTGTTTTTCTGAAATTTCATCTTTCTCTGGATGCTGGGATGTGCTATTATGGCAAAGCTTCCTTGAGAAATGGCATCATTTTTGGATTTTGGTAAAAATGAAAGCAGTGTTTCAGGTGCAGCCTGATCCAGGGTCCAAATAGCAAAAGCCTATATGTTGCTGACAAAATTATTTCTTACTGTGTTAAATAAGTGATATGAGATAAAACTGACCACAAAATACCTTAATATGTTCAAAGTCAAACACAGTAGTCCCCTGTTATCTGCAGTTTCTCTTTCTGTGGTTTAAATTCCCCACAGTCAACTGTGATCTAAAAATATTAAATCAAAAATAGCAGATATCGACCACATTCACATAACTATTCTTACATTATATTGTTATCAAATTTTCTATTTTGCTGTTGATCTCTTACTGAGAATAAGTTGCAAATTAAATTCTTTGATATGTATACATAGAAAAAACAGGATACACAGGGCTTGGCACTCTCTGCAATTTCAGAGGCATGCACTAGGGGCCTTGGAACAAATCCCCTGCAGAAAAAGGGGCTGGGTGTGTGTGTGTGTGGGGGGGTGGCTGCTGTAATATTTTAGGGACAGGTAGTGTTTTCTTCAGTTTTTTGATGCAGACTAATCTTCCTGAATATGGCAAAGTAAAATGATGTGAAAAAGAGTTGAATGTGATACCAACTAGAAGGTTAAAATGGAAAGCAAATACCTGATCCTTTTAAAAATGTGGATTCCAGAAGCATGATGAAGTCTGTGAAGACATGAAAAAAGATCTGTGTTATGAAACCTGAGGAAGGATAGTACAGAGGACAGAGTGGTGGACAGTGTGGTCATGCCTTGTATAATCCCTGGAAGAGGCAGCACTGTAGAACTTTCCAGGGGTGACCCTACTTATATCCTGAGCAGTGCTTGTAGGTAATGAGTGGCAAATTGGTGGGCATCCAAAACAAAAGAGGGGGCTCATCTTTGTGTCAGTAGGTAAGCCCGAGTAGGACATTCTGGGATAATGTAAACCTGTTTTTCTTTCCTCCAGAACCAGTCATGGATCAAGCAGTACTGGTGGCTACATAGTGCCTTACTCCTGCTACTTCACCTCCACCAGGAAATGGTGTGAAGACACACCTCTTATGTAGTGTTGTGCACTGAATGAGGTGGTCGGCATTTTAACGTGGCTCTCTCAGGGTCCCTTACAGCCTCCATGGATGATAGAGACAGTCCTTTGTAGGAGATAGGGAAAGACTGGGGACATGTCAGCAATCTGCACAATAGTTTGTATAGATATAAAATGAAATGTTTGGATTTATTAATCTGTAAAATCTCTTTCAACTTAAACCCTGAATGACTGATTTCTTTTATTTTACTGATCGACTATTTGGTGTGCCAATAATACTAGGGTGCTCACCGTGGACTTCAGATATGCTGGGCTTTTCTATGTGTTTGCCTTTGCCCCCTCTGTACTTTATACTAGAAGATCCCTCTGCATATCACTACCTCTAGATTTATGTTGTAAAGTCCATCTCAGAATGCTTATTCTTTATGACATTTATTCACGGGAATGTTCTCTCTCCCTCACCCTCTCCTCTCTGCTTTCACTTTTCACTCCCTCTGCCCCCATTCCATTTCTTTCTCCCTCCCAGTTTCTATGATTCAGCAGATCAGTTTATTTTGGAACAATAATCAACAATTCAACAATGAATTAACCTTTTTAATTTTTTGAGAAAATACTGCCATTTGTCCCAATATCTCAGAAATTCCATTTTCCTCCTACCAACACATTATGAATTCTTTAAATTGAATGAGACCAACCTAGCTTTTTCTGTTTTCCCTGTCTTGTTTTTGTGCCAAATCTTTTATGATCCAGGCCATTAGTGGGTCTTTGATGTCCATTAGCTTTTGGCTTATCTTTATGGAGGGAAAGTTCCTTTTTTATCCAGTTTTCTTATCTCTAAACATTTTTGTTCACATAGAATACCCATGTGATTGCTCCATCTTCATCTTATTTACGTAAATTAATTTCATCAAAAGATCTATTGAACATGATTGGCAGGTACTGTGT
Organism: Oryctolagus cuniculus; assembly: GCF_964237555.1. NCBI lineage: Eukaryota > Metazoa > Chordata > Mammalia > Lagomorpha > Leporidae > Oryctolagus > Oryctolagus cuniculus. Next base: position 29,009,075 of record NC_091453.1, on the reverse strand, counting down.
CTTAGGGATAAACAAAGTAATCTCCCACTGATAATTTATGATCTCAAGGACAAGTTTGAACTAACCAACAACTCTATATTACAATGTTCTAAGTTAGTTCTTCAGTAAAGAGGAAACTAGAGTATGTTCTTATAAAAAAGTAGGGACTCTGAGAAGATGTAGGTGATTTTCATCAGTGGAGAATGAAAGAAGGGGCCTTTTTTGGAAAAGGGAGCAGGAAAAATCTCATATATGTGATGGCTTGCAGTCTGTCCAAGAAAATAAAAAATAGTCCATGACATCTACTGTGGCATAGTGTGTGGATGGATGGGTGGAGATGAGTTCGAAAGATAGACTGGGACGTGCTTATGAAGGACCCTGAGAGTACATCATTATCTTATTTCACCAAATTAATTTGCTGATTTTAGATAGAAGCCAGAAGTACTTCTTACTAGGCTACTTCAAATTATTCTTGGAAATTAGAATTAAAGCATGTTCATTGTAAGATCTTTCTGAGGGGGAGTGTGACGTAGTGGGTAAAGCTGCCACCTGCAGTGCTGGCATCCCATATGGGCAATGGTTTGAGTTCCAGCTGCTCTACTTCCAATCCAACTCTCTGCTATGGCTTGGGAAAGAAGTAGAAGATGGCCCAAGTCCTTGGGCCCCTGTACCCGCATGGGAGACCTGGAAGAAACTACTGGCTTCTGGCTTTGGATTGGTGCAGCTCTGGCTGTTGTGGCCATCTGGGAAGTGGACCAGCAGATGGAAGACCTCTCTGTCTCTCTCCCTCCCACTTTCCCTCCCTCCACCTCTGCCTCTGCCTCTGCATCTCTGTAACTCTGCCTTTCAAATAAATAAATAAATCTTTTTTAAAAATCTTTTTTTAAAAAAAGACCTTTTTGAAATCTGTGACACTGATACATTATTGTCAATAAGAATAATGAACTTTTCCAATTTTTACCATTTAAAAAAAAACTTGCCTTGTGTGTATGTATTTCTATATGATTTTCTGTTATGTACAAACTGGTATAACCACGACCAAAATAAAAATATAGAATTGTTCCATTGCCACAAAAGACTCCCTCATACTACATATTCTTCATTTCTATAGATTTGTCATTTAAAAGATGTTATGTAAATTAAATTTTACATATGCAACCTTTGAGACATTCTTCATTAAACACAACACCCATTCAATCTTATAGGGTTGAATATATCAAAAGTTCTTTCTTTTTATTGCTGTGTAGTATTTCCTCCTTTGTATTTAGGTGCCAGAGTTGTTTTCAACTGTTCATCTGTTAAAGAGTATTTGGGTTATTTCTGTTATTTACTATTATGAATAAAACTTCTTTGAATATCCATGTACAGATTCTTAAGAAAAATGTACATTTTCGTTTCTCTGAGATCATGGCAAACAGTGTGATTTCTGGGTCATATAGGCACATGTTGGGTTTGTAAGAAGCTGCCAAGCTATTTTTTTATAGTGCCAGTATAATCTGGCATTTCCACCAGAAATGTATGAGAGATTTAGATCCATTTTCTTCCCATCCTTGCCAGCATTTCATATTATCACTAGTTTTCATTCTAGCTTTCTAAAAGTTATGTAGTAATATCTTATAGCAATTTTAATTTGCATTTACCTAATGGATGATTCTGAACACTTTTAAGTGTTTTATTGCCATCTGTATTTTTGTAAAACTATCTTTTCATGTCTTTTTGCTCATATTATAATTGGAGTCTTAAATTATTTTATAAAATAGCAAACTGTTGAGTTTTGAAAGTTACTTGTATATTTTATATATAAGTCCTTTTTCATAAATATGGTTTGCAAATATCTTCTCCTGGTCTGTAGCTTGTCTTGTCATTCTCACGAGAAGGTCCTTTGCAGTACAAAAGTTTTGAATTTTAATGGAGTTCAATTTATTGAAGTTTTTAATGGAATGTGCTTTTAGTGTCATGTCTAAGCACTGGATCTTTACCTAGCACTTTGTTCCAAAGCTATTATTTTTTTTTTTTGCTAAAAATCTTAGTTTTATATTATACATTCAAATTCATGATCCACTTCAGTTTTATTTATGTAGTGTACAGATTAGATCAAAGTTGTTCTTTTTTTTTTTTTTTTTTTTTTTTGCCGGTAGATGTCCAATTGTTCCCACACAATCTGTTGTGGGAAAAAAATCATCCCTCCTCTATTGAATTACTTTACACCTTTGTCAAAAAATCAATTTAGCATATTTGCACTAGTCTATTTCTGGGTTCAGTATTCTGTTGCATTGACCTGTATGTCTACTCCTTCCCTAATAACCTGGTGTCTTGATTACTGAGGCTGCCTAGGAAGTCATAACTTCAGGTTCCTCTCCTCTAAATTCTTCTTTGTCAACTTTGTTTTAGTTCTTTTGCAATTCCAAATAAATTGTAGAATATGCTTATCTATGTCTGCAAAAAATTCTTTCTGTGACTTTAATAGGAATTGCATTAAGCCTATAGATCAAAATAGGGAAAACTGTCATATTTATTATAGTGAGTCTCATAGTCCATGAACACAATACATCTCTCCATTCATTTAGATCTTCTTTGCCCACAATCCTCAGTATTTTGTATTTTCAAAACACAAATTCTGCATATGTTTTGTTAGATATTCTTTTAAAAACTCAATTATAATTTATAAATAATATTTATATTTTAAATTTTGTTTTCCATGTGTTTGCTATCAATATATAGGAATACAAATGATTTTTGTGTCTTGAACCTATATCCTGTGATATTGATAAACTCGCTTATTCCAGAATCATTTTTGTAGCTTTTTGGTAGATTTCTTATTTTTTTTCTATATAAACAAGGTGTCAGCTGAAAATAGGGATAGCTTTGTTTCTTTATAATCTGTAAGCCTTCATTTTCTTTCTTGCCTTATTGAAGGATGAACCTTTCTGTATTATATTGAATAAGCATGGGAAAATTAGATGTCCTTGCCATGTTTCCAATCTTATGGGGAAAAAGTCTTCATATATAAGTAAAATATTAGTTATAGACTTTTGTATAATTAAAAAAATGGGAAAGTTTCCTGCTATTCCTAATTTGCTGAGAGTTTTATCATGACTGGATATTTTTTATCAAATCTGTTTCTTCATTGCTTGATATGATTATGTGATTTTTCTTTTACTCTGTGGATAATGGTGGATTACACTGATTAATTTTCAAATTATAAGCCAACCTTACATTCTTGGAATGAACCTCACTTATTTGTGGCTTCTAATTGTTTTTATGTATTTCTGGGTTCAATTTGTTAGTGTATTGTTAAATATTTTTGTGTAACCTTTAATATGTTTGTGTAACCTTGTTGTTTCCATGTTCATGAGAGGTTTTTAGATGTAGTATTCCAAATCTTCTTATAATGCATCTGAGGTATTTTTCCACAGCCATATTCATAAACATTTCTTCTATTTTTAAGTTTATAGATTTTACAAAGGCTTAATTTGTTTAACCTATTGCTTCCATTCAAACCTCCTATACCAGTACCAAGCTAGAAAGCTAATAGAAAGCTTATTTTTCACTTGAAAATATCAGTCAGAAGTGTATATCATCCTTCTGTATCTGCTTCTTTACTTTTCATGGTGGTTTGAAATCATCCAAGTAAAGGAATTACAGACTTGAAAAGCCAGTATTTGCATCTTCTCATCTTATCACCAGTACTGAATTAATATTTGCATTTCTGGTAACAGATTAAACTTCCATTGTTACATCAGAAAATTAAGTGGATTTGAAATGTAATCAAGCAATGATATACAATTACATGGTGATAAAATTATTTTCTGTGTTCCTCAGTTTAGCCTCTGTAATACTGATAATGGTAGCATTATATCTGTCATTTTAAGACAGTATAAAACTCATCAATTTTTCTAGATAGATATTGACTCAGTCTGATCGCTTTTTGCTGGTATTATAATTTCAAGATAAAAGCAAGTCTCATTTCATGTTTATTTATGCAGAAGTCAAGAAGATATTGGATATGTGCTTGTGCAGAGCCAAAAATCAAGTCTTCTAAAAGTTATACTTATTTATTTTATATAGATTGGCTATAAAACTTTCTCCTTTTGTTTGTAAGGGTCCAATAATAGCCTCTAAAATTATCTTGTGCCTGTGCTGAGCAAAATACAATCATACACCTTTAAGGTTGTAAAACAAGAGAAGGGTCCACTTGATTCATGTGAAATCTCAGACACATACTGGTGAAGTGATTGCTCAAAGTTAGACACAGAATCAGTATCAGAATCCTAACTGGATACCGAATTCCCCATCTGTCCAATTGGTGCAAAATTTGAAAACTACAGTTTCACCTTAACCAACTGCAGACTAAAAATATAGAGCTCAACCTGATTTTTTTGCACAAATATACTGGATTTGGTCTAGTCTGATTTTAAGGAGCCTGAGACTCACTTATATGGTAGACTCCACAAGACTCAGGTATTGGGGTTCAAGGTGGCGGTTTCCTAGACTGTATTTTAAAGGATTTCTGGTGATTCTGATGCTGGTTGCTTGGGAAGTCACTCGTGTAAGGTGACTTCTGTTCTCATGGTACTCCCATCTCTGCTGAGCAGCAAAATGCTTGGCCCTAACGGTTGCTTATCTAACTTCTAATGTGCATGGATTCTTATGGCCTCTGCTGCTGTTCATTATCAACTAGGAGCTTGTCTTTATTTAGGAATGAGAGAAAGGAGGAAATGGAAAATCCCCTCTTAGTTGTTCAAAGCTGCTGGAACCAAGATAGGGTGACATCAGAAGCTGACATAGATTGTAAAAATGTCAACCTCATTCTGAATAAGTTAATTAAATGGAGAAAGCTAAGTCCCCACAAGCATATCTGAAAAAATTCACCAGCAGACAGAAATCAAAATTATGAAATATCTTGAAAATATGAAACTATTATAAAAATGACTTTGCTTCAAAATTATCAGTTTCAGAACTATTCCTTTATTCATCTTTGTAATCTTCATAGCCTTAGGTGCCCAGCAGACACTTAATAATAGTTGTTGAAATACTCCATAATGAATTTGTCTATTTAATTCTCAAAAGGTCACTTTATAAACTTCAATAAAGTGAATGTGATTTTATTATTTTCTTTCAACCTCACCATTTGTTATTTTGAGTATCTTTTAGTAATTTTTTTGTAGAATGTAGTGGCTTTGGAATCTAATTTTTTTTAAAAGTACTTATTAATTTGTTTGAAAGGGGGAAGGGATCGAGCAATTGATCTTCCATCTACTGTTTTACTCCCCAAATCCAGGTTTGGGCGAGACTGAAGTCAGGAGCTGGGAACTCCTTCACTGTCTCCCACATGGGTGTGAGGGGTCCAGGTACTTGGGCCATCTTCCACTGCCTTCCCAGGCACATTAGCAGGGAACTGGATCAAATGTGGAGCAAGCAGATTCAAACCGTCACTCTAATATAAGATGCAGGCATCGCAAGTGGCGGCTTAACAAACCTCAAAATGGCAACCCTGGAACCAGTTTTTAAACACACATTTTAGTTGCAAGATAAAAGTTATTTCATCATCCCATGTCTTAGTTTCCACATCTTTAAACTAGAAATCCATCTATTTATTGCTTTATATGACTGTTAGAAGGAAAAATGACTCAGTTGTTGTAAAGTACTTGGAGCAATGGCTGGCACAGAGAATAGTTGCACGAATAAATGTTTACAAGTCAGAAAAGTCATCTAACATCAATAGTTACTTTACCAAACAGAAGTAATGTGCCAAATACTGTGCTCATTCAGAGTTCCGGTAGTTTCCCAAATTTCGTCAGTTCATAATGCCCTTGGTAACTCAGTTGATATTTCATGGCAGCCCTGAGCCAAGAAAAATACCCAATGCTTCTATTCATTAAGCTACTTATGGCCAGGCAACTTAATAATTTTAGTTCATACTCTGTCATTTGTTTTTACTCGAAGAGCTAAATTATTGGATCACATCCCTTGTGACTTCACTGTAGCATTCTTGAGCATGTGGATGTACAGTTTGGAAACTATGGCATTAGGAATACAAAACTAAATCCAAAATTTTTTTTCAAGGCATTTTTAAATATAGCATTGTAGATGCATGCAAACAACTTCCTGAGATATTATAAATGCCTCACTAGAATTACCAAAATCTATGGAGGTGCATGAAGGGATTTGGGTATAGGATTTGCCATAAAAGAAGCATTATTTGACTAAATATCCAATATTGAGAAGGAAATAACCAGACAGAAAAGAAAATGAAAGACAGGGAGAGAGGGAACAGTGTCAGTAAAACTCTTGACATACTAAAAATTTGTGGAAATTCAGAAAATAGTTACTTTATCTATTGGTGATGATGGTAAAAAGAGAGATAGGGTTGGGGATATAGCTAATATGGATGATTCTTGCAGTCATGGAAGTACACACACAGACACCTCTATAAGAGGGAAATTGCTTTCAACAGAGCTGTCAGGTGGCAGCAGGAGCCACCCTTTTAGGATCCATTTCAGCATTCCTAGTGAGGCCACACTCTCCCCAGGCTGTTCCCACCTGATGACTGAGTACAGTGGGGGCGGGGGGGGGGTTTGAGCTGAGCCATTGCTGCCTGACTTGGGACCTCTATGATGAGCAGCCTTTTCTCTGAGGCTCTCCACTGGCCTGGCAGAGACTTTCTCAGAGTTCTGTTACCCAGTGAGACTCTCCATCCTCAACCCTCCTTCCTTCCCTTCTCCTTCCTTCCCTTTTCCTTTCATTTGAGTCAGACCTGCATCCTGGTCTGAAAACTCGACCTACTTCTCTCTGCTCCCTTTTCCCTTTATCTTTTTCAGAAATTTCCACCAATAAATTTCATATACTTCCTTTAAAAATATTTATTTATTTGGAAGGAAAAGAGAGAGAAGCAGAAATATCTCTTATCTGTTGGTTCACTTCCCAAATACCCATAGTGCCCAGGGCTGGGCCAAGACAAAACCAAAAGCATGGAACTCAATCTGGATCTCCCATGTGGGTTGCAGGGACCAAAGTACTTGAGCCTTCACTTGCTGCCTCCCAGGGTGTGGCTTAGCTAGAAGCTGGAATTGGGAAGTGGATCCAGGAATCAAGCCCAGGCACTCTGATATGCAATAGCGGTGTCCCAAGTGACATTTTTAATAAAGATTTTATTTATTTATTTGAGAGGTAGAGTTACGGACAGTGAGAGTAAGAGGCAGAGAGAAAGGTCTTCCTTCCGTCAGTTTGCTCCCCAAATGACCACAATGCATGGAGCTACACCGATCCAAAGCCAGGAGCCAGGAGATTCTTCTGGGTCTCCCACACGGGTGCAGGGGCCCAAGCACTTGGGCCATCTTCTACTGCTTTCCTGGGCCATAGTAGAGAGCTGGATTGGAAGAGGAGCAGCCAGGACTCGAACTGACACCCTTATGGGATGCCGGCACTGTAGGCAGAGCATTAACCTACTGTGCCACAGTGCTGGCCCCCCCAAGTGACATTTTAACCACTGTGCCAAACACTCATACTCTCTCACTCTTTTGATTCTATCTTGGAGCTTGCTTTCTGGAGAACCAGAACTGATAGAATGCTAAAATTGATCTTTTTTTTTTTTTTAAATATAGTCTTAGTTGAAATAAATTGAACCATAATACCTCATAACTGCAATTGAGATGTTGACAAGAAGGATCCAATTTTAGAAGGTCCCTATTAGTCTTGACTGTGTTCTGGAATAGAAAGATACTAAGAGTCCCAGAACCATGTGTGATGAGAAATGAATCTTACTAGCTTTCCTAGCTCATGTGGAGGGAAACATCTTCTCTTAGTTAATTTTATGCAGGTATTTGATGATAGTAGGGTAAACGTTTTCCCTAGCAATGGCTTCTGAATTATTTCACTTCTTTCTAGAGCCTAAACTATCTCATGATGTAGTTGTTTAACATAAGAAAGTAGGTCTGAGGTAAAATATGGATGTATGGGGAGAGTGTGACTGGAGTGGGAGGGAGGTACTAGAATCAACCGTATCAACCATTGAGAAGTTTTAAATTTATCATTTAGGAAATGAAGAGTCACGAAAGGTTTAGAAGCAAAGTAGTGGATTTTTTTTTCACATAGGAATATCCAAGCAATTAAGTGGATAGCAACACCATGAGCTAGGAGTAAAACCTGACTGAAGTGGGCAGAAACCAGTGTGGGTTTAGACACATTGGCTTTGTGGTCCTAGAAGAGTGACATCACGTCCTGCAGGCAGATTGTTTCCTGTTTATTCCCTCCAATAAATCTTTTATTTAAAAAATACAGACTTCATGCATTTCATAAGTTGAACTTCAGGAATATAGTGATTCTTCCCATCATACCTGCCTTCTCACTCACCCTCTCGCCTCTCCCCCTCTACCCTCTCCTATTCCCAGTCCCATTATCTGCTAAGATCCATTTTCAATTAACTTTATACACAGAAGACCAACTATATACTAGTAGAGAGTTCGAAAATTTGCACGGTAAAAAAAAAAAAAAAAAAACAAAAACCAAAATAAAAAAGCAAATCAAAGCAAAAAATTGTTCAATAGTCGAGACAAGGGATGTTCAAAGTCATTGCATCCTGAAGTAAATTTCACTTTTTTTTAGAAACTTAATTAAGTTTAAGGAAGCACCAAGAATGATACATCTTTTGCAAGCAATTGACTTTATACACATATGTTTAACTCTGCTAATTAAAGAGTTCAACAAATGGCATAAAAAATAAAACTGTTCTTCAACAGTCAAGAAGGGCTGTTCAAGACATTGCTTCTTAAAGTGTCAGTTTCACTTCTACAGATTTCCTTCTAGGTGCTCTATTAGTTATCACAGGTCAGGGAGAACATATGATATTTGTCCCTTTGGGACTGGCTTGTTTCACTAAGTATGATTTTTTTCCAGATTCATCCATTTGTTGTAAATGACTGGATTTCATTTTTAACAGCTGTGTAGTATTGCATGGTGTACATATCCCATAATTTCTTTATCAAGTTTTCAGTTGTTGGGCATTTTGGTTGATTCCATGTCTTAGCTATTGTGAATTAAGCCACAATAAACACGGGGGTGAAGATAGCTCTTTCACATGTTGATTTCATTTCTCTTGGGTAAATTCCCAGGAGTGGGATGGCTGGGTCATATGGTAGGTCTATATTCAGATTTCTGAGGTATCGCCGTACTTTCTTCCATAGTGGCTTTACCAGTATACATTCCCACCTTCTTCCCCACATCCTCAACAACATTTGTTGTTTTTTTGGCAACACAATACCAGATTTAGAGACATACTACAGGGCAGTTATAATCAAACAGCCTGGTACTGGTACAAAAAACAAATGGTTTGTTGATTTCTGTATGAAAGCCATCCTAATGAGGGTAAGATGAAACGTTATTGTGATTTTGATTTGCATTTCCCTGACAGCTAGTGATCCTGAGCATTTTTTCATGCTTGTGTTGGCCATTTGGATTTTCTCTTTTGAAAAATGTTTGTTTACATACTTTATCCATTTCTTCACTGGGTTGATTTTTTTGTTGTTGTTGTAGAGTTTCTGGGTCTCTATATATTCAGGTTATTAATCCTTTATCAGTTGCATAATTTGCAAATAATTTCTCCCATTCTGTTGGTAGCCTCTTCATTTTCCTGAGTGTTTCTTTTGCAATACAGAAATTTCTTAATTTGATGTAATCCTATTTGTGAATTTTGGCTTTGATTGCTTGTGCCTCTGGAGTTTTTTCCAAGAAGTCTTTGCCTATGCCAATGTCTTGCAGGGTTTTCCAAACATTCTCTAATGATTTCATGGTGTTGGGACATAGATTTAGGTCTTAAATCCATGTTGACTGGATTTTTGTGTGAAGTGTAAGGTAGGAATCTTGCATCATACTTCCACATGTGGAAATCCAGTTTTCCCAGCACTATTTGTTGAAGAGACTGTCCTCACTCTAGGGATTGATTTTAGCTCATTTGTCAAATATAAGTTGATTGCAGAAGCTTGGATTGATTTCTGGCATTTATATACTGTTCCATTGGCCTATCTATCTGTTTTTATACCAGTACCAGGCTGTTTTGATTATAATGGCCCTGTAGTATGTCTCAAAATCTTGATTTGTGATGCCTCTAGTTTTTTTTTAAACTTTTATTTAATGAATATAAATTTCCAAAGTACAGCTTATGGATTACAATGGCTTCTCCCCCATAACGTCCCTCCCACCCGCAACCCTCCCCTTTCCCACGCCCTCTCCCCTTCCATTCACATCAAGATTCATTTTCAATTCTCTTTATATACAGAAGATTAGTTTAGCGTACATTAAGTAAAGATTTCAACAGTTTGCTCCCACACAGAAACATAAAGTGAAAAATACTGTTTGAGTACTAGTTATAGCATTAAATCTCAATGTACAGCACACTAAGGACAAAGATCCTACATGAGGAGTAAGTGCACAGTGACTCCTGTTGTTGACTTAACAAATTGACACTCTTGTTTATGGCCTCAGTAATCACCCTAGGCTCTTGTCATGAGCTGCCAAGGCTATGGAAGCCCCCTGAGTTCACTGACTCTGATCATATTTAGACAAGGCCATGGTCAAAGTGGAAGTTCTCTCCTCCCTTCAGAGAAAGGTACCTCCTTCTCTGATGACCCGTTCTTTCCACTGGGATCTCACTCACGGAGATCTTTCATTTAGTTTTTTTTTCCCCAGAGTGTCTTGGCTTTCCATGCCTGAAATACTTTTATGGGCTTTTCAGCCAGATCCACATGCCTTAAGGGCTGATTCTGAGGCCAGAGTGCTGTTTAGGACATCTGCCATTCTATGGGTCTGCTGTGTATCTCACTTCCCATGTTGGATCATTCTCTCCCTTTTTTATTCTATCAGCTAGTATTTGCAGACACTATTCTTGTTTATGTGATCCCTTTGGTTCTTAGTCCTATCATTATGATCAATTGTGAACAGAAATTGATCACTGGGACTAGTGAGATGGCATTGGTACATGCCACCTTGATGGGATTGAATTGGAATCCCCTGGTATGTTTCTAACTCTAATGTTTGAGGTAAGTCAGCTTGAGCATGTCTCCTCTCTTTGCATATGAATTTAAACATAATTTTTCCTATATATGAGAAGAATGTCCTTGGTATTTTGATTGGTATTGTATTGAATCTGTAAATTGCTTTTGAAGAATGGACATTTTTTATGATATTGATTCTTCCAATCCATGAACATGGCAGATTTTTCTATTTTTTGTATCTTATTCTATTTCCTTCTTTAATGCTTTGTAATTCTCATAAATATTTGACATCCTTGGTTAAATTTATTCCAAGGTATTTGAGTTTTTTGGTAGCTATTGTGAATGAGATTGATATTTGAAGTTCTTTCTCAGCCTTGGAATTATCTGTGTATACAAAGACCATTGATATATGTGTATTGATTTTACATCCTGTAACTTTACCAAACTCCTCTATGAGTTCCAGTAATCTCTTAGTAGAATCTTTTGGATACCATATATATAAAACCATGTCATATGCAAATGGAGATAGTTTGACTTCCACTTTCCCAATTTGTACTCCTTTGATTTCTTTTTCTTACTTAATGGCTCTGGCTAAAACTTCCCGGGCTATATTAAATAGCGGTGATGACAATGATGATCCTTCTCTGGTTCTGGATCACAGTGGGAATGCTTCCAACTTTTCCCCATTCAATAGGACACTGGCCATGGGTTTGTCATAAATTGCCTTGATTGTGTTGAAGAATATTCCTTCTATACCCAATTTGCTTAGAGTTTTCATCATGAAAGGGTGTTGTATTTTGTCAAATGCTTTCTCTGCATCTTTGAGATAATCATATGTTTTTTGTTGTTCAATTTGTTAATGTGATGTGTCACAAAATCGATTGATTTGTGAATGTTGAATCATCCCTGGATATCAGGGATAACTCCCACTTGGTCTGAGTTGAATGATCTTTTTGATGTGTTGTTGGATTCTTTAGGCCAGAATTTTGTTGAGCATTTTTGTGTCTTTGTTCATCAAGGAAATTGGTGTGGAGTTCTCTTTCTCAGTTTCGTGTTTTTCAGGTTTAGGATTTGAGGTGATGATGGCTTCATAGAAAGAATTTGGGGGGCTAGCTCCATGGCGCAGTAGGTTAACCCTCTGCCTGTGGCACCGGCAACCCTTATGGGCACCAATTCTGGTCCCAGATGCCCCTTTTCCAATCCAGCTCTCTGCTATGGCCTGGGAAACAGTAGAAGATGACCCAAGTGCTTCGGCCCCTGCACCTGCATGGGAGACCAGGAAGAATCACCTGGATCCTGGCTTCAGATTGGCACAGCTCCACCTGTTGCATCCATCTTGGGTGTGAACCAACAGAAGGAATATCTTTCTCTCTGTCTCTCCCTCTTACTGTCTGTAACTCTACCTCTCAAATAAATAAATAAAAATTCTTTAAGAAAAAGGATTTGGGAGGATTCCATCCCTTTTATTTGTTTTGAATAGTTTGAGAAGAAAATGAATTAGTTATCCTTTAAATATCTGGTAGAATGCAGCAGTGTAGCCATCTGGTCATGGGCTTTTCATTTTTGGGAGGTTCTTTATATTACTGATTCATTTTTCATCTTGGTTATGGGTCTTTTTAGGTTTTCTGTGTCTTCATGGGCCAATTAGGTGGGTTTTATGTATCCAGGAATCTTACCATTTCTTCTAGGTTTCTGGGTTTGTTTGCATACAGCTCTTTATATTACTTCCTGATGATTGTTTTTGTTTCTGTGGTGTCTGTTTCCTTTTTCATCTCTAATTTTATTAATTTGATTCTCTCTCCTTTTATTGGTTAGTTTGGTCATGCTATGTCAATTTTGTTTATTTTTTCAAAAAAACCAACTCTTCGTTTTGCTGATCTTTTCTATTTTTTGTTTCAATTTCGTTGATATCTTATGTAATTTTAATTATTTCTTTTCTCCTACTAGTTTTGGGTTTGGTTTGCTGTAGTTTTTCTAGACCCTTGAGACATATTGATAACTCATTTATTTGTTGCCTTTCCAATTACTTGATGTAGGCACCAATTGCTATAAACTTTGCTCTTAACACTGCTTTTGCTATATCGCATAGGTTTTTGTGTGTTGTATTGTCATCTTAATTTGTTTCCAGAATTGTTTTATTTCTCTTTTGATTTCATCAATGACCCACTTTTCATTCAGGAGCATATTTTTCAGTATCCATGTGTTTGCATATGTTCTAGAGATTCCTGCATTGTTAATATCCAGGTTCATTGCATTGTGGTCTGAGAAGATGCATGGTATGATTTCGATTTTTTTGAATTTGCTGAGACTTGCTTTATGGCCTAGCATGTGTTCAGTCCTAGAGAAAGTTCTTCGCACTGCTTTGAAGAATGTGTATTCTGCAACTGTAGGATGGAAAAGTCTATAGATATCTGTTAGTTCCATTTGTTCTATAGTGTAGCTTAATTATGTTGTTTCCTTGCTGAATATTTTTGTCTGGTTCATTTATCCAATGCTCAAAGTTTGGTATTAAAGTCCTCCACTAGGATGGCCCAGGTGCTTGGGCCCCTGCACCTGCATGGGAGACCAGGAGGAGGCACCTGGCTCCTGGCTTCAGATTGGTGCCAGATTGGTGGTGGCCATTTTGGGAGTGAACCAATGGAAGGAAGACCTTTCTCTCTGTCTCTCTCTCTCTCACTGTCTATAACACTACCTGTCAAATAAATAAAAAAGAAGTCCTCCACTACTATTGTATTTGAGTGTACATCTCCATTTAGATCCCTTAACATTTCTTTTAAATAGCCCAGTACCCTGTAATTAGATGCATATACATTTATATTAGTTGCATCTTCCTATTGAATTGGTCCCTTATTCATCACATAGTGCCCTTCTATTTCTTTCTTAATAGTTTTTGTGTTAAAGTCTATTTTGTCTGATATTAGGTTGGCTACACCATCTGTTTTTTTGGTTTCTGTCAGCATCGAATATCTTTATCCATCCTTTTACTTTTAGTCCATGAATATCATTTTTGGTGAGATGTGTTTCTTGTAGGCAGCAAATAGATGGGTTTTGTTTTTTAATCTATTCAGCCAGTCTGTGTCTTTTAACTGGAGAGTTGAGGCCATTTACATTCAATGTGACTGTTGATAAGTAACAAATTTGCCCTGCCATTTTCCCATAAATATTCCAATTTTTTAGTTTAGATTTCATTTGTACTTTTACTAGGAACTTTTCTTCCTTTACCTTCTTTCATAGTGATGACCATGTTTCTGTGTTTCTGTGTGCAGCACATCCTTATGCATCTGTTGCAAGGCTGGACTGGTGGTGATAAATTCTTTCATTTTCTGTTATAGAAGTTCTTTATTTCACATTTATTTATAAATGAGAGCTTTGCAGGGTACAGTATTCTTGGTTGACAATTTTTTTCTCCTAATACTTCGAATGTATCTCACCATTCTCTCCTTGCCTGTAGTGTTTCTGATGAGAAGTCCACTGTGAGTCTAATCAGAGATTCTCTGAATATAATCTGGAATTTCTCTCATGCACATTTTAGAATATTTTCTTTATGTTTTATTGTGGAGAGTTTGATTACAGTGTGTCATGGTGAAGATGTTTTCTATTCATGTCTATTAGGATTTCTGTGTGCTTCCTGTACTTGGATGTCCATTTCTTTCTCCAAATTAGAGAAATTTTATGTAATTGTTTCACTAAAATGACCTTCTAATTCTTTCTGTCTTCCCATGCCTTTGGGAACTCCTTGAATCTGTATATTGGGCCATTTGATAGTATCCTATAGATTCCCAACGGTGTGTTTTAGTTTCCTAATTTCCTCTTCTTGCTTGTTGTCTATATGTATAATTTCCTGCAATTTGTCTTCAAAGGTGGGTATTCTTTCTACTGCCTCACTGATTCTGTTGTTAAGGCTTTCCACTGCATTTTATTTGTCCTATTGAATTCTTCATTTCCAACATTTCATTTTGCTTTCTCTTCAAGATCTCACTTTCATGGGAGTAATTTTCTTTTGTGTCATGTACGGATTTTATTAGTTCATGCATTTGCTTCTGATTACTACTATGTAATCTTTTTTTTTTTTTTTGACAGGCAGAGTGGACAGTGAGAGAGAGAGAGACAGAGAGAAAGGTCTTCCTTTGCCGTTGGTTCACCCTCCAATGGCCGCCGCGGCTGGCGCGCTGCGGCCGGCGCACCGCGCTGATCCGATGGCAGGAGCCAGGAGCCAGGTGCTTTTCCTGGTCTCCCATGGGGTGCAGGGCCCAAGCACCTGGGCCATCCTCCACTGCACTCCCTGGCCACAGCAGAGGGCTGGCCTGGAAGAGGGGCAACCGGGACAGAATCCGGCGCCCCAACCGGGACTAGAACCCGGTGTGCCGGCGCCACTAGACGGAGGATTAGCCTAGTGAGCCGCGGCGCCGGCCACTACTATGTAATCTTATGATAATTTTTTTGAAATCCATTTCATCATTTCTTCAAACTCTTCATCTTCACAATCTATTATTGAAGTGTTGTATTATTTTGGGGACATCATGTTGTGTTTCTTATTCTTGCTTCTTGAATTGATGTGTTTATTATTTGCCATTTTTGGAGATACTCTGGTTTCTTTTTTTTTTTCTGTGTTGGCTTTTACCTTTGGACTGTCTTTGTGGATTAGTGGAGTGTCTACTTTCAGCGAATACCTAGAGTTGTGTGATGGGTGTGGCCATGGAGCTCTGTTACAGTGCTTCAGGGTGAAGGGAGTGTTAAGGTGACACCCAGGTTGGGTATGCTAAATATCCTCTTTTTTTTTTTTTTAATCAGAGGGGAGAGTTTTCTTCTGTTGGCATTGATTCAACTCATTTCTTCTCCTCAAAGGAAACTAGTGCCTGGGTGCTAGCCTCATTGGGTATATTTGTCCACACTTCCTCAAGGACTACACAAAGGATCTCTGCAATCCTTGATGTAAACAGTTTCCCCAGCAGTGTCCTTCACCAGGGAATCAGGGAGTCCTGGTAGTGTAGAGCCTCCCACAGTGACTGCCCAAAGTCTCAGCCACACCCTGAGCCTTCTCACGCAGCCTCAGTGTTTTCAGAGCCCCACAGGGTCAGTGTTTATAAAGTCCTGGCACACAAGCCTCCCACAGTCACAAGTACCCAGCCCACTGCCCCCCCGTCAGTTCTCCCTGCCAGGCTCAGGGGTCTCTGCTTGACTGGTTGCTGGGTGTGGAACAAGCTGGCATAGCTGTTCCATATCTCCAAAATGGCACCCACTCTGTATCAGCTTATTCCAGGATCCATTGCAAGGTGATTGGGGAAGAGAGAAACGTGCCCCCTTTTTTTCCTACTCTACATTATCCCCCACTGGGTTCCAAGCCAGATTCCCTCCCAGCTTTATCACCAGTGGCTTGGGCTGCTGCAGTCTGATCTCACCTCTCTCTAAAGCTGGTGTGGAGGCTCTTGGTTGCTGTGGTCCTGATTTGTGCATGTCCACACCCTCCATGAAGGTCTGCTGTGTCCTTTTACTTTGTGTGGAGTTTCCTCTGCCATTTTTCTCCTTAACTCTTCCCTGAGATTGTACTCTCTCCACTTCTTTAAAACTATCTTTTCCCAGACTAGAGAAGTGAGCTCCCTCTCTACTCCACCATCTTAATCCAATCTCTATTGTTTCCTTCTTGAAAAATGAGTAAGGTCAGTCTGTGTCTTCATTGTATTGGCAGCATGCCTGAGTCTATTACTGTGCTGTTCTCTCCTTGCTTGCTTGTCACAATGGACAGTGTTGTGATTGATGCAAAGATGCAAACAATCACTGCTTGAGGATGTCAAATTTCTTTTATGGCAAAGGTCATATAAATTTATGAAGATGGTCACATAAAGCGAGAAATAACATGGCATGCCCTCACACAGAGGTTCAACAGCCAAAGACCTTCATCCTGCCTGCCAGTTTGGATACTGGCTCTGTGCCAGCCAGCTCACCCAGTATAATTCACATGTGCACTGACTTCAGTGAACCCTTAGAGCTGCTGGTAAATCCTATTATTTTTCCCAAATCGATTCATTTTTCCATTCTCTTAGGTTATTATTTTCAAGCCTTTCTTTGTTTCTACAAACCACCAATGTCTCTTGCCTTTTTTCATTCTCAGTGGATGGTTCTGCTTCTTATTTCTCTGAGAAAATAGAAGCATTCAAAAGGGAACAGTCATATCTTCCCACCAAATTCATTGTCAATCTTCTGTATCAGTACCTTTATTCTACATCTTCCTTGTGTTGTACAAATGAACTATTTATGTCATTATATAAGGCCTCTACTTATACATGTGAACTCATCTTGACTCCTTTAAGCACAGGGATCCAGGACTCATCCACCTTTCTCTTATATCATCATTTTTTTTCCTTTTCCAGTGAATCAATCCTCTCAGCATGAGAATATACCATGTTTTCCTTCATTGCTCATTCCCCTCTGAATATCGTACCATTTCTCTTACCATTTACAACAAAAATTAACAGTAGCTTTTCTTATTTTCTATCTTCACGTTCCTTATTTTCCCTTGAGCCCACTGTAATCAGCCTTCTATCCCTGTCATTCCCCAGAGCTTCCTTGTCAGGGTCTCTAATGACATTCCTGTTTCCGTCATCATATAACCATTTCTCAGTTTTCATCTTATTCAATATGTCATCTATATAAAGCACTGTTGATCACTCTTTTCTGTTTAAAACCCTTTTTTCACTTTATTTCTGGGACTCTGTTCTCTTGATTTTCTCCCTTTTCTGATGGTGTTAAATAACCATCCCTATAGTAACTGTAGATCCCTTTCACTTGATGAAATGCAACATGACATATTAAATATGTTTATCTGTTACTTTGTTCTTCTGATTCTAAAATGTAGAAGCTCTGAGAGCAGTAATTTGTGGATTATTAACTGCTGTGTCTCTAGCACCTAGAGCAATGCCTGTCATGTTTTCAATACCAAATAATACTTTGTTGAACAAACCGATGAAAATAACTCCAATACAATTCTGAAGATTTTCTTTAAGCCCGAGTCAAGGGTGCCACTTTTTTAAAGTTATCCCCCAGTAGTCCCAGATTTGTTCCTGACCGAGGTCCAGTTTTGCACTGTGTGAAAACAAGTATCATATTGACCTGCTAAGGATTCGGATAACCATGAATTTTGGCTTAAAATGATCACAAAAAAGTTTCATTTTATCTAAGAGTGAGTTTGGAAGTCAACTTTTAAGATGAAAATCCCCTATGGTCAAAAACATCCTTGAAAGACCCTTAAATCAAATATAAAGTATGGTGTGTCTGGTTTTGAATATATAGTCATTTATATTAATTGATATGCACACAAGGGTTTACAATCAATTGAGCTATAGTAAAGAATGGAACTACAATAAATTCGGTATCCACATGTGACGTTTAGACCATTTTTTGTTTGAAATAAATATCAAAATCACTAAATGCCAATAAGTGGTGGGTAGAGATTTCTCATGTTTTCATGCTTCCTGTAGACTTAACTCTGTGATAATATTAAATCTCTATGACTGTAATATACAATAGTAGATTTGCTTTTTGTGCATATTAAACAAGATATCATTGGACAAGCACCTAGCATAAGGTCTGAGACACAGAAGATTCCCAGAAAATGTTTGTTAGATTTGAATCTATGTCTTATTTGATCGGAGCTGAAGAGAAACATTGAGAAAAAATTTAAAATCCTTGCCATTTCCTGGTTTTCCAAGTTACTCTTTTCATTTTTATAAGGTTTATTTTATTTATTTGAAAGAGTTTCAGAGAGAAGTGGAGGCACACAGAGAGAGAGAGGTCTTCCATCAGCTGGTCCACTCCCGAAATGGCCACAACAATGGGATCCAGGCCAATCTGAAGCCAGGAGCCAGGAGCTTCTTCTGGGTCTCCCATGTGGGTGCAGGGGCCTAAGGACTGGGACCATCCTCTGCTGCTTTCCCAGGTGCATAATCAGGGAACTGGGTTGGAAGTGGAGCAGTCAGGACTCAAACTGGCACCCATATGGGATGCCAGCACTGCAGGCTGGGTCTTTAACCTACTGTACTACAGCACTGGCCCTGGTACTCTTTCTTGATTTAGCTCCCATGTATAGATATTGTCCTTGACCTAGGGTACAGGTTTCATGGAATCATCTTTTGAATAGAGTTGAAGCAAGAGAATCTTTGAATTGGCATATAGTTACTTGCATGAATGGAATTATTCTACTTGTTCTGAATAAAAAGTAGTATTTATAATGATTAGAACAACTTAACTAGATGAATATTTTAATTTATTAAGCTTGTCTTTTCTCAATGAGATGGGGCAATTGAGCCAGAAATAATTAGTCTGTGCCTTACCTCTCCTTCACAGGGCCTGCCCTGATAGCTTGAAATTAGAGAGGGAGAAGTGTGAGTTCACTCAGGGGTGCTGATGGCACTATAGAAAGCCCAAAGCCAGACCAAAGATGCAGCTGGTATTGTGTTCATCCCCATTCAAAGAAGGTGTTATTAAGCTTGTCCTTTTTCAACATACCTGTGATATTTTTATTATTGGCTAGCTGTGGTTCAGTGTGATCCATGGAATTTGTTTACAACAACCTGTTTCTTGAACATTACTGGTTCTCAGTTTTTCCCAATTCTTGACTCTTTCTTTAGTCATTGAGGTTCAATTTAATGTTCTTGAGTAGAAAAGCACAGCATCTTGGTACTGGCATTATGGCATAGAGGGTAAAGTTGCCGCCTGCAATGCCAGCACCAGTTCAAATCCCAGCTGCTCCACATCTGGTACCACTCCCTTGCTAATGCACCTGTGAAAAGCCACAGAAGGTGACCCAAATTCTTGGGCCCCTGCCACCCATGTGAGAGACCCAGAAGCTCTGGGTTTCTGGCTTCAACCTGGCCCAGCCCCAGCCATTGCAGCCATCTGGGGAGTGAACCAATAGATGAAAGATCTCTCTCTCTCTCTCTCTCTCCCTCTCTCTCTCTCTCTCCTCTGCATTTCTAATAAATAAATCTTATTTTAAATAAGAAAAGTACAGCGTTTCCAATAATAATAGTAAAAACAAGTAAGATTTTGAATATTTACTGGGCCCTAAACTCAATACACTGCATGTTTCCTCTGATCCTCTGATTTTATTTCCATATAACCCGGTGGCCATGAATCTCAAGGTGTGGTCCTTAGACCAGCAGCATCAACTTCACCTGGGAGCCTGTTAGAAATGCATGGTCTCAGGCCCCATCGTAGAACTATGGAATCAGACATTCTGAAGGTAAAGCCTAATTATCTGTTTCCTTTTTTTTAAGATTTTATTTATTTATTTGAGAGGTAGAGTTACAGACAGTGAGATGGAGAGAGAGAGAAAAATGTCTTCCTTCCACTGATTCACTCCCCAAATGGCGTCAATGGCCAGAGCTGTGCTGATCCAAAGCCAGGAGCCAGGAGATTCTTCCCGGTCTCCCACATGGCTGCAAGGGCCCAAGCACTTGGACCATCTACTGCTTTCCCAGGCCATAGTAGAAAGCTGAATTGGAAGAGAAGTAGCCAGGACTAGAACTGGCACCTATATGGGATGCCGGCACTTCAGGCCAGGGCTTTAACCCACTATGCCACAGCGCCGGCCCCCGAATTATCTGTTTCAACAAGCTCTCTCTGATATTTGATGCAAGCTAAATTTGGTAACCCCTGGCCCATACTGACACAGGCAATGCTATCTTAGCCATTGTGTATGTGAGGAAAGAAGGCACAGTTACACTGAACTGAAATTGAGCAAGGTCATAGAGATGGCAGGCTGTAAATCCAGGTTGCAGATGTGCGCGATCTGATTTCATAGATAACAACTTTAGCAATAGCTATGGTTTGGATATGGTTTGT
The DNA here is from genome assembly GCF_964237555.1 of Oryctolagus cuniculus. Lineage (NCBI taxonomy): Eukaryota > Metazoa > Chordata > Mammalia > Lagomorpha > Leporidae > Oryctolagus > Oryctolagus cuniculus. Next base: position 28,988,268 of record NC_091453.1, on the reverse strand, counting down.
TCCCCAAAGATTCATGTACTGGGAACTGAGTCACTAATATAATGGTAATTAGAGGGGGTGGAATATTTAAAATGTGGGGCCTAGTGGAAGGTATTTAAGACATAGGGGCATATGGAAAAAGAGTATCTAAGCTGAATCTTTACCTTCCAGAGTAGAAATTAGCAAATAATACTGAAAACAGAAAAATTATATCAAGAATTGGCACTTTGGATACTAAACACCTACATAGAGCCAAAGTAGTTAGAAATGGTAGCCTCCAAAAGGCAGTAATCAGCTTAGGAGGGATAAGAAAGGATCTGTTGTTGCAGAAATGTTTTTCTACTGTGGACATATGTTTAAGATAATTTTATGTACACCCAAATGATTTTAAATGCCCACCTATGCCCTCTTTCATAGGTTGTGGAAAATTGATGGCATCTTTTATATATATATATATATATATTTATAATTAATGAAGTAATCTTTACATGTACATGTACAACAGGTACAAAGGGTACAATGCATGACTTACCCACAGGAGCATATTGTGCCTACTATAGAAATCTTTGTGAAAATGAAGGCAGAAAATTAGGCCTGTAAATTACAGCGAATTATGGTGATTATGGTTAGGAAAATCAGCCCACTTATTGGGATGGTAGCAGCGAAGGACATTTCTATTTGTAATTGACTGGAAATTGACAATATTGTTAGTATGTGGCTTGCAGCTGTGTTTGATTAACTTCATGGACACAATGGCAGAATTCCTTTTATTCCAAATAAATGACTCAGGTAAGACAGATCAATACTATAGTGTACATATCAGTGAATTTCTCCTTGCCCATTGTGTACTCAATTACTGAGTAGAATTTGACTCACATTTTACCTGAATTTCAATACTCATTCACTGCTGTTACTGAATCTTGAACATTTTCAATATAGAATAAATATTACTAATGGACTGCACTTCAGTATGACTCTGTTTGACTTTACAAAGCCAAAGATTTTACAAATCTTAGATAAAATATACTTATTACTTCCTATTAATGTTCATCGTTATACTCATCTTTTTTTTTTCTCTGTGAATTGTTTAAATTAATTTGAGAATATTTAAAATATTTCCTGGGGGGCAAATATCAGCAGTTTATATAGCATTTGGAACACCCATGTCTCATGTCAGAGTGCTTAGGTTCGTGTCCCAGCTCCACTTTAGATCCAGATTCCTGCTAATGTGCACTCTGTGAGACAGCAGGTATTGGTTCATGTAGTTGGGTCCCTGCCACCCATGTTGGAGACCTAAATTGAAATTTGGTCTCCTAGTTTGGGCCTTTCTCAGCCCTGTCTGTTGCAGGCATTTGGGGAGTGAATCAGTGGATGGAATCTCAATCTCAGTCTCTCTCACTCTTTCTGCCTTTCAAATAATTTTTAAAATATATATACAAAGATGGCATAGCTTTAAAATAAAACATTAATTTTCAATATTTTATCCATGAGGAAAAATTCTTATTTTGACAAATTGTAAATGTTTGTGAATTTAGTATCTTGAACAAAGTTATGTGAATCATTTAGGGGATTGTATCTCAATATACTCATATTTCTCCACTTCATGGTTTCTTTAAGCATCAAATATATGAATTAAATCTGATCTAGTTCTCATGGGGAATGCCTTCTGAGTGGAGAGATTTACTGTGTAAGTGTGTATGTGCCTAAATATGACAGAAATTATGTGGATCTCAATAGGGGTAAATAGTGCTTTGGGAATTCAGTCACTTCCAAGGAGATACTTTAATCAGATCTTGAAGGAAGCCTTTATTTCTTGATTTGTCATTGATTAAGGTATGACTCAGAGAGCAAGGCTGCACCTAGATCTTTGGAAGGGACTTTCAGACATTGGAAAGCTAGAACTATATCAGAAAAGTTGGGCCTTCAACCTGAAAAATGAGACAGTCCCTATTGGAAGTAGGTCAGATGTTTATGTATAGGTCCAGATATATGGGGGCAGGAAGCATGAGGTTGGGAGATAGGAGGTACTGAAGCCATGTGCTTGGGACAGGGAAGTAGCACTGGGAAGCCCAGCAAGTAAGCAGTCAGTGCCATCAAAAGATCTGCTACCGGTTGCCCCTCTTCCAGGACAGCTCTCTGCTGTGGCCAGGGAGTGCAGTGGAGGATGGCCCAGGTGCTTGGGCCCTGCACCCCATGGGAGACCAGGAAAAGCACCTGGCTCCTGGCTCCTGCCATCGGATCAGTGCGGTGCACCGGCCGCAGCGCGCCAGCCGCGGCGGCCATTGGAGGGTGAACCAACGGCAAAGGAAGACCTTTCTCTCTGTCTCTCTCTCTCACTGTCCACTCTGCCTGTCAAAAAAAAAATCTGCTACAACAGATCCAAGATAATAGGTGGACTGAAAATCAGAATTGGAAAAGTGACAGTGAGTGTCAAGAAAGAGGTTAGCTCTCAAATCACATGGCCAGAGTTCCCAAGCAATGTCATGATTACTAGGATGACTACAGAAAAGCAAAACTATGTCTCAACCATGAGGGAACAGAAATCCACTCTACAGTAGAAAAATCCCAGTCTCTGGGTGTAGATTGCCTTTATTTTCAACCCTAATGCTATCATTTGCTTAGCTAAATGCAAACATAGTGCATAGTAGGGCCTCAAATTAGAGTCATCAAAATCAACAACATGTTTATCAAGATAGAGACTCAGATTCAGAATTAGGTGATAGGTCAAAGCAGGACATTTAGTCTTATTTAAAGCAGAGTTGAACTTAAATTCCTTACATTTCCTCCAGTTTATTACCTATGTGACCAGAGTTTCCTTCATTGTAAAACAAAGCTCACAGAATCTATTGCACAGATTGTGAAGATTATATATTATCATGTAGGTAAACATCTTAGTACCATGCCTGGTAAAGTGTGCTTCATTTATGGAAGCTGTTGCTATTATTGCTATTAGTACCTCTGGGACAATGGATGATAAAACACCACCTAAACTAAGGATAGGCCAGGCTTTCCTTCTAGTTACTCAAAACTTATGATTTAGTTCTAAGTAGTAGAGGAGTCTCCATTCTTTCTTCTTGCCACACATTCATAGAGCATTCATGAGGTTAGGTCTCAAAGCTTGGAATATGATGAGCCTACAGGTGAGGCTCATGTGGATCCCTCTCCCTGGGAAAATAAGGTTCATGAAGCAGGAAAAGGGCAGGTAGATGCACATGTACAGCCGATGCTTTGAAATAACTCACCCTTGGCGCTAAGAGTCTTTCAGATTTCAAATGAACGTACCACACAGAAATCTATTTTAATCAATAATTTTGATTCAAGTGTAGAATTTAAATAGATGATTGGATAAGCTATCAACCACTCAGCATGTTTGCCTTCCTGGCATGTTGTCTCTAGCAAACTCTGCTCTGAGTTTTCAGAAATGAATAACATTCTTACTCATGAAAACTAGTTTGGAAATCTACAAATATAAAAACCTTGTTGGGTATTATTGAGAGTAGAACCAGGACGGTGATATGGAAGATGGCAACATGTGTAACAATTCCTCCTTCCATTTGTGAAAGTGACCCAAACAGTGTAGACACACAGAAGGAAAAGCTGATTTAATAGCCCTATTTGGAAAATGATAGATACTGCATGAAAACTGTAACACTTAAAATAAGCATATTTTTTTTTTGCCAGGCAGTGACACAGTGAGAGAGAGAGAGATAAACAGAGAAAGTTATAGAAAGTGAGAGAGAGACAGATAGAAAGGTCTTCCTTCCGTTGGTTCACTCCCCTAATGGCCGCTACAGCTGGCGCTGCGCCAATCCGAAGCCAGGAGCCAGGTGCTTCCTCCCTGTCTCCCATGCAGGCGCAGGGACCCAAGCACTTGGGCCATCCTCCACTGCCCCCCTGGGCCACAGTGGAGAGATGGACTGAAGAGGAACAACCGGGACTAGTACCTGGCGCCCCAACCAGGACTAGAATCCGGGTTGCCAGTGCTGCAGGTGGAGGATTAGCCAAGTGAGCCATGGCGCTGGCCAAAAAAAGCATATTTTAAGCCAAATTGTGGGTCCATTCAACTAAATTCAGACATTTTGAGATCATCTTGTATCAGGCACTGAACTAAAATATAGGCACCAAGAAATAACAGTGATTGGCCGGCGCTGCGGCTCAATAGGCTAATCCTTTACCTTGCGGTGCCGGCACACCGGGTTCTAGTCCCGGTCGGGGCGCCGGATTCTTTCCCAGTTGTCCCTCTTCCAGGCCAGCTCTCTGCTGTGGCCAGGGAATGCAGTGGAGGATGGCCCAAGTGCTTGGGCCCTGCACCCCATGGGAGACCAGGATAAGCACCTGGCTCCTGGCTTCGGATCAGCATGGTGCGCCGGCCGCAGCGCGCTGGCCACGGCGGCCATTGGAGGGTGAACCAACGGCAAAAGGAAAACCTTTCTCTCTGTCTCTCTCTCTCACTATCCACTCTGCCTGTCAAAAAAAAAAAAAAAAAAAAAAGAAATAACGGTGATTGTCCTCTAGCAGGAGACAGACAACTGTATTACAGGTGCTATCATTTAGGTATGAGATATACGTGATGGAACAGAGAGAAGCACCTAATCCAAATACAGTTGTGGGGTGGTAAGGGAAGACTTCCCAAATGAGATAACTCTGGAACTCCTAAAATGAAAATAGCAATTAACCAGCTATGAACTGGGCTGAGGGGCTGATGTTGTAGCACAGTAGGTTAAGCTACTACTTGCAACACCTGCATCCCATATTGGAGCACTGGTTCGAGACCTGACTGCTCCACTTCCAATCCAGCTCTCTGCTATGGCCTGGGAAAGCAGTAAAAGATGGCCCAAGTCCTTGGGCCCCTGCACCTGCATGGGAGACCTGGAAGAAACTCCTGGCTTTGGATAGGCTCAGCTCTGGCTGCTGAGGCCATTTGGGGATTGAACCTTGGGTGGAAGACCTTTCTGTCTGTCTCTCTCTCTGTCTATAGTTATACCTCTCAAATAAATAAAGTCTTCTAAAAAAAAAAACAGAAAAGAAAACCATAAAGGTGATAAAATACCTCCACTTCAAAATGTTAATATGCCATTGTCCTGACCCTGGGCATTCCGGAGGTGTCCTATAGTCCCTCTCCTTCTCCGACTACCACTGCACACAAATGAAGACTAAATTGCCTCAGGATATGGGCATTAGCATTTTACAAATTTCCATTTGTTGAGAGTGAGCAAAAAGACTGGTGGTGAGGACTTCCTATCCCTGTACACTCAATGATTATGTCATGATCCCCTTAGTAAGGAGGAATGTAGCAGACTATTCTATAATCAATCACCAAGTGCAGTTTACATTTTACCTACACAGAAGAATCTGACCCAAATTACTAACTTTAGTGCTTTTTAAAAACGGTTTATTTATTTGAAAGGCAAAGTGACAGAGAAAGAGGGAGACACACATACATACATATGTATATACACACACACCCATCCATCTTCTATCCACTGGTTCACTCTCCAAATGGCCATGATTACCAGGATCCAGGGACTCCATCTTGTTTTTCTACCTGAGCAGCAGAGACCCAAGTACTTGGGCCATCATCTGTTGCCTTCTTAGGCTCATTAGCAGAAAGATGGATTGGAAATGGAGAAGTTGGGACTTGAAGCGATGCTGCATTATGGCATGCTGGCTTTGCAAGTGGGAGCTTATCCCACTGTGCCACAACATGGGACCCAACAAACATTAGTTTGTATCTGTATTTTAAACCCCTCCTTGAAAGACTTTTGGGCATAGTAATTAAGAATATGAACCCTGGAACCAGTCTGCTAAGATTCAAAGCCCACCTGGGTCACTGACTGGCATCTTGCTTCATACCTCTAGATCCCAGCTTCTTTATCTGTACAGTGATTATTGTGAAGGTGAAATGAATTAATACATTCAAGTGCTTAGGACATTGAGTGACTTCCAATGTATTATATACATGTGTTGTTTATCATATCATATCATCATCATCATCATCATCATCATCATTACTGACTCTTGGCCTCCTGATGAAAGGTAGACATGACCTGAGGGGCCATGTTGAAAATAAAATTAATGACTAGTAAGTGAGATCACATTATTAGTGTGATTAAGAAGTCATGAATACTGTAATTTTCTAATTAAGGGTTGTTAGCAAGGAGCATACATGACCCTTTTTTGATATTCCAAAGCATGAGTCAATGGTTAAAAATGGAAAAAAATGACCTTTCATTTATTACTGCCTTTTTCTTTAACAGATGATCAGTATATATCAAGTTCTGTTGGTAATGTCAATGACTAAGGAAAAAAAAACATTAGGCCTACGCACAATGCAGGTTCATAGACAGGTCCAAGCGCTAGTTTTCTACCTAAGAGTAGTCTGCAACTTACTGCCAAATGTCAGAAGTGACTCAGTACTAAAGAATGTGAATTTTAGAATCAGATTGTTTTGATTCAAATCCCAGTTTCCTTCTCTAGTATCTGAGACCTTGAACAAATTGCTTAGCCTCTCTTTATGCTTCCATCTACTTGTCTATTAAATGAAGATATAAACAGTCTCAACCTCATGCATTCCATAAAGCAGGTATCAGCAAATTATGACTTGTGGGCCAAATTCAGTCTTCAACCTATTTTTGTAAATAAAATTTTGCTGGAATACAGCCACACCCATTTGTTTACACTTTGGCTTTCAAAGCTGAATTGTTAAACAGAAATGTTATGACTCACAAAGCTGAAAATAACTTATCTGGCCCTGTATAGAAAATATTTACCAACCCCTGACCTATAGAAGTAAATAAGATAATTCATTTAAATGTGTTGCCCAGTTCCTGATACATCACAAGTATTCAGTGAGCATTAATGATTAGTTTTTCCAACTGCCAAAACTGCAGGTGGTTTAGAGTATATTATATAAATGTGTTGTTAATTGAATTATTAGCATCATCATCACTATTATTGACTCATGGCCTCCTGATGAAATGTAGAGTTGGCTTGAGGAGCCATGCTGAAAATGAAATTAATGAGTAGTAAATCAGATCACATTTTTTATGTTTTATTTATTTTTTGACAGATAGAGTTAGACAGTGAGAGAGAGAGACAAGACAGAGAGAAAGGTCTTCCTTCTGTTGGTTCACCCCCCAAATGGCTGCTACGGCCGGAGCTGCGCCCATCCGAAGCCAGGAGCCAGGTGCTTCCTCCTGGTCTCCCATGGGGTGCAGGGCCCAAGTACTTGGGCCATCTTGCACTGCCTTCCCGGGCCACAGCAGAGAGCTGGACTGAAGAGGAGCAACCGGGACTAGAACCTGGCGCCCATGTGGGATGCTGGCGCCACAGGTGGAGGATTAACCAAGTGAGCCATGGTGCCGGCCCCAAGATCACATTATTAGTTTGATTAAGAAGTCACTCACTTCACTAAAGCTAAAACACACAGCCAACATCCATAAACAATATGTATCTAAATGAATTTCTGAGATGCTTGGAAAGTCAGCCTAGTATCACTATATGCCATTTTTCCCCTGGAATACAGTTTTCTTATCCATTCATTCATTGACTGATTTGTTGTGTCCCAGTTGTGTTTTCTTATCTGGTGTATCTGATACATTAGTGGGTCAGTAATCTGGGAACATCTGCCTGGTTGATGTTGTGTAGGGAAATGCCTAAAGGTATTCAGCACCCAGGAAAGACAGGGATGTTGAAGTCAGTATTATGGTCTGTCCTGTGATCGTTGGATCATTGTCTGAGTCCCATGGAGGCAAGCCCAGCTTTCACATGAGATTATACCAGAGAGGGGAGCATATTTATCTCTGCTTTGGTATCCCATGGAGAAAGTAGGAGATAAAATGAAGAGAAAGGAAGAGGGGGCATTCCTCATTGTCAGCATGGTATATGCCATGGTTGTTGCTCATTCTGTAGGACTATAGCCTTGAAGGCATTTAGAGAGGATGACACCTCAACACAGTGTCATTAACTGAGGCTACAGGTGCAGTGTGGAAGGTCAAGGGGAAACAAACTCTTTAGAAGACACTAATATGGCATCTTATAGTGAAAGACCCTAAGGATTATTATGAAATGCATTTGTAACAACCCTGAGGAGACCCATAGTCTACTGAAATTTTGAGGACAATGGAGGCTCTTGCCTTAAGCATATGTATAGAAACTGGTGAAAATGGAGTTATACATATTTCATATAAATATATACAAATAGATATCAAATTCATTTTTGTATGCATAAGTTGGTGAGACCTAGTACAACTCCATTGCATACTCAAAACACAAAAGCATATTGAAGATCCACTCTGCTTTACACATAGAAGCCTTGGTCCAAAAAGATTTAAAGGTCCTATTAAGAACCCCAAAGAGCTGAAGAGCCCATGAGAGTATTTTAAGCATGGAAAGCCAAGACACTCTGGGAAAAAAAGACCTAAATGAAAGATCTCTGTGAGTGAGATCCCAGTGGAAAGAACGGACCATCAAAGAAGGGAGTACCTTTCTCTGAAGGGAGGAGAGAACTTCCACTTTGACTATGACCTTGTCTAAATAAGATTGGAGTTGGTCAACTCAAAAGGATTCCATAACCTTGGCAACTCATGGCAAGAGCCTAGCGTGATTACTGACGCCATAAACAAGAGTGCCAATTGTTAAGTCAACAACAGGAGTCACTGTGCACTTACTCCTCATGTAGGATCTCTGTCCTTAATATGTTGTACTATGTGAATTAACGGTATAACTAGTACTCAAACAGTACTTTACACTTTGTGTTTCTGTGTGGGTGCAAACTATTGAAATCTTTACTTAATATATACTAAATCAATCTTCTGTATATAAAGAGAATTGAAAATGAATCTTGATGAAGAATGGGATGGGAGAGGGAGTGGGAGATGGGAGGTTTGAGGGTGGGAGGGAAGTTATGGGGGGAAAGCCACTGTAATCCAAAAGCTGTACATTGGAAATTTATATTTATTAAATAAGTTAAAAAAGAACCCCAAAGAAAAAATAATTGTCTACTCTGTCATTCTTACTGCTGAAAAACTGGACTCATTAGTTCATATTGTCCAACCTCCTTGTTTCACAGATGGAAAACCTGAGATTCAGAGCAAGTGCCAAGTCAGGATCCCCCAGTTAGAATCATGTATCATTTAATGATGGGTACATGTTGTGAGAAATGCATAATTAGGTATTTTTGTTTTTGTTCAAACTACATAGTGTGTATTTACATATACCTAGATGGTATAGGCCAATTACTTGACATGTAAGTGTGACATGTATGAGGCACACCACCATAACACAGCACTTTTTACAGTTAACTTTTTGCATTAATAGGCATACACTCTACAATAACAGTAAAAATCATAGTATAGTAAAAACATACACTAGTAATATAGTCAGTTATTATTATTATTTTTTTTTGACAGGCAGAGTGGACAGTGAGAGAGAGAGACAGATAGAAAGGTCTTCCTTTTGCCGTTGGTTCACCCTCCAATGGCCGCCGTGGCTGGCGCATCACACTGATCCGATTGCAGGAGCCAGGTACTTATCCTGGTCTCCCATGGGGTGCAGGGCCCAAGCACTTGGGCCATCTTCCACTGCACTCCCGGGCCACAGCAGAGAGCTGGCCTGGAAGAGGGGCAACCGGGACAGAACCGGCACCCTGACCGGGACTAGAACCTGGTGTGCCGGCGCCGCTAGGTGGAGGATTAGCCTAGTGAGCCGCGGCGCCGGCCCAATCAGTTATTCTTATTAAATATTATGTACTCCACATAATTGCATGTGCTACAAACTGGCACACATTAGGTATGTTTACACCAGCATCACCAAAAATATATGAGTCATATGCTGTGCGATGATGATATCATGGCTACATCATTGCTAGGTTGATAGGAATTTTTAACCGATGCATACACACACACACACACACACACACACACACACATATATATATATATAATTGTGCATATATTTGGGATACTATGTGATGTTTCAATACATACATTATATAATGTCCAAATAGGTAAATGTAACACTCTCCTCAAACATTTGTCTTTTTTTATGGTGAAAACATTCAAAATCCGTTCTTCTACCTTGTCTTTAAAAAAGAAAACAGTATACATGATCACATCTATAGATACCCTAGTGAACAATAGAACACCAGAACTTCTTTCTCCTAGGTGATAATAATTTTCAGCTCCATTATAATCATTATAATCTTATGGCATGACCATAATATATGCAGTTCATCAGTGACCAAAATATCATTGTGTAGTTTACGACTTTAATGGGATAACCAAGACCAGATTCTAGTTGCAAGCCTTGTTTGGAGATGGTAAAGGAATAGCACTACAACTGGCCCAGGAATTGGTCAGGTGAAGTCTTTTCCTGTCTAAAATGACTAGTGCCAAGCAGGCCTGCTCCTAACCTTTGTAGAGCCCAGTTCAAGAATACAAATGAAAGCCCATATACTATTTACCTAAATATATGAATTTTATGGGGCTGGTGCCGTGGCTCACTTGGTTAATCCTCCGTCTGCAGTGCCGGCATCCCATATGGGCACCAGGTTCTAGTCCCGGTTGTCCCTCTTCAGTCCAGCTCTATGCTGTGGCCAGGGAGGGCAGTGGAGGATGGCCCAAGTGCTTGGACCCCTGCACCCACGTGGGAGACCAGGAAGAAGCACCTGGCTTCTGGCTTTGGATCGGCACAGTGCCAGTAGTAGCGGCTCTTTGGGGAGTGAACCAACAGAAGGAAGACCTTTCTCTCTGTCTCTCTCTCTCACTGTCTATAACTCTCTAACTGTCAAAATAAATAAATAAATAAATAAATAAATAAATTTTATAAATCAATATGGAAAACTGCCCAGGAAAATGCTGAATATTTAGCAAAATACACTTTAACAAGAATCTGAAGGTGCTGGTGTTGTGGCATAGTGGATTTGGCTGCCAGCTGTGATGCTGGCATCCCATAAGGGCACCAACTTGTATCCTCCACTTCTCATCCAGCTCCCTGATAATGGCATGGGAAACCAGCAGAAGATGGCCCCTGCACCCATGTAGAGACCTTGAAGAAGCTCCTAGCTCCCGATTTCAGCCCAGCACAGCCATTTTGGCCATTTGGGGAGTGAACCAGCAGATGGAAAATCTCTCTCCCTGTCTCTCTTCCTCTCTCTCTGTAACTCTGCTTTTCAAATAAATAAATAAATCTTTTTTATATAAAAAAACTTAGACCTTTTCACACCATGGATACTTCATCTGTGTCACAGAGTGCAGTTTAAGGAAAGCCAAAATGGAAGTCTTTACAAGGTCTTGCTTGGCAGCTGCTAAACAGAATACTAATGCCCAGGACTGTCCCTCTTGCCAGATTCTAAACAGAATACTGATGCCCAGGGTGGTGGCAGAGATTTATAATCAGGACACTTGGAAACCATACGGGGCTATTTTTTAGAGCACACATCACTGAGATACAGCCATGTCTTTCCCGAATCTGTCCTGGTTACCCAGCTGCCCTTCCCTTTCCAAGTCTAGCTGAGCTGGAATGGAAGCAGCAACTATTAGAAAACATTTCAACTCACAGAGACTCAGTCTGATAGGCAGGAGGTAATCTTAGAGAACATCTACTTTGCAGGGAAGCAAAAAAATTTTGGAACCATGTTGGGATAAATAATATGAGGTCCTACAGTCAGAAACCAATTAAGCTGAACCCCAGGTTGAGACTTCTCTAGCTGTCATCTCTACATAATAGTCTCAATTCTAAGGCTCTTAGGGCCACCTGAGCCTCTTTAGTATCATTCAAATGTAGAAAAGAAAAGAAAAATCTTCATTTTATTTAAACCACAAGAAGATTCTTTCTGTTCAGTTTTATAGACCTCTGACTCTTCCACATAATGCTTCTTTAAGCATTTTGGTAATTTTTCTTAACATTTTATGATACTCTATATGCTTTTAGCAGTAGTGGTAGTGAGCCAATTAATCTTGCAAACATACCTCTTATCCTCATCGCATCATTCTTTCTACCACTCCCTTCTGACTTTATTTAGAATATGCTCACTTCCTTATTTCTGTATCCAAAACTGGTAGAGTTCAACTTTTTTAACCTTCTCAGTGTGCTTTTTGCTTAAAATGGGAGTCAATTACATTCACAGCAGAAGGAAATTATGGGTATAAGTTATACTTTCAACTACACATCTCCAAGAGTGTTTCTATTGATCAACTGAAGAACTGGGACATTCAAGACTTAAGGCAGGTCAAGCATCTCTTAAGCTGGTTTATCATGAAACTATCCAAAATCACTTCACAGAGCCTTAGAAATTATTTGTGAATCAGCAATTGTGATACCTGTTAATAAGGAAGGACATATGCACAAAGTCGTTTAAGAAATGAAAACTGTTGGGGCCAGTGCTGTGGCACAGTGGGTTAAAGCCCTGGCCTGAAGAAGTGCCAGCATCCTATATGGGTGCCGGTTTGAGCCCCAGCTGCTCCTCTTCCAGTCCAGCTCTCTGCTATGGCCTTGGATAGCAGTAGAAGATGGCCCAAGTTCTTGGGCCCCTGCACCTGCATGGGAGACCGGGAAGAAACACCTGGCTCCTGGCTTCGGATCGGCGCAGCGCCAGCCATTGCGGCCATCTAGGGAGTGAACCAGCAGATGGAAGACCTCTCTCTGTCTCTACTTCTCTCTGTAACTCTGTCTTTAAGATACATAAAATAAATCATTTAAAAAAAGAAATAAAAACTGCATGGACTAGTCTACCACAGTTGTAGTCTTATTTTTGATTCACCAAAAGCCATAAGTATTTACTGAGAACTTTTTTAAGTGTTTGATACAGATCAATGGTATCTGGATTTTCAAGTACAGCATCTAATCAATACAAAATTGGAAATGGTTTGAGAAAAAAAATCAATTTCTGGTGCTAATGTGACCATATGTTTTAGTTGCTAGTTCCAAGGTATGTGTTTTTGCTTGGCTCACCCACTTATCAATTATGTTTTTAAGAAATGTCTACTGGAGTTGGATTGCACTATCCTCATTATACAATTTTCCTTAAATACCTAACATTCCTACCATCAGGGAGATTTTAGTATAGATGAAGAGAGAAAAAAAGGAAATAAATCCAACCACCCAAAGAAATATGGGATCCTGAGCACATGTTTTCAACTTCTTCCTTCCTACAACTTTTTATTGGTGTGAATTGCCAGTAAGTGAGATTTTGGAGTGTGTGTGTTTGCGTATGTGTCTGCCTGTCTTTAAGAATGACAGGAGTTCGGAAACTGATATAGAGATGACCATGTTTCACTGTAGGAATGTGAGCAGGATAGCATATTTCTGGGATCTTTAGACTTCCCAGATAACCTTGCAGAAACCAAGCCAGGAGGAAAAGACACATACTCTACAGCATTGTTTAAGATATGAGGAATAGCTTCTTGCTAACATGAACCTGCCTTGGAAGCAGTAGTGATGGCTCAAATAATTGGATTCCTGCTACCACTTGGGAGATCTAGATTGAGTTATTGGTTCCCAACCCTGGTCATTGTAGGACTTCTGAGAATGACTCATCAAAAGGGAGTGCTCACATGCTCTTTAACTGTCCCTCTCACTCTCTCTTCCTTTCTCCCTCTCCTTCTCAGATTAAAAACAATTAAAAAAAGACAAACACTAGGAAAGAAAGGTTATTCTTTCCAATGTATGCTGAAGGAAGGAGTTCTGAAACCAAAGCTCTCTGAGATGACAGCCAGCAGCTTCTAGGGATTGCCTAAACCTGTTGAAATGAATGCCTTCTACCTGCTCACCACTGTATCCCTGAGCTACCCTGCTGATCCCATGAATTCTTGCTGACTGTAGGTGGGACTGGTGCTATCAGCTGCCCTCCTTCTAATGGGCCATAAAAAGGAAAGCCACTAAAAGTTCATTCCTGGAGAAGACTGAAATATAGTGGTCAATTCCTGAGCACCAATCAGTCCAGTAGTTTCATCAGTGGCTAAACATAAATCATTTCTTTATTCTTCTGCAAGATTCCATAGTATAATGGCCCCCAGCTAACTAACTACAAATGTTCTGAAAGATTCCTAAACTTGCTGAAGTATGAATAGACAAATGATTGACAGATCAGTTAAGAGGAATTAATAGTTTACAGGAGAGGAGTTACAACAGTAGAAGAAAGCTTTAAACAAAATCTGTAAGGAGAACTCTTACAAAAAGTAAAAGACTCAAAAGAAATTATTATAAATTAAAACAACTTTGGAAAACAATGAATTTTGAATTTAAGGATTCCAAATAAGTGAAAACAAATGGAATCCATAATACTAAATAAGTAATTTGAAAGCTTAAATATAGAAATTATCAGAGCCAGTGTTGTGGCATAGCCGGTGAAGCCACCACCTGTGATGCTGGCATCCCATATGGGTACAGATTCATGTCCTAGCTGCTTCACTTCCGATAAGACTCTGCTAATGGCCTGGTGAAAACAGTGGAAGGTGGCTCAAGTTCTTGTGTCCCTACCACCCACGTGTGAGACCCAAATGAAGCTCCTGGCTTTGGCCTGGCCCAGTGTAGGCCATTGCAGCCATCTGGGGAATGAACCATTTGAGGGAAGCTCTTCTCTGTTTCTGTTTCTCCCCTTATCGCTGTAACTCTGACTTTATAAGTGAATAGATCTTTTAAAAATATAGAAATTATATCCAAAAGAGAAACATGAAGAAATAGAGATCATGAATAAAAAAAGATAATACATCATAGAAAAAGGCAAGAGATAACAGGCCTTCCAGAAGGAGAGAGGATCAGTGAAGGGAAAGAAGCAATAATTTAAGAATTTTTAGAAGGAAATTTATCTGAGCTTCAGAAGTAACAAGTTTCCATATCAAAAGTGTTTGTTGAGTAACAAATATGATTATAAAGGCAAAAGATACACTCCTAGACATATCTGGTGAAAGTCTAGGATAAAGTGTCTAATAAACTTCCAGACAGAAAGAATAAAGTATGCACACAGAAGGAGATAAAGGGAAGCCGATTTATTTTCTGATATATAAAACCAGAAGTTAGAGCACCTCATTTGTAAGATTTTGAGAAAAAAAATATAGCAGCTCAAGAGTCCTTGCACTCATTTTCTCATGAAAAAAAATTGACACACTTTCACACATGGAACGGCCCAGAAAATATGCTATGCATCCTTTCTGAATAAACTGAGGAAATTCGCTCAGCAAATTGAAATTAAATCAGAACATTTTTCTAGGATAGGGCAGATGAAATGTCTAAGAAAAACGGTGAGCAGGAACTTTATGAATCTCTGTCTAGTTATCTCCATCTCTTCCCCATTTTCATTTCTATCACACTAATCCGTAATCTCTCTCTAGATTGCTTCAGCCATCTCTTGATCTTATGTATTTATGAGTCTCTTTATTTTAACTAGACTCATCTTTTCAAAAGTCTACTTTGATCATGTCCCCTTCCCCACACTCCTAAAATCTTTCAGCATCTTCCTATTGCTCTTAGGTTAAAATTAAATCTTTAATGTGCTTTATGAAGATTTTGCATGGTCTGACTGTCATCTTTATCACATACCACTTTGGCCTTCATTTTACATCATGTGCCCTCCAACCAAGGGTGTTTCACACTCTGAACTTCTTCCTGGAACTTTTCTTCTATCCTTTCTTGACTTGGTTAACCTCTTATTCATCTATATTGAGAAAACATCCTGGAAAAGATTGCTGTCTGGAAGAAAAATATTTAGACCCAACTCAGAAGGGACAGAATTAGCTATAAAGATGTAATCCTTTGTTTAGTATTGTGGTTGATACAAAGGCATACATTTCTTCATGCAAAAAGATATCCAACTGAAGATGAAAACATCACATGTTGTCTGCAAATTAATGTAAAGGCTCAGATTTTGATAGGGGAGACACGCTTCTTTGATTGTTTTAAAGGAATTACATGGTGATAAAACCTCTCAAGTAACCTTGATGTTATTTGGTAGTTACTCATCTTTCAATACTATAGGGCAAATTTGTCAGTGATGAAAGAGTCAAAAAATTTTGAATGATCATCAGGACAGGTTTTATTTGCTGTCACAGAGTCATGCAGCATTGTGCAAGATAATCAGTTTCTTGGAGCTGAACAAAACAAGATATACTCAACTATGATATTCAGAGCTGTAATGGCACCCGTGATCCCTGCCTCCTATAATTTATGTTTTGTGTCATCCTATACCATTGACTGTGACCATGACTTTTAATTTATTTCTAACCAATAGAATACAGCAAGGGTGATTATATGTGTATGATTTTGTGCACATAATTATTTTCCATAACACTGTAACTCCCATTGGCTGACTCTCCTGTTTTGGCTTTGAGGAAGCCAGCTAACTACTGTGATCTGGATGAAGAATTGGGACACATGGCAAATAACTGAGGATGACCTCTGGCCAAAGGCCAGCAAGAAACTGAAGCCCCTACTCCAACAGCCAACGAGGAACGGATTTCTGCCTACAACCATGGCAGCTGAGAAGTGGATCTTTTTCTAGCTGAGTCTCAGATGAGGTTGCAAATCTAGGTAGCACCTTGATTATAGCCTTGTGAGATTTTGGAGCAAAGGACACAGATAAGCCACTCATGTACTCCTCCCCCACAGAAACTGAGAAAATTTGTATATGCTGTTTTAAGCCATTGAATTTGTGCTACAACCATAGAAAATTAACATACAGGGCAGACGTTGTATTGCAGTGGAATGCACACATCCTATATAAGAGTGCAGGTTCAAATGGAGTAACAATTACTACACCTGTGATCCAGCATATCGCTAATATGTCCTGATCTGGGGAGGCAGTGGATGATGCTCAAGTGCTTAGGCTCCTCTCACTCACGTGGGTAACCTGGATGGTATTCTAAGCTCCCACCTTCAGTCTGGCCCAGTTTTGGCTGTTTAGGGTATTTAGGGAATGAATCAGCAGACGGAAGATAACTCTCCCTCTCTCTTTTGCTTTGCCATCCAAGTAGATTACAAAAAGGAAACTAACACATCACTAGACTTGTCACCCTTTTTTTTTTTAATGTTGAGTTTCCCCAAGTCATGATACCACTACTGATATTATAGAAAATGTTTCTACAGAAAACATTTTCCACACATTCTCAACTATCCCATATATTAGTTTTGGAGGTGATGCCAAGGAGTGCTAGAGAGTGAACACATGTATTTAAGATTCTAGGAGATAATTCAAAATTTGTCTTCCATGTGAGGAATATAATGTGTTGCCAAAGTAGGATGGGGTCTCTTTGACTATTGTACCATATGCAGTGAATTTGCTTTCTTGTTTGGGACATCATATTTTGTGCCACTGCATTATGATAGTTTCCCTGAGACCAATTGATCATCAGGACACTTAGCAGAAATTTGTTTTTCACATATTTATACCAAGTGACCTCAGTGCACTGTCTTACCCAGTGCTTCATTTTACAGATGAAGAAATTGAGACTCAAATAGGTTAAATAAACCTTGATGGTTAGGAAACTGAAGATTCAGATTTCCAATCCAGGTACCTCTATGTACATATACCTAGTGGCTCAGTGTAATTTCATTTGAAAGGTTTCTACTAATAAGCACTCTCTCTGACTTCAACCCTTGTGATAAGACCTTAAGCTTAGGAAAATAGGACCTAAAAGTAGAGGGACATAATAGGGCTTTGTCACAAATGTGAGAATTTTGAATGGAATTCAGCTGAAAGCTGGACTCTGAAGTGTCAAAGAACTGAATTCAGGAATATAGGAAAGGGCTATAAATTGTAAACAAATGAAAATTATGTCAATTTCACTCATATACAGTAAAATTTAAAATTATCACAGATCATTAAAACTATAGTAGTATATCATTATTTTTTAAAGATTTATTTATGTACTTGAAAGGCAGAGTGCGAGAGAGAGAGAAAGAGAGAGGTCTTCCATCTGACTCCAAATGACTGCAATGGCTGGGGCAGGGCCAGTCTGAGGCTAGGAGCCAGGAGCTTCATCCAGTTCTCCCACGTGAGTGGCAAGGGCCCATGTTCTTGGGCCAACTTCTGCTTTCCAAGGTGAATTAGCAGGGAACTGGATCAAAAGTGGAGCAGCCAGGATTCAAACTAGTTCCCATATGGGATGCCAGCTTTGCAGGTGGTAGCTTAGCCTGATGTTCCACAATGCTGGCCTAGTATATCATTCTTTTTTTTAAACTTTTATTTAATAACTATAAATTTCAAAAGTACGACTTTTGGATTATAGCAGTTTTTCCCCCCAATAACCTCCCTTCCACCTGCAGCCATCCCATCTCCTACTCCCTCTCCAATCCAATTCTTTATTAAGATTCATTTTAATTATATCATTCTTAACAATTTGTTTGACAAAGATATGAAACAAAGTTTGACAAAACTACATTTGCAGCAATACTTTTACACACAGGTATTTCTTTTTTTTTTTTGTTTCATTTTTTGTTTCTTTCTTTTTCTTTTTTTTTTTTTGCCTATATTCCTGCTGAACTATGGTCTTTTTACTTGTTGAACTCTTTATTTATTGGAGCATTAAGCCTTTGACTGTAAAGTAAATTAAAAATGTTATCTCAGAAATAAAAAAACAATACTTTAAAAAAAGATTTGAATTCGGACATCTCAATCTTTCTGTTTAGGCATGGGATTGACCCCACTGTCAGGAGAATGATTTGGTCTACAAAGGGCTGATCAATTATTCCACCTGCAGGAAATGTGGATAAGGAGCAGTGGGATGGCCAGTGCCACGGCTCACTAGGCTAATCCTCTGCCTTGCGGCGCTGGCACGCCGGGTTCTAGTCCTGGTCAGGGCACCGGATTCTGTCCTGGTTGCCCCTCTTCCAGGCCAGCTCTCTGCTGTGGCCAGGGAGTGCAGTGGAGGATGGCCCAAGTGCTTGGGCCCTGCACCCCATGGGAGACCAGGATAAGCACCTGGCTCCTGCCTTCGGATCAGCGCGGTGCGCCGGCCGCAGCGCGCCGGTTGTGGTGGCCATTGGAGGGTGGGTGAACCAATGGCAAAAGGAAGACCTTTCTCTCTGTCTCACTCTCTCACTGTCCACTCTGCCTGTCAAAAAAAAAAAAAAAGGAGCAGTGGGATGAACAGGGAATCAGGCCATTAGAGATTTGCTCCCAGATTTTAATTGCAATTATATAGTCTGCATGTTGGATATTAGTATTGTATCAATGTTGATTTTCGTTTTTTGATTTGGAGAAATTTAGACTGGTTATATAGGAGAGTATAATTATCTTAGGGAAATGTGTATTAAAGTGTTTTGGGATGGAGCATTACATCACAGGTGATGGTCAAAGGTTTCACAAAAGACTAATAATACTGGATGACAGAGAGAGATAGGGTCAGAGAAAAACAGAGAGCTTGCACAAGTGAAATAACAAAATTAATGATTACAATTCTGAGTATCAGAACAGAATACCAAAATTCCTTTTACTTTTCTGTAATTTTCGATTTATTTCAAAACAGATTTGTAACTATAAGCCTGATTAGGTAAGCCCTATTCCTATGCTCATTTTACAGAAGAGAAAAAGAAAACTTAGATCAGTTAAGAAACTTACCCCAAATCACATAGTTAGTAAGGAGTAGACTTTACCAGATGTCTGAGTAGGTGGGGAGAGTGAGGCAGAAATTGGCTTATAAAGGATGATGATAGAATTCCCATGATAATCATGTTACTGTCTTCGTAAGTTTTTGTCCTACACAATAATGAGCTCAACTCAAAGGAGGTATCCACATAAATAGAAATCTTCCCATATGGCAGTGCTTTGTCATGCTTCTAGACACTATTAGCTGTCATCCAAACCCAGACTGTGCTGGGATACTGAACAAGGTGCTGCAAAAGCTGGTACTTGGCTCTGTTCATCTGATAAAAGCAGGAACCCCCAAGACACAAAATAGATGTTGAAGAGAAGGTTTACCTGAGTATCTAAAGACTCATCTCCTATGACAATAACAACAGCTACATGAATAAAGCCTTTTAAGAAAAACTTTGGCTCTGGACCTATCTAATGAGGTTTTTGATGATTTCATGGGGTGAAAGTATGAATAGAAGGAAGAAAAGGAGCATGTGCTGAAGGAGTGTGGCATGCAATGGACTGAAAAATTGAGCAATTTCTCATTTTATAGGCAAAAGCATTTTGGAGAGAGAGTTAGCATCGTAATTCAACAAATATTTTCATATCCTTTTTGTAGCAAATACAAAGTATGTGACAAAAGAGTACTGAAAAACATTTTTTCTTTCCTCAAAATAAATCTTACACAATCAACTTAGTTTTCCTTTCCATGAAATTATTAACTTTAGTTTTTTCTCAAATGTCATTCCGTTAAAAAAGAATGAAGAGCATAAAATTATATGAGAAATAATTGGCTCATTAGGTAAAATATACATCCTGGACTTTCATGTTTGTTCTTGGATAGAAACAAATGTATTGGTAGATTTAAAGTGTTCTAAGAATTACATTAAACATGAAGAATTCATAACCTGTTTTGTCAACACTGAATTACCCTTGCAGTCATTTTTTTGGTGTCCTGCCACATTGAACTGGCTTTGGGTTATTAACTGCATTTTTCAAAAGTGAGTTACCTATGGGGAGTAGCAAAATAAAAATAAGATAAATTTCCAAGGAAGGAAACATTTTCCAATGGTTTTGTGATTTTGGTGGTTATTTCACCCATTTTTCACCCATAGCTCAATAGCTGATTTTAGTCTGTGTACTTATGGTCATCCAGTTGGCACATATGATAAACTATTTCTTAGAAACAAGTATATTTTTGTTCAAAGTTGAAATGAAAATGAATCTTGATGAAGAGTGGGATGGGAGAGGGAGTGGGAGATGGGAGGGCTGCAGGTAGGAGGGAGGTTACGGAGGAAAAAGCAACAACAATGCAAAAATTGCACTTTGTAAATTTACATTTATTAAATCAAAATAAATAAAGATTTTTTTAAAAACAAAGTGCATTTTAGGGGAAAGTGGCAGCATATTTCATAGTTGTTAACTGAAAAGAATACAAATGGAAATAAAATTAGGTGTGTTAACCTTGGTATTATGATCTTCATGTTATTAATAAACTTTGCCATGGTCAAAAAAAAAAGAAATAAAATACTGTTATCTCTCAGTATCCTCAGAAGATTGGTTTCAAGATATCCCACTCCCAAGGCCAACTGAATATCCAAAACTGCAGATGCTCAAGTGCCTTATATAAAATGTTGTAGTATCTGCTTATGAGCTATGTATATCTTCCCTATACTTTAAATCATCTCTAGATTACTTATAATACCTAATATTATGTAAATATTCTACAAATTGTATTGTTTAGATAATAATGATGAGAAAAACATCTGTATGTGTTCAGAACAGGTACAATTTTTTTTTCAAATGTTTCTGAGAAGTAGAGTTACAGATAGAGGGAAAGACAGAAAAAAAGGCCTTCTATCCACTGGTTCACTCCCCAGATGGCCGCAACAGCTGGAACTGGACACATCTGAAGCCAGGAGCCAGGAGTTTCTTCTGGGTATCCCACGTGGGTGCAGGGGCCCAAGCACTTGTGCAAACTTCTATTGCTTTACCAGGACATAGCAGAGAGCTGGATCAGAAGAGGAAAAGCTGGAACATGAACCAGTGTCCATATGGGATGGCAGTGCTGTAGGCAGAAGCTTAACCCGCTACGCTACAGCTCTGCCCCTGACAGTTTGGTTTAATATTGTCTCTCACCACCAGGTATACCCTGGATATATCAGTTGTTTCTTACCCTTCTATCCTTTTTCCTTTCTGATTTTTTTCTCACATGTAGAAAGCCAGGATTGAGAATTGTAATTCTATAGAAGAATTAAAGTATATTCATGGAAGACTTCAGAAAGGAATTACTTAGTTCTAGCAACAATTTTCATTAAACAAGAAGGGACAATGTTGCCTTTTTAAAATAAGAAAAATCTACTAGAGATTTCTTTTAAAGCTCTTACACAATAGCTTTTCTGAAAATGCCATCTGACATGGCCAAGATATTTGAGCTTAAGCAGAAATCTCAAACCCTGGGAAAGCATGATAATGCTTTGAGAGCCAGCTCTCTCATCCATATAATGGTGATAGGAGCTGCTTCCTAGGATTGGTATGAAACAGTCAAGTTCCTTACTTTAAAAATGATGGTGCTAAGTAGGTAAGTCAGTAGGTTGATAGATAAGAAGGGTCTTCAAAAATGTCATCCAAAATGTATTATGAAATAACAATGCATGGATTTCAATTTTTTCAACCAAACAGATGTTAAAAATATATATTAGACTAGTGAGATGAAACTGATCTTCTGTATATAAAGAGAATTGAAAATGAATCTTGATGTGAATGGAAGGGGAGAGGAAGCGGGAAAGGGGAGGGTTGTGGGTGGGAGGGAAGTTATGGGGGGGAAGCCATTGTACTCCATAAGCTGTACTTTGGAAATTTATATTCATTAAATAAATTTTAAAAAAAGAAAAAGAAAAAAATTTTAATTTTAGCTCCTGAAAAAAAAAAGAAAAATATATATATTAGAAGGAAATTATGCATAAAAATTTCAAATTTGGGAGCACTAAAATAAGCTTATCTCTTAATTTCATTTTTTCATTACTTTCCAGCTTAACCTTCTTCCCCATAATGCTGGCCCCAATGACTTGACTTTTTGAAGTCCCCTCATAGATGGAAAGATGTAGATAATTCTGTCTCTGTATTTCTTACTAGGCTTGAATATGTATCCATTGAGATTTAACTCCATTCAATAGACTTATACCATGTTATGCAAATGAAGAAAATTTTACTATTATGTCAGTGAGTCAGTAAATTGACTGTCAAGCATTCTTTAGATTGGGGCAACATCCATACAAGGGAGCGTCAACAAGTTAATGGAAAATGTGCTTTATCTTTTAATTATATTTTTTGATGAACTTTTTGAACTATTATCAGGGAGTATACATATCCAGTAAAAAGCATCAAAGTTGTGAAAAATAACTTGGGTTTGTGTCGCTCCCCCTCTTCATGGAGGAACGACACAGGACCCTGCGCTGTTCTTTCGTCTGCTCGGCCCTCCCCGGGTTTGCTGCTGGTTCTTCCCGGGTTGGCTACTATCCCTTCCACCTCCGTGGAAGGGCAGTTCCCCCTGGCCGCATTCCCCACTTCCGCAGGGGAGCGGCACACCGCCGGCCGGCTCTTCTCGGGGGCTGCACAGGTGTTCCTTCAGCTAGATGTTCCCCTTAGATGTTCCTGGTGCATGCCGTCTCTCTCCTCCTTTATAGTCCTCCTCCGCCAATCCCAACTCGGCTGCCCACACGCCGAGTACGCTGCTCTCCTCCAATCAGGAGCAAGCCCTACAGTTTATTGGTTGAACTGGAGGCAGCTGTGCGGAAGCTGTTTACTTCTCTCCCAGCGCCATATTGTGGGAGAGCAGATGCATAGAATAAGTCTTAATTCCAGTAACTCAGTCCAGTCCGGGCTGCTCCCCACAGGTTTGGAATCTACCAAGGGAAATTAGGGAGTTGGTAGCAGAATATGGGTCTCAGTAGGAGTTGGGAGAAGCACATTTTAAGTTTCATAGATCAATTTAGGGCATAGGATTCCTTTCATATTTTTAAGATTGTATCTTCACTCTTAATGTTTTTTAGAAGACTGTTTTGAGAGGTAGAGTTACAGACAGAGAGGGAGATACATGGAGAAAGGTCTTCCAGCCACTGATTCACTATCCAAATGGCTGCAACCACCGGAGCTAAGCCTATCCGAAGCCAGGAGCCAGGAGCTTCTTCCAGTTCTCTCACATGGGTGCAGGGGCCCAAGTACTTGGACCATCTTCTACTGCTTTCCCAGACCATAAGCAGAGAGCTAGATTGGAAGAAGAACAACTGGGACGTGAACTGACACCCATATGGGATGCTGGTGCTGCAGGCATAGGCTTAGCCTACTAGGCCACAATGCTGGCCTCTCTTTATGTTTTTAATGCTTATTTATTTTTCATGTACTTGAAAGGTAGAGCGAGTGAGTAAGCAAGAAAGAGAGAGAGATGGATTGATCGATCTTCCATCTGCTGATTCACTCCCCAAATGCCTGCAATAGCTAGGGCTGGGCCAGGCTGAAGCCAAGAGCCAGAAACCCATCTGGTTGTCCCATAGGGTGGCAAGGTTCCAAGCACTTGGGCCATCATCCACTATTACCCACTGCCTTCCAGGAGGCATTAGCATGGAGCTGGATCAGAGGGAAAAGAGTATCCAGGACTCAAACAGCACTGTGATGTCCAGTAGAGGTTTCACAAGTTGTGACTTAACCTGCTGTGCTATAGCACCCACCCCAATTTTACTTAATACTGGTTAATGCCTAATGTGCCTTCCCTTCTCCATCTATTAGATATTGTGTATAGGTGAGAATAGTTACTGTATATAAAAATGACATCTCTTGCATTGCTCACACTTCTTTGCCATATTCCAGTAAGCCCCATACCACTTGGTCACAAAGATATTCTATCATCTTTGAAAAACCCTTAAAAATTCCTATTTGTTTAACTTAGGTACCAACACCTCTCCTGCTACTATTAACTATTTACAGTAAATGGGAAGATAGAAAGTATCAGGCCTTTCACAAGAGTAAGATTGAATATATGATACTTTTTTTCTGTAGGTTTTGGGAACAATGATGTTTTCTTGTTTTGCCAGGTTGAGCCAATCAGACCCATGAATCGTTAATTT
Source organism: Oryctolagus cuniculus (assembly GCF_964237555.1). Lineage (NCBI taxonomy): Eukaryota > Metazoa > Chordata > Mammalia > Lagomorpha > Leporidae > Oryctolagus > Oryctolagus cuniculus. The sequence continues at coordinate 28,963,599 of NC_091453.1, read as the reverse complement.
TCCAGGACACCCATGATTTAAAACTTTTGTTCCTATTATTCCCATAAGTTAAATCATACTTGATAGGGCATGTGTCTTAGTTTTGATATTTAGAGTTTATTCAACATACATTTTGAGTAACTGTTATGTGCCAAATCAGAGTACATTTCCTTGTATTCTTATTTATTGTAAATAAATAAACCACAATCATGTTTTAATATTATTAATTAGTAATATAGGCCATTGAACCAATTTGTCTAGGTAACTTACACTGTTCACATAGTGAGCAAGGCATACCCATTTCTTGCCCTAATAATGCTTTCATTCAAGCAGGGCAGTGTTCAATGTTCAGAATTGTGATTGTCTATTTTTTCATCTTCCATGTTTAAGCAGCTATTTCCCCTTTGTGCACTTAGATTTTACTTCTTATTTTCCTGTATCTGAAGGGATTGGCACTGATGTCCACTTTGATTATGTAAACAATATCATTGGGTCTACTTCTTTTGGTTGCCCTTCCATCTTTTAAAGTTTATATCAAGCACCATCTTATTTCCTTTCTATTCTCCAGATTTCTACCAAATAATCACTATTAAAACATACCTCTTTTAAAATGGAATGAGAAAAAAAAGATAATGGAAAGTCTGGAGGGAATGAAAACAATTTCATTATTTTCTCCTTCCTTCTCATATTTTTCTTTTGTTGGATTTTTAAGAGCTTATTAAAAGGCTCTTTCTGTACACATTCACTGTCTTTTTGTTCTTGCTTCTGCCCTTGACAAAACCTGATATATTTTTCCATTGTCCCATGCCCACATATATTTATGTGCAGAAAGAGTGACATCATATTGAGATTAATCCTTTCTTGATGGACATCACAACCCTCTGACTCATTGCATTTCCCACAATTAGCTATTCTGGGAAATTGTAATTGCTTGCTTTTTGAATGAGGCTTTAAAGAATTTTTGTCTGTTTCTAGGAAATCAGAGTGGTTTTTTACATTTTCGAGTTCTTAAATTTGGTTTGCAAGTCATATTATAGACTGCATTCTCCAGAAGTAGATTAAGAGATGAGAATGGATGTGCAAAGCGATTGATTAAAGAAGGGCTGCTACAAGAAACCAGTTAAGAATTGAAGGATGCTGGGTAAGACATAGCACAGTTTCAGATTTCAGGCAAAGTTTTTGAAGACAGTTGAATGCAAAATGAAACTCTAATAAGGTTATTGCCCCAAGATCGTCCTGACAGGAAAAGGGTCAAGCCAGTCACTAGCCAGGGGCCACTCTTGGAAGGTTGGTAGGGAAGTAAAACTCTTAGGCAGCAAAATGATTTGCAACAAAGTAATGTCAGATCCCAAGGAGGCTCTTGGGTATCAAGTTCAAGGGGACTTCAAAAAATTAGTGGAAAAATGCAATAAAAATGTCTGGGGGCAAAAAAGTTTTGAAATCTACGCCTAGTTTTCTCAGAATATGCATTTCCCATGAACTTTATTGAAGATCCTTTGTGTTGGAAATGAAAGGATCCAAAAGATGATGATGAGTTGCTCAGAATGATGTAAAAGGGTCCAAGAATATCAAGGAAGAATACCAATGTCCACTGTAGGAGATGTTTCACTTCAATTAATGTTTTCCAACCCAATAAATCAATGAAGTATAATCATATAAATAATTATAATTAATAAGCTCAATCATTAACTATAAAATACTTTAATAAAAGTAAGTATAAACATTTATACATCTGAAAATTTATCCTCAGAGACAAATGAATGTTGTATGACTTTGCTTTTTATTGTACATTTTTGGGAACAGATTGTAATGCTGTACTACACATATACAATATGTAATTGTGTATGATTTTACTTCTTGTCATTTTGCTTTATTTTATACTCAACTTTGGTGGACCACTAATAAGGATAATGCAGATTAGTTAATTTGTTATGTTATTTCCAAGTTTGCCATAGAAACTTGTAGCAAAGTTAATACCCAGAGCTTTCTTTATGTATCAGGTGCTTCCAGAGTTATTCTTCAGGGGTAAAACCTGTGGGCTAATTAGAGGTCAATGTCTTTCCCTCTGTCCCCAGTGGTACAACATAGATCAAAGTAGGTTATATTAACATCAAAAACAACCTTGAAGGGAAATTAGGTCACCCAAAAGCATCCTAATGGGTTCATGTAGAATTGGAAAAGTATAAATTACATTATGGTTTATGGTAAGCTTGTCAGTAAATAACTATGCATAAATCTTGCATCTAATTAAAATTCACCAATTAAATCACCCTTTCTCCCACTAATCCCACATTTTTTTTAATGATTTATTTATTTTACTTGAAAGTCACAGTTACACAGAGAGAGAAGGAGAGGGAGAGAGAGAGAGAATGTATCTTCCATCCGCTGGTTCACTCCCTAACTGGCCGCAATGCCAGGAGCTGTGCTGATCCAAAACCAGGAGCTTCTTCCGGGTCTCCCATGCGGTCACAGGGGCCCAAGGACTTGGGCCATCTTCTGCTTTCCTAGGTCATAGCAAGGAATTGGATTGGAAGTGGAGCAGCCAGGTCTCGAACTGGTGCCCATATGGAATGCTGGCACCGCAGGTGGTGTCTTTACCCGCTACACCACAGCACCGGCCTCATAACCCCACTTCTTAAGTTATTGCTCAACTAAGAACAACAGGTAGAGCTCTAATTTGTGGCATTTGGAAACATGTGTTGCAGTTTTCCATAGCACACAGATACAACCCTTTATTTCTGACACTTTTTTCAGAATCTGAATTTTGGACTTAGGGTAATACAATTTCTCATTTCTCAATTTTACTTTTTTAAAGATTTATTTGAAAGAGTGACAGGGATAGAGAGAAGGAGAAGGAGGGAGGAAAGGAGGGAGGGAGGGAGGGAGGGAGGGATAGAGAGAATGAGAATCTATCTTCCACCCACTTGTTTATTCCCAAAATGCCTGCAGCAGTGATGGCTGGGCCAGGCTGAATCCAGAAGCTGGAGCCCAATCCAGGTCTCCCTTCTGATTGGCTGAGTCCCAAGTACTTGAGCCATCACCTACTGCCTCTCAGAATATGTATCAGCATGAAGCTGAATCAGAAGAGTAGAGTAGACAAGATTTGACCAGGCACTCTGGTATGACATGCAGTCATCTAAAGTGGTAGCTTAACCTGCTGCACCACAAAGCCTGCCCCATAGGTACAACTCTTGAAAACCAACAGATAAATTTTTATTACAGCTCTCTAAAGGAAGGAAAATAAAGATTCAACGTTACGATCAGTTGATAAGATATCTAATTAGGTTGATGCTTATTTAGAACATCATTAGTTTAATTTCTTGATTCTTTTAGATCCTAAGTTTTAGATTATTGCTTTAAAGAAGCAGCCCAAGGACTGTACTGAATAAAAGTGTACTTTTCTTTCTAACACTTTCTATTTTAGTCCTATATTTATAAGATAAGATTAAATTCATAACCACATAGCAACTCAATTATTCTCAGTCTTTGGCATGAATGTCGTTAGAAAATTGCTTTGAAATGAATAGACTCAATTTTCTGATAATTACTAAAAGTGATGCCTTTTGAAAAATATCACTGTTGCCAAATTTTAGAGACTTGCATCTCAGGGCAACAGTCATGAGATAATTTAATTTTAATTGTGAGTCACACTGAGATTTGGAAGGAAGTTTAACCTTTGAGTAGGCACCAGAAACTAAAATTCAAGAAAAGAACAACTACAGGTAAATCACCAGAGAGCAAGTTGAGCTTTCTGGCTCTCTTACCTGATACAACTTAAACATATTGCACAATGCAGAAAAAATCATACAGAAGTAAAATACTCCAGCTGTGGGCAGCTGCCTAGGTTGTCTTGTTCCTAGTAAGTATTACCGTGCTGGGAGTAATAGCTGGCTTGCACTCTGGGCCTGATTCATGCTAACTCTGTGCTAACTATACCAGTGTGCTAGCATAGTTGGGAAAAAAAGTACAACGTATTTCTGGCATAAACCCCAGTTGTCCATGGTATTTGTGTGCGTGCATGTGCACATGCAGAGTATGACTTTGGACACTTTGTGAGTGTTGTATTTAGAATTTTGTACTAATATTCATAAGTAATAGTGATATAATAACTTTATGGAGCCATCTCTATATTTGCTTCATAAAAACTTGAAAATGATTCCTTCATTTCAAATTCATGTCTCATTAGGACTATATGGTCTCTAAAAATTTGACAAAATTGCTCTGTGAAGCCATCTGAGTCAGTGGTTTAATGCAGAGTAGTTTCTTAACGACTCTTTATATGTTGATTATGGAAACTGATGTATGAAGCTTATATCTACCAGATCAAATTTTGTAGCCTATATTTTCCTAAAAAGTATCTGTTTAACCTATACTTCTTTTAAAGATTTATTTATTTCATTGAAAGAGTTACACAGATAGAGAAGGGAAGGCAGAGAGAGAGAGGTCTTCCATCTGTTGGTTCACTCCCCATTTGGTTGCAACAGACAGAGCTGCGCCAATCTGAGGCTAGGAGCCGGGAGCTTCTTCGAGATCTCCCACGTGGGTTCAGGGGACCAAGGACTTAGGCCATCTTCTACTGCTTTCCCAAGCCATAGCAGAGAGCTGGATTGGAAGAGGAGCAGCCGGGACTTGAACCAGCACCCATATGGGATTCTGGCACTGCAGGAAGCTTTACCTGCTACACCACAGTGCCGGCCCCTAACCTAGACTTTCTTTTTTTTAAGATTGATTTATTTATTTGAAACTCAGAGTTACACAGAGAGAGGAGGGGCAGAGAGAGAGAGAGAGAGAGAGAGGTCTGCCATCCAATGGTTCATTCCCCAGTTGGCCACAATGGCCAGAGCTGTGCTGATCTGAAACCAGGAACCAGGAACTTCTGGGTTTCCCAGAAATTTGGCCATTTTCCACTGCTTTCCCAGGCCATAGCAGAGAGCTGGATCAGAAGTGGAGCAACCGGTTCTTGAACCGGTGCCCATATGGGATGCCAGTGCTTCAGGCCAGGACATTAACCCAATGTGCCATAGCTCCGGCCCCCTAACCTAGACTTTCAAACACATTTGCAATGATATTTTGGGAAAACCGGTATACAAGAACTGGCCTCAAAAGACAAAGGTGATAAACCAAAGAAAGAGACAGACAAATCCAGGATTACACAAAGTGTCTGTTGTTAGGGATATAGGGACAGAAGCACAGTTTTGGACAGCTGCAAGACATGAGGGTTCCTGCAAAATAAGGCAGGAGACAAAGGGTTTTATTTTTTATTTTTTTTATAGAAAGCTTTTATTTAATAAACATCTTCAGTACAACTTTTGGATTATAGTGGTACTTCCCCCCATACCCACCCTCCCACCCCCAGACCATCCCACCTCCTACACCTTCTCCCATTCCATTCTTCATTAAGATTCATTTTTAATTATCTTTATAGACAGAAGATCAACTCTATACTACGTAAAGATTTCAACAGTTTGCACTCACACAGACACATGAAGTATAAAGTAGTGTTTGAAGACTAGTTTTACTGTTAATTCTCATAGTACAACATATTAAGGACAGAGATCCTACATGGGGAGCAAGTGCACAGTGACTCCTGTTGTTGATTTAACAATTCACACTCTTATTTATGATGTCGGTGATCACCTGAATCTCTTGTCATGAACTGCTAAGGCTATGGAAGCCTCCTGAGCCCACAGACTCCGACATTATTTAGACAGGGACATAATCAAAGTGAAAGTTCTCTCATCCCTTCAGAGAAAGATACCTCCTTCTTTGATGGCCCTTTCTTTCCACTGGGATCTCACTCACAGAGACCTTGCATTTAGGTCATTTTTTGGCACAGTGTATTGGCGACCCATGCCTGAAATACTCTCATGTGCTTTTTAGCTAGATCTGAATGCCTTAAGGCCTGATGCTGAGGCCAGAGTGTTGTTTAGGACATTTGCAATTCTATGATTCTGCTGTGTATACTGCTTCCCATGTTGGATTGTTCTCTCCTTTTTAATTCTATTAATTATTATTATTATATGTGATCCCTTTGACACTTAATCCTATCTTTATGATCAGTTATGAACTTAAACTGATCACTTTAGGAAGATGACATTGGCACCTGCCAACTTAATGGGATTTGGAGTCCCATGGCAAGTTTTTAGCTTTACCATTAGGTAAAGTTCAAGGGAACGTGTGCTGAACTATGCATCTCTTCCTGCTCTTATTCCCACTCTTATGTTTAACAGGGATCACTTTTTAATTGGATTTAAATACCTAAGAATAATTTTGTACTAGGTAAAGAGTTCAACCAATGGAAAAGGAAAATACTAAAAAGAATAAAATAGTAAGCTGATCCTCAACATTCATGACGAGGGCTGATCAAATCATTGCTTCTCATAGTGTCTATTTCACTTCTACAGGTTTCCTTTTAGGTGCTCAGTTAGTTGTCACAGAACAGGGAGAACATACTATATTTGTTCCTTTGGGACTGGCTTATTTTCACTCAGCATGATGTTTCCCAGATTCTTCCATTTTGTTGCAAATGACTGGATTTCATTTTTTAACTGCTTTGTAGTATTCAGTAGAGGTCTATTGAGGTCCTTGGCCCATCTCTTAAGTGGGTTGTTTGTTTTGTTGTTGTGGAGTTTCTTGATCTCTTTGTAGATTCTGGTTATTAATGCTTTATCAGTTGCATAATTTGCAAATATTTTCTCCCATTCGGTCAGTTGCCTCTTCACTTTCCTGCCTGTTTCTTTTGCAGTACAGAAACTTCTCAATTTGACCTAATCACAGTTGTTAATTTTGGCTTTGACTGTGCCTCTGGGGTCTTTTCCAAGAAGTTTTTGCCTGTGCCAATAGCTGGTAAGGTTTCTCCGATGTTCTCTAATAATTTGCTGGTGTCAGGTCATATATTTAGATCTTTAATCCATGTTGTGTGTATTTTTTGTAAAGTGTAAAGTAGGGGTCTTGCTTCATGCTCCTGCATGTGGAAATCCAGTTTTCCCAGCCCCATTTATTGAATAGACTGTTCTTGCTCCAGGAATTGGTTTTAGCTCCTTTATCAAGTATGAGTTGGTTGTAGATGTTTGGATTGATTTCTGGTGTTTCTATTCTGTTCCATTGGTCTATCCATCTGTTTTTGTACCAGTAGCAGGCTAAAGTTTTGCTTATAAATATAATAGTTGCCCTATAGTATGTCCTGAAATCTGGTATTGTGATGACTCTGACTCTGCTTTTATTATGTAAGATTGCTTTAGATATTCAAGGTCTCCAGTGACTCCATATGTATTTCAGCATCATTTTTTTCCCAAATCTGAGAAGAATGTTTTTGTATTTTGATTGGTATTGCATTGAATCTGCAAATTGCTTTTGGAAGAATGGACATTTTTTAATTTATTTTTATTTATTTATTTTGACAGGCAGAGTGGACAGTGAGAGAGAGAGACAGAGAGAAAGGTCTTCCTTTACCGTTGGTTCACCCTCCAATGGCCGCTGCGGCCAGCACGCTGCAGCCGGTGCACCGCGCTGATCCGATGGCAGGAGCCAGTTGCTTCTCCTGGTCTCCCATGCTATTGTAGGGCCCAAGCACTTGGGCCATCCTCCACTGCGCTCCTGGCCCACAGCAGAGACTTGGACAGGAAGAGGGGCAACCGGGACAGAATCCGGCGCCCCGACCGGGACTAGAACCCGGTGTGCCAGTGCCACAAGGCAGAGGATTAGCCTAGTGAGCTGCGGTGCCGGCCGGAAGAATGGACATTTTGATATTGATTCCTCAAATCCATGAGCATGGAAGATTTTTCATTTTTGTATCTTTTTCTATTTCTTTCTTTAAAGTTTTGTAATTCTCATCATAGAGATCTTGACATCTTGGTTAAGTTTATTCCAAGGTATTTGAATTTTTTTGTAGCTATTGTGAATGGGACTGATCTTAGAAGTTCTTTCTCAGCCTTGGAATTGTCTGTGTATACAAAACTGTTGATATTTTTGTATTGATTATATATCCTACTACTTTATCACACTCTTCTATGAGTTCCAATAGTCTCTTAGTGGAGTTCTTTAGATCCCCTAAATAAAGGATCATATCATCTGCAAATAGGGATAGTTTAACTTCTTCCTTTCCAATATGTAAACTTTGATTTTTTTCTTGCCTAATGGCTCTGGCTAAAACTTCCAGAACTATATTGAATAGCAATGGTGAGAGTGAGCATCTCTGTCTGGTACCAGATCTCAGTGGAAATGCTTCTAACTTTTTCCTATTCAATATTATGCTGGCAGTGGGTTTGTGATAAATTGCCTTGATTGTGTTGAGGAATGTTCCTTCCATACCCAGTTTGCTTAGAGTTTTCATCACGAAAGGGTGTTGTATTTTGTCAAAAGCTTTTTCTGCATCAATTGAGATAATAATATGGTTTCCTTATGCATTTTGTTTATGTGGAGTATCACATTGATTGATTTGTGAATGTTGAACTATCTCTGCATACCCAAAATAAATCTCATTTGGTCTGGGTGGATAATCCAATATGATGTTGGATTCTATTGACTAGAATTTTATTGAGGATTTTTGCGTCTATGTTCATCAGGGAATTTGGTTTGTAACTCTTTTTCTGTTGCATTTTTTTTCAGGTTTAGGAATTCAGGTGATATTGGCTTGTTAGAAAAAAATTTTGAGGATTCCCTGTCTTTCAATTGTTTTCAATAGCTTGAGAAGAATTGGAGTTAGTTCTCCTTTAAATGTCTGGTAGAATTCAGCAGTGAATCCATCCGGTCCTGGGCTTTTCGTTTTTGGGAGGGCCTTTATTACTGACTCAATTTCTGTTTTGGTTATGCATCTGTTTAGGTTTTCTATGTCTTCATGGTTCAATTTATGTAGGTCGTATATGTCCAGGAATCTGTCCATTTCTACTAGATTTCCCAGTTTGTTGTCATAAAACTCTTTGTAGTAATTTCTGATGACTCCTTATTTCTGCGGTATTTATTATTAAATTCTTTATCTTTAATTTTATGGATTTGAGTCATCTCTCTGCTTTTTTTGGTTAGTTGTGCCAATGGTGTGTCAATTTTGCTTATTTAAAAAAAAAACCTGCTCTTCATTTTGCTGACATTTTGTAATGATTTCTTTGGATTCAATTTTGTTGATCTCTTCTCTAATTTTAAGTATTTCTTTTCTCCTACTAGTTTTGGGTTTGGTTTTCTGTGTTTTTTTTTTTTCTAGATCCTTGAGATGCATTGATAGATCATTTATTTGGTACCTTTCCAATTTCTTGATGCAGGTACCTATTGCTAAAAACTTTCCTCTTAACACTGCTTTTGCTGTATCCCATAAGTTTTGATATGTTGTGTTGTTATCTTCATTTGTTTCCAGAAAGTTTTTTATTTCTCTTTTGATTTCTTCTATGGCCCACTGTTCACTCAGGAGTGTGTTGTTCAGTCTCCAAGTGTTTGTATGTGCTCTAGAGATTCCTGAGTTGCTGATTTCCAGCTTCATTCCATTGTTGTCTGAGAAGCTGCATGGTATGATTTCAATTTTTTTGAATTTGCTGAGACTTGCTTTATGACCTGGTATGTGGTCAGTCCTAGAGAAAGTTCCATGCACTGCTGAGAAGAATGTGTATTCTTTAAGTGTAGGATGAAAAGTTCTGTAGATATCTGTTAGGTCCATTTCGTCTATAGTGTCAATTAAATCTGTTTCCTTGTTGATTTTCTCTCTAGTTGTTCTGTCCATTGCTGAAAGTGGAGTATTGCAGTCCCCCAATACTAACATTTCTTTTAAATAGCCAGGTGCCCTATAATTAGGTGCATATATGTTTATAATAGTTACTTCTTCTTGTTGATTCGATCCCTTAATCATTATATAGTGCCCTTCTTTGTCTATTTTAACAGTTTTTGTGTTAAAGTCTATTTTGTCTGATATTAAGATGGCTATGCCAGCTTTTTTTTGTTTCTGTTGGCATGGGATATCTTTTTCCAATCTTTCACGTTCAGTCTGCATGCACCTCTATTGGAAAAAATATGTTTCTTGTAAGCAGCAAATAGATGGCTTTTGTTTTTTTATCCATTCAGCCAGTCTTTGCCTTTTAACTGGAAAGTTGAGGCCATTTACATTCAATGGGACTATTGATAAGTAATGACTTTGCCCTGTCATTTTTCCAATTATACTTTGGATTTCCTGTGATCTTTTACTGAGAGATTTTCTTCCTTTACCTTCTTTCGTATTGATGGCCTTGTTTCTGTGCTTCTGTGTGTAACACATCTTTAAGAATCTTTTGCAGCCAGCGCCGTGGCTCACTAGGCTAATCCTCTGCCTTGTGGCACCGGCACACCAGGTTCTAGTCCCGGTCGGCGCCGGATTCTGTCTTGGTTGCCCCTCTTCCAGGCCAGCTCTCTGCTGTGGCCCGGGAGTGCAGTGGAGGATGGCCCAAGTACTTAGGCCCTGCACCCCATGGGAGCCCAGGATAAGTACTTGGTTCCTGCCTTCAGATTAGTGCGGTGCACTGGCTGCAGCACGCTGGCTGTGGCGGCCATTGGAGGGTGAACCAATGGCAAAGGAAGACCTTTCTCTCTTTCTATCTCTCTCACTGTCCACTCTGCCTGTCAAAAAAAAAAAAAGAATATTTTGCAGGGCTGGACGAGTGGTGACAAATTCTTTCAAGTTCTATTTGTTATGAAAGGTCTTTATTTCACCTTCATTCACAAATGAGAGCTTTGCAGAATATAATATTCTGGGATGAAAGGTTTTTTTCTCTTAGGACTTGGGCTATATTTTTCCATTCTCTCCTAGCCTATAGGGTTTCTGATGAGAAGTCTTCTGTGAGTCTAATTGGAGATCCTCTGAAAGTAATCTGGCGCTTCTCTCTTGCACATTTTAGAATCTCTGTGTTTCACTGTAGTGAGTTTGATTACAATGTGTCATGGCGAGGATCTTCTGGTCATGTCTATTGGGAGTTCTGTGTGCTTTTTGTACTTGGACATCTCTTTCTTTTTTCCAAACCCAGGAAGTTTTCTGTTGTATTTCACTAAAAAGGCCTTCTAATCCTTTCTTTCTTCATACTTTGAGGAACTCCTAGAATCCAAATGTTAGTTTTTTTTCTTTTTTTTTTTTTTTTTGCAATAGTATCCTGTGTATTCCCAACAGTATTTTTTAGATTTCTATTTTCCTCTTCTTTTCTTTGGTTTGACTGTATATTTTCCTGTGCTCTGTCTTCTAAGTTGGATAATCTCTCTTCTGCCTCACTGATTCTTTTTATAATGCTTTCCACTGAATTTTTTATTTGTTCCATTTAATTCTTCATTTTGATTTCTCTTTAATATCTCAATTTCATGTTGCATTGAATTCTTCATTTCGTTTTGATTCCTCCTTAAGATTTCAATTTCATGGGATAGATTTTCTTTCATGACCTGCATGGATTTTTGTACTTCATGCATTTGCTTTTGATTACTTCTACGTAATCTTGTGATCAATTTTTTGAGTTCCATTTCTTGCATTTTCTATCTCATCATCTTCATAATCCAGTATTGAAGTGAAGTGTTCTTTTGGGTGTGCCATGTTTTCTTCCTTATCCTTGTTTCTTGGATTGTTGTGTTTGTTGTTTGACATTTGTGGATATACTCATTTGTTTCTTTTTTTTTCCCACCATGGCAACTTTTATCACTGTACTATGACTCTGTATATAAATGGATTGTCTGCTTTCAGTGAATCTCTAGAGGCTGGTAGTGGGTGCAGCCAGAGAGCTCTGTTCAGTTCTCCAGGGTTAAGGGCCTGCCTATGGTGACACACCCAGGTTTGGTGTGGTAGACCTTCTTCTCTCTCTTTTTTTCAATCAGAATGGAAGTATATTCTGCTCAGCTGAGCTCTTCTCCTCGATCAAGACCAGTGCCTGAGCGTTAGCCCCAGTGGGTGTAATATTCGTCTTCTCTGTCCCAAGGACCACACAAAGGATCCGTGTAGTCCTCAGTGTAAGTTCAGATTCCCCAGCAACATCTCTCACCAGGTAACAAGGAACCCCCAAGCTTATGGCATCTCCCATTGGGACTGCTCAAAGTCCCAGACACACAGTGAGTTCTCTCACACACCTTCATTTTTTTTTTTTGCACAGTCCCAGTTCAAAAGCTGCTCACAGTCACAAGCTCCTAACCCCCTGTTATTTCTCCCCACCAGACTTAGGAATCTCTGCTCAGCTGATTGCCGGGTGTGGACTCGAGCTGGCACAGCTGTTACTTCTGTTCAAAATAGCTACCACTCTATTGGCTTGTACGCCTTTGTAAGGTGATCAGAGAAAAAGAAATGCATCCGTACCGTCCTTTATTTTTTTTTCTCTCCTCTAGTTTGGCTGGTACACTTTCCCCCAGGGGGGCTTCAAGCCTCGCTCCCTCTAGGCTCTTCCTGCCACTTTTTTGCCAGTAGCTCAGGTTATTGTGGTCTTGTCTCACCTCACTTTCCTGTGCTGATGCATAGGCTCTTGACTCTTGGAGTTCCAAGCCATGGGCGCCCTCACCCTCCACGTAGGTCCACTGTGTCCCTCCAGTGTTGGTAGAGTTTCCTCTGCTGTTTTTCCCTAACTCTTCCTTGAGACTACACTATCTCCACTTCTTTAAAACTATCTTCTCCTGGGCTAGAACAGTAAGCTCCCTACCTACTCCACCATCTTGGAACCTCCAACAAAGTGTTTTATAGACCAAGATTGACCATGACTAACCAGAATGTATCTGGACTTAATCAAGAAATTTTAACATTCCAGGTATCAGATAGGAGACATTCAGGATGTCATATAAGATTAGCAGTATTTCAAAAATAATTTTTTTTATTCATAAGGTTTGGGATGACTGCCACAGCCACTCAGAGGGTGGGATGGCTATTGACATCAGGATGGCTACATTTATGTCAAGCTGGATCCCTACAAATGATGTATACAAATTGTATTTTGACAGTTTTTTTCACTCTGAATTAATAATTATTTTCTCTTGTTTCTTATTTTTATGCAGTTAGCTCTTCTAATTAAATTAGCATGTGATTTGTCCAGTTTTTATACTTTTTCAAAGATACAGGATTTTTATTTATTAATTAAACACACTTTGGTTTCTATCTAATTCTTAATTTAATCTTTAATACATACTCTGCTTTCTTTTGGCTTACTTTATCTTCCTTTTCTTAGGTTGTTGACTTGAGAATTTAATTTTTTTATATTTTATTTTTGTTGATGTAGATATTTATTACTATAGACTTTCATCTGATAATTTCTTTGAACAAGTCTCATAGATTTGCATATTTACTACTTTCATTACTATTATTTTTCCAAGATTCTGTGATTTTTGTGTATGTTTAATTTTTCAGCACTATTTGTTTAAAATGCTTCTAAATTTGCAGGGAGAAAGGTGTGTTGTTTTGTTTTGTAGGTGTCTGAATTTTAATTTCTAGTTCTATAGTGCTGTGGTCATATATGGTTATTTTAAAATATTTGTTATGAAACCAACTGGTTTTGGGGAGGGTGCTCTAATATACCATCAATTCTTCAAAAAATTCTAATTATGCCTGATAACAAATTATATTTTTTATTATCGGTGCATGGTGTTCAGGATGCCTTATTGCATTTGTAATTAAGATAAGTTATTTATCTACTTATTTATTTATGGCCTACTTTACCTGTCTTAAGCTGAAAGTGGTATGTTATAATCTATTAGTTGTAGATTTTTATTTTCCATGAAATTCCTATATCCCCTGCTCTATATAGGTCACTACTATTATTTAGGATATAGATATTTATAATTATTTTATTTCTAACTTATATTGTATCTGTGTTTCATTTATTGCTTTGGGATCTGAATTGTAAGTTGGTAGCAGAATTTCAACTTTTTTTCTATTTAAATGGTAAACTTTTGCATAAATTTATTTTGAGACTTTTGGAATCTCTGGATTTACAATATTTCTCTGCATACAAAATAGAGTTAAGTTGTTTCCCTTGCCAGTTTGTAAATCTCTTTATTTTAATAAGTAAGTGTAGTCTTTTCATATTCATTGATATGACTATTTCAATACTTTACATTAAAATTATGTTGTAATTTTTGATTTCATTTTGTTATGCTTACCTTGTTTTGTTCTTTTTTTGGATGCTTTTATCCTGCTTTCTGTTACTTTTTTATTAAGGAAATTTGTAGTTTTATTTTTTGATATGTATTTGTGTTTTATGTTTTATATTGACCCTTTCTTGTAATAAGTCCTGTTTAATTTTTCTCTCTTTTGTTCAGATTGGTCTAGCCAGAAGTATACCTATATCATGAATCTTTTCCAAAAACCACTTTTGCTTTAATAGCACTATCTATTTAGATTTTCCATTTTTTTACTTTCTACTCCTAGGACTAGTATTTCCTATCTTCTGCTGTTTGCTTTTATTCTGTTATTTCCACTTTCATGAGTTGAACAAAACTCATAAGTTTCTAAACTTTATACATATCTAATTTTAGATTGTATATAGATAAATTTAATCTGTGTCAGTCACCAATTGCAAGTATTTTAATATATCTGACAGAGGTCTTAATTATCAATATTGACAATCATTTCTAACTATAATGACAGGTAAAACATGTTTCAGTATGAAAATAAATGAAGCCTGGTTACCTTTAGCAGTTCATCAGGAATATAATTTCAGGGTGATATAAAACATATTTGACCAATGCTGTATAGAAAAAAAAAGACTTCTTCTCCAGTGAATTATTTTCTTATTGGAAGTCAGTGTTTTTACACTAATTATATTTCCATGTGACACAGGAGTATTTGTTGAAATGGATATTCTTTTGCCAGAACTTTATTGGCAATTTAAAGAGGAAAAAATGAATAAATTATCTAATTCAAGGAGAAAGCAAATCCATTGCTCATTGCTTTCACCTCTGATTCTTGATGATATTTCTGTGATATGTTTTGGTTGCATGCATTCTCCCTCAAATCATTTTGACAACTGCCTCAAATTTCCACTTGGCATGGGCAATAGACATTTGAAACCTCAAATGAGAAACAGAAAAGACTGTAAAGGAGACATATATTTCAAAACCTAGAATATATCATTTCCTGCTGTAGGTCTCTGAATTCCTTCATAACCAACCAGGTAGAAGGTTCATTTCTAGAAATTCTTCTTTCTAGCAGGAAGTAATCAAATCAGTTTTGCTCCTGATGTATGAGGACTTGGCCTCAATTACTTGACTGAAATTTTTGAGAGTTAAGGTAAGAATCTTGCTATTCTTGCTCAACTTGGACACTGATGTGAATATAATAGGCTATCTGGCACATTACACAACATAGTAAAATGATACTCTGTGTTGATAGAAGATTCATTTCACTTAAAAATATTTTTTATTTGAAAGGCTGAGTTACAGTGAGAAGGAGAGACAGCGAGAGAAAGAGAAATCTTCCATCCACTGGTTCACTCCCCAAATGGTCACAACAGACTGGGCTGGGTCAGGTCAGAGCCAGAAGCCTGGAACACCATCCATGTCTCCCCTGTGATTAGCGGCCCAAGTACTTGGACCATCTTACATTGCACTGGCCAGGTGTATTAGCAGGGAGCTGTATCAGAAGTAGAGCAGCTGGGATGCCAGTCAGTGGCTTAACCTGCTGTGCTACAACACCAGCTCCTCTGGTCATTCCTGTGGCAAAATAAAAAGAAGTGCAATATGCATTAATAATTGAATAAGAATTCCTGGGTCATGGAACTGGCATGTGGTATGGTGGGTAAAACAGCTGCCGGCAATGCCAGCATCCCATATGGGCATGGGTTCATGTCTCTGCTGCTCCACTTCTGATCCAGCTCCATGCTCATGGCCTGGGAAAAGCAGAAGACGGCATAAGTGCTGGGGTCCCTGCCACTCACATGGAAGATCCTGATGAAGCTCGTGGCTCCAGGCTGTAGCCAGGCTTGGCTCTGACCGGTGCAGCCACTCAGGGAGTGAACCAGTGAATGAAAATATCTCTCTCTTTCTCTCTCCCCCTTCCTCCCTCCCTCTCTCTGGATGTCTATCTGTTTATCTCTCCCTCTCTCTATGTAACTCTAACTTATAAATAAATAAATAATTTTTAAAAATTCCTTGGCCTTGAGTAGATATTTTATATAAAACATTTTAAAAATTATTCATAACCTAATTTTAAAATAGTCTTATTTAATGCAAGTGTTTTATATATTACTCTATTCAACATCTCTGTAAATTAGTTCAATACAGCTATTGTAATACTGCTGACCAAAAGCTGAGTTATAGAATGAGTATTTAATTAGCCCATCAGGATTCTCGGCAGCTCTGAAATTAGAATTGCTTATTCTGTCTTTGCTTGGGCTACTATAATAAAATACCATAGATTGGGTGGCATAAATCACAAATACTTATCTCTTACAGTTGTGGAAGCTTGTAGATCAAGGTGCCAGCAGATTCAGTGTTTTGGAAGGGCCCAGTTCCTAGGATTACAGATAACCACCTTCTCCCTCTATCCTCACATGGCTTTTCTTTACAGCTTGCATGTGGAAACAAAAATATTCTCTCACTCTCCCCCTCCCCTTCCCTCCTTTCCCCCTTCCACTTCTTCCTTCCCCCCTCCCTTTCTCTCTCTCTCTCTCTCTCTCTCCTTTTTTCCCTTTCTTACTGGAGTACCTAGTCTGTCGTGAGTATCTGATTCTTATGACCTAATCTCAACATAATTATTTCATAAAGGCCCTTCCTTTATTGCCATCACATTGTGGGGTTAGAGCTTGTACATTTGAATTTTAAGGGGATACAAACATTCAGTCCAAAGCAATGTCTCATATAGATGCTGATTTTGAACAAAACACTTCCTATATTTCTTGGGTTTCTATAAAGAGAGGAGAGGCACTAGAAATGTGATTGTGATGTTTCTGGGACAATTGGCCTAGAAAACAAGCCATCCTTTTCTAAGTGAAGGTACAGAATGTACCGTGACAGGGAACTTTTACCTTCCACAGAGCTGAATAGAAGAGAGAAATGCCAGTATTTCATCTCAGAAAGATTTATCCTCACTTGCAAACAGACACTAAATCTCAGCTAAATATAGACATATGATCTCATCTAGTCCAGGCAAAAATTATATCTATCTGAATAATCCATTTTGTTCTAGTATGAATCTATAGAAAATGACTAAATCTTAGAAAGTGCTTTTAAAGAAATTCTTCTCAATATTATAGAAGAAATAATTAAGTTGCCTGTCAAGTCATATAATTTTGTTTAACAATCAAAGTTGTATATCTGGAAAGATAGAACTTCTGCTTAGAGTCAAGATGGAGTTACAGGGACTACAATTTACTCTACAACTTGAATCATCTCAAAATCCAGACAAAATAAATTAAACTATGGTTTCCAGGACACTAGAGAGCAGACAATGAAGGACAGATATCTTTGGGAGATGTGGAATAAATAGAGTGAGTCCTAAGAATCCCCCAGTGTAATGCCTTGAGACAGTTTCCAGGCCATGATAAAGTGAGGGGAAATTAAGGCAGAGCCCAGCAGAATCTAAGTTTTAGAGATATTAAGTGTTTAGTGATATTAAGGCATATAAAGTTCACAAGATGGAATATCAAAGTGTAGAGAAAATGTCAGAGTCAGAACTCCAGAGAACTTCACAGTGCTAACCTCAATTATCCAGCAGAATATACTCAAGACTGGTGAGGGATCCTCCAAAAGAGAGAATAGTTCCTGGTGTTCATGCAGGGAGAATAATAGTACTTGTTACCATCAGCCATACTGGAAAGTTTATAATTCATGGAACATTAGGTAAAATACTTAGAAAGGTCTTGAATCAGTAATGGGGAATAATTAGCCTTAGACTGATCATTGCTTTAGAATAGCATTATAAATCATAAAACAAGACCCAGAAGATCAAACTGTTCCCAAGAAATGTTATTTCCAAGTGCACATAGAACATTTACCAAGATAAACCATTTTCCAGGACATATAACAAGTCTTAATAAATTTAAAAAGTTTATAAAGTCATAGAAAGTATACTCTTTGATACTCTGTGACCACATGGGAATTAAGTTAGAAATTACTATCAAAGAGATCTCTGGAATAAATCCAAATGTTTAGAAATGAAATAACATATTTTGGGCCAAACTATGGGTCAAACAAGACACTAAAAGTGAAATTTAAAAATATAGTCAAATACCAAATCCTTTAAGCTGGGAGTAAAAAAAAACATTTTAAGTGTTAAAGAGTGATCATAGGGATAGCATTAAGCATTAAAGTGATCATACAAATAGGAATAAGTGTTTGGTTATAATAATAAAATCAAAAAGGCTCCAACATGGGAAGCAGTCCATACTGCAGACTCCTAGGAAAACAATCACTTTAATTAGCACTCTGAACTCAGAATCAACCCTTAAGACATTCTTGTCTGGCTGAAAAGCCCACAAGAGCATTTCAGGCATGGAAAGCCATGTTACTGTGTCAAAAACTGTACTACATGAAGGACCTCTGGGTGAGACCCCAGTGGAAAGAAGTGGTCATCAAAGAAGGATGTACTGTTCTCTGAAGGGAGGAGAGAGCTTCCATTTTGCTTATGGCCTTGTCTAAATTCTGACGGAGTTTGTGGATTCAAAAGGCTTCCATAGCATAGGAAGCTTATGTCAAGAGCCTTGGGTGATCACTGACAGCATACATAAGAGTGTTGATTGTTAACAACAAGAGTCACTTTGCACTAATTTCCCATGCAGGACCTCTGTCCTCAAAGAGTTTTATTATGAAAGTTAACAATAAAACTTGTTCTCAAAAATTTATTTCATTTTAGTGTATTGAGTGAAGGATATTCTTATGTCTCATAAGTTTCAGTCATGCCTAAGTGTACAACTCCATTGCTTGTTTCCTTGGGTGCTTCTTCAATTAATGATAATAATTGTTCTCAAAGAAAGAAAAGTATGTTATCTCAAAAATTAAAAGAAAAATAAAAATGGAAGTAGGAGGAAGGGCAGGAGTTAGGGAGGGATGGAGGATGGGGTGGAAAGTGTCATTATGTTCTTAAAACCGTATGTATGAGATACATGAAATTTGTTCTAGTTACATAAATAAAAATTAATAAAAAATAGTTTTTACAAGGCAAGAAATTCTATAACCAAGTAATGAGCTTCAAATAAACTCTAAAATGGTGTCTTGTGAGTGATTTGAGCCAGATAAATTCAAATATAACTCTTACTGAAAACATTCATAAGAATTTATAAATAAGTTTGAGTCTCAAAAATGGGCAGAAATTCTAAAGTTCCATTTAGCCAAGGCTTTTTTTTTTTTTGACAGGCAGAGTGGACAGTGAGAGAGAGAGACAGAGAAAAAGGTCTTCCTTTTGCCGTTGGTTCACCCTCCAATGGCCGCCATGGCCATTTCTTCTTCTATTTGATAGAAGTCACTAGTGAAGTCACCTGTGCCTTAAGTATTCATGTGGTAAGGTTTAAAACTACATTTCTGCACTTAAAAATTTACTAATCAGTTCTACTAGTTTTTCCTACATTCTCACTAGATTTTCTTTATAGATGATCATTTTTTCTATGAATAATGACAGTTTCAACTTTTTCTTTTCAATATGGTTATCTTTCTTTTTCTTGTGTGCCTGTACAACCTAGAACCTACAATACAATTTGTAGGAAAGGACTTCTTGTCTTTTTCTTGCTGGTTGGGGAATTCAGTATTTCACCAGTAAGTATAATGTTAGCTGCAGGTTTTCCATAATTGTCCTTTATCAAGATAAACTTTCTATTCCTAAGTTGCTGAAGGTTTTTTAACAGGAATGTGCATTAGTTTCATCAAATGCTTTTTACTATGTCTTCATATGCCTTTTAGTTTTTACCTTATTAATATGGTTAATTCAATAGCTGTATTTTCCATTGTCAAACCATCCTCACATTCTTAACTATATAACTTACTTGGTCAAAACATACTACTGCTTTTAAATGTTGTCAAATTCTTATTGATATAATTTTGTTTACATTTATATATATGTTTGTGTGTGTTAATGAAGAGTATTGTGTCCTGCGCTGCAGCTCACTAGGCTAATCCTCTGCCTATGGCGCCAGCACCCCAGGTTCTAGTCCTAGTTGGGGTGCCGGATTCTGTCCTGGTTGCTCCTCTTCCAGTCCAGTTCTCTGCTGTGGCCCAGGAAGGCAGTGGAGGATGGCCCAAGTGCTTGGGCCCTGCACCCGCATGGGAGACCAGGAGGAAGCACCTGGCTCCTGGCTTCGGATCGGCGCAGCGTGCCGGCCGTAGCAGCCATTTGCGGGGGTGAACCAACGGAAGGAAGACGTTTTTCTCTGTCTCTCTCTCTCACTGTCTAACTCTTCCTGTCAAAAAAAAAATGAAGAGTATTGTTTTGCTATTTTTTATTGGTTAGATTGCTTATATTTTTCCTGCCATGTATTTAGTATTATGCTAGCACTTGGATCATACCATGAGTTGGAAAGTATACCCTCATTTTAAATATTTTGAAAGAGTATGTGTAACTGGCTTTATTCCTTCATGAACTATTTGATAGAAGTCACCAGTGAAGCCACCTGTGCCTTAAGTATTCATGTGATACGGTTTAAAACTACATATTGAACTTATTTAATAAATATAGAACTATTTAAGTTATAATTTTCTTCTAGAAAGAGTTTTATTAGTTTCTGTCTTTCAAAGAAATTGTTTATTCCATCTAACTTCTTGGAAAATATAGACATAAATATGTCCATAACATTCCCTTTCTGTCCTGTTAAAATCTGTAGACTTCGTAATGATGAAAGTGAACCTGTATTATATGTGATATTTGCAATTTGTATCTTCAATAT
The DNA here is from genome assembly GCF_964237555.1 of Oryctolagus cuniculus. NCBI lineage: Eukaryota > Metazoa > Chordata > Mammalia > Lagomorpha > Leporidae > Oryctolagus > Oryctolagus cuniculus. Next base: position 28,942,846 of record NC_091453.1, on the reverse strand, counting down.
TTTTCTCCTGAGCAGGCTTGCCAGAGGTCTACCGATCTTGTCAATCCTAAAAAATTACCTTTTGGTTTCATTGATTGTCTCTATCCTTTTTCTGCTTATAAACTCATTGATTTATGCTGTGATAGTTCTGTTTCATTTATTTATGTTGAGCTTTTGCTTATTTCATAATATTCTAAGGGGAAAGTGAAGTCACTGATCTGAAAATTTTCTGTTTTTCTAAGGTAAATATTTAGCACTATAATTTTTCTCCAAGTACAGTTTTAATGACACCCACACATTTGTATATGTCTTGTTTTTGCTTTAATTCAATTGAATATGTTTTTTTAGGTTTTAAATGTTTATTTGCTATATTAAAAGCCTTGGCGGCTGGCGCCGCGGCTCAATAGGCTAACCTTCCACCTAGTGGCGCCAGCACACCAGGTTCTAGTCCCAGTCAGGGCGCTGGATTCTTTCCCAGTTGCTCCTCTTCCAGTCCAGCTCTCTGCTGTTGCCCGGGAAGGCAGTGGAGGATGGCCCAAGTGCTTGGGCCCTGCACCCGCATGGGAGACCAGGAAGAAGCTCCTGGCTCCTGGCTTTGGATCGGCGCGGTGCACTGGCCGTAGCAACCATTTGGGGGGTGAACCAACAGAAGAAAGACCTTTCTCTCTGTCTCTCTCTCTGTCTAACTCTGCCTGTCAAAAAAAAATATTTTAACCTCCCTAAACTTATTTATAGATTCAATGTAATCCCTATGAACATCTCACTGGGCAGTTTTATAGAAACTGACAAGCTAACCCTGTAATTCACATGAAAATACAAAGGACTCTGAATAGTCAAAACTGTTTTTGAAAAAAAAATACTAGAGGGCTGATTCTGAGGCCAGAGTGCTGTTTAGGACATCTGCCATTCTATGGGTCTGCTGTGTATCTCACTTCCCATGTTGGATCGTTCTCTCCCTTTTTTATTCTATCAGCTAGTATTTGCAGACACTAGTCTTGTTTATGTGCTCCCTTTGGCTCTTAGTCCTATCATTATGATCAATTGTGAACAGAAATTGATCACCGGGACTAGTGAGATAGCATTGGTACATGAGAGTATTACAGGCATGGAAAGCCAAAACACTCTGGCAAAAAACAAACAAACAAACCAACAAAACAACCTAAACCACCTAAAGGAAAGATCTCTGCGAGTGAGATCCCAGTGAAAAGAACAGGTCATCGAAGAAGGAGGTACCTTTCTCTGAAGGGAGGAGAGAACTTCCACTTTGACTACGACCTTGTCTAAATATGATCAGAGTTGGTGAACTCAACAGGCTTCCATAGCCTTGGCAACTCATGACAAGAGCCTAGGGTGATTACTGAGGCCATAAACAAGAGTGTCAATTTGTTAAGTCAACAACAGGAGTCACTATGCACTTACTCCTCATGTAGGATCTCTGTCCTTAATGTGTTGTACATTGTGATTTAATGCTATAACTAGTACTCAAACAGTGTTTTTCACTTTATGTTTCTGTGTGGGTGCAAACTGTTGAAATCTTTACTTAATGTATACTAAACTGATCTTCTGTATATATAGAAAATTGAAAATGAATCTTGATATGAATGGAAGGGGAGAGAGAGCAGGAAAGGGGAGGGTTGTGGGTGGGAGGGAAGTTATGGGGGGGGAAGCCATTGTAATCCATAAGCTGTACTTTGGAAATTTATATTCATTAAATTAAAGTAAAAAAAATTAGAGGGCTAACACTACTTCATTTCAAAGTTTATTATAAAGCTACGGCAATCAAGTCAATTTGGTATTTCTGTTGTTCTAGACAACAAGAACAGTGTAATAAAATAATGAATTCAAAAACAGGTCCAGGAGTGGGCATTTGGTCTAGTGGTTAAGATGACAGGATACCTGCATCCCGCATCTGAGTGCCTGGTTTGACTCTCAGCTCTGGCTCTTCATTCCAGTTTCCTGCTAATGCTGACCTTGGGAGACAGCAGTAATGGTGCCTGTGATTGGGTTCCTTCCACCCTCGTGGGAGTATAGGAAGGAGTTTCCCTTTCCCAGCTTCAGCTCCCAACCATTGTAGGCATTTGGGGGAGTGAATCAGTGAATGGAGATTTTCTTTACATATCTATCTATCTGCCTGTCTCTACCTCTCAAATCAATCAATCAATCCCCACTCCTATGGATAACTAATTTGTAAAAAAGTACTCTTTTTTAGCAAATAGTGTTGGAAGGATAGGATATGCTAACAGAAAATGCTAAACAAGAATTTCTGTCTTTACCTCACACCATATTAGAAAAATTAATTCCAAGTAGAGCATAGACCTAAATGTAAAACCTTAAACCATAAAACTTCTAGACAAAAACATTGGAGAAAATCTTTGTAGTCTTAAATCAGGCAAAGATTTCTTAAATATGACATCAAAGCCCTATAAGAGAAATAATTGATCAATTGAGCTTCACCAAAATAAAACTATCTTTTAGAAAGAATTCTAAAAATATTAACGATAGAATGTGGCAAATAGAAAATTACCATTAGCACAACATATTAAAAATTGCTACAGGGAAGAGTCACTAATGAAAGCTAAAGCTACTGAGTGAATCTTTGAGGAGAAATAAGATATTCAAGTAGTTTCACAAGTCTTCTCCACATTATTTATTATTACTCATTAACAATATTTTATATACAATTTACATAAAATTAAATATATTGATTACTGCGGAGGTTTTGACATATGGCCACACATCTTTAGCTATGCGTCCTTCATAAGATGGAACTTAATTCGCCTCACCTTGATTGTGGGTTGGATTTAGTATCTTGATAATAACCAATAGAGTATAAAAAGGGAAAAATAGTAACATCACAGAGGAGAAAACTTGTAAAAATCACCTTAATTCATCTGTTTTACAATATTACAATGAAACGCCTGAGGCTGAATAACTTTATAAATGAAAGAAGTTTGTTGAGCTCACCATTCTGAAGGTTTGAAGGCCTGCATCTGGTGATGAATTATTGTTGGTAGAGTTCTGAGTTGATGAGGGAATCACGTAGCAGGAGACAGGGAAATGCATGTGGTCTTCTGGGTCTCTTTCCCTCTTATGACCTTGCCACTATTCAATAGTGGACATTCCATCCTGATGACTTTATTTAACTGTAATCACCTCCCAAAGGCCTTATCTCTAAACACCAAAGGTGGATTAAGTTTCTGCCTTCTTAATACCAATGGAAATTAAGATTTGATAAATAAACCCTTGGGGGAGACTCAGACTACATCCAAACCATAGCATCACCCTATCCAGAAGTCTAAATGAATATCACCAGTGGGTTTTCATGTTGATATCATGAACCCCTGAAATGATGTGATGAAAGGGTACTTCACACCTCTCTTATTTTTATCCCCAAACGCGTAACTCCAATCTAATCCTAAGAAAAAAGACAACCCAAATTAGGGATTATTCTATAAAGTGTATGACTTGATCTCCTCAAATATCCCATGATTAACTACATTTGACATAGCAGTGAAGCTGCCACTTGGTATGCTCACACCCAGCATCAGAATATATAGTTTCAAGTCTTGGCTCCACTGCCAAGTCGAGCTAATGCAGACGTAGGAGGCAGCAGTGATAACTCAATTACTTGGGTCCCTGTCACCCATGTGAGAGACCTGGATTAAGTTCCCAGCTTCTTGGGATTTTGGAGGTAAATGAGCAAATACCTCTGTCTCTGTCGATCTCTGTCTCTCTGCCTAAATACATAAATAAATAAAAATAAATAAATAAAGTTTTTAAATTCTGTGGCTATGAAACATCAGGAAAGACTGAGAAACAGCTAGTGACTAGAAGAGACTAAGGAAATATGACAAGTAAATGTCATGTGGTATTGTAAGTCAGTTCTGGAAAAGCAAAAAAAAATCATAATTGGAAGAACCAATGAAATCTGAATAAAGTCAGTAGGTTTTGTTAATAGTATTATAGTAATGTTAAATTTTTCAGTTGTATTAAGTTGCTACATCAGATGTTAATATTAGGGAAAACTGAATGAGAGCTCTACATGAACTCTGTACTGTGTTGCATTGTAACTCTTCCATAAATCTAAAATTCTTTCAAAATAAAAAGATTTTATAAAACAGGTAAAGTTTTAAATCAACACTTCACTAAAGTAAAATAAACAGATGGCAAATAAGCAAATTAAAAGATACTCATTATCATTACTCATTACAGAAATGAAAATCAGTGCCACAAAGTGATACTAGTATAAACAAAGTTGAAATAGCAAAAATTTAAAAGAAAGAAAAGCCTGACCATATTGAGTGTTGTTGAGAATGTAGAGCAGCTAGAGCTCTCATAATATCTGGTAGCAACTTAAAATAGTACTGCCATTTTGGAACACAATTTGGCAGTTTCCTGAAAAGTTAAACCTACACCTACCATATGATCCACCGAAGAGAAAATAAAGCACACATTCATACATAGACTTGCACACAAATGTTCATAGCAGTTTATTTAGAATAGCCCCAAACTGAAGACAACCAAAGCATCCATCAATATATAAATAGATAAATAAATTGTGGAATACTTGGTTAATGAAATATTACTGAACAGTAAAAGGAATAAAATATTAGTATAAACAAGATGGGTGAACCTCAAAGTAAGTATACTGAGAGAAAAAGGACAAACGTGATACATGTTGTTTGACTCTAAAATACTAATGTAAATTCATATTTAGTGACAGAAATCAGATCAGTGTGGATATGCAGGTATGGGGTTGGTAGAAGGGAGGGATTACCAAGAGGCACAATGAAACTTTGGGGGTGATGGATATATGGATATGTTTACTATTTTGATTGTGGTAGTGCCTTCGTGAGTGTATATATGCCAAAATTTCTAAAATTACAAGCTTTAAATATGTTCAGTTTATTATATGCCAATTATTTCTTAATAATTATGTTATGCATTATATCAATTCTTCATAGCTTAAAGTTTTTTATTTTATTTTTTAAAAAATATTTATTTATTTGAAAAGCAGAGAGGCAGAGGCAAAGGCAGAGAGAGAGAGAGAGAGAGAGAGAATCGAGGTCTTGCATCCACTGGTTCACTCCCCAAATGGCTGCAACAGCTGGAGCTGAGCCGACCCAAAGCCAGGAGCCAGAGGAAACCTTCAGCTCTCCCACACGGATGCAGGGACTCAAGGACCTAAGCCATCCACCACTGCCCTTCCAGGCCACGGCAGAGGGCTAGATTGGAAATTAAGCAGCTGGGACTTGAACTGGCACCCATATGTGATGCTGGCACTGCAGGCAGTGGCCTTACCCGCTATGCCACAGTGCACCCCCCCCATAGTTTAAACTTAATACGTATTAATTTTAAGTGGTTAGCATAATTTATATATATATATATATAATTAAATACACTGAGTAGTCATTTAAACATGTATTCTCAAATTTTAGCATGTATTGGAATTTTCTTGAGAGCTTCTTAAAACACGAATTTCTGGGTCCTATGCCTAGAGTTCTGATTCAGTAGGAATGGAGTTGGACCCTAACATATTTCCAGGTGATGCTGACTTTGAGAATCACTGGTTGAATGTGTAAGTTTTCAGAATAAAAAGCATGTATATGTGAATCCTGGATATTGTCTTTATGGCCTCAAAATTCTTGTATGCCTCTAAGCATTAGATTCTGCTCATGTAAAATGAAGATGATATTATTTGGCCCACAGGGCCACTGTACAAATTAAATGATTGATTTAATTAATAGTTCATGACATGTGATAAAGCAACCACTAAATGATAAATATTATCATTTTATGACAATTAGAGACCAATTATCTTTTAATGGTTGCTTTGATATACCCATATTTTGCAGAATGGATAAATCAAATAATATATTGTTTTATGTAAGTGGGGTTTGAATTTAAGTAGAATCCTTTTTTGTTAACTAGTAGATATGAAGTTTTCTTCCTTGGATATTGCTAGCAAAGGAATTATAAATGTATTCTCATGAGCTACTTTGCTTTTGCTTACACCCATTCTCTGTACTTCACACTGCATGCAAAGCGTACCAACTCCTTACATGCACATGCTTAAGAATTGTATGCTTACATTCATGTAATTGATATAAAATTCATCCTCATTATTCATGGGTTCTATATTTGCAAATTTACCGCCTCACTAAAATTTATTTATAATCCAAAAATAAAAAATCATGGCACTTTTGCAGTCATGCACACACATAGAATCATGAATATTTGGAGTTACCTCAGTTTATGTTCTCATCTGAGGTTGAACAAGGTGGTTGCCTTTTTGTTTCAGCTCTTATATTGTAAACAAGTTGCATTTTGTGATTTATTTAGGGCCAAGTTTTCTGCACTTTTGTGGTTTTCGTGAATTAGCAGTTTAAAGTGGTCTCCAAGTATAGTGTTGAAGTGCTGCCTAGTGTTCACAAGAAGACAGGATGTGCCTTAAGAGAAAATACCCACATTAGGTAAGCTGCCATCAGGTGTGAGTTACAGTGTTGCTGGCCATGAGCTCAATGTTAAAGAACCAACAACACATTAAATAAGGTGTCATTCGACTAAATACATATAAAATAAGATTACATATTGATTCAGTGACAAAATTGTTATGGCCAGAGGCTCAAAAGAACCTAATCCTGCATTTACCCTTGGTGTGGTGGTTCAGTAGTTTTAATTTAGAGTTCATGACAACTCTATAGAACAAAATTACCATGAATAATGAAAATTGGCTGTTTACAACAATATGCAATTTATACAGTTGAGCTCAAATTCAAGAATAGGACACTAGAGAACCTGAAAAATCACCCAACATTGAAAAACAGTGCAATCAGCATCTTGGGAAGGGGTGGATTTTTTTTTGTTATCTCTTCAATTTTCTGACTTTTTCCTTTGCTATACAAAAGTATCTGAGTGTGATGAACTCTCATTTGTCTGATTCTGCTTTTGTTGCCTGGCATTTGGGGTATCATCCAAAAATTCTTTGCCTATACCAGTGTCTTGAAATGTTTCCTGTTTTTTTCCGAGTAGTTTCAGGTCTTATTTAGGTACTTTATCCATTTTGATTTGATTTTTATATATAGTGAGTTGATTTCTACATATGCATTCTTCTGCATACACACTTGTATATCCAGTTTTCCCAGAACTATTGTAGTGAAGAAATTGTCCTTTCTCCAATGTATGTTCTTGGTACTTTTGTTGAAAATCACTTGGCTGTAAGTATATGTATTGACTTCTGGATCCTCCATTCTGTTCCATTGGTCTATATGTCTGTTTTTGCTGCCAGAGCCATACTGTTTTGGTTATTGTAGTTCTGTAGTATGTTTTGAAGTTGGGTATTGTGATTCTTCCCATTTTGTTCTTTCTTGTTTAGCATTGCTTTGGCTACACAGGGTCTTTTTTGTTCTAGGCAAATTTTATAATTGTTTTTGCTACTTCTGTGAAGAATGTCATTGGTATATTGAAGGGGAGTACATTATATCTATAGGTTATAGTATTGGACATTTTAACAACATTAATTTTTCCAATCCATAAACATGGATTTCCCCATTGTTTTTGTGTCTTTTATAATTTCTTTCTCCAGTATTTTATAATTTTCATTGTTAAGATCATTCACTTCTTTGGCCAAATTTATTTCTAGGTATTTTATTATTATTGCTTTTTAAATTATTTTAGGTAGTTAATTATAGGTGTATATAACTTTGTGTATATTACTATCACATTGGGTATTAGTTTCCAACATATGAACTTTGGAAGAAGACATACATTCAGACAGTAGCAGTACATAGGAAACAAAGAATAGACAAAAGCAAGTTTCTTCATACTAAAACCCTGGACAGCGAAAAAAGCAATGAGCAGAGTGAAGAGACAATCTATCGAATAGAAGATATTTGATAATGATACATCTGACAAAAGGTTATTACCTGGAATATATAAGGCATTCAGAAAACTTGAAAGTGAAAAAATCCAACTAAAAATGGGAGATATATCTTATGGAACTTTGCAAAAGAAGACAAGCAAATCACTAACAGGTGCATGGAAAAAATGCTCAACCTCACCAGGCATCAGGGAAATGAAAATCAAAACCACAAAGACATATTACCTCAGTGCAGTTTGAATGACTATTACCATAAAGTGACATTTGTTTTGCCAGCCATCTCTTTCCTTCTTCTTGTCTATTGAGGCAGAAATAGAGGCTGCTATATTCAGTATACAGTGCTGTTGGGTCAAGGTTAGGCCCTATGCATTTATGTCACATTAAATAGAGGGAGAGAATAGAAAACAGCAGAAAACACATCTAAGTGTTGTAAGACTATAGTGAGACCAGTAATGGGACCTTTACTTAACTGACTAGACTTTTTCATATCTTGCTTGCTAAGATTTTCTTCTAGCATTTACAAGAAGCCTTAATTGTGGTGACACGTTACAAATTCCCCATTCAGATTTTTTGACATTTCGGTGACTTCCCTGACCTTAGGAAGAAGGTCATATTATAATCTCCAATTTAAATGATGAGACTGGAGATTGGAAAGAGTAGAGGAATGTGTTTCATAGGAAATAGCAGGAATAGCCCATATAGTTTTACTATCCAGAACAAAGTTTCTAATTTTTAGAATTCAAATGGAAATTGAAGGTACTTTTTTAAAAGCATGGGATAATTTTTGAAATTTCAGGTTGCATATAAATAGCTTAAAACATTTAAGAATATTCTCTGAATAAAATATAACTGTACAAATCTGAACTTGATTTTTGAAAAGGTATACTGTGCAAGTGCTCTTGTAAAGTGACTTAAGGAAGGTGAACAACCTTGTGAAGGTTTTGGAGAATGTAGGGTTGTGATAGCAGATTTATATGCACAACTCTAGATTTTGCTCAAGCCAAGGCAAAATTACCAGCATCATTTTTTGCAAGCTCTTATTTAACTATAAGAAAAGAAACTTCAAAAGACTTTGGACCGATAGCCTCATCGTTGGCCCTTGGATTTAAGACTCAAAAATGGCCGCAAAAGTTACTTTCATCCTCTGTGTAAATGAGGAATCTAAGGTAGTCAGTTGATATACTTTTTAGTACCAAATAATTCATATACACAGATGCCATGCATATATACTAGCAAGGGTTACTCATTTTGAAGTATCACATGGCAGCCTCAAGCCTCCTAACTTTACCTGAGAGAGCTATGTGTGTGCTCAAACTTGGGTGCACACAATTGAGAAAGTAAGCTGCTTTTTTGTAGTTTTATTCTTTACATGTGCTTATTTATTTTTAGTTTTTAAGATTCAATATAGTTTGCAGATACAATTGTAAGAATATCATGATAGTCCCTTCTTCCCTCCCCCCCCATCCCATTCTCATCCTTCTCTCCTTGCTTGCATCCTTTTTCCCTTCCTTTCTGCTTTCTTTTTCTTAGAACGTAAGCTCTTAATTAAAATAATTGTAATATCGGCAATAGACCTCCCTCTCAATGGAAAACTCTCTGTGTGTGTGTGTGTGTGTGTGTGTGTGTGTTGGGGTGAGGGGGCACAGAGATGCAAAAGACCCAGTGTCACTAGTTCCATATTAGTAGTAAAGATGATAGTAAACACTAGTGCAATGTCTGATATTTAAATTTAAAGCCCCATGAATCCAAAAGGATGTGGCACTGTCAGAAAACAGGCAAACTATTGGCCTAGATGTCATGAACTTGTATTGATTCAGCCAGGGGAAAAGAGGGGACTTGGTGAAAGGATGATTTATAGCACACGCAACTCTTCTGGAGGGTGCTCTGCTCCAATAAAGGTTCTCATTATCATCATGACTCTGATACTCATGACCTCTCCAAATTTGCAAGTCTTCCAAAGATTCCTGTGCTGAGACCTGGAGGGGCAAGGGTTACTCAAGCAGCACATTGTCCAAATTACTGAGAATCAAAAATAGGGAGAGAATCAAACATGGCAAGTGTGTGGGAAGGGTTACCATAGTCTATGTTCTTGGTGAGAATAAACACAAATTTTAATATTAAAAATGTTAAAAACGTAAGAGCCATCAATTAATTGAGCAGTGTTGTGAGAAGAGACCAACTGAGGCTGGTGTCACAGGTAGTGAAAGAATTCACCAGAACGTCAAGGACAGCATGTGAAGATAGACTACTGAACATACTTCAAGGGAGGAGAGTGGGCAGGACAGCAAGAGTTTGCTGCTCAGTGGCTACAGTTTGAGGAGCTTATGTGGAGTGGGCAGCTTCCTCATGACTCGGTTAAGCTTCATTTTCTTGTAATCCGATAAGTTTTCCTACAAGTCAGTTGGGTTGCTTTTCTGGCTGGAGCTAGGAAGTTTTCACTGCCATTAGCCAGGAATTTTCCCACCCATCAAGTGCCAGGGGCAATCCCCACATTTCCCCAGACAGTTGGAAAATGACAAATCTTTGGCATTTGGGCTAAGGTCTCTTCATCAATACCTGCTAGAAGTTACAGTGACATCACATTAGCCTGATCTGAGATTATCAGTCTGCCAGGGATTTGAAGTGTCCCAGGGCCCTGGCTGCAGGGATCCAGTAGGTGGTGAGGCCTCAGGGAAATGTTTTCCTGTGTTACCTAGGGGACTGTAGGTGGCCTTATCTGGAGGAATTTGACATTGATTGGATTGATATCCTTGTTAGTTTGTTCAAAAGAGGAGGCCCAAAGTTTAGGGTGAGGAGAAAATATATTAGAGGACTCACTAGGGGTAGGAGAGAGGATAGAGCTAAGTTCTCCACGTGGGGAGTTGAAAAGCCAAGCCTAGGGTTTTTATTAATTCTATTCCAGAGAGAACTTCCTAGTAAAGGAGTGGGGCAAGAAAGGTATGAGTAAAGATATTCTCTCCTAGGCTTCACACTCAAGAGGAGGTAAAGCCTCTGGGCTTGGGTTGTCTACATATGCTGGTAAGGAGGATTAAAGAACTGAAAGGTAAGTCCAGAGAAAGTAGTTAAGGGCAAAATGTGTGGCCTTCGTGTGCATGAAGAATTCTAATTTTTTACCTGCCACATCCAAGGTGACCTGAGACTCAGCCATGGAGATTGAAAATATTGGAGCTAGTGGGCCGGCGCCGCGGCTCACTAGGCTAATCCTCCGCCTAGCGGCGCCGGCACACCGGGTTCTAGTCCCGGTCGGGGCGCCGGATTCTGTCCCGGTTGCCCCTCTTCCAGGCCAGCCCTCTGCTGTGGCCAGGGAGTGCAGTGGAGGATGGCCCAGGTGCTTGGGCCCTGCACACCATGGGAGACCAGGATAAGCACCTGGCTCCTGGCTCCTGCCATCGGATCAGCGCGGTGCGCCGGCCGCAGCGCGCCGGCCGCGGCGGCCATTGGAGGGTGAACCAACGGCAAAGGAAGACCTTTCTGTCTGTCTCTCTCTCTCACTGTCCACTCTGCCTGTCAAAAAAAAAAAGAAAAAAAAAAAAGAAAAAGAAAATATTGGAGCTAGTATAACCTCTGTGCCACATCAGACACAAAGGAGGGAGTCATGCCTTTCTGTTTCATTGGGTTCCTTGGAGTTAAGGGATAGAGTCCGGGGCATTTTCCACTCTCCTGGGTTACCTCACAGCTGGGATCCTTGGTTTCAGACTAGCCATCTTGAACAAAGGAGAGAAGAGCACTCCTACTTCCAGTGTCCTTGCTGCTTACAAATCAGGCAGAGTCTAGGAGGCAGAGTTTGGCCAACCTGACACATATGTCCTGGTTGGTAGCAGCCGAAGCAAGTACAAGGTACCTGAACAGACATTGGTCCTGTAGCCATTGGTGGCCCTGTGTGATCCAGAATGGGCAAGGGACATGTGATGGCGGCTGATATGTATTGGGCTTGTCATTTGTCCCTCTATCAATGCTTCTTTTTTAAGGTCTGGGGTTTGAATTTTTTTCTAGGGTTGAATCGACAGAGTCAAGAGAGAGAATGTCAAAGAGTAGGGGACTGCCACCCAGAGGGCACAGGTGGAGCAGTGATATAAGATTGGGCTTTTTACCCACTGAGGAATCACTTTAATCGAAAGTCTACAATTCCCAAGGCCCAGGGATTGTGATCCACAAGCAGTCTTGAAAGAGAGTAAAGTATGTTTCTCCTTTGTGGGCAAGGTGGCTAAAGCTGTTTCCCTCTAACTTTCACATTGCATTGGGGAGTAGTGCTGGCCAGGAGTCATCAGCTGCCAGAGGTAAGACAATGGCTGTTCACCAAAATTCTGAAAGGATCCAAAGATTCCTAGCTTCAAGGGGCACTGGTGACTAGGTATGCAGGTGCAGAGACTTTCTAGCCTCACCAGGGAACAGTCCTGGCAAGCACTATCAGTTGTTTCTGAGTAGCTGCTGTTCACTGAGGGTCCAAGTAGTGTCCCTGTATGGGCCACCAAAATGTCACAGGAAGAGACTGATTTGGGTGGTGTTTTGGGTGGTAAAAGGATTCACTAGAGTGGTAAGGTAGAGCATGTAAAGATAGATCTATTGAATACATTGCAAGGGAGCAGCAGGTAGGACAGGGAGAGTTTGCTGCCCAGGGGCTGCCAATTGAGGAACTTCCATGGGTTGGTTAGCTTCTTTATAACTCAAGTTGAAGTTTGTTTTCTTGTGGTCCAACAGGTTTTCCTGCAGGGCAGGTAGGTTGCCTTTCTGGGTGGAAATGGGAAGTTTTCATTGCCATTAGCTAGAGACTTTTTTAAAAGTTTAAAAGATTTATTTTATTTATTTGAAATACAGAGCTACAGAGAGGGAGGGAGAAATCCTCCATCCACTGGTTCACTCCCCAAATGACCAAAATGGTCAGAACTGAGCTGATCTGAAGCCAGGAGCCAAGAGCTTCTTCTGGGTCTCCCACATGGGTGCAGGGGCCCAGGAATTGGGATATCCTCTGCTGCTTTCCCAGGTACATCAGCAGGGTGCTGGATCGGAAAATGAACCAGCTGGTACTCAAACTGGCACCCATATGGGATGCTGGTGCTGCAGACTGGGGCTTTAACCTGCTGCGCCACAGTGCTATCCCCTAGCTAGGACTTTCTTGCCCACCAAGTGCCTTGGGTGAGCACTACAAGCAGTAATTGAGCCCCTACAGTAGGTGAAGCACTTTACAAGTTGGCAAAACTATCAGCACAATTAAAGAATATCCTCATCATATGTAAATATACTACTTTTGTGTAACTGGATCTATAACACAGGCATTTGAAGTGTTTTGTATGAGAGAACAAGAAATTTAAGTACTTGTAAAACAGCATCAACATGGCATATTGAAAAGACAAGTATATTTGGGGTTATCAGTTTGTAGTCTGGGATTTGAATCTTGATTATAACCTGTCAAAAATCATATTAAGAGAAGTAATTTACTCAAATTGCAAGGTTAGGGTATTGCTAGACCAGAGGTTATCTCTGTTACTCCTGGTTCGCGTTTCTTCCATACCACCTGATTCCTAGGCAGTGTCTTAGGGTCTTAGGATTGAGGAACTTACACAAATACTTTACCAAGAAAAGGAGAGAGACTAACAGCTATGTGCTATTTGATCTCCTGGGCTATAGGACTTGTGTTCAGAAAAGATGACAGCATGTGCTTAAAAGCTATAGCCTGTCTGTTATTAAATATTAAAGACCTTTTATCTTTAGCAGTCTGTGGTTCTTAACACAGTAAGACTTCTCAGCTAAGGTTGTTTCGAGGAGGGATAGAATTGGACCAATGCTTTACAGTAAAATTGGAACTAAAATTACTTGTGTCATAAAAAACATAATCATTTTCTTAATGAATACACTCTGGAACACTAACAGCAGTACACCATGGTCATTTGGAATCAATCAGGCAGTTAGTGACAAAGAACCTTCCTCCTTGCTTCTACAGCACACCCTCCCGCCAACTGCAGCACTGTAATGGATCTGCTTCCAGCCTGTAAAAATATGTCTCTGGGGATATTGTATTAGGTAAGTGAAAGCAAAGGGCATTAAATCAATATCCAGACTTTCAAGTCAGATTCCTGATTATTTGTGGAATGTGCTGAACACACTGTGAAAAGTGACTTTTTAAGACATGTTCCTTTAAGTCCCCACTCCCAGCTCCCAGTTCTCTCACTTACAAGGAACTTCATTAATGGGAAAAAAAAAAAAAAACAGAGAGATTGGGTTCATCTCAGTTCTCAATTGCACAATCGTTATACAAGTCTCCTACTGTGTTACTCAAGATGAAGTCCTTACTAAGAATACTCTGTTAAACCAGTAGGACCAAGGACTTTGTTTCATGCATCAAAATTTAACAAGCACCTGCTACCACTTATTTGATGCAATATATTTTCTTTCTTTAAAGATTTATTTATTTATTTGAAAGTCAGAGTCACACAAAGAGAGGAGAGGCAGAGAGAGAGAGAGAGAGAGAGAAAGAGAGAGAAAGAGAGAAATCTTCCATACGATGGTTCACTCCCCAGTTGGCCACAATAACCGAAACTGCGTCGATCTGATGCCAGGAACCAGGAGCGTCTTCTGGGTCTCCCACATGGGTGCAGGGGCCCAAGGACTTGGGCCATCTTCTACTGCTTTCCCAGGCCATAGCAGAGAGCTGGATCGGAAGTGGAGCAACCGGGTCTCGAACCGGCGCCCGTATGGGATGCCAGCGCTTCAGGCCAGGGTGTTAACCTGCTGTACCACAGCACTGGCCCCGTTATGCAACATATTTTCAAGTTCTATATATTTTATTTTATTTTTTAATCCTCACAGAAATATTACTCCTGCATTTCTGAAGATGAAGAAATGAGGCTAGTGAGACCAAATGACTTGTACATGATTGTAAACCAATAAAAGTGTAAAGCTGACCTTCATAAGCCCCTTGCTTATGGATTTAATACAAGATGCCTTCCAGGAGTGGATGTTGTGGCACAGTAGGCTAAACCACTGATTCCAACACCCATGTTCCATATTGAAGTGCCACTTTGAGTCCTTGCTACTTAACCTCTGATCCAACTTCCTGCCAATGCATCCTGGGATGTAGCAGGTGTTGGCTCAATATTTGGATCCCTGCCACTCACGTGGGAAGCCTATCTAAAATTCCAGGATCCTGGCTTCAGCCTCACCCAGCCCTGGCTGTTGAGGTTTTTGGAGGGTCTCTCTCTCTTTCAAAGTAAAGAGATAAACACTTGTAAAAACTCTTAGAGCCTTTTCCATGCAAAAGATCCTGGTGTTGCCATTGAAACTAGAATTCAGGAACAGAAACAGCCATACCTTCAACTGGAGAATTTGTTTCATTTTTTTTTCTTTCAAGTAATTCATAGGCCAGTGACATATTAGTCAAATCAATCAGCATTTCTCAATTATCTTCTTTCTTCACTCTTCTCCTTAAATCCTTATTCAGAGTTTCAAATTTGAATTAGGATATACTAAAATGAAATTAAAACTGTCCTCAAATTTTTTATAAATTTTCACCTGGCAATCACAGAGTAATTATCCAACATCTCTTCTCATTCTAAAAACACATTTCTTTAAATGTAAAAAAAAAAGGATGCTGACATTTGGCCAAGCAGTGAAGCTGTCAGTTATGGTGCCCGTGTCCTATATCAGAGTGCCTGGATTTAATAGCTGGATGGCTCCTGACCAGCATCCTACCAATGCAGATCCTGAGAGGCAATGGTGATGGCTCACATTATTGGCTTCCTGCCACCCAAATGAGAGACCAGGATTGAGTTCCTAGCCCCAGCCCCAGCCCCAGCCCCGGCCATTGCAAGTATTTGAGGAGTGAACCAGAGGATGAGAATTCTCTCTATACATATCTGTCACTCTTTCTCAAAAGAAAGAAAGAGAGAGACAGAGAGAGACACAGAGAGAGAGGAAAGGAAAAGGAGTCAATTTAAGTGCTATTAATAACATGCCAATCTGTAAAAAAATCTTTAAAAATTTTCTTCCATGACATATTTAATAATTTGAATCTCAGTTTTTTTAAGATTTATTTTATTTATTTGAAAGACAGAATTACAGAGAGAGGTAGAGACAGAGAGAGAGGTCTTCCATCCACTGGTTCACTCCCCAGATGGCCGCAATGACCGGAGCTGTGCCGATCCACAGCCAGGAACCAGGAGCTTCTTCCAGGTCTCCCATGTGGGTGCAGAGGCCCAAGGACTTGGGCCATCTTCTGCTGCTTTCCCAGAGATATATAGCAGGGAGCTGGATCGGAAGAGGAACAGCCAGGACTAGAACCAGCGCCCATATGGGATGCCGGCACTTCAGGCCAGGGCTTTAACCCACTGCCAGGGCCAGCTTCTCAGTTTTTAATATTATTCAATAAAAGGAATGAGGGCTCCTTGGAGGAATGTAGGACTGGGGCAAGAATCATATGAGATGAAACTAGAGCATGTTGAAGTGCCAGAGACTAAGGAAGTGCTCAAACAAGTGAATAAAAATAGCCACGATGATGGAATAGGAGTCACCTGAAATAGTTCCCAGTGACCAAAGCTGGAACAATTTGAGCAACAAAGGATTAGATTATGGCTAAAAGTATAAAATAAATGTTCATGAATACATACTGATATAAATGCCTGATAAATGAATACATACATATGCAAATGAGGGAAAATAGAGAAATCTCCCATGCAGAAGAATTCAAAATAATGTATGCAGATACTTCATTCTCAAGGATGTAGAAAGTAACTCTTTACTCCTTAAACATGGACATACTCAATGGCTTGGTGTGCAGTATAAAGAGAAACAATTGTAGTTTAGAAACTTGAAAAATACTCTTCAGCTAAGCGATAAGATTAATATCCACAATGATAAATTTTTTTGACAGGCAGAGTTAGACAGTGAAAGAGAGAGACAGAGAGAAAGGTCTTCTTTTCCGTTGGTTCATCCCCCAAATTGCCACTAAGACTGGCGCGCTGCGCCGATCTGAAGCCAGGAGCCAGGTGCTTCCTCCTGGTCTCCCATGCGGGTGCAGGGCCCAAGGACTTGGGCCATCCTCCACTGCCTTCCTGGGCCACAGCAGAGAGCTGGACTGGAAGAGGAGCAACCAGGACAGAATCTGGCGCCCCAACCGGGACTAGAACCCGGGATGCCAGCGCCGCAGGTGGAGGATTAGCCAAGTGAGCCACGGCGCCTGCCCCACAATGATCAATTGATAGTATGCACTCTTGCTGTGACATGATGAGAAGGGTACTTCACCTGTGTAGTCTTCCTCCCTAAAACTTATAACCACAGTCTACTTGTGTGAAAAACACCAGACAAATCCTGCTTGAGGAACGTTCTACAAAATACATGTCCAGTACTACCCAAAATTGCCAAGATCATCAAAAACAAGGGAAGTTTCAGAAAATTTTATAACCAAGAGGAACTTAGAGAGACATGATGAATAAATGTCATGTGGCAGCCTGGATGGAATCCTAGAGTAGAAAAGGAACATTAGATGAAACACAAGGAAGTTTGAATAAAGCATGGACTTCAGTAAGTAATGTTTTAATGTTGCTTCATTAATTTAATACATGGACCATAAAAATATACAATGTTAATAATAGGAGAAGCAGAGAGTGAGGTATATGAGAATTCTATGCATTATCTTTGCAATTTTCTGTAAATCTACAAACATGATAAAAATTATTTTAACAAAATCAACTAAATACAATTCAAATCATAATGTACCAGTTCCTGGGGAAGAGGGTGGCAACTAAATATTGAAACTAAAATAACTCTTTTTCCATACTTGTGTGTTAAAGTACCCCATCTGAAT
The DNA here is from genome assembly GCF_964237555.1 of Oryctolagus cuniculus. Classification (NCBI taxonomy): domain Eukaryota; kingdom Metazoa; phylum Chordata; class Mammalia; order Lagomorpha; family Leporidae; genus Oryctolagus; species Oryctolagus cuniculus. The sequence continues at coordinate 28,925,192 of NC_091453.1, read as the reverse complement.
CCAATTTGTTGACTTTAACACCAATCTGCAGCACTTTCCATAACTCAGGTTGGCATACAGAAAATAATGGAGCTGACTCACGTGGCTTCTACTGTAAACTTCAGAGCTTCTATTTTCCTTCCCCTATATCTCACCACCCCCTCCACCCCTTTCAGAATCCAGCAGTAATTTAGGGAAATGCCACTTTCAAGGACATCTTTAAAAAATTGGTACCTTGACATTCACTAGATTTTTACCTTTGATAATATGAATTTAATTCTCTTTTAAAAACATTTACATTCCCTTATTATTTCTAAGTCTATCATATCCAGTGAGGAAAACTATCAAATCCAAAACCCTTAGTCTCCTAGGTTTGCCATTTCAACACTTTCTTATCTGTGTCAGCGCTGAACATGAGATGGTGGACCTTAATACAAGGCACACTGTCTAGGAATAGCTTGAAAAAAGATTGTACCCTAAATATTGTTTCTCCTCTGTACCTATCACGTGTTTTTTTCAGATTTTCTGGTTGGAATGTATGCTCAGAAACTTAGTTCCATTGTGATTCCCCAAGGGTACCCTATCAATCCAGTCCTCCTAAAATAGAGCCTAGGATAAGCATTTAGACTAACAATTAAGATGTCCACTTCCATATTGGAGTGCATAGATTTGACTCTACTCCAGCTCCTGATTCTGCATTCCTACCAATGTAGACCCAGGAAGGCAGAAATGATGGTTCAAGTAATTGGGTTCTTGTCATTCATGTTGGAGATCTGGATTGAGTTCCTACCTCCTGACTTTGACATGGTCTAGCCCTGTGTCATTTCAGAAGTTTAGGGAATAAACCAGCAGAAAGGAGCTCCTATGTTTTACTGTCTCTGCTTTTCAAATAAATAATAAAAAATCCTTTTTAATAGAGCCTACTGATATTGTTTCAAATCTTTGCATTTTCAATTCTTATGTATGCAATGATTTCATTTTGTTGTCTGTCACAAAGGAAGAAATATATGTATTTGCATTAAATTGTGACTGGTAGAAACAAGTGCTATTCTTCTTGAAGGTACTGCATTTTGAAAGGATTCTCTGGAATTGTGATCCTAATTGTGAACAGTGTGACAAACAGTTGTAGAACTATTTTGTAGTACAGATGTCTGTCTTGTATTTCCCAAGTTTAAGGAGAACATGCATCCAGGTTTGCCCAAGACAATATCATTTTATGTCTGTTGTCTTGGAGTAATTATTAGTGGAATCCCCTTCTGCTCTCAAAATTGCCCCAATTTTTTTTTGGTATTTGTATGGTAGGTAAAATGAGCACTCCATAAAAGTCACCCAAGGCATAATCTTGTTTTAGCAAGTCTGGTTTCCTGTAAGTACTACTAATGTGGTGAGGAAGCCAGATAATATTGGTTACTGGTTATTTTTGATCCCCACCATTAAACTCACTTTATTGACAGCAAATGGAATTTTATTGCTTACAGGATGTAACTGTTCCTAACTCTATGTTGTTTTGATGTGTCTGTAAAGTTAACTCAGAATTCCAGATGATCTTCACTTTCACTTCTGCCTTATGAGAGAAGTTCTAGTGAGTGTTTCAACCTCCATAAGGATGGACAAACAAAAAACTAGTCAAAATACCACCTATCCACGATCAGTCAGTTTTCCCTGTGAACACCTAAACTTTTTTCAGATCTTTATGAGAGCATAAGCAGAGACATTGCTAGTTTTGAACTGGTGTCATATATGATATACTATTTAAATTTGTTGGTATCTGACAGTACCAACTTCTCAGAAATAAAAATGAAGAAGTAAATTCATCTCAGGGGAAGGAGATCTCTGTGGTTTGTGGAAGACAATATCCCTTTGCTTGTACAACTTGGGCTGCCTAGGACCCTGGACACAGTGTGCAGCTTCTTAGGAAAAACTGATTGTTCCACCCCAAATTTAGTTTAGTTCACATTTTTGAGTAGTTTGAGATTTGAACACTAGGGTTGTAGTTTTAAAAATATTTATTTTATTAGCAGAAGAACCCAACCATATGAAATAGAAGGAAGGTGATCCCCTCTGCCAGCCCATTCCTCTCTCTCTTCCAAACCCATACATGATGTAGCCCTGAGGGAACCTTTGACAAAAATCTCTGTTCTAGAGTGAAGTAATGACAACTATATTCCCAGTGCTAGGTCTGGCTGCCACATTTGGTGTGATCGGGAATCATCTTTGTAGGCCACTGTGGATAGGTTGGAGAAGAGTGAGGTGGGAGATAGAATAGTGAAGGTCAGAAAAGTCACTTGCTGAAGGCTACTCATGACCTGTGGCTGAGCATCCTGTTTCCTAAATCCTGAGAAAAGAAAAATCTGAGGGAAATCCAACATCTGGTAATTACTCACCTGTGCGGTGGCTAATGATCATGGTAATGAGATGGAGCAGGGCCAGTCCTCTTCCTGCTGTGCTCTTATTAGTGTAAAATAGCGTCTACTTGTCATGTTTCCATTTTTACACAATGCCTAACTTAGGTGATGAGGGATGGATAAAGGTGCATTTAAGACAGTGAGGTAGATAAATAAAAAATGTTCTGGGGAGAGCAACTAATGATAAATAATCAGCCACTTGGGGAAAATGCTTGTTGGGATGAGGGGAGGGACAGAGTGAAGGAGGCTCTTAGTAGAAAAGGGCGAGAATAATAGAAAATATAGTCACCATTTGTTGCTGAGTAACAACCAACCTCAAAACTTGAGGGCTTAAAATAACAATGATTTCTGCTGAGAGCTCTGCTAGGTCTGGTACTTCAAGGATCTCCTTCATCATCCAATAAGTCTAGCAACTTTTCATTGTGGTTCTGGCTTTGAAAAGGAAACATTTTGCAAGAAGAAATGTGATTTGCTTTATTTCAGTGAACTTCTGATTCTTCTATGATATCAAAGAATTGATTAAATGATTTCAAGCTCCTTTGTAACTTATTTACAAGGAATATACCATTGTTGCCCATTTCACAGGAACCTTAGGAAGCAGAGTTAAAAAATAGTATATTGATGTTAATGCCTACATGGTCCAAATTAAACCACTCTCAGCCCTCATTGTTGCCCTGTCAAATTCTCTGCTTAAATCTAGCAGGCTTACCTTTTGTGTTCTACAAAACTTTATTTCTACTTTCTCTGCTCAGCTGTTTCATCTATACCTATCATAAAATGTCAGTTTATCACCTGTATCTCTTAACATCAAGTCTCACTTGTGGGCATGCCTTCTCTCAATCTGTTGCCTTTAAACTTCAACCCCTGCAAACCTCTTTAATCCTTTAAGCACTATATCAAAGCATAAGTTTTACATATAGTTTGCCCTGTAACTCTAGGGGAAATGACCTTTCTTTTCTTTGAACTACTTTTTCTAGAGTTAATTATTGGTTCTATTCACATGATACACATATTTATGGTTTGTATTCTCAAACAGAACATGATATAAACAGACCACTGTACAAACATAAAATGGCTAGTTGAGAGGATTGGTCTTTGTGGGGCATTTCTGTAAAGACATTCAAGCCATCTCTGCTTCTGGATAGCCTATGAGTTGTCTCTGGTTCAAGTTAGCTACACTTCTGTACTGAGCTGTTTTGTCCTCACTATGGAGTGTCTTACACTGAGTTTCTGTGTCTTCAGGTTTCTGTGATTGACGTTATAAGAGCCCCATTATTCAATGTGAGTGCATCTTGTTGTCAACAACTCAAGTGTCTCCTATTTCAAAAATATATTTTAGAAAAAATGCTTCACTTTCCCTGAGGTGCTGTTGGCTTTATTTTTAACTTATGAAGAATGGGAAATATAAAACCAGTTCCACTGTTTTTTTATTTTTATTATTACTGTTATTCTGCTTTTTTGTTTGTTTTGGTCACTGGGATACCTAGAGCCGAAGTTGTGATATAGTCATAATTATTGTCTGTAGTAAATATGTTTTCATCCCTTGAGTTGACCATTTACTATGATTTTTCTTTATTAAATTCTACCGTTCTCACATGCTCAATTGGACTTACCCCTAATGGTAGAGTTAGAAACGTGCCAAGGGATTCCAATTCAATCCCATCAAGGTGGTATGTCCCAATGCCATCTCACTAGTCCCAGTGATCAGTTTCAGTTCACAACTTATCATAATGATAGGATTAAGAGTCAAAGGGATCACGTAAACAAGACTAGTGTCTGCTAATACTAACTGATAGAATTAAAAAGGAGAGAAAGATCCAACATGGGAAGCGGGATACACAGCAGACTCATAGAATGGCAGATGTACTAAACAGTACTCTGGCCTCAGAATCAGCCCTTAAGGCATTCGGATCTGGCTGAAGAGCCCATGAGAGTATTTTAGGCATGGAAAGCCAAGACACTCTGGCAAAAACAAACAAACAAACAAAAAAAAAAAACAAAAAACAAAAACAACAACAACACCTAAATGCAAGATCTCTGTGAGTGAGATCCCAGTGGAAATACGGGCCATCAAAGAAGGAGGTACCTTTCTCTGAAGGGAGGAGAGAACTGCCACTTTGACTATGACCTTGTCTAAATAAGATAGGAGTTGGCAAACTCAAGAGGCTTCCATAGTCTTGGCAGCTCATGACAAGAGCCTAAGTTGATTACTGACGCCATAAACAAGAGTGTCAATTGTTAAATCAACAACAGGAGTCACTGTGCACTTACTCCTCATGTAGGATCTCTGTCCTTAATGTGTTAAACTATGTGAATTAACGGTATAACTTGTACTCAAACAATGCTTTATACTTTGTGTTTCTGTGTGGGTGCAAACTGTTGCAATCTTTACGTAGTATATACTAAATTGATCTTCTGTATATAAAAAGAATTGAAAATGAATCTTGATGTGAATGGGATGGGAGAGAGAGTAGGAGATGGGATGGGGAGATGGATGGTTGTGGGTGGGAGGGAGGTCATGTGGGGGAAAAGCCACTATAATCCAAAAGTTGTACTTTGGAAATTTGTATTATTTAAATAAAAGTTAAAAAAATTAATGATTTATATTTTTTTTAAATTTTTTTTATTTTTTGACAGGCAGAGTGGACAGTGAGAGAGAGAGACAGAGAGAAAGGTCTTCCTTTGCCGTTGGTTCACCCTCCAATGGCCGCCGCAGCCGGCGTGCTGCGGCCGGCGCACCGCGCTGATCTGATGGCAGGAGCCAGGAGCCAGGTGCTTTTCCTGGTCTCCCATGGGGTGCAGGGCCCAAGCACCTGGGCCATCCTCCACTGCACTCCCTGGCCACAGCAGAGGGCTGGCCTGGAAGAGGGGCAACCGGGACAGAATCCGGCGCCCCGACCGGCACTAGAACCCGGTGTGCCGGCGCCGCAAGGTGGAGGATTAGCCTAGTGAGCCGCGGCGCCGGCCAATGATTTATATTATTTACACCTAACTATTCCATCAAAATTTTACTTTATTATAATCTATAAATAATCTGTAATTTTTTTAAAATCTCAGTATTTTTGTTTATATTTCTTTTTAAGTATTTATTTATTTGAAAGACAGAGTTATAGACAGAAGGAGAGAGAGAGAGAGAGAGAGAGAGACAAAAGTTCCATCTCCTGGTTACTCCCCAAATGGGCACAATGGCCAGGGCTGGGCCAGGCCACAGCCAGGATCCAGGAGCCTCTTCCAGGTCTCCCATGTGGGTACAGGGTCCCAAGCACTTGGGCATCTTCCCCTACCTTCCTATGCACATTAGCAGGGGGCTAGATCAGAAGTGGAGCAGCTGAAACTCGAATTGGAACCCATAAAGGATGCTAGCACTGCAGGCTGTGGCTTTAACCCACTGAGCCACAGCGCTCTCCCCTATAAATTGCTTCAAAGTATTTATCCAGTATTATGAATATTAGTTATTGAATAATCAAGTCTTTCTATATAATGAAGAATATTTTATTCTTTTGTACATTTTGGATTATAAAAGTAATGTATGAATGCATTACATTGTGAAAAATTCCAACAATGTAAATAAAGCCGATTGTTCTCAGTCTTCCCATGGCCTGTTAATTTCATTTTTTCTCCAGAAAAACTTTTCAACAGTTTTTTGCTTATACTTCCAGTTCTTTTATGTATTTTAGTGCATATGTGAATATATAAAATACATAGTTTTATTATATGAGTTTATACATAAATATACTTGTATAGTATACATTGTACTATGTGATTTTTATTTTTATTAACTGACTGATCATTCAATAGCAGTTACTTTAAATAGACCTGATCCTTTTTTAATATCTTTATAGTATCTTGTTGTATAATTAATTGTTTATCACTTTCCTACTGATAAGCTTTAGATTATTTCCAATTTTTCACTCAGATAAAAATGCTTCACTAAACTTTACATGTATCTTTATTCTCCAGTGTTTAATATTTTATGGGCATATTGCCATATACCTGGAAGTTTTATGTATCTCTATATATACATATGTAGACATATAAATATATTTATATATAAAATATGTGTGCATGTATAAGTATATTAAACTCTTGAAACTGTTTATCAATTTGTACCTCTCCTAACACTGGAACATGATAAACATGTCCCATGATCTTCAACAAATATGGATATTTTGGTTTTTCAACTTTTGTTCTGCCTGAATCATATTTGAATTTATAATTATTTTATAATTATGTTCTTATTCAACTCAGATATTGTATAGTATCTTTTGACTTTCAGCCTTTAACTCCTGCCTATGCAAAATAGGAAATGTAGAACTCTTTTTTTTTCCCTTCACCTCCCTTCCATAGTTGTTAGTTTTAGAAAATGTTATCTGGAATTTTAGAGCCATAAAATTATTGATAAATATGTTTGACTTTTATCTCTTTCAAATTTTTAATTTTTGTTATCTTTTTATGAAAAGAAAAATACAAACATTTCTGTATTACTTTCTTTTATAAGCCTACTTTCAACAATCACTATGTGATTAACTGATTTCAGTACTTAAGTTCAGAATATTATACCGTGATTTTTTTTCTTTTTTCAGTTATTTATTTTCATTTCTTAATTAGTACTGGAATAAATCTTTCATTTTTGTTAAATGAATATGATGGTCTTAAGGCAGGTTCCCTGGAAAGACTGTGAGAGAGGGACATATATGCAGGAAATTGATTGAGGAGTAAGGGAGAATGAGAGCTCTAAAGAAGTAAGGGAAACAGCATGGATAGAAAAAGAGCTGTCATATAGTTTTAACAGAGTTTTCAGCCAATCCCATGGAGAGTTCTGGACGTAGGATGACTTTATAGTTGTCCCAAGCTCTGAATTGGGCCAAAGGAGCCAGACCTTTGTACCTCCAAATGGACCAGTGGCATGGTTTGAATATCATTTGAGTGACCCTCAAGACTTCTTGTGTTGAAATTTAATTTCCCACGTGAGGTATTGAGAGAAGTTTTACCCGACTTTGGTGTTTAGAGGTAGAGCCTTTGGGAAATGATTAGAACTAGATAAGGTCATTAAGGTAGAACTCCCCCCCCCCCGGTTGAATCCTGGTGGCTTTATAAGAAGAGAGGAAGAGACTAGAAGAGATATAAATGTGCTCTCCGTGTCTATTGCCGTGTGATGCCATTTGCTGCCTCAGGACTTTCCCAGCAAGAAGGCCATCAGGCATGAAGTGACACAGCTGAGGAAGTCACTCACTAGGGTCTGTGCCATGCTATTTGGGATTTCAGCCTCCAAAGCTAAGAGCCAAATAAACCTCTTTTCTTATAAAATTAGCCTGCATTGGGTATTTCATTATAGCAACAACAACAACAAAAATAACTAGCACAACCAGTCATTGAGTGTGGTCTACCCCCATGGAGTACTATAATATTGAACTTCTATCCTCTGAAGATGATTCCTAAAGAGGGATTCAGTTTGAACTCTCAGCAGGCAACACCCAGCAGAGAGGAGAATGATGCCTCTATGCTATATAGTGGAGGATTATAGAATCTACTACAACTAGCAAACTTCTCGAAAAAGAATGTGTCTGTCAATCTTTTCCCTCTCCAAATTGCAATAATCCTTTAACTTGCTCTCTCAAATTTAATAGGGCAGGGGAAATATGAGACTAGTCAGATTCTTATTCTTTTCTAGGTAAGTAGTTTTGTCTACCCAGAGGCATTTTTCCTTTTTCTCAAAATTCAAAACTTATGCCAGGAAGTGTAAGACATGAGTGTATATTCATTAATCATGCTTCATACTCAGCAATTGAAGATCATTTTCTATCTTTGTACCAGCAGTTACTGTACCATATCCTTTGATTCTTCTTTAGGAGCACATTATTTTGTTTGGGAAATAAGTCTCCAAGCTCTTCAAATTTACTTTCTTCTCTGTCTTGGATAACATCTTTTGTGTAGTTTTTTTTTTTTTCTATTTTCAGTGAATGCTTCTCAAATTTGCTCTCATCAGTGATTTACATTTCTGCAGGGTTCAATATAGTCTTTTCTATTTGGACTATAAATGTGAATTTTATATCTCTTGCTATCTTTCTGTCTCTCAAATATTTCTCTTTTCATATCAGCCTGTGTCCCATCTAATCTTGTCTCTCAGCTAATTTTCTTGTCAACCGTTTCCTTCTTACAATCTGTATCTTTACTTCCTTTGAGAATGACCAATGATTTCTAAAAGTTGTTTTTTGTAGCATGTAGCACAGCCTTAAGAAAGTCTGATTGTCTCCTGCACCTTCACATTAATAGTCCTTTTACCTGAAGTGATAAAATAGTTTTGTTAGGACCTACTTTGCATTTTCTCTTATTTTCACTTATCACTAAATGATTAGATATTAATCCAGACCCAATATAGTTTCTCCTTGTCTTATCTCACTGTCCAGAATTCTCAGAGTATCTCCCTTTGTGATAGTTAGCTAAATAAAAATCTGCATACATCTCTCACAACCAAATAAATATCTGGAGTCTAGATGACATTCATTCTTTGTACCTCTCCCAATCAAGAAGCAATTATCTCCAGCTTCTATGAATGTACTTTCTGGAGCCTAGTTGATTTCTGGATTAAGAAGAAGCATTTAGGATTTTGTGGATTTTATGTTTTCTGTATTATAGGTATACATATATGCATTATATTTTCACCAAATTATTACATAAATTGTAACATGTGTGGCCTTGGCACATCTGATAACTTAATATTTCAAAAGGCAGCAAGGAGAAGAAGAGAGCCAAGTGCTAGCATGCCTTTTGACTCTGCATACCCGTGCACACTATATGTCGTTTATTATAGGTTGTCTACAGCTTGAATAGGTTGGGGTTCTGGTAAGAGTGGCAATCTTGACATTCTTGGTCAGAGTTTAGAGAGAACTAAGACTTGGAATTATTGTCTTATTTCTTTTATGTTGATTAGTATTTGATACATGTGCTGAATCGGAAACCTAAATAAAGATATTTTTAAATGTTAAAAAAGGTGATTTACCAATATCTTAGTATATGAGCACAGGTTATATTGTATTTCTAGGGACTTAAGGTCTTTGAATGAATTTTTGTTGTTTTTAACTTTTATTTAATGAATATAAATTTCCAAAGTACAGCTTATGGATTACAATGGCTTCCCCCCCCCATAACTTCCCTCCTACCCGCAACCCTCCCCTTTCCTGCTCCCTCGCACCTTCCATTCACATCAAGATTCATTTTCAATTCTCTTTATATACAGAAGATCAGTTTAGTATATATTAAGTAAAGATTTCCACAGTTTGCACCCACATAGAAACACAAAGTGAAAAATACTGTTTGAGTACTAGTTATAGCATTAAATCACAATGTACAGCACATTAAGGACAGAGATCCTACATGAGGAGTAAGTGCACAGTGACTCCTGTAGTTGACTTAACAAATTCACACTCTTGTTTATGGCCTCAGTAATCACCCTAGGCTCTTGTCATGAATTGCCAAGGCTATGGAAACCTTTTGAGTTCAACGACTCTGATCATATTTAGACAAAGTCATAGGCAAAGTGGAAGTTCTCTCCTCCCTTCAGAGAAAGGTACCTCCTTCTTTGATGACCTGTTCTTTCCACTGGGATCTCACTCGCGGAGATCTTTGATTTAGGTCATTTTTTTTTTTTTGACAGAGCGTCTTGGCTTTCCATACCTGAAATACTCTCATGGGCTTTTCAGTCAGATCCGAATGCCTTAAGGGCTGATTCTGAGGCCAGAGTGCTGTTTAGGACATCTGCCATTCTATGAGTCTGCTGTGTATCCCGCTTCCCATGTTGGATCGTTCTCTCCCTTTTTTATTCTGTTGGTTAGTATTTTCAGAAACTAGTCTTGTTTACATGATCCCTTTGATTCTTAATTCTATCATTATGATCAATTGTGAACAGAAATTGATCACTTGGACTAGTGAGATGGCATTGGTACATGCCACCTTGATGGGATTGAATTGGAATCCCCTGGTATGTTTCTAACTCTACCATTTTTGGCTAGTCAGCTTGAGCATGTCCCAAATTGTACATCTCTTCCCTCTCTTATTCCCACTCTTATATTTAACAGGGATCATTTTTCAGTTAAGTATCAACACTTAAGAATAACTGTGTATTAATTACAGAATTCAACCAATAGTATTAAGTAGAACAAACAAAAAAATACTAGGAGAGATAAAGTATTAAGTTGTTCATCAACAGTCAGGGCAAGGGCTGATCAAGTCTCCGTTTCTCATAGTGTCCATTTCACTTCAACAGGTTTCCTTTTTGGTGCACAGCTAGTTGTCACCGTTCAGGGAGAACATATGGTATTTGTCCCTTTGGGACTGGCTTATTTCACTCAGCATGATGTTTTCCAGAATCCTCCATTTTGTTGCAAATGACTGGATTTCATTGTTTTTTACTGCTGTATAGTATTCTGTAGAGTACATATCCCATAATTTCTTTATCCAGTCTACTGTTGATGGGCATTTAGGTTGATTCCAGGTCTTAGTTATTGTGAATTGAGCTGCAATAAACATTAAGGTGCAGACCGCTTTTTTTGTTTGCCAATTTAATTTACTTTGTGTAAATTACAAGGAGTGGGATGGCTGGGTTGAATGGTAGGATATTCAGGTTTCTGAGGAATCTCCAGACTGACTTCCATAGTGGCTTGACCAGTTTACATTCGCACCAACAGTGGATTAGTGTCCCTTTTTCCCCACATCCTCTCCAGCATCTATTGTTGGTAGATTTCTGACTGTGAGCCAGCCATTCTCACCGGGGTGAGGTGAAACCTCATTGTGGTTTTGATTTGCATTTCCCTAATTGCTAGTGATCTTGAACATTTTTTTCATGTGTCTGTTGGCCCTTTGGATTTCCTTTTTGAAAAATGTCTATTGAGGTCCTTGGCCTATCTCTTAAGTGGCTTGTTTGTTTTGTTGTTGTGGAGTTTCTTGATCTCTTTGTAGATTCTGGTTATTAATTCTTCATCTGTAGCATAGTTTGCAAATATTTTTTCCCATTCTGTTGGTTGCCTCTTCACTCTCCTGACTGTTTCTTTTGCAGTACAGAAACTTCTCAATTTGATGCAATCCCAATAGTTAATTTTGGCTTTGACTGCCTGCACCTCTAGGGTCTTTTCCAGGAAGTCTTTGCTGGTGCCAATATCTTTCAGGGTTTCTCCAATGTTCTCTAATAATTTGATGGTGTCAGATCATAGATTTAGGTCTTTAATCCATGTTGAGTGGATTTTTGTGTAAGGTGAAAGATAGGGGTCTTGCTTCATGCTTCTGCATGTGGAGACCCAGTTTTCCCAGCACCATTTATTGAATAGACTGTCCTTGCTCCAGGAATTAGTTTTAGATCCTGGATCAAATATAAGTTGGCTGTAGATGTTTGGGTTGATTTCTGGTGTTTCAATTCTGTTCCATTGGTCTATCCATCTGTTTCTGTACCAGTACCATGCTGTTTTGATTACAACTGCCCTGTAGTATGTCCTGAAGTCTGGTATTGTGATGCCTCCGGCTTTGTTTTTGTTGTACAAGATTGCTTTAGCTATTCGAGGTCTCTTGTGCCTCCATATGAATTTCAGCATAATTTTTTTCTAGATCTGCGAAGAATGTCTTTGGTATCTTGATTGGGATTGCATTGAATCTATAAATTGCTTTTGGGAGAATGGACCTTTTGATGATGTTGATTCTTCCAACACATGAGCATGGAAGATTTTTCCATTTTTTGGTATCCTCATCTATTTCTTTCTTTAAGATTTTGTAAATCTCATCATAGAAATCTTTAATGTCCTTGGTTAAGTTTATTCCAAGGTATTTGATTGTTTTTGTAGCTATTGTGAATGGGATTGATCTTAGAAGTTCTTCCTCAGCCGTGGCACTGCCTGTGTATACAAAGGCTGTTGATTTTTGTGCATTGATTTTATATCCTGCTCCTTTGCCAAACTCTTCTATGAGTTCCAGTAGTCTGTTAGTAGAGTTCTTTGGATCCTCTAAATAAAGAATCATATCATCTGCAAAGAGGGATAGTTTGAGTTCTTCCTTCCCAATTTGTATCCCGTTAATTTCTTTTTCTTGCCTGATGGCTCTGGCTAAGACTTCCAGAACTATATTGAATAGCAGTGGTGAGAGTGGGCATCCCTGTCTGGTGCCAGATCTCAGTGGAAATGCTTCCAACTTTTCCCCATTCAATAGGATGCTGGCCGTTGGTTTTTCATAAATTGCTTTGATTATATTGAGGAATGTTCCTTCTATACCAAATTTGCTTAGAGTTTTCATCATGAAAGGGTGTTGAATTTTATGGAATGCTTTCTCTGCATCTATTGAGATAATAATATGGTTTTTCTTCTGCAGTTTGTTGATGTGGTGTATCACATTGATTGATTTGTGAACACTGAACCATCCCTGAACACCAGGGATAAATCCCACTTGGTCTGGGTGGATGATTTTTCTGATGTGTTGTTGTATTCTATTGGCCAGAATTTTATTGAGGATTTTTGCATCTATGTTCATCAGGGATATTGGTCTGTAATTCTCTTTCAATGCTGCATATTTTTCCGTCTTTGGAATTAAGGTGATGCTGGCTTCATAGAAAGAATTTGGGAGGATTCCATCTTTTTCGATTGTTCTGAATAGTTTGAGAAGAAATGGAGTTAGTTCTTCTTTAAATGTCTGGTAGAATTCAGCAGTGAATCCATCTGGTCCTGGGCTTTTCTTTGTTGGGAGGACCTTTATTACTGTTTCGATTTCTGTTTCAGTTATGGGTCTATTTCGGTTTTCTATGTCTTCCTGGTTCAATTTAGGTAGATTGCATGTGTCCAGGAATCTATCCATTTCTGATAGATTTCCCTGTTTGCTGGCATACACGTCCTTGTAGTAATTTCTGATGATTCTTTTTATTCCTGTGGTGTCTGTTGTTAAATTTCCTCTTTCATCTTTGATTTTATTGATTTGGGTCTTTTCTTTTTTAGTTAGTTGAGCCAATGGTGTGTCAATTTTATTCATTTTTTCAAAATCCAGCTCTTCGCTTGGCTGATTTTTTGTAATAGTTTTTTGGATTCAATCCAGTTGATTTCTTCCCTGATTTTAATTATTTCTCTTCTCCTGCTAGATTTGGGTCTGGTTTGTTGCAGTTTTTATAGATCCTTGAGATGCGTTGAAAGCTCATTTATTTGGTGGCTTTCCAATTTCTTGATGTAGGCACTTATTGCTATAAACTTTCCTTTCAACACTGCTTTTGCCGTATCCCATAAGTTTTGATATGTTGTGTTGTTATCCTCATTTACTTCCAGAAAGTTTTTAATTTCTCTTTTGATTTCTTCTATGACCCAGTGTTCTTTCAGGAACATGTTGTTCAGTCTCCATGTGTTTGCATACTCTCTAGCGATTCCTGAGTTGCTAATTTCCACCTTCATTCCACTGTGGTCTGAGAAGCTGCATGGTATGATTCTAATTTTTTAAATTTGCGGAGACTTGCTTTATGGCCATATTAATATCAGACAAAATAAACTTTAACACAAAAACTGTTAAGAGAGACAAAGAGGGACACTATATAATGATTAAGGGTTCAATTCAATAAGAAGATGTAACTATTATAAATGTATATGCACCTAATTACAGGGCACCAGTTTATTTAAAAGGTATGTTAAGGGACTTAAAGGGAGACTTAGATTCCAATACAACAGTTCTGGGGGACTTCAATACTCCACTCTCAGAAACAGATCAACCGGACAGAAGATCAACAAGGAAACAGTAGATTTAATCGACACTATTGCCCAAATGCATCTAATAGATATCTACAGAACTTTCATTCCTACATTTAAAGATTTTACATTCTTCTCAGCAGTGCATGAATGAATTTTAAGAGCCACTATATAGGATGGATTTAGCCAACTTTTATGCTTGTCCATATTGGCAGCTACCTTGTTCCTTGGTTGAGATGTGTCTTTGAGATAGAGTAGCAGAAGCCTAGTGGCAATTAGTAGACGTTTTTTCTTAAGTTTCACCTTTATATTTTTGGTGTTTCAGTTAAGTTAGAATATGCCTGAGCTTCTAGTAGAATGCCAATAGTTTACCTATTTCCTTTAAGTTCTAGTCTTCATTTCTGCCCTGTACTGCTTTAGATTGCAGAGAGAGACTCAGGGGCGACCTTTCCCACATTTCCATGTCAGCTGGCTACTACCGGGCTTCTGCTGAAGAAAGATACTAATGGCAGATTGGACTATGAGAGGGAATAAGAAGCCAATGTATTTCTCTCCTTTATGTGCCTTTGGCAGAGGCTGTGGCCTCTTCATGGCTCAGTTCCTTCAGTGCCCCATCTTTCAACAAAAAACTCCTTCCACTCTCACCTTGCAGATCTCTCGCTGATTCCAGTCCTCCCTAGATGGTCCATTCCTAGGAATGAAAGCAGATTTTTGCTATTGCCAACCTCTGAGTTGCATCATGGTCCCATATTTTATTTCTCTGTTTTCCCATTATTTATGTAGCCAATTGCCTGTATTAAATCCTTCCTTTTGGAAAACCTAGAAGTATTTCTGTTTTCATAAATTAGGCCTGACTCATTCATTTAGTTTTTCAAATTAGTTCTTTTGTTTAGTAGAAATCTATCTTTGACTCTCGGTTTCATTTATTCCCGGTGTTCTTGCAACCTTATATGCATCTCCATGAGTTTCCTTCATTAGTATTTCAGTGGATAAAGTATAGGAGGTCAAATGAGATACCCTTAGCTAACAACTACTGTAATACATTTGTCCCTGGGTACACAATTAAGTTTAATTTAATTATAGCCTAAGGCCATTGTTCTTTATAGGAATCCCTCTCCAATCATAAGGTGAAAACCACTGAGAAACCAAACTTTAAGTCATTATTTTATTTGAAATACAGTTTTATGATATGTTTCTGTAAGACTGTGTACACTCTATTATGAGGAATTAATGACAGAGAGAACAAGGAATTTCTAGGGACATAGTACCCATAGGACATAGCACTGTAGTTGATCAGAGTTTACTCGAAATTGTTGCCATTTATGGCACCTTATACTTAATTTGTCATGTTTGTTATGGAGACATTTGGCATGGTATAGATGCAGTTCAGAAATCTCCAAAGCCACTTTCAATTCTGTACTCCAAGGGGACCCCCAAGATCACCCTCATAGCTGACACCAATTCTAAGTTAGTCTCCAAGAATACCTTCATATTTAATAATTTGATGGGAGGATTCAAAATATTCACTGTAAGCTATTATGCTCAGAGTTTATTACAGTGAAAGGCTACCAATTAAAATCTTCCAAGGGAGAAAATATACAGGGCAAAGTCCAGGAAAGTCCCAGTGAAGCTTCTAGTTTTCTTTTCCCAGTGAAGTTATAAGCAGTGTTAATTGTTCTTGTTTTGTCAACAGTGTGTGACAGTATGCACACAATATTGTCAACCAGAGAAGTTCATTGAGCTTTGGCATCTGGAGGTTTTTTTTTTTTTTTTTTTTTTTTTTACAGGCAGAGTGGACAGTGAGAGAGAGAGAGACAGAGACAAAGGTCTTCCTTTGCCGTTGGTTCACCCTTCAATGGCCGCAGCAGCCGGCGCACTGCGGCCGGCGCACCGCGCTGATCCGATGGCAGGAGCCAGGTACTTATCCTGGTCTCCCATGGGGTGCAGGGCCCAAGCACTTGGGCCATCCTCCACTGCACTCCCTGGCCACAGCAGAGAGCTGGCCTGGAAGAGGGGCAACTGGGACAGAATCCGGCGCCCCGACCGGGACTAGAACCCGGTGTGCTGGCGCCGCAAGGCGGAGGAGTGAGCCACGGCGCTGGCGGCATCTGGAGTTTTTACTGGGACTCAGTCACATAAGACATGGTTGGCTCCGGACATGTAGCTGATCTTTAGTCTCCACCCCTCTGGAGTTTCAGCTGATACTTGGTGGTGCAAAGCCCTCATAATCACATTGTTGGACTATCCAGTGTGGCCCAAAGCCCCTAAGGTAAGCTCATTCATTTAGTTTTTCAAATTAGTTCTTTTGTTTAGCAGAGATACTCATCAGGCAGAACATTCCTGGAATAGAGATAGGATTTAAAGATAACCTCCTGGGAGTTGAGGGCAAAGGCTAGAACTCTTTTTGGATAAGATTAGTTCTTTACTACACAGTGTTCAAATATCCTAACCTGTAGTGCAAAAATTTTACAGAAAGAATAAAATTTAAACTTACTGTGTGGGCCAGCATTATTCCATAGTTGGTTAGACCTCCACCTGTGATGCCAGCATTCCATTTGACCACTGGTTTGAGTATAGCTGCTCCACTTCCTATCAAGCTCCCTGTTAATGTGCTTCGGAAAGCAGTGGAAGATGGTCCAGGTGCCTCCCACATGGGTGTGAGTTCCTGGCTCCTGGCTTCAGCTTCACCCAGCCCCAGATTTTGAGGCCATTTGGGGAGTGAACTGGCAGATGCCAGATTCTCTCTCTCCCTCTCTCTCTCTTTCTCTCTCTCTCTGTGAGTGTGTGTGTGTGTGTGTGGTATATGTCTTCCTCTCTCTGTAACTCTGCCTTTCAAATGAGTAAAATAAATCTTTAAAAAAATAAACTTACTGGGGTGGGGGGGGTGGGGACAGTGCTGTGGTGTAGTGGGCTAAGCCACTGCCTGCCATGCCGGAATCCCATATGGTTTAGGTCCTGGCTGCTCCATTTCTGATCCAGCTCTCTGCTATGGCCCAGGAAAGCAGTAGAAGATGGCCCAAGTGCTTGGGCCCCTTGTACCCATGTGGGAGACCCAGAAGAAGCTTCTGGCTCCTGGCTTAGGATCGGCACAGCTCCGGCCATTGCGGCCATTTGAGGAATGAAGCAGCAGATGGAAGATCTCTCTCTCTCTCTCTTTGCCTCTGCTTGTCTGTAACTGCCTTTCAAATAAATAAATAAATCTTTAAAAAATAAATAAAACTTACTGAATTTGGGGAGTCAACTAATGGGAAAGAGGTTAATAGACAATATAAGCACCCAGATGACCTTTGCGCTGTAACTGACACAAGTATTCTGCGCTGCATACTTGGATAATGTGATTAAATGTCCAGTGTGGTTTTGTGGCTTATGAAATATAATTGCTGATAAGTGATTTACAGTTGGAATCTCTTGTCAGACATTTCTTATTTTTCTTCTCAGAACAGTGAACTTTGGAAAAAAATTAAATAAATTAGATGATTCAACTATGTTCCACAAATCCCATATAAAATTACTATAAGAAAAAATTTTAGCTGAGTGCTTGCTGTGTACTTGAATTAATGTTCTCCTGATTATCAGAAAGTAGCAGGAAGCACTATTTCATTTGAAAGACAGAGAAACACTGCAAAGCAATTAAATTTAGCATTTGTTAGTCTTATTTCCTTAATTCTGTGGTGAAAATGCCATTACTGTAAATGCTGGCAGGAACATTCTGGAAGGGATGCCATGGCACTTTCCAATGTTGCATAGAGTAGACATTCTTTCTTTGCATTGTATGTTCCAGATCTGTATTTATATCTATTATATATACCTAGGAGGGTACTTTAAAAGGTTTATAGAAAATTGAAATTAAAAGGTAATTTATGTTCATGCAAAAATTTTTCAAATATGACTGGTTTAATTCTGTAATTAATACACAGTTATTCTTAAGTGTTGAAATTTAACTGAAATGTGATCCCTGTTAAACATAAGAGTGGGAATAAGAGAGGGAAAAGATGTACAATTTGGGACATGCTCAAGCTGACTTGCCACAAATGGTAGAGTTAGAAACATACCAGGGGACTCCAATTTAATCCCATCAAGGTGGCATGTACCAATGCCATCTCCAAGTGATCAATTTCAGTTCACAACTGATCATAATGAAAGGACTAAGAGTCAAAGGGAGCACATAAACAAGTCTAGTACCTGCTAATACTAACCGATAGAATAAATAAAGGGGAGAGTGATCCAAGATGGGAAGCGAGATACTCAGCAGACTCATAGAATGGTGGATGTCCTAAACAGCACTCTGGCCTCAGAATCAGCCCTAAAGGCATTCCGATCTGGCTGAAAAGCCCATGAGAGTATTTCAGGCATGGAAAGCCAAGACACTCTGGCAAAAGATCTCTGTGAGTGAGATCCCAGTGGAAAGAACAGGTCTTCAAAGAGGGAGGTGCCTTTCTCTGAAGGGAGGAGAGAACCTCCACTTTGACTATGACCTTGTCTAAACAAGATAAGAGTTGGAGAACTCAAGGGGCTTCCATAGCCTTGGAAACTCATGACTGGTGCATAGGGAGATTACTGATGCCATAAACAGGAGTGTCAATTTGTAAAGTCAACAACAGGAGTCACTGTGCACTTACTCCTCATGTAGGATCTCTGTCCTTAATGTGCTGTACATTAAGGCTTAATGCTATAACGAGTACTCAAACAGTATATTTCACTTTGTGTTTCTATGTGGGTGCAAACTGTTGAAATCTTTACTTAATGCATACTAAACTGATCTTCTGTTAAAAAAAAAAAAAAGAAGAAATTAGCAATTCCCAACTTGACTCTCACTGGGAATAAACATGACAATAGGTCTGATCTGATTTCATCATCATTTAAAAAATCATCTATTATTTTTCACCTTATGTTTCTGTGTGGGAGCAAACTGTTGAAATCTCTACTTAATGTATGCTAAACTGATCTTCTGTATATAAAGAGAATCGAAAATGAATCTTGATGTGAATGGAAGGGGAGAGGGAGTGGGAAAGGGGAGGGTTGCGGGTGGGAGGGACGTTATGGGGGGGAAGCCATTGTAATCCATAAGCCGTACTTTGGAAATTTATATTCATTAAATAAAAGTTAAAAAAAAAACTTTGTATTTTCTATGCAGTTTTTGAAGATGACTTGTATTTCTTTACCTATATTGATCTATACATACATCTCTTAAGTGTAGTGATGGAGATGTAAATGCCCAACATGTAATGCAGATATGTTCCAAGAAGGGCCAAAAGAAGCCTTGTTAGTGATTGATTTGGGCCTCAGAACTCAAATCGGCAGAACCCCTTGTTCTGTACTTAGCTTCTCAATGTTCTCTGTACTTTTTTTCCCAAGATGAGTATGATAAAATGATAGGAAACCCTTGACATTGTATGATTTGAGAAAGGCAAAAGACAACTGACTCTTTAAAAAAAATGTTGATCTTTTCTCTACCGTCAAACCACGCACATACCTTATTGCACTCACAAGAAAGTCAAGAACATTGATCGAGATGAAGGTGACAGGGGATTCTCTGTTTCTCCCTCTCATTTTGAAAGATGATAGCCTAGGAGAAGATTCTGCAGTGCATCTTCTACCTCTACTCCTAGCAACCTGTGCTGTGAGCCAATTATATTAAGCTCTGCTTTGTGTCTTATAAATACACTCAATAGCCTTTCTTTTGTCTGTTCTTCCTCTGCAGAGTAGGTTGCCCTTGCTTTGCCACTGGTGTGATGATATACAAGTATTTTACTAAACAGCGTTGTATTTTTCTTACTTAAAGATTAACACTCTGAATGTTAGTGTATTATTTCTCTCCTCTTTAATACTTTATATAGTTGGTTATTATGGAGATTTTTAAGAACATATATGCTTTAGTTTCATATGTATAAGTATCTGGCTCTATTGGACTCCTATCCTCATAGAATAACAATGAGAGATGATAATAAGTGAAGGTGATGCCAGCTGCTATAATAGGTTACTTTTCAATTCTCAGAGGTTTAATAAGATTAAACTGCATTTCTGTCTGTTGTATCATGGTCTCATACAGTCAGCAGGAGACAAGGCTTCATCACATGGGCATTAATTGCAATGCTTCTTCTACCTTTTATTGTTTCCTTATAATTCTCTTCAGTTCAGACTGTGGCCTGCAAGATTTGTACAGAAGGGAAGGGGAGTGAGATAGGTATGGAGTTTGATGGCCAGGTCTGGAAATAAACTGCTTTACTTCTAAACATATTCCATTGATCCTAGAACTCAGTCTCAGGGAATCTACTTAACCACAAAAGGCTAGGAAATGTACTCTAGCTATTTACAGGAGGAAGAAAAAAAAGGATTGGTGCACACAGACTAGTGTCTCTGCCACAATGATCCTTTCTAGTCCCTCTTCTTGAGAACAATGTAATATTTTTCACATGATCCAAAGTTACCCTAAAAACAGAACAATTATTGCTTCCAGTATATCATTTGAGGATCTGGGTGATATGGAGCATGTGAAAAATCAGAAGTAAGAACCAGTGATGGCATTTCTCTGGTAATTTTGTTTAATGTTTTTACAATATATTTGTAGTACATTACTCAACATTTAAAAAAAAAAGTGTAGCAATTACAATTAGATTCACGAGGCAGTCAAAGCACAAAGGAAATGAAATGTCCTGAATGTTGGGCACCCTGAGCCCCATTAGACATCAACATGATAGAACTAAAGTTTGAATTCCACAACCCTTGTGTATGTCTTTTTGAATTCTAAGATTTTAGAGCACAGACTAAGAGGGTGGCCTTGTGTCAACACCAGGGGATAGACATATATTGCAGCTGTACATGGGAAGTCTACCAACCAATGACCTACACAGTAATGAGAGAAAGATAGAGAGTGAATAAAAGGCACTCTCCAGGAAAGTGACAACATCAGCCAGCTGATGGCTTTGGTAGCTGAGGTTGGAAAGAGTGGGGAAACAGTTGTTTGCAAGCAAAAGTCAGAACAACAGTCTTGGTTACACAATAAACTACCTTTGCATACTTTCGTGAAACAGTCATTGTATAACAAGTTTGAATTCCATTTTCCTTGCAGTGTGATTAATTTTTATAACCCTGTTGATCAGAGCAGTTCAAATTTACTACATAAGGTCCTATCTTCAGCACTGAGAGTGGTGATTTTAAGTTATGTCTGCAAATTCTTTGATACTTCTTCCATTAACAGATTGAATCAAATTTCCCTCTCAATAAATATGGACTGGCCTATGTGACTTTCTTCTTATGAATAAGATTTCACAAATGTAATGCTATATAACTTCTGAGATTAAATGATAAAACGCTTTAACGTGACTCTGCATCTCTTGAAATCTTTGTTCTTAGATCCAACATGCTAGGCTGTGAGGAAGCTCAGGCCTCATAGAAAGGCCATCTGGAATCAGTTGAGGCCTCAGCATCATCATTCAGAAATCTGAGTAAGTGTTTCAGCTGACTATACTTCCCTCCACTAAATATCTGTAGCTCAAGAAATACCTCTAACTGTAGCTCAAGAAATACTTCAACTTAGTTGAGCCTAGTCAACCCCCATGTATTAGCTTTTCAATACTTTAAACAAATATTTATTTTTGTTTGACAAGCAGAAACACACATACATGGGGTAGGGGAGAGAGAGAGAAACAAATAGTGACAGAGACAGACACAGAGAGATCTTTTGTCTGGTGGTTTGCTCCCCAGTTTCCCACAACAGCTGGGGCTGCACCAGGCTGAAGCCAGGAGTCAGTCTGAAATTCAATCCAGGTTTCCTGTGTGGGTGACAGGGGCCCAAGTATCTGTACCTTGACCTGCTGGCTCCCAGTATATACATTAACAGGAACCTGGAACTGGAAGTAGAGCCAGGATTTGAATCCAGGCACTCCAAATTTGGGATTCACGTGTCACAAGAAGAATCTTAACTACTGCACCAAAGGCCTGCCCCCACTAAAACACCTCAGACAGGCAACTTAGGAAAAAGGAAGGTTTTGTTCTTCTTACAGTTTGGAAGTCCACAGTCCAAGATTAAGTGTCTCCATTAGTTTGGCATTTGGTGGATGCTGGCTATGGTGAAGCATGTGTAGAGGAACAATCACATGGGAAGTCAGGAAGCTGAGAGAGACAGGGAGCACAGTCTTATATAACCAACCATCTCACTAGAATTGTCTTTGAAGTGCAACCCAAATAACCTGAAAACCTCCCACTAGGCCTCCCTTCCACAAGTCTTTCCCTTAATTTGTCAATCTATTAACTGTTGACGTAAGACTTTGGGGGTTAAATTTATGTATGAAGTGGGAAGCCAAAACCTCTTCAAACCATATTATACAGAACTTTTAAAATAATACTAGTGAATAATTGTGCTTTTTTGTCTACAACTGTTATGGGTGATTTATTATTTAACTGTAGATAATCAGAGGAAGAGGTAATGTGGTCTTGGGGCTGGTGTCATGGTGTAGTAGGTAAAGCTGCTGCCTGCGATGCCAGCATCCCATATGGGTGCCAGTTTGTGTTGCAGCTGATCCACTTCCAATATAGCTCCCTGTTGATGGCCTGGTAAAACAGCAGAAGATGGCCCATGTGTTTGGGCCCCTTCCACCTACATGGGAGACCTGAAAGAAGTTCCTGGCTTCAGCCTGGCCCAGTCCTGACTCTGACCATCAAATAAATAAATAAAACTTTTCTGAAAAGAAAATTCTTATTTCCCTCAAATTCCTCCATGACCTGAAAGCATGTTGAAGTGTGGTGTTTGAATACTTGGAGCCTGGGGGACAGAGGGCAAGGTGATTCAGACTGACTAGGTCTTTTTTTAAAGTTTATTTATTACAGAGAGGCAGAGACAGAGACAGAGAGATAAGCCTTCCATCCATTGGTTCACTCCTCTGATAGCCATGATGCCTGGGAGCCAAAGTCAGCCAGGACCTTCTTCCAGGTCTCCCACATGGGTGCAGGGGCCCAAGGACTTGGGCCATCTTTTACTACTTTTCCAGGACATAGCAGAGAGCTGGATGGGAAGAGGAGCAGCCGGGACTCGAACCGGCGCCCATATGGGATGCTGGCTCTGCAGGTGGTGGATTCACTTGCTATGTTACAGTGCCCGCCACCTGACTAGGTTTTAAAACCTAGTTCTGCAACCAGTGGCAGTGCCAACGAATGAGAGAAAACTTCTCTCTGCAATCTCCAACAGTGGCACCCCCTACACCAAAAAAAAAAAAAAAAAGAATATTTGAACTTCAAAATGTATGTTCCTTACATAAAATGTGAGTGAATAAAAGCATCTTTGGAAAACTTTGACAGGTTTCTTCTTCTATAATAAGCAATTTAAGTAGAAACTAGTGCTAACAACTCAAATGCTGGTTTAACAGGGTTTGAAATCACTCCTACTCCCATTCAGAGATGGCTGCTCTGAAGACATTTATTCTCTCTGAACTTTTTTCATCCTCTGTCAAGTATTGATAACATTACTACCTTGAAGTTCAAGATCAATTGAAATAATGTGTATAAGTCACTGAGGATAAGACTTGACAGCACCAGGAAGTGTACAGTAAATGTTAGCTAATTTGATGATATGAAGTATCATCTCTATCAGTAATATCTTACTATGAGGAATTATCACTGTTAGTTCATAGTCTATGTCTAAAAGGCCCCAATTTAGTGATGAGTTAGCAGTATTTGCATGCTTGTTTTTCTCTCCTCTTGAGACTGGTGGCAGAGACATGGTTGTAACTGAGCAAAACATTACCTGGATGGCTTTGACCAAGTTGCTGAATCTCCTGCATTTCTACATCTGTATAATGGGATTGGTAATGACTATTGTTACATGAAAACCCTTAGACATATTCAATTAAATAGAGTTAAGTTGAGCAAGGAACAATCCACAAATAAGGCAGCTCCCAGAACCAGAACAGATTCAGAGCAACTCCACCACACCACATGGGCATATTTATATCCAAAGAAAAGGAAGTGATGAAAATGGAAGTGAGGTACGAAGACAGCCTGATTGGTTACAACTCACATCTGTCTTATTTGAACAGTTAGCCACTTGCGATTGGCTGGGACTAAGTTACTAGTTACAAGAGTGGATTATAGTCTATGTACATATCAAGTTAGGTTGCTGCTTACTATGTAAGAGAAATCTTTAAGCCAGTCTTAAAATGCATATGGAGACAGCTTTATGCCAAACTTAATTCATTGTAACACTACTACATAGGGTGGCAGTGGGGGTTAAATCAGGCTATGTTGGTATCCATCCTGAAGTTGGGAGGAGAGACAATTGTGTATTTTCTGAGCAGTACCATTTGTATTTTCTTAGTTCATGACTTGGAAGGGACGTGATGAGAAACAATTATTAGGAACACTCTCAGTAACCTTTTTTTCTTCAAGTGAAACTAGGATCTCTTGTTTTGGATATCCATAAGTGCAGTGAATGGAACAGGCTCATGACAGTGGTACAGAGTCCTCTACCATTAGTGACAGTATCAGTAGTTGGTACAGTCACCTCAACAATATGGCAAAACTCCAGAGCCTGCACTGTTTTCTCTCTGTTCTAAGCAGCCTGAGTTTGAGGCTTTTAAATAGAACACTGACTCTGGTGTTGCCGGTAGATTCCTTAACATTTCATTGAGCCTAGTACAGCCTTTTTTAATCCCTGATTTTTAATAAGTAATATTCTTCTCTCCTCCTTTCCTCCTTTTGGCAGAAGTAAGTGATTAAATAGCCACTCAGTAATATTTCTGACAAGGGCCTCAGTTACTGTAGCTACACAACCCAATTGAATTCATAATTGGATTTGTATACTCTCAATTTACAATAGATTTCTCTTCAGATGGAGCATGGCTTCCCATATTTACTCCCAGTAAACACCATCCCAGCCCTCTCCCACACCCTGTAGAAATGCCATGTAAAAGAGCAACATCCAAGCTTTGTTTTTATTTATATTAACTAGTCTCTATTTTCCTCAGTATTAGCAAACTTTCAATATTTGAAATTGTCAATATTGATTCAGAATCAGAGTATAATAGATGCCATACTTCAATATGTGCTTTAAGAATGTATTAATTTTTAAAAACCAAAATCTTCAGATTATACCTCAGTTTGGCAAAGGTAGTAGTACTACTATGGTTCCATATTTGAAATAAATTTAACATATTTTCTCTCTCTCTCCACAGCCAGTTTTGGCAGTAAAGGACTGAATTTCATATCAAGGCTTAGTACAAAAATAGAGAAGGGGATTTGTAAATATTAATTATTCAAATGCAAATCCACTTATTTTCCTTACCAATTTTAACACTGTCAACATTCAGGCAAATTGGTTTCTCTCAACATTTTTTAGTAGCACATTAACTTGTGTTGGATCACAAGAAATTGAGAGATTCTGTAACAATAAAAACGAACTTCAGTAATTAGAGAAAAGTAGGTGTTTGAGAAAGAGAGCCATTTAAGTAGTGCATACATTTTCAACCAAAAAGAAAAAAGCTGCTCTTTTTTTAGTTTCTGCATTTTCTCCTCTAAAGCTGCAGAACTTTAGTAACAGACCAGTTTTTAGTTATTTCCTATTAAGCTATGATTCATGAAACAAAACTTATGGTTGCATACATACTGGCATCTTTGTTATTTTGGCCTTTTGCATTTTCTACGGTAAATTTCACAAAAGTAATGCTTGAGCAAAGATACTTCACTCAACTTTTAAATGTCAAGCACAATCCACTGAGGTGGACTGGTCAAATCATATGCTGTACTTGACCTGTAAGGCCAACTCCAGCAATTTGCCTACACAGACACAGCTACTTACTTACACTAATTCTACCCTGTGTTGCTAACATTGTTTTTATTGAATACTGCAGACATAGAACAATACTCATCAAATATATGTAAGATTAAAACAATAGTGCAATAAATAGCCATGAATCTACCACCACACTAAAAAAACAAAAATAATGTGTATGAGATCTATTGTGACAACTATCTCATCTCAATTCCATAGCCTCCCCTCTCGGAGATAATACTTTGATTTTCCTAATAGTTTATCACATAGGTTTCCATCTCTCAAAATAAAATGATTAAATTTTACATGGTTTTGGACTTCATACTTTGAACATCATGTTTATATTCTTGTGCAACTTTTCATTTGGGTAGAACATTATGTCTCAGAGAAGCCATGCACATTGATACATATAATTACATTTCATACATTTTCACTGCTAAGTACTATTTCATAGTATGAATAAGCCACAGTGCTATTTTCACATCTTACTTTTAATGTATTCCTGGAGGGTTCCCAGTTTTGTATTATTACAAGCAATGCTCAACTAACTACAAAAATGAATGCTTTTTACAAATGCGTCCTAATATGTATGTTCATATTTTCTCTGGAACATATACCTAAAATAGTTCATATCTGGCCTTCATAATATGTACATTGTACTATATCAAATACTGATAAATTTGTTTCCAAAGTATAAAGGTTCACAAAATTTCTAGAAATTTATTATGAAATAGATATACATGGATTGCAACATTTTTGCATGAAAATAAGTATATCTTTTTATTCCTTGAACTCTTGAAGTTCCTTCTTCTTATATTCCTTTTAGGTAATCAGTTGCTACATCATAGTTAATTAAAAGGCCTATACCTTCTGCACTTATTTTCAACAACAGCTTTGTCACATATCAAGTTTTTATAAAAAAATTAGATGGCTTCAGAGAAGTGTATTTTGGTTCATTGGTTAGTATCTCTAACTCTGAGCCAACATTTTGTTGTCTTATTAATATACTTTTGTATTAATGCTTGATTTCAGGTAAAAAAAGGGTCTTGACATCTTTTTTGTTTGTTTTGAAAGGCAGAGAGAGAGAGAAAGAGAGAAACAGAGTGGAGACAGAGACAGAAACAGACATCTCCCATCTTCTAGTTTACTCCCCGCATTTCTGCAGTAGCCAGGACTGGCCCAGGTGGAAACCTGGATCCAGGAATTCAATATGGGTCTCTCATGTGGGTGACAGGGACCCAAACACTTTTGATCACCTGCTAGAGTGCACATCAGCAGGAAGCTAGAATTGGGAGCAGAACTGGAAATTGAACCTAGGCACTCTAACATGGGAGGCAAGCATCCCAAGCAGTGTCTTAACCACTGCAGCAAATGCCCATCCCAAGGCTCTCAACTTCTTGAGGACTCTTAAGTATACTTGGCAATATTAAATTCCATATATATTTTAAGATCAACTTGTAAAGTTTCTCAAAAATGTCATCTTGGGATTTGTTTGGAATTGCATTGCATCTTAAGGTCAATTTAAATATTTACAACTTGGAATGCCCCCATAAATTCTTCTGTAGTTGCATCCTACATTATTTTTTATAAAGTTCCATGACTATAGTTGAGTTGTAAATGTTTTCTGATTTCAATTACTATTTCTTCTTTGACTTGTATGAGTAGTTTATATCTCAATTTTAAAACGCTTGGATTTTTATTTTCTTTTTAAAGATTGATTTATTTATTATAAAGTCAGATCGACACACAACATAAGAGAGAGAAACCTTCCATCCTCTGATTTGCTCTCCAAATACCCACAACAGCAGGGGTTGGGCCAGGCCAAAGCCAAGAGCCAGGAACTACGTTCATCTCAGTAGATAGCAGGAACCCAAGTACATGGGCCATCATCTGGTGCTTGGTGCTTTCCCAGGAGCATGAACAGGAAGCTGGATTGGAAGCAGGGAAGTTAAGTCACAAACCCACACTCCAATGTGGGGTGCAGGCATCCCAAGTGACAGCTGAACCCACTGCCCAGCCCAACATGTGCATTTTAAAATTTTTTAAAGATTTATTTATTTATTTGAAAGGCAGAATTACACACACACACATCACACACACACACACACACACACACAGAGAGAGAGAGAGAGAGAGAGAGAGAGAAGTCTTCCATCTGCTGGTTCATTCCTCAAATGGCTACAATGGCCAGAGCTGAACCAATCCAAAGCCAGAAGCCTGAAGCTTCATCCAGGTCTTGCACGTGGGTTCAGGGGCCTAAGGACTTGGGCTATCTTCTTCTGCTTTCCCAAGCCATAGCAGAGAGCTGGATCAGAAGTGGAGCAACCAGGACTTCAGCCAATCCCCATATGGGATGCTGGCTCTGCAGGCGAGTGGCTTTACCCAATACTTCATAGCATTGGCCCCTGCATGCATTTTTAAAATTAAGTTTATAACATTAATTTCTAACTTAATTGTTTTGTGATCAGAGAAAATAGGAGCTCTTTTGGGATTTAAATTGAGATCTGCTTTATATGCCAGTACCTTATGAATTATGAACACATATACACATATATTTTATTTGTTTCAAACTGTAGTAAAGAATTGAACCAAAAGGTTGTGATAAACATTTTACCTAATTTCAAAATTTAGTGGTTATGGGACTGTGGTAACTTTTCAGTTTCTTCTTAGGTTAGTTTTAATGAGATAATGATTTCATCTGATTTATATTTAAGTTCATATTTTTTCTTCAGCTACTTCTAATAAACTGTTAAACCCATTCATTGAAGTTATTTCCATTATTATGGTTCTGATACTTTCACATCCTTTAATATTTTAAAGATTTATTTCTTTATTTGAAAGGCAGAGATACAGAAAGGGAGGAAGAGGTAGAGGTAGAGGTAGAGGTAGAGGTAGAGGTAGAGGTAGAGGTAGAGAGAGAGAGAGAGAAACACCTTCCAGGCGCTTGTTCAGTCCCCAAAACCCAGGGGTGGGCCAGGCCAAAGCCAGAAGTCAGAAACTCCATCTGAGTCTCCCATGTGGAAAGCAAGGGTGCAAGTACTTGAGCTGTCTTCTGCTGTTTTTCCACGCACATTGGCAGGGAATGGATGGGAAGTGGAGCAGCTGGGACTTCAATGGGTACCTAGATAGGATGCTGGCCTTACAGGAGGTGACTTAACCTGCTGTGCCACATGCCAGCCCCTAATTTTTTAAAAAATCAACTTGCTCATATGTATATTTTCTTGCTCTTTTTCATATTTTAACTCCTTCTTTTATATGTTTAAAATATTTAACCTATTTATCAAATGTATTATGTATCTGATGATTCAATACCTGCATCACTCTGAGTCTGATACGGCACTCTGTTGTTTCTGCTGCTTTGCACTCACCATGCTTGATGTTTTTTTTTTTTCTTGTTTTGACTTTGAGCTCATATTTTATTTATTTGAAAGACAGAGTGACAGAGAGAATGGAAGAGACAGCACTGGCCTCCTGATGCATTTATTTTCAAGGGGGTTTTTTCTCCTTCCATTCATTACCACATTTTAGTATAAGTGTTTTCTTCTAGGCTCTTTGTGAGAAGAGATGTCAAGTTAACACTTGTTTTGAATATATGGTCTTTTAGTTTCTCGCATTATATAGGTTTGTGGGCATGAGTAATCTATAAAACTCTTTTTTTTTTTTTTTTGACAGGCAGAGTGGATAGTGAGAGAGAGAGACAGAGAGAAAGGTCTACCCTTTGCCGTTGGTTCACCCTCCAATGGCCACCGCAGCTGGCGCACCGCGCCTATCTGAAGGCAGGAGCCAGGTGCTTCTCCTGGTCTCCCATGGGGTGCAGGGCCCAAGCACTTGGGCCATCCTCCACTGCACTCCCGGGCCACAGCAGAGAGCTGGCCTGGAAGAGGGGCAACCGGGACAGAATCCGGCGCCCTGACCGGGACTAGAACCTGGTATGCCGGCGCTGCTAGGTGGAGGATTAGCCTAGTGAGCTGCGGCGCCGGCCTAAAACTCTTTGCTCTGGGTGGACTCATGTTTATATCTCGCCTATGTCTGTGAGGCCGGGATATCTTAAATTTAGGTTGGCTTCGTTTAGCAAATGCTGTCTCAAGATCAAAGCTAGAGTAATGGTCCCTTCACCTCTCTGAGTTTTTGCTTTACATAATTTTCAGCTCTGACCAAGACTAACTGATTTGCAGGCTTATTTATACATTTTTTAAAGATTTATTTATTTATTTATTTGACAGGTAGAGGTACAGACAGTGAGAGAGAGAGACAGAGAGAAAGGTCTTCCTTCTGTTGGTTCACTCCCCAGATGGCTGCCAACGGCCGGAGCTGCGCCGATCTGAAGCCAGGAGCCAGGTGTTTCTTCCCAGTCTCCCATGCAGGTGCAGGGGCCCAACACTTGGGCCATCCTCCACTGCTATCCCAGGCCACAGCAGAGAGCTGGACTGGAAGAGGAGCAGCCGGGACTAGAACCGGTGCTCATATGGGATGCCGACGCCACAGGCAGAGGATTAACCTACTGTGCCATGGTGCAGACCCCAGCTTATTTATACATTAAAAATAATCAATTGTCTCCTATAACAGGTTTTTTGTTGTGGTATAGTGAGGATTTTGAGGGAATGGAGACTGCTACAGTGCTGCACAGGAAATAAATTTTCACACTCAAACTCCCTCAATTTTTACTATGGAAAAAATTTGTTTTGGATTTTTTTAAAAAGACCTCTATTTTTTTCAGGTACCTTTGTAAAATAGTTAACAGTTTCTCTTGTTTAAAACTGTAAACATTTTTTAAAAATGATCAAAACCTCAAATTTGATCTATACAAGTAGAAAAGCACATTTTGTAAAAACAAACAAAAAAAATGTTCACCTGGTAGTTGACCTTCAATGTTTATTAGCAGTAAGAAAAGGTATGAGTTGGAATATTATAAATGGTATTATTTTAAAATTTTTAAAAAATAATTTCCCTGTAAATGGATTACTTAACTCCACTAATTGCCATATGACTTGATATACTTCTTATGGGAGTAGTGTATATCCTCACTCCTGATTGGAGAAGGAGGAAATTTGAATTTTATTTCATTCAGTTCATCAAAATTGTTGAGTACCAACCGCATAGAAAAGACTCTGGTGGGTGTTATGGGAGACATAAGAATCAATGGGGCCTAGTCTCTGCCCTACAGTGGCTAGCATTGAAGTAGGAGAGACTGATATATTCATTAAAAATTAAAATGCAAGATAAACAACAATGACTGCTACAGACTGAAAAGAAGCTGTGGGGGAAGAAGGGATATATCACATCAGGAGAAGTTGGCAGTGGTATACTGCTAAATATTTAACAACTGACTCACTGGGGACAAAAGCCTTCATTTCTACCATTTGCCAGTATTCATTTTATGAATATGTCCATCATGTCCAACGTTAAGCTACGAATGTGATGTCAGTTGGCTTAAAATTTTCTGAAAACCTAGCAGTTGGCTTTTGCAAACTGGTACAAACTAGCTCTAGAACAGTACTGTATTGGAGATAGCTTCTTTAAGATCAGGTGTGTCTTGAAAAGCTAGCAATGCTGATGCACAAGGGACCTTCAAAACATTTGTGGAAAATGGAATTGAATGATAAATTTATTTTGGCATAAAATATTTTGAAATCTTTGCATATGAGCAGTCTTCAAAAATTCATGAAAATGCATATTATATAAAAAACTATGCATGGTTTGAATTATCTGGAATATGGAGTCTTTTTCTTTAAAATATTTATTTATTTATTTGAAAGTCAGAGTTACACAGAGAGAGGAGAGGCAGAGAGAGAGAGAGAGGTCTTCCATCCGATGGTTCATTCCCCAGATGGCCATAATGGCCAGAGCTGTGCCCATCTGAAGCCAGGAGCCAGGAGATTCTTCTGGGTCTCCCACATGGGTGCAGGGGCCCAAGGACTTGGACCATCTTCTACTGCTTTCCCAGGCCATAGCAGAGAGCTGGATCGGAAGTGGAGCAGCCAGGTCATGAACCGGTGGCCATGTGGGATGCTGGCGCTTCAGGCCAGGGCGTTAACCCACTGTGCCACAGCGCCAGCCCCCAAAGATGGAGTCATGAAGTGAAAGTTTCTTCTCATCACACCCTTAAAAAATGAATTGACATACTTGACTGAATTGAGAGAAATTGCAAAGTTTTATCAATGAGTATGAAAAGAATTATTGGTAGATAAATAGAAAACTGAGCAATTGAACAAATCTGCTAATTATAAGGAAAAATAAAGTTTTGCCAGAAAAGAAGTCCAATTATTGTATACAAGTGGTTTAGTTCTTTTTTTAAAAAAGATTTATTTTATTCTTTATTCATTTGAAAGACAGAGTTACAGAGAGAGGTAGAGACAGAGAGAGAGGTCTTCCATCTGCTGGTTCACTCCCCAGATGGCCACAATGGTCATAGCTGCGCCGATCCGAAGCCAGGAGCCAGGTGCTTCCTCCTGGTCTCCCATGTGGGCGCAAGGGCCCAAAGACTTGGGCCATCCTCCACTGCACTCCCAGGCCACAGCAGAGAGCTGGACTGGAAGAGGAGCAACCGGGACTAGAACTGGCACCCATGTAGGATGCCAGCGCTTCAGGCCAGGGCTTTAACCTGCTGCACCATAGTGCCGGTCCCTGGTTTAGTTCTGAATAATGCATACTTAATCCTGAAAATGTAAACAGAAGTATTTGTCAAAATGTGATGTAACATTATTAGAAGAAAGGGGAAAGGCCCAGAAACAAGTTACTGTGGAGTAGTATAAGAATGCAAAATTCTAAGTTTTATCATAAGACATTAATATATAATGTTTTAAAGTAGAAAGTAATAATAACATAGTATGCTATTTGAAAATATGAAAATAAATACTAAGAAAACAGCTAGAAAAAATACATTTTTCCCTTTGGGGAAAGATAATCACATGTGAAAGGAAGGGGTAAGGCTGTTCAGCTACAAATTTTTCAATAGTATTTCATGTTTCAGGCTATGGATGTTACCTTGGTATCAATAAAAATAATGCTAAGTGCTAGAATATAATAGTAGTTCTTTCCAGAAACTAGTAATAGTACAAATCTACAAAGTAGTAGGTCTTATGCTAAGAGTTTTTCTTCTATTATCTTATATAATTGTTACAGGCCTCATTTGAAGTAGGTACTTTTATCAGAAAAGAATATTAAGGCTTAAAGAGATTTTGTAAATTGTCTGAAGCTAGTACAGCTGGCAAGTGGCCTTAATAGTCTTATCCTCATGACTATAGGGCTATAGGTCTTAACTATCAGGGTATATTAAAAAGTTCATGGATAATGGAATAAAATACAGGTTTATTTCAGTGCAAAAGTATTCACATTTTATATCTGAGTAATATTCCATTATATATATATACACACACACACACACACACACACACACACCCCGGATTTTTTTAATCCATTCATCAGTTGATGAGCATTTACATTGTTTCCATTTCCTGGCTATTGTAAGTAATGCTGTAATGAACATGGGACTGCAGATGTATTTCATTTCCCTCAGGTAAATACACCGAAGTGAGATTGCGGGATCATATGGTAATTCTATTTATAGTTTTTTGAAGAACCTCTACAGTTTTCCACCATGACCATACTAGCTTACGTTCCCACAAACAGTTGTGTAGGGGTTTCCTTTTCTCCACCTCCCTGATAACACGTGTCATCTTCTGTCATTTTGTAATAGCCAATATTACTGGAATGAAGTAATATCTTATTGTGGCTTTGGTTTGCATTTCCCTCATGATTAGTGCTATTGGGCATTTTTTCATGTACATGTTGGCCATTTATATGTCTTTGAGAAATGTCTCTTACCCATTTTTTAAATTGGATTGTTTGTGTTTTTGCTATATAGTTGTTTGAGTTCTTTATATATCCTGAATATTAATCCCTTGTACATATTTTCTCCTTATCTGTAGGTTTTCTCTTCACTGTGTTAGTTGTTTCCTTTGCTGTGTAAAATCTCTTTAGTTTGATTAAATTTCATTTGCCTATTTTTGCTATTATTTCCTGTGGTTTTAGTTTCTGATCCAGAAAACCCTTGCTTGTTCCAAAGTCTTGAAGTGTTTTTTCTGTTTTCTTCTAATAGTTATTCATTCCTATGCATGTGTATATCTAGTTTTCCCAC
This sequence comes from Oryctolagus cuniculus, assembly GCF_964237555.1. Taxonomy (NCBI): domain Eukaryota; kingdom Metazoa; phylum Chordata; class Mammalia; order Lagomorpha; family Leporidae; genus Oryctolagus; species Oryctolagus cuniculus. The sequence continues at coordinate 28,891,214 of NC_091453.1, read as the reverse complement.
TACCATTTATTTAAAAAGACTATCCTTTTTCCATTACATGTTTCTTAGCACGTTTATGAAAGATCAGTTGGCTATAGATGCATAGGTTTAAATCTAGAGTCTCTCTTGTTGCATTAGTTTATGAATCTGTTTAATGCTAATACCATATCTCTCTTTTAAATGGAGAATTTAATCTATTGACATTTAAGGTAATTATTAATAGGTAAGTTCTCACTACTGCCATTTTATACATTTTTGTATTCTGATTGCAATGTTTTTCTATCTTTGTCCCTAACTTAGAATCTCCATTTGTGGTTGAGTGATTTTCTCTGGTGGTGCACTTTTTTTTATTATCTTTGTTAAGTCCATGAATAGATTTTGCTTTGAGGTTACCTTGAGGTTTACAGAAAAGTTTTTTTAGCCATAAAAAAAGCTATCTTGAAATAACAACTTAACATTATTATAAAAATAGGAACAGAGAGAAACAAAAACAAAGATATAAGAAATTCTAATAAAGGACTCTAAATTTCTGTTGCATTCATCCCTACATTTTGTGGTTTTGATGTTACATTTGGCCTCTTTCCATATTGCTTGTCTCTTAACATTTTAGTGTAGTAATTATAATTTTTAGCTTTCATAATGAGTATAAAATATTTATATTCCATGTTTACAATATTAGAGCATTCTGGATTTGTTGGTATAGTTACTTTTACCAGTGAGTTTTCTACCTTCTGGTATTTTCTTCTTACTTGCTCATGTCTCTTTTAGTTTGAAGAACTTCCTTTAACATTTCTTGCAGCATACTTCTGGTGATGATAAATTATTTTGGGTTTTGTTTGCCTGGGAAAGTCTTTGTCTCTCTCTCTCTCTCTCTCATATCTGAAGGATAACTTTGCTGGATACAGAACTCTTAGCTGGAAATTTTTTTCTATAAGACCATAGAATTCTCATCCCACTCCCTCCTGGACTATGAGTTTTCTTTTGAGAAGTCTGCAGTCAGGTGGACTGGAACTCCTTTATATGTTATTAGATTTTTTCTTTCCCAGCTTTTTAAAAATAACAATTAACTTTTTAAAAAGATTTGTTTATTTGAAAGGTGAAGTGAAAGAGAAAGAGGGAGGGAAAGTGAGTTAGTGTATGAATAAAAGAGAGAGAGAGAGAATCTCTTCCATCCACTGGTTTACTTCCCAAATGCCCTCAACAGCCAGGACTGGGTCAGGCCAAAGCTGAGACCTATAAACTCCATCTGGGTCTCCAAAATATTTGACAGTACTTGAGCCATAATGCACCTCCATGGTGCATTAACTTCATCAGAAGCAGAGCAGCTGGGACTTGAACCAGGCCCTCCAATATGGGATGTAGGCATCCCAAGTAGTGGCTTAACCTGCTGCAGCACAATCTCTGCCCAGCTCTTGCAGTTTTGAGAATGCTCTCTTTATCTTTAACCTATAAGAGCTTGATTATAATTTGTCTTGGGATAGACTTGGTTGCATTGAATCTGTTGACTTTTGATGTTCCTCTACCTGGATAGTTGTTTCTCTAGTTTGGAGAAGTTTTCTGCTATTATCTCTTTGAATATACTTTATATCGCTTTGGCATTCTCAAGTCCCTCTTGAATCCCAGCAACTCGAATACTTCCTCTTTTCATGCTATCCCATATTTCTCCTAAACTTTCTTTATTTATCTGGATTCTTTTTTTTTCTTTTTTTCTCCTCCAACTCTTTATTTTCAAAAAGCCATTTTTAGCTCACTGATTCTTTCTTCTGCATGTTTGATTCTGCTATTTTGACTTCTATCACTTTTTGAATTTCACTTAGTGTATGTCGCTCCCCCTCTTCGTGGAGGAACGACACTAAACCCTGCCTACGTTTCCTATCCGAGTCACGGCACCATTATGTTGCTCCCCCTCTTTGCGGAGGAACGACACAGGACCCTGCGCTGTTCTTTTGTCTGCTCGGCCCTTCCCGGGTTTGCTGCTGGTTCTTCCCGGGTTGGCTACCGTCCCTTCCACCTCCGTGGAAGGGCGGTTCCCCCTGTCACTTTCCCCACTTCCGCGGGGGAGTGGCACACCGCCGGCCGGCTCTCTCGGGGGCTGCTCAGGTGTTCCCCTTAGATGTTCCTGGTGCATGTTGTCTCTCTCCTCCTTTATAGTCCTCTTCCACCAATCCCAACTCTGCTACCCACACGCCAAGTACGCTGCTCTCCTCCAATCAGGAGCAGGTCCTGCTGTTTATTGGTTGAACTGGAGGCAGCTGTGTAGAAGCTGTTTCCTCCTCTCCTAGCGCCATATTGTGGGAGAGCAGATGCATAGAATAAGTCTTAATTCCAGTAACTTAGTCTAGTCCAAGTTGCTCCCCACAAGTGTACTTAGTGTATACTTACTGTATTTTTCAATTGAAGGATTTTTGCTCGAGTTTGCTTGATTACATCCATTTCTCTTGAATCTCTGTTAGAATATTTAGTGATTTCTTTGTGTTCTCTCAAATTTTCTTAAAACAGCTATTTTGAAATTTTCATCTGAGCATTTGGAAATTTCTATTCCTAGCTGGTTGGTTTCTGGTACATTCTTTTGCTCTTTAGGTGAGGTCATGGTTCCTTGGGAGATCCTGTTATTGGAGTATGACTTCAACTCTGCATTGAAGGATTAGTTGTAGTAATCTGCCTTTGTTTATAACTGTCCTTCTAGACATGCTAAGTGATGTGTTTTGCTGCTGAGGTGAGCTATAATCTGCATGCTGAGGTGCAGTTGCTGCTTGATGCCACACTTATCTGCCACTGGTAATGCTAGCTGGGATATAAGACTGTTCAACCAGGACTATGGAATTCCACTGGGCACTGAAGTAGGCACAGAGGCTCTGTCTGTGGGCACTAGCCTGGGAAGAGCAAATATTAGAATCTTCTCAATACTGGGTTTTATCAACCTGGCACCAAATTCCCAAACCATCATGTGATTCCTTCCTAACTGCCCAAGATTGTAGGATAGTTAAACATGTAGTACCTCAGCTCCTCTGGCAGGCCCTAGGTAGAGCACACCTGATTCTTACTGTTACCAGGCCCTGTCTAATCTTGAGGGTGCACTTTAGGTCCTTGAGAAGTTGGTGGTGGTACACATCAAAACAATCTGTTAACCAGAGCTCAGGTCTTTGAGTAATATTGGGGTCTAGAGACTGTCCATAAGTGTTGACCAGGGCTACAAAACATCAGGATCAGCCCCACATTGGGCTTTACCAACCCAATACTGATTTCTGAAATATCATCCCTTCATCTCTTACTGTTTGCTCAAGGTTTGAGGAGGATGAAAGGCATTCCCCTGGCTTCCCAGATTGACTATGAATTGGTCACACCTGGATCCCATAGTCCCTGGACCCCACAAAGTCCTGGGGTATACTCCAAGCCCACCTGAGGCTAGCAGTGGCACATGGCAAAACAAATCTGAATCCTGGGAGTGCAGGTCTCTGCCTGACTTCGGCCAAATCTAGAGTCTCAGTGCATGAGTACCAGCTGTGTGACAGAAGCCTTTGAATTTCATTAGGTGCTGGATCTCAGTACAATCCATCCAACTTTGAGCTCCAAAGTGCTGTCCTAAGCTCCTTCTCCTGGCCTTGGCAAGGCTAGAGTTTTGCTTTTTGCTGGAGGTGGGGCCACCTGTCTTTGGAGGCTCTAAATCTTCACTCTATTAGGAAGGACCTGGGGGGAGGTGCTAGTTAGCTCATCCAACTGAGTATTTTTGCAGTGGGCCTGGTACTGGGATTCAATTTACTCTCCTTCTCCCCAGCATAATGTTTTTATTCATGACAGGCTCCTTGGAGCTGGGTAAGAGTTGATGTGTTCAATTTCTTTCCTTCTTGATCTCTTAAATACAGCTTTTCTTATAACAAGATGGGGTCCTGTGCTGTCTCACCTGGCTTCCATAGGTGACTTGGTATATGAATCACCTTGTTTATGGCTGTTCACATTGATGTCTCTGTGGGAAGGTGATCACCAGAGTTTCTTATTCAGCTGCCATCTTTGCTCCACCCCTTATAGATTTTCAATGACATACAAAAATGTGGAATCTTCAAAATATTAAAAAGCTGTAAAAGAGCAAGTTCTTTTGGAAGTCTTGCTGTCTGTCAGATTCAAGCTTGTCTTCTTTCCTGGACTCTTGTGTTTCTGCCTCCATTGCCAGGCTTCACACTTTGCTCTCTGCCCATTTCGCCTCAGCTGGGTCCCAATCCCATATATAGACTGTAATACCCAAACTGCCATGCTCGTGTGTCTTAATACAATATAGGAAGATGGTTTCTTTCTTCTGGTGTCAGTATTTCTGCACCCCCCCCCCTTAGGCTAAAATCAAATAATTGTAAGCATCAATCAACAGTCACTTTTGTAGCTTCAATATTCTCTTACTCTTGGGTTTTTATCAGTGTGCTCTTTATTATACATGTCTAAACAACCAAGATGATGTAAAATTCGTTCCTAAAACTCACTACAGTGACAATACAGATTTAGATGGAAGTTACCTATAGTAATTTTTTAAGGACTTTAGTAGGATAGAAAGAAGTTTATGCATACATACTCTAGCCTTTTAGAAAAAGTAAATTTGACATTTGGATACATTCAATGTTCTAAAAATACCTTTTTGTGAATCAAATTTTCTTTGCCCCCATCATAGCTTTCCATCATTGGCCACTGCATTCTGGAAAGCTTCCTAAATATTCAAGTCTGTTCTTCATCTCAATTCCCAGTCTGCTTATTCAAGATGAGAATCCAGGGACAGAAATAACTCGGCAAAATAGCAGGGGAAGAGCATTTATCAGCAGGAAGCAAAGGAAAGCACATTCATGGATCAATCTCTTTTAAGTCAGCAAAAATGGAACTCTTCTCCCCAATGCCACAGACCAAGTATAGAGGAAAGTCGAGAGCACTGAGAAAAATATGAAAAAATTTAAAGCAACATAAACATTATTTTCTATACTAATAACAACCTCTATGTTATCTATGTTGGTCAGCATTTTCAAATAAAATACTAATGTTAAAACAAGATTTCCAATTCTTTTAAGACATTATCTCAATTAAAAAGCTGAATAAATGCTCTAATCACCTTTAGTAGTCAATATTATCATCAACAATGTTATCTAGATGTGGAGTTTCATAGTTCTTAAACATCCTCTACTTCAATTGCTTCCAAAGAGCTCCTCAGGACCAAGAGGAATGGGAGTCCACACATTTAAGATAACTCTACTTTTCAAGTTTTTCTTTATTAGGGCCATCAGCCAAAGATCACTAGGAGTGCTATTAGTCCATAAGATTAGCTTTATTATTGCTACACCAAAGGAGATGAAACAGCATGGAAAAAGAAGCTGTGGGTCTTCTCTGAAATGGGGAATGGGTGAGGGAGAGGTTTATTATAGGATTATAGTTTGTGTTAGATTTTTTTTGGCAGAAAGGTTCATGAGGCAAGAATATGCTTTTAATTGGCTGTGGCCAGGAATCTGGGATAGCTTGTTGATGGCCCATCTTAATTTTTATCTAAGAATTAGGAAGGCAAAAAATGGGTCAAGAGTATTTATTGAAGAAAAGCAATTGTCACATATGTCAACTGAGAAAGTAGTATTTTGAACATTCTGTAGTGGCTTAAAAGTTTCTGTTTATGGATCTCTTCAAGCATGATATGGAATATGTAGTAGTTTGTTATTTTCTTCCATCATAGTCATGGGGAGTATTTGTCTGATGATGATACTCTGTGAAGCTGTTGTGTCCAGCAAAGGAATACCATGTCCTAGTAGGAAACAACTAGGCCAGTTACCAGAAGTAAATTGTCAGGATTGCCTCATTTTGATGACTTTTTCATTTTAAAAATTGTGATTAACATTTAATACTTGCATATGGTTATGGGGCACATTACAATATTTCAGTATATAGTCACAGTACAAACCAATCAAGGCAGGCAACCAACTTTTCATTCTTCTTATCCTTTCCCAGTGTTTGATGCCTTCAAACTCCTCTCCTCCTGTTCTTTACACTGTATACATCACTATGAACTACAGTCACTGCATTGTGCTGTAGAACCCTAGAACCTATAACTTCTATAGATGGTATTTTGGTAACTATTATCCAACCTCTCTCTATCCCTCTCCCCTCACCATTTGCAGCCTCTAGTAATCACTATTCTAAGTTGAGATCAACTGTTTTGTTTTTTCACTTCCATGGATGAGAGAATATTCAGTGTTTATCATTCTGTGTCTGGTTTATTTCACACAACATAATGATCTCCAGTTCCATTAATTTTTCTGCAAATATCAGGATTCTGTCCTTTTCATGGCTGAATAATATTCCATTTTCCTATGATACATTTTCTTTATACATATATCTGTTATCTGACACCAAAAGTAATTTCATATCTTGGCTATTGTTAATAGTGATTCAATGAACATGAGAATGAAGGTTATCTCTTTCGTATGTGTATTTCATTTCTTTTGGATGTGTATCCAGAAATGAGATAACTGGATCATGTAATATTGATCTATTTTTCCTGTTTTGAGGAACCACCATACTGTTCTCCATAATGGCTGTACTAACTTACTTTCCCATCAACAGTGTATAAGGGTGGCTGGTGCTGTGGTGCAGTGGGTTAAAGCCCCAGCCTGCAGCACCAACATCCCATATGGGTGCTGATTCAAGTCCTAGCTGCACAACTTCCAATCTAGCTCCCTGCTAATACACCTGGGAGGGCAGTGGAAGATGGCCCAAATCCTTCGGCCCCTGCACCTCTGTAGGAAACCTGAAGAAGCTCCTGGCTCCTGGCTTCGGATTAGCTCAGCTCCAGCCATTGCGGCCATTTGGGGAGTGAATCCGTGGATGGAAGACTTTACTCTCTGTTTTTCTCTCTCTACCTCTCTCTGTAACTCTGTATGTCAATTAAGTAAAATAAATCTTAAACAATACAGTGTAGGGGCTGGCACTGTGGTGCAGCAGGTTAAAGCCCTGGCCTGAAGTGCAGGCATCACATATGGGCGCTGGTTCTAGTCCTGGCTGCTCCTCTTCTGATCCAGCTCTCTTCTATGGCCTGGGAAAGCAGTAAAAGATGGCCCAAGTCCTTGGGCCCCTGCACCCACGTGGGAGACCTGGAAGAAGTTCCTGGCTCCTGGCTTTGGATTAGCGTAACTCCAGCCATTGCGGCCATCTGGGGAGTGAACCAGAGGATGGAAGACCTCTCTCTCTGTCTCTACCTCTATCTGTAACTCTGTCTTTCAAATAAATAAAATAAATACTTAAAAAATACAGTGTATAAGGGATCTTTCTATACCTCCTTCCCAGCATTTACTATTTTTATGGTTTTTTGATAATAGCATTTTAACTGGAACAAGGTGATACCTCATTGTTTTGATTTTCACTTCCCTGGTAGCTAGTGATATTGAACATTTTTTCACATGTTCAGTGGACATTTGTATTTCTTTTTTTATTATGTGTTTGTTTTCAAAAGTAGATAGGAAGAGACAGAGGCAAAGTGAGATGTCCTGCACCCACTGGTTCACTTCCCAAACTGTAATAGCCAGGTCTGGGCCAGAGTGAAACCAGGACCAGGAAATCCATGCTGGTCTCCTACATGTGGTGGTCCAAGTACTTGGGCTATCATTTGCTGCATTGCAAGGCACACTAACTAGTAGGAAGCTTGATCATAAATAGAGCAGCTGTGACTCAAATTGGCACTCTGATATAGGATGCTGGTGTAGTAAGCAGCAGTCCAATCTGCTTTGCCACAATGTTGGCCCTTTTATTTATTCTTTTGAGGATGTCTATTCAGATTTTTCCCCATTTGTTAATTAGATTGTTTCTTTATTGTTGAGTTTTTTTAGTTCCTTGTATATTGTTTGTGGATATTAATCCTTTATGAGATGTATAATTTGTAATATTTTCTCCCATTCTGTCCATTATCTCTATTTTATTGACTGATATATAATTGACATGCAAATTGCACAAAATTAAAATGTGCAGCTTGATGATGCATTTTGACATATATACACACACCCTTGAAACCATTATCATAATGAAGATAATTTATGCATCACCCCCAAAAGTTTCCTAATACCCCTTTGTAATTCCTCCCCATCAGCCTTACTGATCTAATTTGTCACTGTAAAAAAGTTTGCATTTTCTAATTTTATGCTTTGACTCTTATAATGTGTACTTTCCTTTATTTTACTTATTTGAATAAGCATATTTATTTTGAAATCAAACAGCAAATTTTTACTTTTTCTTGGTGAATATCTACCTTTTGGTAGATATTTTGGTTGTCTACAATTTTGGGCTATGATAAAGCAGCTGTGAACATTCTTGTTCAAGTCTTTCTGTGGAGATATGCTTTCATGTCTCTTGGGTAAATTGCTAGGAGTGGAATGGCTGGATCTTATGGGAGATACACATAAAAATTTTTATGAATCAGGCTACTTTTATCTTCCTCAACTGTTTGAGTTTTGCATAAGGTGTCAGGTATCTTAGAAGAAGGGATTCTTTTTCTATTATTTTTTGACAGGCAGAGTGGACAGTGAGAGAGAGAGACAGAGAGAAAGGTCTTCCTTTGCCGTTGGTTCACCCTCCAATGGCCGCCTTGGCCAGCATGCTGAGGCCGGCGCACCGCGCTGATCCGATGGCAGGAGCCAGGTACTTATCCTGGTCTCCCATGGGGTGCAGGGCCCAAGCACCTGGGCCATCCTCCACTGCACTCCCTGTCCACAGCAGAGAGCTGGCCTGGAAGAGGGGCAACCGGGACAAGAACCCGGTGTGCCGGCGCCGCAAGGCGGAGGATTAGCCTAGTGAGCCGCGGCGCCGGCCCAGAAGAAAGGATTCTAATACTAGAAGTGAAGTGGCATGCACAGTGTTTAAACCTCCCTTTCTACAAACCATTTTGTTTATAGGTGAGATAACTGAAACCACAAAGAATATGTTAAAGTCAATAAATAGATATCAGATTCAATACTAAAGCCCTGGTTATTTAGTTCTGAGTTCTTTACTGTGGCTCCCCAATCACTATCTTTTCTTCTGTGGAAAAGAAGAAACCCATCAAATCAAAGTAATTATGTTGGGATTTCAGGTGGCTTCATGGCACAATATCTATGTTGTGCTCTATTTTATCCTCCCCATTTTTTTCATTACCCTAGTTCAGATCGCCATCCCCTTGTGCCTAGATTTCTGTGACATCATACTTTTCTGGCTCTACACTGTCCCAGTTCTATTCTTTGTGTAACAATAATGGAATAATTTCCTCTCCCTGGTCTCCTGTTTCTTACTCTGTTTTGTTCAGTGTCTACTGTCTATTTTTGAATGGCATCTCCCACCTGAAATTACTGATGATGCCACTTTCGGGCTTATTTACCCTCTTGCTTCTCAAATTTCCCCGTATCCTAAAGCATTTTATACTCATTTTTATATGTTTGATTTCATTCATTATTAGAAATACTTCTAAAATATGTGTAGCCATAAAATAAAATAGACAGTTGTTAAGCAATAATGGATTATAAATCAGGTTCAAAACAAGGCCACAAAATAAAATGATTAAACAGTTTATATAATCAAGTATATTTTTCCACAAACTACATTGATAATGCTAATTTAGATTAAAATGCATCACTAGTTTTGTTTAGTTGATTGTGTTGATATTGAGAATTTCTTCTTACTATATTTTAAAGGTTTATCTTTTTGTTTTAAAGATAGAGTTACAGAGAGATCCCCCATCTGCTGGCTCACTCTCCAGATGGCTGCAATAGCCAGGGCTGGAGCAGGCCAAAGCCAGGAGCTTTATCCATGTCTCCCACATGGATGGCAAGAGCCCAAACACTCAGACAATCCTCCACTGCTTTTCCCAGGTGCATTATCAGGGAGCTGGATCAGAAACAGAACAGCTGGGACATGAACTGATGCCCAAGAGGATGCCAGTTTTGCAGGTGGTGGCTCCACCCACTATACTGTAACACCAGACCCATCTGCTTACTATTTTTATTAATGCAATAGGTCAGTTTTATAATCACCAATCCTTTACTTAGATGGCATAATCAAATTAATTCTTTACTACAAAATTTGATACTGAAAATTTGAAAATGTTATTGCTGGTTTACTATTTGATATTTTGTCTTTTTCTTACATATAAAAGTGATGCACAATGTACTCATTGGTACTTTGAATACAGTCCTGACTGCATTGGCTTGTGCTTTTGTTTGATGAGACTTCTACTCTGAGAGCTATTAGATGACCCAGTTCTCCATTTGAGCCACCATCAAAAGCCCTTCATACAAAATGCACTAGTATAGTAGACCTTTACTTGTGAATAGGTTTATGAGCAACTTTGCTTCATGGAACTCTCTGGTAATATTTGGTAATTAATTAATCATCCAAATAATCAATTTTAAGTCTGTGTATATTTTTAGATTGCTGTTGAATTGTATTTTTCAACTTGTTAAATAGAAAACAAAATTCTTCCTCTCTACACTCCAAGAATGTGTCTAAGGAGCAATAAAATTGTGGAAACCATAGGATACAACATGATTACTTGGTATTGCATTCTATAGTATAGTTGAGAAACAGAAGTGTTTTGTCCAAATCACCTCATTGTTTATTTCATAGAAGAAAAACCAGAACAAAAAAAAATCACAGTGGACAATAAGCAAATAGGAAAAGGCGTTCTCTACTCTTTGGCCTTTCTATCTGCTCCCCGTACCAAATGTCTAGCAAATAAATTTAAGCATATGATGAATTTATGTTTCCATTTATCATTCAGGCATTTTCATTCTTTTTCAGTACCTGGAATGCAAAGAAATATGACTATGTGGTTTCCAAGATTCTCTTTGCTTTCTCTGCAGATAATAACATCCGTTGTGTACAGCAGTCCTGGATAATGTGATTCTGGGTTCACAGCAACAAATAAGAGGCTAAAAAAATCTTTAGTGATTTCACTATTTATATAATTCTAGAGGAAGTCACCCATCTAATAAATAAAATGAGGTTACAAAGCAGAGTGAAGTGTCCAAGGGAGGAAACACAACGGGAAACAGGGAAAACAAGGGATATATGAAAAGAAAATGAGAAACACCCCCAGAGAGAGAGAAAATGAGAAAAAGAGATAACGTTCAAACCTAAGAGCAAGAGTAATATTCACTTTTGGAGTCAGGGGAAATATCCCATTTAGTTCAAGTAATATAAATTAAAGTATTTTTAAATTAATATCTTTGATAGATTAAGTCAATTTAAGAACACTAATTGTAGAATTTTCATTGGTAAATATTCAATAATAGTTCATAGCATTAAATTAAAATTCATTTGAGGCTAAATTAGTGATAGTTTACATCACTGATATAAAGAACATTTTATGACTTAGTACATTTATGGTTTTTTAAAACTTAAATCTGTATGTTCTGAGCACATCAATTTTCCCGTTAGTGTCCCTTTTTATTACAAGATACAAACCAAGTTACATTTATTTATTCATTTATTTTTATTTATTTTTTTGAAAGGCAGAGAGACAGGAAGATTTCCCATCAACTGATTTATTCCCCAAATGTTCACAACAGCCAAATTTGTGCCAGACTGAAGCCAGGAGCCAGGAACTCCATCCTGGTCTTCCACGTGGGTAGCAGGACACTTCCTTTCCAGACACATTAGCAGCAATCTGGATAGGAAGTGGAACAGCCAGGACTTGACCTGGTGCTCTGATATGAGATGCTGGCTTCGCAAGCATCAGATTAACCCACTGTGCCACAATTCTGGCCTAACTTTTATTTAGTTGCCATTTCTCTTTAGCCCCTTCCATTCTATGACAGTTTCAAAGCCTTCTCCTTTTTTTAAGACATTAAGAATTTTAAGGTATAGTGGTCAGCTGTTTTGTGGACTGTTTTTCTCGTGATTGCTGCATTATTAGACTGGGGTTACAGGTTTGGACAAGTAGAAAGTCTCAGATATACAGTATACTATTCTCATCATATCGTATTAGGGAATATATGCATCAATTTATTCAATTGCTTATTTATAGTGGTGTGGAGTAATTTATTTTGTTGTGAGTTTATTTTCATATAAAATGTGAGTTACCAACTGAGGAAAACATCATGCTGAGTGAAATAAGCCATTCCCAAAGGATAAATATCATATGTGTCGCTCCCCGTCTTCGTGGAGGAATGACACTAAACCCTGCCTAGGCTTCATATCCGAGTCACGGCACCATTATGTCGCTCCCCCTCTTCGTGGAGGAACGACACTAAACCCTGCCTAGGCTTCATATCCGAGTCACGGCACCATTATGTCGCTCCCCGTCTTCGTGGAGGAACGACACAGGACCCTGCGCTGTTCTTTCGTCTGCTCGGCCCTTCCCGGGTTTGCTGCTGGTTCTTCCCGGGTTGGCTTCCGACCCTTCCACCTCCGTGGAAGGGCGGTTCCCCCTGCCACTTTTCCCCGCTTCCGCGGGGGAGCGGCACACCACCAGCCGGCTCTCTCGGGGGCTGCACAGGTGTTCCTTCAGATAGATGTTCCCCTTAGATGTTCCCGGTGCATGTTGTCTCTCTCCTCCTTTATAGTCCTTCCACCAATCCCAACTCTGCTACCCACACGCCGAGTATGCTGCCCTCCTCCAATCAGGAGCAGGTCCTACAGTTTATTGGTTGAACTGGAGGCAGCTGCGTAGAAGCTGTTTCTCCCTTCTCAGCGCCATATTGTGGGAGAGCAGATGCATAGAATAAGTCCTAATTCCAGTAAATTAGTCTAGTCCGGGTTGCTCCCCACAATATGTTCTCCCTGATCAGTGACAACTAACCAAGCACCAAAAAGGAAACCTGTTGAAGTGAAATGGACACTATGAGAAACAGTGACTTGATCAGCCCTTGCCCTGACTGTTGATGAACAACTTAATACTTTATCACTTTTAGTATTTTTTTGTTCTACTTAATACCATTGGTTGAACTCTTTAATTAACACTCTTTAAATTTAACTGAAAAGTGATCCCTGTTAAATATAAGAGTGGGAATAAGAGAGGGAGGAGATGTACAATTTCGGACATGCTCAAGCTGACTTGCCCCAAACGGTAGAGTTAGAAACATACCAGGGGATTCCAATTCAATCCCATCAAGGTGACATGTACCAATGCCATCTCACTAGTCCAAGTGATCAATTTCTGTTCACAATTGATCATAATAAAAGGACTAAGAGTCAAAGGGATCACGTAAACAAGACTAGTGTCTGAAAATACTAACCGATAGAATAAAAAAAGGGAGAGAACGATCCAACATGGGAAGCAGGATACACAGCAGACTTATAGAATGGCATATGTCCTAAATAGCACTCTGGCCTCAGAATCAGCCCTTAAGGCATGTGGATCTGGCTGAAAAGCCCATGAGAGTATTTCAGGCATGGAAAGCCAAGACACTCTGGCAAAAAAAAAAAAAAAAAAAAAAAAAAAAGCCTAAATGAAAGATCTCTGTGAGTGAGATCCCAGTGGAAAGCACAGGCCATCAAAGAAGGAGGTACCTTTCTCTGAAGGGAGGAGAGAACATCCACTTTGACTGTGATCTTGTCTAAATAAGATGGGAGTTGGCGAACTCAGAAGGCTTCCATAGCCTTGGCAACTCATGACAAGAGCCTAGGGTGATTACTGACGCCATAAACAAGAGTGTCAATTTTTAAGCCAACAACAGGAGTCACTGTGCACTTACTCCTCATGTAGGATCTCTGTCCTTAGTGTGTTGTACAATGTGAATTAATGCTATAAGTAGTACTCAAACAGTACTTTACACTTTGTGTTTCTATGTGGGTGCAAACTGCTGAAATCTTTACTTAATATATACTAAATTGATCTTCTGTATATAAAAATAATTGAAAACGAATGTTGATGTGAATGGAAGGAGAGAGGGAGCGGGAGAGGGGAGGGTTGCAGGTGGGAGGGAAGTTATGGGGGGGGGGAACCATTGTAATCCATAAGCTGTACTTTGGAAATTTATATTCATTAAATGAAAGTTAAAAAAAAGTTACTTTATATGAACCATGGTAGAGAAGACAATTCTTTCTCCACTGAATTGCTTTTGTATTTTTGTAAAAAAATCACTTGTGACCTTCAGTCTGGATAAGGTAGGTTAGATCCACTTCATCCTCCTCATTTCCATCAAATACAATTTTAAACCCTGGATATAATGCAATAGACCACCAGGAGAGCATTCTGCTCAGCGGTGAGCAGAAGACAAACTGGTTTGGGACCACAGGACTGGAAAAACAGCACAGTGGTGAGGTATATTACACTCCTTTTATTAGATATTTATTTTATTTATTTGAAAGGCAGAGTTACAGAGAAAGGAACTGAGAGAGATACAGATAGAGATCTATCTGCTGGTTCACTCCCAAATGGCTTCCACAGTAAGGGCTGGGCCAGGCCAAAGCCAGGAGCCAGGAGCTTCATCTGGTCTCCCACATGGGTGCAGGGGCCCAAGCACTTGGGCCATCTGCTACTGCTTTCCCAGGTGCATTAACAGGGAGCTGGATGGAAAGTGTAACAGCAGGGACTCAAACTGTTGCCTTACCCTTGTATTTATTTATTTATTTATTTGAAAGGCAGAGTTACACACAGAGGGAAAGGGAGAGGGGGAGAGGAAGAAGGAGAGGGGGTGATGTAGAGGGACGGGGGGAGGCGGAGGGGGAAGGAGATGGAGAGGGAGAGGGAGAGGGAGAGGGAGAGGGAGAGGGAGAGGGAGAGGAGGTCCCCCATCCGTTGGTTCACTCTCCAATTGGCTGCAATGGCCAGAGCTGAGCCGATCCGAAACCAGGATCCAGGAGCTTCCTATGGGTCTCCCACATCGGTGCAGGGGCCCAAGGACTTGGGTCATTTTCTACTGCTTTCCCAGGCTGAAGCAGAGAGCTGGATCAGAAGTGGAACAGCTGGGACTCGAACTGGCACCCATAAGGGATGCTGGCTTTGAAGGTGGCAGCTTTACCCACTATGCCACAGTGCTGGCCCTTGCTTGTATTTCAATAGAAAAATGTGACACAGATCCAGCATTTCCCAATATCCAATGTAAGAAAAGAAAAGCAGCTCTGAGTTGAATGGGATGCCCTCTCACATCACCAGGTGAGCACAGCAAAACTGGTGTGGAGGCCTGATAACAATGGGCAATCAGAAGATGTACTTTCTTACTCCCTGGCAATGACTCCCCACATCCCCTATGAGATGCTGGGGCAGAACAGGCCAGAGGGATCTTGCCACAGTCAATGAAAAGGTCTAGGAAAACTCTTTCTTTGTCCAGTTGAATCTGAGATTCTCCTCACTGGCCCAAAGATGTTTTTTATTTTTTTATTTATTTTATTTTATTTTATTTTATTTTTTGACAGGCAGAATGGACAGTGAGAGAGAGAGAGACAGTCTTCCTTTGCCGCTGGTTCACCCTCCAATGGCCGCCGCGGCCAGCACGCTGAGGCTGGCGCACCGCGCTGATCCGATGGCAGGAGCCAGGTACTTATCCTGGTCTCCCATGGGGTGCAGGGCCCAAGCACTTGGGCCATCCTCCACTGCACTCCCTGTCCACAGCAGAGAGCTGGCCTGGAAGAGGGGCAACTGGGACAGAATCCGGCGCCCCGACCGGGACTAGAACCCGGTGTGCCGGCGCCGCAAGGCAGAGGATTAGCCTAGTGAGCCGTGGTGCCAGCCAAGCCCAAAGATGTTGAATTAACTGGGGACACTGGCAAAAGGGACTCCATCACAACAAATGCCCAGCCAAAAAAGACTCTTTGCGGTCTGAGAATCCCACTAAGGGACACCTGACAACTTAGCCTGGATAAACTTCTTTTACCTCTTCTGGCAGTACCAACAGGGAACATAAGCAACTCCAGCATCACCAGATTAAAACAAACAGACAAACTACAAAGGCTCCAAAAATTAAACTGTCATTGGAAAACAACCCACAAAATAGGCTAAGATCTATATGCTAAACCTAAACAGAGCGACAGCCTGCTGAAGTGCTAAAATGACAGATTTAAATAGGATCCAGATTCTGCTCACATAATAGAGAAAACATTTGGGATACAGTAAAAAAATCACCTGTCATACCAAGAACCAGGAAAATCACAACTTAATGAGAAAAGATTATGAATTAATACAAGCACTGAGATAAATCAGTTATAAAAATGCTTCAACAATCGTTTACAGACTTTCTCAACACAAATGAAAAGTACTAAATTTGAGCAAAGAAATATTTTTTTATGTAACAAATAGGGGTCCTGCATTGTGACGTAGCTGCTTGAGATGCCAGCATTTGATATGGCACCAGATCATGTGCCAGCTCCTCCACTTCCAATTCAGCTTGCTGCTGATGCATCTGGGAAAGCAGCAGAAGATGGCCTGAGTTCTTGGGCCTCTGCACCCATGTGGGAGACCCAGAAGAAGCTCCTGGCTTCTTGTGGCCATTGCAGAAGTGAATCAGTTGGTGGAAGATCTTGGTATCTCTCTCTCTTGTTCTCCCCTCCCTTCCTTCCTCCCTCCCTGTCTACCTCCCTGTAACTCTGCCTTACAAAAAATATATTTTTTTAAAAACTACCGAACATAAATTATAGAAGTGAAAAAGAATAATAGAACTAAATAACTGGGTGGCTGGGGCCAATAATAAACGGAGGAAGGCAAAGAATAGAATCAGTGAAGTTAAGGAATGATCACTAGAATTCATCCAATCTCAGTAAAAGACAGAAAATAGACTAAGAAAAATATGAATAGAGCCTTGGACTAGTTGTACAATAACAAAAGATACAACATTTGTATCATCAGATTCTAGAAAGAGAAAAGAAAGTTGAGTAAAAGAGTATTTAAAGAAATTAGTCTGAAATCATCCTTATTTTAGAAAAAGCATGCCTACACAGATTCAAGAACCTGGGTGAGCCACAAAAAGGATAAACCCGAAGAAATCCATGCCAAGACATAAGATGTGAGAATTGTGTTGAGGTTGTTGAAAGAGAATCTTTTCTTCATTGGATTGCCTCTGCACCATTGCCAAAAATTAGTTGAGTATATTTGTATAACTATTTCTTTTATCTATTTTGTTTCACTTATAACACAACTCTTGCTCCAGGAATGACACAGTGTCGTGATTACCATAACTTTATATTAAGCTTTAATATATCGTAGAGTGACTCCTCCTACTTTATTCTTCTTTGTCAAGGTTATTTTCCCTATTCTAAGGCATGTGCCTTTCATATTCATTTTAGAATAAGCTTGTCTATGTCTGCAGCAAACTTTACTGGGATTTTTATAGGATTTGCACTAAACTTAGATAAATTTAGGGAGAGTTGACATCTTTATTATGTACAGTCTTTTAACCAAAGAGCATGGTATATCTCTCTATGTATTTAACCATAACCTATCACGCTACAATCTAGTATATTACCTAATGTTTTTCCAAATACATTTACATGTTTGGTAAATATTCAGTTTTATTCACAGAGATTCTGTATTTTCTTATTAGATCTGTGCCTTTTAGATCTTGATATTTGATACTATTATTGATTTACTCTTTTAGCTTCAATAATTTTTTAAACTTTTATTTAATAAAGATAAATTTGCAAAGTACAGCTTTTGTATTACAGTGGCCTTTTCACCCCATAACTTCCTTCCCACCTGCAACCCTCCCATCTCCCGCTCCAATAATATTTTTAGTATGTGTAAAAGTGACTTGTTTATATATTTAACTTTATCCTGACACTTTGTGGCACTCTTCAATTCCAAAAGGTTTTCAGTTGATTTTCCTAGTCTGTTCAGTATATATCTGTAGATAATAGTTTTTTTATACCTTTATGAAAGATTTATCTGTTATTTTGGCTATCTTATTGAACTGTTACATTGATCAAGACTAGTGTAAAGCCACTAGGGAGCTCCAGAAGATGGTAAAGAATGGACCTCTCAAAATATTTCATCTGTTATGTGATGGAATGAGTTAATTATACTCCAACTCCTGTTTGTCAAACAGAGGTCTATATTTGACATGTTGTGGTGATGAGGAGGACTCCACGGCACTTGAAGTCTGACCCAAAGGTTGGCGAAAAAAAACTCTGAAAACGTTAGAAATTTCTAACATTAGAAATTGAGGTGCTGGCATCTGGAAGTTCAGCACTAAAAGATCTTGAAGGAATCTGGGGATGGGTAGTGGGAACATCTTCTCCAGGATCCTTCTATTCTCAGATCTCTATACTCTTCTAACAATTCTAACCTCCCTACACACACACACACACACACACACACATACATTTGTGCAGAGGTCACTATAGTTAAAAATGAAAAACAAGAGACAGTGACTACTCTCCAGAATGTGAGACCATCTTATTCTGCCTCAGTTTTCAAAGCAAGGAAGTCACTACCATTTGCACTGAATCTGAGTCACTCCTAGATAGCAAATATGCCTCCCATGAAGTAAATCATTTTATTTGAGGGAAACATACAAATGAGAAAGACTGTCTCCACAAAGTGTTGTGTTGACACTGTCAAGAAGAGCAGCACTGATGTGTAGCACAATTTTTCAATGCATAGGTGCTTGGATATAAGAGTCACAGCTTCAGGGACTTTTAATATTTTTACCCAACCCCAGCTTCAAATACTGCCACATTTATTATGCCTTTGAGAAGGAACATGGTAAAAAATGAAGGTTTTATAGGTTTCTTCCCTTCCAACTCTGTTAGATTGTTATTCTATAATAATAAAAAAATCAAAATAAAAATTCTTGCTCCTTAAATGGATGATTTTTATTAGTTTTTTAAAATATCCTAGCTCTCAAATTCTGATCCTCTTCAAGGTACTACCTAATCATAACATCAATTTAAGTAATCTCTTGTTCCTGTGAATAATTCTCTGCATTTCAATCTTTATCAGGGTATATTTTAATTCAGAACCCACTTAATAAAATGTGTAATGCCACACTAAACTTTGGAAGATTTTTACTGTAGCCTATGATGTTGGAAAAAGAGACCCCCCCAAAAGGGAATATTAACAAAAGTATATATAATTAGATTAACAGTCACTTAGAATTATATTCATTTTTGTTATTGAAATTTTAAACTAATATTTATTGAACATAATGTGAATGGAATTATATTGGAAATTTGAATATAGCCTAGGATTTAGAGATGCAGAATTTGCTAATGAGTATAAATAAGAGAAAGATGATGATAAGAGATGAGTCCTCAAGTAAAAAAGTACCTCTTCAAATGCTTTTGAATAAAACTAAGCGTTCTTTGCTTTCAAACTTAGAAAACTTATGAATAAAATCCTTTTGAAAACAAAAAGTGCACCATTTGAATTGGTAATAATAGAGGGCTAGGATGTTAGTACTAGTGATTGAGTATGGCCAATTTCATTACCAACAACAACAACAAAGCCCTTGTTAGACCGATTTTTCTTTTCTCTTTCAGACTCTTTATAGCTAACACAGCACATAGCTCAAATGTATGATGTAAATATTGTTCCCCTCAGGTGGAAGGTAAAGCTTTAATCCAGATCCTCAGTATAAATTAAGTAAAATCAGATCATAAAATTGGCATTTCATTTTAACTTTCTTTCCTGAGCTTCTATTTTTACCTTATTTACAGTCAATCATCTCTATAAAGCAAATTGAATATAGATGGCACATTATTATGTATACTTGTAAGAAATGAGATAACTCAGAAATGGTGAGAATTTTACATTTAAAATAAATTTCTACTAGTGGAGTTTACTGCTGGTATTATAATTTAGGCGCATGAGGCAAACAAAATTTGTTTTAAACAAGTGGCTCCCTGACATGTGCTAACTAATAGAGCACCTAAATGGTAAAATATAGAAGTGAAATTGACACCTTGAGATGCAATGACTGTGAACAGCCCTTGTCTCCACTGTTGAGGAACAGTTTTTTTTTTCTCTATTTGTTGAACTTTTTACTTAGTATAGAGTTAATCTTATGTGTATAAAGTTAATTGAAAATATATCTTAGTAAAAAAAATATGAATGGGAATAGGAGAGGGAGGAAGAAGAAAGGTGGGACAGTGGGTACAGTGGGAAGAATCACTATATTCCTAAAGTTGTATTTATGAAATGCCTGAAGTTTGTATACCTTAAATAAAAGGGTTTTGGATAAAAATAAACAAACCAAGCAACCAATGGCTACTTTAGAAAAAATTTTCTTTTGAAATTCACGTGTTATAGAAATCGTACAAAGGAATGAAATTTGAAATATCAGCTTTTATATAAGTTCCTTTATTTTTATTGCTTGAGTGGCTGTGCAATTTTTTGTTAAGTTAAGGGTCCCATCAAGGGTAAGACTTTTTGTATTTGGCTATGCTGGGCTATGTTTTTTTGTAAATCTCCTTTTTGATTTTTTTTAAAGATTTATTTATTTGAAAGGCAGAGTTACAGGCAGAGAGAGAGAGAGAGAGAGAGAGAGAGAGGTGTCGTCCATCAGCTGGTTTACTCCCCAAATGGCTGTAATGGCTGGAGCTGGGCAAGGCTGAAGCCAGGAGCCTGGAGCCTCTTCCAGGTCTCTCATGCAGGTGCAGGGTCCCAAGGACTTGGGTCATCTTCTACTGCTTTCCCAGGCCATAGCAGAGAGCTGGATAGGAAGTGGAGCAGCTGGGACTCGAACTGGCCTCCATGTAGGGTGCTGGCACAATAGATGGTGGCTTTACCCACTATGCTACAGTGCTGGTCCCTTAAATCTGCTCCTGCATATCAACTAGGGAGTGGAGGGTTGTAGTTAAGTAGGGAGAAGAGAAAAAAACATTCTTATACTAGTTCCTAAGGAGCAAGTCCAATGTTTATGTAAGGCAAAAATCAAAACACTGTGGCCCATTCAAGCATGCTTCATCATGGAATGAAGAGGTTTTATAGGGAACTAAAGAAGCACAAGTCTTTGGAACATTGTGCAAATCTGCTCATTATGAAGAAGGCCTTTATGAAATGGAGCAGAGAGACCAGAAACGACCTGGGAAGCCTGTTTCTTTGAGGAAGGGGAGGCAAGGAAACACTTAGAAAGATTTTCATCTAAAACTGATTATTGGCGAAATAAATTTGTTATCTAGAAAAATTTATTCATTTTTGAACGTGAATCAACAGTATATTACAAGTTGTTCTTTGATCTTTTTCCTAAATCATTGAAATAGCTTTAAAGTATCAAGGAGGATTATGTGAGCAATTTTAGCTCAAGGGAAATAAGGACATGGGCATGACCAGATAATAACTCAGGGAACATGGACTAAGAGGAGTAATTGTGTATGCCCCCACCATCCCAAGCAATTTGCTAAGATTTGGTGATGAGATAATGATTTCAGATTTAAATCTGAGGCAGTCATAGTCAAATCTAACTTTATTATATATTGTAAAAATTGAATCAGCATTTATATACATGGATTTTTATTCTACAATTCACAAACTGGATTCTTTACCTTGTCAGAATTTCTAATCTAAGCAAAAGAACAGTTATAGCTTGCAAATTCAACTGTAAGAGTTAAAGGAGACTATTAAAATCTATTTCTATAACTAAAATTTTTGCAATCTGGTTTTTACTCTCATTATAGGGACTTTTTTCACTTAAAAATCAATAGTGTTCCACTTCTTAATCATTTTGAGATCAATATTAAATAACCAAAGAAGCTCTTAAAAAGGCGATTTAGCAATAAATTTTCATGTAAACTAGAATTGGAGCAAATTGATTATATTCTACTCTCAGCAATCTTCCTCACCATGTTTTATGATATTAAACCATTTCCACTATATTTAACACTACATAGGATGACAGGGCAAGGTAACAAATGTCTCCAGAAGCTTTTATGAAAGACAAAAGGGGAGGGTTTGTAGTAAAGACATATTTGAAAAACTTACTGCTGTAAATTATTTGGGAGAAGATTAACCCCATCAATGATTCATCATACCACTATAGGCAGCAGTAAAAGTTCCATGAAGCCAGTTAATAGCATTGACAGTCATTCTGTTTTTGAGAGGAACAAAATAGAAACATGCAGTGTTATATTCTTCCACTGTGAGACAAAGTGGTAAATAAAATGATATAGATACCAGAATTTTTAACTACTTCAAAAAGGCTAAGCATGTATCAGTAATTGTATATCTTGTGATCTGCATGGTGTTTGGTCTCTAGAAGTTCAGAAGTCAAATCAAATATTCTCTTTCATGGCAAATGTCATAATAATAATTAAAAAGTAGATTATCTAATGTGGGCTTTATTTTCTGTCTCTCCTAATAGAATTTAAATTCCATGAGAAGATGATCCATGTATACCATATTTATCAGTATATGCTTGGTGCCTAGAAGTGTGTCTGACACCTCAGAAACACTCTTTGATATTCCTTGAATATATATAGGAATTGAACATATGAGTCAGTATTTAGCTCAAATATAAAACTCGGACAATAATCTACAAAATTTAGCAATACCAAAAGTAGTTATGAGTCCTATTCCTCAGTTGTAACTTTTTTGCAATTGGTCTCTGCTGCAAGCAGATGTTTGACTTAATGGTTAAGATACTGTATAAAATGTCCACGTCCCATATCAGAGTGCCTGGGTTGGATCCCTAACTCTGACTCCCGATTTCAACTTCCTGCTAATATAGACCCTTAAAGGCAATAGTGATGGCTCAAGTACTTAGATCCCTGTCACCCTCATGGGAGACCTGGATTGAGTTCCCAGCTCCTGACTCTAGCCCAAGTCCAATCCCAGCTGTTGCAGGCCTTTGGGAAGTAAACCAGAGGATGGAAACTTTATTTGCCTGTCTGTCTCTTTCTCTGCCTCTCAAATCAATTTTTTAAAAACTTTTAAAAGAGTTGATACATCAGGGCCGGCGCTGTGGCTCACTTGGTTAATCCTCCGCCTGCAGCGCCAGTATCCCATATGGGCGCTGGTTCTAGTCCTGGTTGCTCCTCTTCCAGTCCAGCTCTCTGCTGTGGCCCAGGAAGGCAAGGGAGGATGGCCCAAGTGCTTGGGCCCGTGCACCTGCATGGAAGACCAGGAGGAAGCACCTGGCTCCTGGCTTCGGATCGGCACAGTGCCAGCAGTGGCGGCCATTTGGGGAGTGAACCAATGGAAGGAAGACCTTTCTCTCTGTCTCTCCCTGTCACTGTCTAACTCTACTTGTTAAATAAAAAAAGAGTTGATACAGTCAAAAGATATATTTTGGGGGCCAGTGTAGTGGTGCAGTAGGTTAAACTACTGCCTGTGATGCCAGCATCCCATATTGGAACATCAGTTCTAGTCATAGCTGCTCTGCTTCTGATCCAGCTCCCTGCTAATGTGCCTGGAAAAGTAATAGAAGATTGCCCAAGTACTTGGGTCCCTGTCACCCACATGAGAGACTTGGAGGGAGTTATGTGCTTTTGCTTCAGTCCAAGCCATTGCAGCCAGCTGGGGAGTGAACAAGCAGATGGAAATCTCTGTCTCTCTCTTTCCCTCTCTCTGCCACTCTGACTTTCAAATAAATAAAATAAATCTTAAAGATTTTGTAATCACCATAGGTACTGAAATGCCTTGAGCTTTACATACAATTCAGAGCAGTAGCATACACCTTATTCAGAAATAGGAACTAGGAAAGAGTTTCCCCCTTGATTTAGAGGCGCATGGAGGGATTAATTTACCCAGGAACATTCAAGAACCAATATCTTAATGTGCCCCACTCCTATTCAAAGCAGGTGCTAAGATAAGGACCTGGGTCATATATTTTATTTGGAAAGTGATCCAAGACCATATAAGTGAATAAGTGGGGAAAGTGAGACAAGGGGGGAGAAAAGTTATTAAGGGGTATGTTAAACAATGGATTATTGCTGTGGGCTCCCGAGGCTCAAGTCTGATGGAAGATTCATTAGTCATGGTTCTCCAGAGAAATAGAATCAATACTACACACACACACACACACACACACACACACGAGGGATCTTCAAAGGGTTCATGAAGAATTTATAATATGAAAAATACATAATTTTTACACCAAAATAAACATCTTTCATTTATATTTTTCTATGAACTTTTTGAAGTCTCGTGTGTGTGTGTGTGTGTAGCTACACACAACTCTTTGAAGAGAGATTTATTGTAGAAATTGACTCACAAAATTATGAAAGCTGAGAAGTTTCAGTGGCTACAAGCTGGAGAACAAGGAAAGGTGATGCTATACCTCCCATTTCTAGTCCAAAGGCCCAAGAAACAAAAGCTTCAAAGTCTGAGGGAAGAAGATGGAAGATAGATGTGCGAACTCTTCCTGTACCTTTTTTTTTCTATTCTGTTCCTCAGTGGTTTGCATGATGCCCACCCACCTTGATGAGTGATATTGTCTACCAATTTAAATCCTACTCTCTTCCAGGAACACACTCACAGACATGCCCAGAAATAATATTTTACAAGCTAACTGGGCATCCTTTTCTTCAGTCAAGTTGGCACATAGAATTAACAATCACAGGAACTCTAAGTGAAACTATGTGAAATACACTCCAAAATCTCCCTACAAAGGGATGAGGAGACTGACGTATTTATCTACCAGCTCTGATCCTCTATCATTTGAGGATTGTGCTGAGGGTTGTTAACTTTCTGCAACTTCCTGTTGCATCTGTATACACCTTATCAAGCTCCTGTAGTACCAGAGAAAGCTCTTAAGCAGAGAAGCAAAGAGCCTCAGGTGGCTGAGGTAGGACTCATGCACAAGTTTGGCTGCAGGTGAACTCAGAGGTGGTTCAAAGAAATACACTATATGGCAAACACAGCGTCTACTCTGCTAGTTTACTATGTCTTCTCAACCACTTTACTATCTAAGTCTTACGCTTTTGCATTTTAAAAGCTCTTCTTCATATAGTTATAACTGAATCATTACAAAGATTCAATGCTATTAGAATGATCTTTGTCCATCCTCATTCATTTTACATTTAAAAAAGTCAACTTATTTTTATTATAGAAAGAGAGAGAGAGAGAGAGAATGGAAGGAAGGAAGGAAGAATCATCCTCTGGTTCACTATCCAAATGCCTGCATCAGCCAGCTGTGCGTAGGGTAAAAACCGAGAGAGAGAAATTCGATCCACATGGGTGGCAGGAGCCCAAGTACTTCAGCCATTGCCACTACCTCCACAGGTCCATACTGGTAGGAATATAAAGTCAGAAAGTGGAGTCAAACCTAGGCACACAATACAGGACATGGGCATCATAATGGCCATCCCAGAAAATCACTTAAGTCAAGTTAAAGTTCCCTTCTCTAGGCAGTAAGCAGCTCAATCCAAATCTGCTGACTTCATGACTGTGTACTTTGTCCTATATTATACTACCCCAGGAAAGAGAAATGGTTGGTTTATAAATAAACAATGATACTAGTCACTACACGATGTGCCAACCCCGTAATTTATTTCAATGACAGTTTTGCATCTTACAGCAAAGGCAGAGAAAAGTGGCCCACATTTAAAGTTGAGGATAAAAATAGGACCCATCAGAAAAGTCTACAACAAAACACTCTGCTCTAGCTGTAAGTAATTCTGTTAGAGCCCACCAGAGTGGTTTGTCCAGTGAGGCACATTGAAATCACTCAACTTTTCTAACAGAAAATAAATGTCTTTTTTGGGGAAAAGTCATTTGAGGAGAAATAAAGTGTCATTAGCCAACCTGTTCAATTACACCAAAGAAGTGTTAGTAGATGGTCATGTTTCCTGGAAACAAATAGACATTTGTAGTCTTTCTTTCTTCAGTCATCTGGAAACTTCTATTATGTAAGTGTTGAGGGCTATACTATGTTTAGTTATATTTACCTTTCAACTCCAGAAAGCTGACCCATCCAACAAGTTAATTGACTGTGTCTACATATTATAACTGATGATATTTGCCTAACACACATATAGTCATGTATCAGTGATTTTTATAAAGATCACAGGGACCCATGTGTCACACATATAAAATTCATAAAAAGATTTTGATGCTATTTTTCATAAATGGCACATTTTCCTAAAAGATTTAAGCCCTGAATTCTACAGTATAAATTATACACTGGGACAGTTTCCCCTAAGATCCTTTTGAGATTTGGAGTTTACATTTTTTGTATGGGATAAAGCATATCTAAGAAAATCTTTTAGCTACAGCAGTCCTCTCTTTGACTTTTCTGGTTACACTTGGGTTTTTTAATCTTCCATGCAGAAGTCATGACTAAGTTGTCCTGTTCTACTTAAGATGGTATAGTAAGCTAGAGCACACTAAAATCCCCAGTATTCTGGGAGTTATTAATCTTTCCAACATGAGTTGTTCCCTTTCCTGCCTCCTTTTATCACCAACCAGCTGATAAACAATTCAATGAAGTAAACAGAAAGAAAATGTAATTCCACTTCATGGTAGATTTCATGTTCTTTAGGAAAGAGTCATGTCTTACATACTGAATGATTTAGTATTTTGATTCTTCTATTCCAGAAATGGGACACATAAATGCTAAGGGGTAACTTGACTCACCATTTTTCCTTGCAGAAAAAGCTAGTAATTGACAAATAGTAGAATCTTGATTCTGTTTTCTTGTGTTGTCTACAGGTGTGTGTGTGTGTGTGTGTGTGTGTGTGTGTGTGTTTGTATTGGAAAACCAGCTTACTAGCATCTTTTGTTCAGAGCAATGTAAGATCCTCATATAGTTGACACAAGTATTCAATGTAGTGTAAATAGAGAAGGGGGGAGGGACTGCCAGAAAATGGGGGATGGAAGGTATATTTTATCACTTATCAGGGTAAAATATATTACAACTCATATTTTTGATCAAATTTATTTATTTTCATTTTATTTGAAAGAAAGACACAAGGGGACAGACATGTTTCATTGGGTGGTTTACTCTTCAAATACCTACAACTGCTGAGGCTGGACCAGGTCTAGGCTAGGGGCATAGAACCTAGAACCAAATCCAGGTTTCCTATGTGGCAAGGGCCCAACTACTCAAGTCATCCTCTGCTGCTTTCCAGTATGTACATTAACAGGAAGCTGAATTGAAAGGGACTTGAACCAGGCACTCTAGTAGGGGACAATGTCATCTCAAGTAGTGACTTTAACCATTGCAATGCACACCCACCCTGTATCTCATATTTAAATATGAAAAGTCAAGGCACTCTCTTTTTCACTTTCATTTATTTCAGTGTTATTTATTCACCCAAGAGTATGTCCACTTTGCTGTAAAAGTCCCTCATTCAGAGTAAAATTTCTTTTTGTTTTGGATTTCTTTTGTTATTTATTATTATTTGAAAGCAAAGATGTGGACATAAAGAGATATCCTATCTGCTGATTCACACCAGCCTGTGCCAAATGTCTACTGGGGTTTGGTCAGGCTGAAGCCGGAGCCAACACTCAATGTGGGTCTCCCAGCAGGTGGCATGGACTCAATTGCTTGAGTCACCACCTGCTGCCTCCCAGGATACACATTAGGAGGAACTAGAATTGGGAGCTGAGATGGGACTTGATCACAGGCACTCTGATATGGCATGAGGGCATCCCAAGCAGTGTCTTAACCACTATGCCAATTGCCCACATCTTTTAAAAACATTTTACTGAAATACAATATGCATATAAAATAAACAAATCATAATACACATCTGGTTAAGTTTTTAAAATACAAGAACTCAAAAATTACCAGAGGTCCACAAGCATTCAAAGGACTGAAAATGTCTCTTCCAGGAACTACTCTCCCTATAAGAGTACCCCCAAATCCTAACTTCTAACCACAAGGATTAGTTTTATCTCCTTTTGAACTTCATATGATGAAATAATACAGTGTGTACTCTTTTGTGCTTGGCTTCTTTCACTCAACACTTTGTGAAAGTCATTCATATTTTTGTGTATAGTTGTAAATTATTCATGTCATTGATGCATATTTGATTGCTTGAAAATATGATGGTTTTATTTTTCTGTTGTACTGTCGAAGGCAATTTCTAGTTGCTTGTTTGAAGATATTACAGGTGAATAGATTTGCTGGATCATAAGGTGTACGTATGCTCCCCATTGCTAATACTATCAAACCATTTTCCCAAGCAATTATGTTAATTCTCACTTGTAGCAGAGTATTTTGCTGTCTTATTGATAGGTAATCAAAAGCATGAAAAAATTCCCTAATTGTTTTAACTGAGTTGCTTGGGAGTAGAAGTAGGAACAGAAGGAAAGGATGTGTACTAATTCTACTACAGAGATTTAAGCTTAAGAACTGGAAGAATGAGGTACCTGAGATTCATTTATAGGAAAGAAACTGGCATCAGGGGAGTGAATTTTTGCCAAAGAGTCAAGTCTCTAATGAGGTTGGACAGAAGAGAGATTTTGAGTAAATAATTGTATTTTTTTCTTTTTCTAAATTTAATTTTATTTAAGTTATACAAGTTTCATATATTTAATATATACAGATTTAGGAACATAGTGGGATTTCCACCCTTTCTCTCACTACCCCCCCCCAACTCCAACCCTCACTCCTCTCTCAGAGGGAGTTAAGAATGTTAAACATTCTTAATGTTTACCATGATCTAATTTCAGTATACTCAATGATCATATAGTTAACCCTACTCTAGGTAAAGGAGTTCAGCAAATAGTATGGAGAGAAAGAAAACAAAAGTGAACAAAAGTAAACAAAACACTGTTCCTCAATGAAAGAGATAGGGCTGCAAATAATCATCAAATCTCATAATGTCTGTTTCACTCCAATACATTATATTTTAGATATTCCATTAGTTACATTGAATTAGGGGAAACATATAGTATCTTTTTTTGTGATTGGCTTATTTCACTAAGTATAATGGATTCCATTTGCAACCATCTTATTGCAAATGACAGGATTTCTTTTTTTTTTACAGCTGAATGGTACTCCATAGTGTATATATACCATAATTTCTTTATTCAGTCAACAGTTGATGGCTATCTGGGTTGATTCTATGTCTTTACTATTGTAAATTGTGCTGCAGTGAATACGGAGGTACACATAACTCTTTCATATGCTGATTTCTTTTGGTTTGGGTAAATTCCCGGGAGTGGGATAGCTCGATCATATGGTAGGTCTATATTCAGATTTCTGAGGTAATTCCATACTATCTTCCACAGTGGTTGCACCAGTTTACATTCCCACAAACAGTGGATCAGGGAACCTTTTCCCCCCACAAACTCATCAACATTTGTCATTTGTTGGTTTCTGTATGTGAGCCATCTAACTGCAGTGAGGTGAAACCTCATTATGGTTTTGATTTACATTTCCTTTATGGCTAATGATCCTGAACATTTTCACAAGTATCTGTTGTCCATTTGAATTTCCTCTCTTGAAAAAGGTCTGTTTAAGTCTTTGGACCATTTCTTCACTGGATCATTTGTTTTATTGTTGTTGAATTTCTTTTATATTTGAGTTGTTTATATATTCTGGATGCTAACTTTCTATCAGTTGCATAGTTTGCAAATGTTTTCCCCCATTCTGTCAGTTGTCTCTTCACTTTGCTGAGTGTTTCTTTTGCAGTGCAGAGACTTCTCAGCTTGATGTAATCCCATTTGTCAATTTTGTCTTTGATTGCCTGTGCCTCTGGAGTCTTTTCCATGAAGTGTTCTTCTTTTTTTGGCAGGTAGAGTTAGAGAGTGAGAGAGGGAGATAGAGAGAAAGGTCTTCCTTCCATTGGTTCACCCCCCAAATGGCCGCCATGGCCAGCGTGCTGCGCTGATCTGAAAAGCACTTGGACCATCCTCCACTGCCTTCCCAGGCCACAGCAGAGAGCTGGACTGGAAGAGGAGCAACCGGGACATAATTCGGCACCCCAACCAGGACTAGAACCCAGAATGCCGGCGCCACAGGTGGAGGATTAGCCAAGTGAGCCACGGCGCTGGCCTCCATGAAGTCTTTGCCTATGCCAATGTCTTGTGCAGTTTCCCCCATGTTCTCTGATGATTTGTTGTATCGGGTTATAGATTTAGCTCTTTGATCCATTTTGAGTGGATTTTTGTGTAAGGTGCAAGGTAGGGTAATCTAGTTTCATGATTCTGCAACTGGAGATTCAATTTTCCCAGTACCATTATTTAAAGAGACTCTCTTTGCCCCATGGGTTGATTTTAGCTCCTTTATCAAAGATAAGTTGGCTGTAGATGCATGAATTAATTTCTGGCATTTCTATTCTATTCCATTGGTCTAAATCTGTTTTTGAGCCAGTACCAGGTTGTTTTGATTATAACTGCCCTGTAGTATGTCTTTTTTTTTTAGCTTTTATTTAATGAATATAAATTTCCAAAGTACAGCTTATGGATGACAATGGCTTCCCCCCCATAACTCCCCTCCCACCCACAACCCTCCCCTTTCCCACTCTCTCTCCCCTTCCATTCACATCAAGATTCATTTTTCAATTCTCTTTATATACAGAATATCAGTTTTGAAATAGGGTATTGTGATGCCTCTGGCTTTGTTTTTATTGTATAAGATGGTTTTTGGAATTTGGGGTTTCTTGTGTCTCCATATGAATTTCAGCATAGTTTTCTCTAGATCTGCAAAGAATATCTGGTATTTTGATAAGGGATCACATTGAATGTGTAAATTGCTTTTGTTAGTATGGACATTTTGATGATGTTGATTCTTCCAATCCATGAACATGGAAGATATTTTCATTTTTCAATGTCTTCTTCTATTTTGTTCTTAGTGTTTTGTAATTTTCATCATAGAGATCTTTGACATCTCTGGTTAAATTTATTTTAAGGTGTTAGATTCTTTTTGGAGCTATCGTGAATGGGACTGATCTTAAAAGCTCATTTTCAGCTGTGGCATTGTGTATACAAAGGCTACTGATTTTTCTGTGTTGATTTTGTATCCTGCCACTTTACCAAACTCTTTCATGAGTTCCAATGGTCTTTCAGTGGAGTCTTTTGGATCCCCTATATAGACGATAATGTCATCTGCAAATAATATCCATTTGATTTCTATTTCTTGTCTAATGGCTCTGGCTAAAAGTTCTAGGACTTTATTAAATAGTAATGGTGAGAATGGGCATCCTTTTCTGGTTCCGGATCTTTGTCGCTCCCCCTCTTCGTGGAGGAACGACACAGGACCCTGCGCTGTTCTTTCGTCTGCTCGGCCCTCCCCGGGTTTGCTGCTGGTTCTTCCCGGGTTGGCTACTATCCCTTCCACCTCCGTGGAAGGGCAGTTCCCCCTGGCCACATTCCCCACTTCCGCAGGGGAGCGGCACACCGCCGGCCGGCTCTCTCGGGGGCTGCACAGGTGTTCCTTCAGCTAGATGTTCCTCTTAGATGTTCCTGGTGAATGCCGTCTCTCTCCTCCTTTATAGTCCTCCTCCGCCAATCCTAACTCGGCTGCCCACACGCCGAGTACGCTGCTCTCCTCCAATCAGGAGTAGGTCCTACAGTTTATTGGTTGAACTGGAGGCAGCTGCGTAGAAGCTGTTTTCTCCTCTCCCAGCGCCATATTGTGGGAGAGCAGATGCATAGAATAAGTCTTAATTCCAGTAACAATATAGTCCGAGTTGCTCCCCACAGTGGGAGAGCAGATGCATAGAATAAGTCTTAATTCCAGTAACAGTATAGTCCGAGTTGCTCCCCACAATCTTAGTGGGAATGCGTCCAGCTTTTTCCCATTCAGTAGGATACTGGCCATGAATTTGTCATAAATTGCCTTTTTTAGGTTGGGGAATGTTCCTTATATACCCATTTTGCTTAAATTTTCATAATGAAAGGATACTGTATTTTATCAAATGGTTTTTCTACATCTATTGATATAATCATATGGTTTTTGTTCTTTAGTTAGTTTGTCAATGTGCTATATCACATTGATTTGCAAATGTTGAACCATCCCTGCATACCAGAGATAAATCCCACTTGGACCACTTTAAAAAAAAGATTTATTTATTTGGAAGTCAGAGTTACACACAGAGAGAAGGAAAGGCGCAGAGAGAGAGAGAGAGAATTGAGGTCTTCCATCCACTGGTTCACTTCCCAGTTGTCCGCAATGGCCAAAGCTCTGCCAATCTGAAGAAAGGAATCAGGAGCTTCATATGGGTGCATGGGCCCAAGGACTTGGGAGATCTTCTACTGCTTTCCTGGGCCATAGCAGAGAGCTGGATTGGAAGTGGAGCAGCTGGGACTTGAACTGGTGCCCAGATGAGATGCAGGCACTGCAGGTGGCAGCTTTACCTGCTATGCCACAGCACCAGTCCCCCCTCATAAGTTTTGATACGTATTGTCATCTATGTTTGTTTCCAGAAATTTTTTGATTTCTCTTTTGATTTATTCTATGACCCAGTCTTCATTCAGAAGCATGTTGTTCAGTCTCTGTGTGTTTGTATATGATCTCAAGGTTCTTGAGTTGTTGATTTTCAGCATTATTCCATGAGATCAGAGAAGATGCATGGAATGATTTCAATGTTTTTTAATGTCCTGAGACTTGCATTGTGTCCTAGCATATGGATTACCCTCCAGAAAGTTCCATGCACTGATGATAAGAATGTGTATTCTGCCACTGTGGGGTGAAAGGTTTTGCAGCTATCTGTTAGGTCCATTTGATCTATAGTGTCAATTAACTGTTGTTTCCTTGCTGATTTTCTGTCTGGTTGATCTGTCCATTGCTGAGTGTATAGTATTGAAGTCCCCCATTATTATTGTATTGGAGTCTATGTCTCCCTTTAGGTACACTAACGTTTCTTTTAAGTAGCTAGGCAACGGAAAAGGAAGACCTTTCTCTCTGTCTCTCTCTCTCTCTCACTGTCCACTCTGCCTGTCAAAAAAAAGTAGCTAGGCGCCCTGTGATTGGGTGCATATGCATTAATTATAGTCACATCTTCCTGTTGAATTGATCCCTTAATTATTACATAGTGTTGTTCTTTGTTTCTTTTAACAGATTTTATGTTAAAATCTATTTTTTCTGATGTTAGGATAGCAACATCAGCTCTTTTTGGGTTTCCATTAGCATGGGATATCTTTTTCCTTCCTTTCAATTTCAGCTGCATGTATCTTTGTTGGTGAGATGGGTTTCTTTTAAGCAGAAACTAGATGAGTCTTGTTTTTTAATGCATTGCACCATTCTGTATATTTTAACTGGAGAGCTGAGACAATTTATATTCAAGGTGACTACTGGTAACTAATGACTTGGTCCTGCCTTTTTGCCTTTTTCCATAAATATTCATATTGTTTACTTTGGATTTCTTTTGTACTTCTACTGGGGAGTTTTCTGCCATCTCATTCTATCGTAGAGATGGGTATTTTTCTATATAAAGCACACCCCTAAGCATCTTTTTTCCCAAAGAAACCTTTTATTTGATGAGTACAAACATCATAAGTACAACTTTAAGAATATAGGGATATTCCCACCATACCTGCCCTCTACTCCCACTCCCACCCCACCTCCTCCCTCTCCCATTCCCAGTCCCATTCTCCATTAAGATTCATTTTCAATTAACTTTATACACAGAAGGCCAACTCTATACTATGTAAAGATTTCAACAATTTGCACACACACACACACACACACACACTCACAAACTGAGAACAAGTTTTACAGTTAATTCTCATAATACAACTCATTCAGGACAAAATTCATGTATGGGAAGTAAGTGCACAGTGACTGCTGTTGTTGATTTGACAATTAACACTCTTATGTATGACATCAGTGAATACCTGAGGCTCTTGAAATGAGCTACCAAGGCTATGAAAGCCTTTTGAATCCACAGTCTCTTTCAGTATTTACACAAAGCCATAAACAAAGTGGAAGTTCTCTCCTCCCTTCATAGAAAAGTACATCTTTTTTTGATGGCCACTTCTTTCCACTGGGGTCTCTGTCACAGAGATCCTTCATGTAGGACATTTTTTTGCCACAGTGTCTTGGATTTCCATGCCTGAAATGATCTCATGGGCATTTTAGCCAGACCAGAATGCCTTAAGGGCTGATTTTGAGGTCTGGGTGTTGTTTAAAGCAGTTGTCATTCTGTGAGTCTGCTGTGTGGACTGCCTAAGCATCTTTTGTAAGCTGGATGAGTGGCAACAAATTCTTTCAATATCTGTATATTACGGAAGGCCTTTATTTCACCTTTATTCATAACTGAAAGCTTTGAAGGGTATTCTGTGTTGACAGTTTTTTTTTTCTTTTAAGATTTGGGCTATTTCTTGCCATTACCTTCTAGCCTGTAGGGTTTCTGATGAGAAGTTAGCTGTGAGGCTAATTGGAAATCCTTTAAAGGAAATATAGCATTTCTCTCATGCACATTTGAGAATCTTTTCTTTATGTTTTATTGTGGAGAGTTTGGCTACAATGTGGCGTGGTGAAGAGCTTTTCTGGTCATGTCTGTTAGGTGTTCTTTGGGCTTCCTCTATTTGGTTTCTCTTTAAAACCCAAGTTCATGGGAAAAGGTTTCATTCATGTCATGTATGGTTTTCTTTAGTTCATGAATTTGGTTCTGATTGCTTTTGAGTAATCCCATGATTAATTTTTTGAATCCCATTTCTGGCATTTCTTCAATCTCTTCATCTTCACACTCTAAATTTTGAAATTTTCTCGTGTTCCTTTGTAGGGGTCATGGTGTCTTCCTTATTCTTGTTTCTCGAATTTCTGGATTTATTTTTAGGCATCTGTGGAGTTGTTTTTGTTTTTGCTTTGTTTTTCTTCTGATGGCTTTTATCTTGGGGCTCTGCTTCTGTGGCTTAGTGGAATATCTGCTTTTTCAGGAATATCAAGTGGTGTGTGGTGGGTGTGGCATGGGAGTTTATTCAATGCTCTAGGTTTGGGCAAGTTTCCAGGGTAACACCCAAGTTGGGCGTGGTAGAACTCAATACCCAGCTAAACCCGACACCTTCTCATGTAACCACCAAGTGCCCGAGATCTCAGCACGTAAGGCTCTCCCAAGTCACTCTGTCCAGAGGTTTCTCTCTGCCCTACCAGTCTGTCCATCAACAGAGAGGCAGAGCTGCCTCAGCATTTTGACCCTGGGAGGCTGCAGGCATGAGGGCCCTGCTATTCCATGTAGCTACCCAGCCACCTCCCAGCTAGACTCAAAGACTGAAGGGACCATGGACCCCTTCCATCCACAAGAATCTGTGGCTCATAGGCGCATACTAGAGCCCCTGACTGTGTGCTGCGGCCGGCTCGCCACTGCCACTGGCCCTATGAATCAGATGTTCCATCTCAGCCACTGCCATACACAACCCAGAGGCTTCCAAAGCTGCTGCTGCCCTTATCTAAAATGGCGCCTGCCCTCTCTCAGCCTGGCAATTCGTGTTCTGGGGCAATGGGAGGGGGGAATCAAATGCCCCCTCCAATTTCACTGGGCCCGCGGTGTGGGGAGCAACTGAGACTAGACTAAGTTACTGGAATTAAGACTTATTCTATGCATCTGCTCTCCCACAATATGGCGCTGGGGAGGAGTAAACTTCTATGCAGCTGCCTCTCGCCAACTTGACTGATAAGCTGCAGGAGCTGATCCTGCTCCTGATTGGAGGAGAGCAGCGTGCTTGGCGTGTGGGTAGCAGAGTTGGGATTGGTGGAAGAGGACTATAAAGGAGGAGAGAAACAACATGCACTGGGAACATCTGAGGGAACACCTGAAGGAACACCTGAGGAGCCCCCGAGAGCCGGCCGGCGGTGTGCCGCTCCTCCGCGGAAGCGGGGAAAGCGGCAGGGGGTGCCGCCCCTCCACGGAGGTGGAGGGGCCAGCAGCTAACCCGGGACAGCATCGTTCCTCCACAAATGAGGGAATGGCAGCTAACCCGGGAAGGGCCGAGCAGACAATAGAACAGCGAAGGGTCTAGTATCGTTCCTCCACGAATGGGGGAGCGACACCGCGGTTATCTGCCAGCCTCTAAGACTCCAGTCTGGACCCACATTCTCCCTCCAGCTCTATTACCACAAGTTGCACAGCCAGCCTTACTTCTTTCTACAAACTGTAGCAAGCTCCAGCTTTCCTATTGCTGCAGCTCCACTACCATTTGTGCTGCACCTTGACACCATTCACCTCTTCCCGTGGGGCTTCCTGATTGGCTTCCCATATGCCTTCCTGTGCAGTTTTTTCTCCAATTTTGCCCAGTGAATCCTGTTGCTTCCTAATCCGCCATTTTTCTTCCTCCACAATGGCATTTTTTAAGATTGAAACTTTTATTGTGATCCAGCTGTACCATATATCCTGGGGAATGTGTAAAACTGAATAAGCAGCCGGCGCCGCGGCTCATTAGGCTAATCCTCCGCCTAGCGGCGCCGGCACACCGGGTTCTAGTCCCGGTCGGGGCGCCGGATTCTGTCCCGGTTGCCCCTCTTCCAGGCCAGCTCTCTGCTATGGCCAGGGAGTGCAGTGGAGGATGGCCCAGGTGCTTGGGCCCTGCACCCCATGGGAGACCAGGAAAAGCACCTGGCTCCTGCCATCGGATCAGCGCGGTGCGCCGGCCGCAACGCGCCGGCCGCGGCGGCCATTGGAGGGTGAACCAACGGCAAAGGAAGACCTTTCTCTCTGTCTCTCTCTCTCACTGTCCACTCTGCCTGTCAAAAAAAAAAAAAAAAAAAAAAAAAAAAAAAAAAAAAAAAACAACTGAATAAGCTTCATGCCTGGAGTTTTTATGACATTCCGTAGCTATTCAGAAAAGTAGGATTCCACAAAGAGATCAAGACATTCTCTCCTCGTTGGCCTGGGGCACCATGGTCTTTGATGCTCTTCAGAGTCTTACGAACTTCTTTGTATTCATAACAGCAGACACTGCTCCTCAGTGTCCACTCATCATTCTTGAGATCATGGCAATTGTCAGTGTTGGATGGAAACAGCCACCACTAGGTCCCAGGACAACTGCAAGAGATCCTTCTCAATCCAGCAGATAGCCAGAAAATAACCTGTTTCCAAGAAGCAAATGTCAGTCAGCTCTATAATAACTTGGTTTTTATGTTGACTTGCCAGCTACATTTCAAAGGGGGAAAATCCTGCCTTCTACCTCAGATTTCGTTTTGTGGACTTTTTATTCAATTCATCTATTAAACTGGTCATTCATCCAATGAAATGCCCTTTTGACACTAACAGTGCACCAAACATGGTCAATGCACTGAGAGTAAAATAGTAGATTCAACAGATGTCATCTCTATATTCATGGAACTTATAGTTTATCCATAGAATGTGTAGTAATATTGACTGAAAATTTTAGCCATATAATATCCTGGCATCTAGGATGGTCTAATTACACTGAGTACTCAAACTAAAAATAAAATTCCAGATTGGAAGTTTGTTCAGTGAATATGGAATCAGAACCAGAAAATGAATGTTTTAAATAAAAACAGAACTCACTGTGAGTTAGCTCCCCTTGTATTGAAGATATTTATTTGTAAATAGGTGGCCCAGGCAGTGTCCTGAAATTAGTACACAGTGCCATTTAATCTCTTCTATGTCCTTGGAAGCAATACCTTCTGTAATTTACCTTTCTTGGTTACTTTGGGCATTAATCAATGTAGTTTAACTCAAAGCATTTTGAAAGTATCATTTGACATAAAGTAAGATATTGCCGTAATGACAAATATTATTCAACATAAAGTCATTAATTTAACACCCTTACATTCACAACTTATTTACCAACATGAAAAATTAACTTTATATAGTTATTTTGCTTTTACACATTGAACATTTTTTAATGTTTATTTATTTTCATCCACTTGAAAAGCAGAGTGGTAGAGTTACTCTTCCATCTACTTGTTCACTCCCCAAATATGCTCAGCAGACAGGGCTGGGCGAGGCTGAAGCCAGGAACCCAAAAGTCAATCCAGATCTACCACATGGGTGGCAGGGACCCAACAAATTGGGCCATCATCTACTGCCTCTCAGGGAGCATTAGTAGGAAACTAGATTGAAAGTAGCAGGCATCCCAAGTAACATCTTAACTTGCTGTGCCACAATGCCTGTCCCATACATTATACATTTTTTAAATATTTATTTTATTTGAAAGACAGAGTTACAGAGAGAGGTAGAGATAGAGAGGTCTTTCATCTGCTGGTTCTTTCTCCAAATGGCTGCAACAGCCAGAGCTGAGCCAATCTGAAGCCAGGTGCCAGGAGCTTCTTCCAGGTCTCTCATGTGGATGCAGGGGCTCAAGGACTTGAGCCATCCTCCGCTGCTTTCCCAGGTCATTAGCAAGGAACTGGATTGAGAGTGGAGCAGTCGGGACTTCAACTGGCACCCATATGGGATGCTGGCACTGTAGGCTGGACTTTAACCCAATGTGCCACAGCGCCAGCCCCACATTCTACATTTTTAATCCTTATAAGGATTCCCAAGTTTGATATATTTTTAGAAGTGTGTTTCTCTGAGATCTCCTGCTTCCAGTTCATTTTAAAGATGTGGACACTTAAATTTAGATGGGTTTAGTCATCTACCAGGGGTCCCACAATAGAGCAAACAGGATGGTTGAAACTTATTAGAAAAGTTAAAGGATGGGTCTGAGTCTTGTGGCATAGTGGGTTAATGTCCCAGCCTACTGCACCGGCATCCCATATGGGCACTGGTTCGAGTCCTGGCTGCTCCACTTCCAATCCAGCTCTCTGCTATGGCCTGGGAAATCAGTAGAAGATGGCCCAACTCCTTGGGCCCCTGCACCCACTTGGGGGACCTGGAAGAAGCTCCTGGCTCCTGGCTTCAGATCACCTCAGGTCTGGCTGTTACGGTCATTTGGAGAGTGAACCAGAGGAATGAAAGATCTCTCTCTCTCTCTCTGGCTCTACCTCTCTCTGTAACTCTGTCTTTCAAATAAAATAAATCTTTAAAGGATAATATTTCAATAATATTTTTTAAAAAGTTAAAGGAAACAAGGAAAAGATTCTAGAATCAGGCAGCATTTCAGATTGAAGTTGGTTCACCACATATACAGGTTACATTTATAGCTAAATAAAAGGAAGTGACACAAAGAAATAACTGATTGATTATAGTTCTCATTTGCCTTATATCGTCCCAATTTGGCAGAATTTGGCCTAGGATTAATGGTTTGGCTGCTATGATTGGCCGAGGTTCATTTACTTGGTTATAAGTGTACACTCCCATGTTAGGTTTCAACTTGTTTATATATCAAATTCACTATATCCAGATGCCACTTCAGGCCAAGATGAAGTACAGACAGTTATAGTCCAAACATAATGCAATTTAACTGAAGTATTTAGCAAAAATAGCAATAAACTAGTAGCTTAAATATAGTAATGAGGGGCCGGCGCTGTGGCTCACTTGGTTAATCCTCTGCCTGCAGCGCCAGCATCCCATATGGACACTGGATTCTAGTCCCAGTTGCTCCTCTTCCAGTCCAGCTCTCTGCTGTGGCCTGGGAGGGCAGTGGAAATGGCCCAAATGCTTCGGCCCATGCACCCACATGGGAGACTGTTGTGGTGGATTTGTTCTGAGAGGAGGAGCATGGTGGGGGCAAGAGGTGTGGAGTCACCTCACAGACCCCAGGAGTCGAGTGAAAGCAGGCCAGAGGCAAGCAGCCTGCAGACTCGTTTATTTAAGTTGCTACAGCAGCTTATATAGCCAAGGCAGCCAATCTGGTCAAGGGGCGTTCTATGCCCTAACCTATCACACCCTGTTGCCAGGAGGTTTACGAAGCCATCCAATCACAGCCTGTTGCCAGTCAGGCTCTGTTGCCATGTGGTTTCTGAAGCCATTTAATCACAGCCTGTTGCCAGGCAGTTTCTGTTGCCTTCGGCCATCTTGGCATGGCCTTCTCATTCCACCACAGGAGACCAGGAAGAAGCACCTGGCTCCTGGCTTCGGATCGGCGCAGCGCTGGCCATAGCAGCCGTTTGGGGAGTGAACCAACAGAAGGAAGACCTTTCTCTCTCTCTCTCTCTCTCTCTCTCTCACTGTCTATAACTCTACCTGTCAAATAAATTTTTTAAAAAATCAATAAAAATAAATATAGTAATGAAACCCATATGACTATGTAACTACATATAATGAGTAAGAGATTTGCTTCAGAGACATGGGCAGAATTTCTAAGATATATTAAATATATACTAATTTAGTAACTTGTGTTAAAGATGGCACAAGTGAAATATATGATGAAAAAAACTAATTCTACTAAAGATAAGAATGGAAGAACCAAATCATAGTCATTACAAGGAGCTGACAGCTATATCATTTCGTAAATCAACCATCGTTGGTGAATATAGTCTGTTTCTGGGCCGACATGTGTTCCACCCAGAAAATACAGATAAAACCCATGACTACCCAGCAGGCTTCTTAGCAAGCTACAGCTGTGGTTAAGGCACACTTATCCCTGTGTCTCTCCAACAGAGCAATTGTGTGCATTAGTCTGGAGCCTTTCTGTCTGAATCTCTGCTTGAACCTCAACTTTGATCTTATATCCACACTATTAGCAGGCAAGGTTAAGGCAGCATAGAGACACAGGACCATTGCTGACCCACATATTCAGGTAGTGTAGTTCTTTGCCACTGTACCCCATCGTAAGTGTGCTAAACTGCTCCATGCATTTCTCCTTGCTTCTTGCTGTGTGTTCTCAATTATTTTGGTAGATTGTGTAATTTGGATATCTTAATTTGGTTCATGGGCCATGGTCTCTTGGGGATTCTAAATGCTACTTAGAGGCTACTGTTCTATGAAGGATATATCACAAATCAATACCCAAATGACCTCCATTATTATTTTGTTTTATTTGAGAGACAGAGAGCCCTCATCTACTAGTTCACTCCCAGGTGCCCACAGTGGTGTGGGCTGAGCATAGCTGAGTACAGGAGCCAGGAATCCAATCCAAGTCTTACAAGTGGGTGGGAGGAACCTAGTCACTTGAGTCATCACCACTGCCTCCCAAAGTCTGCATTTTCAGGAAGTTGGAGTCAGGAGCCAGAGCTGGATATCAAACCCAGGCAACTGATGTGGGAAGTAGGTATCTTTACCACCATCTTAACTGCTAGATCAAACACCTACCCCAACTGGCCTCCAAATTTTTAACATTCTTGGACCACATGATGTCAGTGATGGAAAATGAGCAACTCATTCAAGCTACCGTCAGGAAAGCAAAACATGTGCTCTGTAAGCTATGACAACAGCAGCGTGTGATAACCTTGACCCCAAGCCTCAGAAGGCTTCGTGCATAAGTCTAAATGAGAATTCCATGAATTCAGCCAAGAGTGTTTCCAAAATGCTTGCTTATTTTCAAATTGTAAAACCACCAATGACATGTTCAAGTGTTTCAGTAAACAGAATCATACTGCACATTTATGTTCACAGTACATTAACTTTTGCAAGGAATTTTTAGGATACCTTCCATATTTTATTTCTACTTTTATGAAATTGAAGATAAGACATTTAATGAAATAGAAGCCAGGATGTTTTCCCTTTTGAATGAGAAAGTAATGCAAACTGATGAAGAAAGGAAAGAATCCAATCCCAGAGCTATTTGGTAATGTTCTTTTGAGCTTACTCAACAATATGGAAGATTATAGATTTATTGACAGAACAAAAATGAAACTAATAGTTTGTGCTTTTATCTGTTCCCACATTTTTGTTGTTTATCTAATCTTAGTTTTCTCATTAGAATTTATATCTTATAAAATTTGGGGTTCTTTTACAAAAAACTCTTTATATGACAACTTTTAAACTTAGAGAACATAATATAATGAATCATTGCTGTATTTTTTCATCTATTTTTCACTGGAGCATTTTAAAACAGAGTTCCTAATATTTTATTCTAAAATGCTTCAGTTTATATCTCTAAAGATGACATGTTCCTACATGAACACAATGTCATTATGATTTTTGACAAAATTAACTTTAAAAAAAAAGGTTTATTTATTTTATTTGAAATGCAAGCCGGCGCCGTGGCTCAATAGGCTAATCCTCCACCTTGCGGCGCCGGCACACCGGGTTCTAGTCCCGGTTGGGGCGCCGGATTCTGTCCCGGTTGCCCCTCTTCCAGGTCAGCTCTCTGCTATGGCCGGGGAGTGCAGTGGAGGATGGCCCAGGTGCTTGGGCCCTGCACCCCATGGGAGACCAGGAAAAAGCACCTGGATCCTGGCTCCTGCCATCGGATCAGCACGGTGCGCCGGCTGCAGCGGCGGCCATTGGAGGGTGAACCAACGGCAAAAGGAAGACCTTTCTCTCTCTGTCTCTCTCTCACACTGTCCACTCTGCCTGTCAAAAAAAAAAAAAAAGAAATGCAGATTTACAGGGAGGGGGAGGAGAGAGGGAGGGGGAGAGGGAGAGGGAGATCTTGCATTTATTGGTTCACTTGCCACAGGGCCACAACTGCCTGGGCTGAGCCAGGCTGAAACCAGAAGCCTGGGACTCCTTCTGGTTCTCCCATGATGGTGGCAGGGGCAAAAGCACTTACGCCATCTTCTGCTGCTGTCCCAGGCACATTGGCAGGGAGCTGGATTGGAATTAGAACAGATGCGACTTGGACCTGTCCTCATATGGGATGCCAAGCACCTGTGTCGCAGGTGGCACCTTAACTCACTGTACTACTATGCCAGCCCCCAAATTAACTGTTTCTTAATATCATCTGGTTTATATTCATTAGTCCCAAAATGTCTTCTACACCTGGTTTATTTAAATAAAGACTACACGTTCCATTTATGTGTGATGTCTCTGAAGTCTGTTAATCTACAACAGCTGTTAGATC
Organism: Oryctolagus cuniculus; assembly: GCF_964237555.1. Lineage (NCBI taxonomy): Eukaryota > Metazoa > Chordata > Mammalia > Lagomorpha > Leporidae > Oryctolagus > Oryctolagus cuniculus. The sequence goes on along the minus strand of NC_091453.1, from coordinate 28,848,697 downwards.
CTCTTTTCCCATGATATTGACTTGTTAAAAATATACCATGCCTGTTATCCTGAGAATGTTCCACCTTCTGGAAGTATCTTTTTCTTTGCGATGATTTGATTAATTTATTTCTTCTATCCTCTGCATTTCCTGCGAACTAGAAATAAGATCTTTGGTTCTGATTATTTACAAGTTAAAGTATTTTTTACAGGAATTTACCGTAGATGTGTTATATACTTCTTTTTCACTGTATTATTTTGGGAGGCACATAGGTCTGGTTTTAACCTTTATTTTTCCTGTTTTTCCCAAAGTTAATTGTTGAGAGTAGATATTGATTTCGTGTAGATCCATTTCCACAGCTCCAGTAGGCTTACCTGCACCAGGGGATCTGTGCAGGGGCTACAGTGTTGTAGCAAACTTCTGCCTGGCATTTTAAGCTTTCCTCTGAAATCTTGGTGGAAGCTGCTGTGACCCCACAACCCTTGCATTTTGCATGCCTGCAGAACCAGCAGGACGTAGGTGCCTGCAAGGTCTGCTGGCGGCACTAGCAACGTCTAGGCCCACTAGAACTAGGGCTTCAGTTGCTGCGGGAGACTGTCTGGGCAAGCAGCGAATAAAACCCATGGCAATAAGCCCACAGAGGGTGCCCCAGAGTCTTTCCCTGAAACATTTCTGTCCTAGAAGGCCTCTGGGTCTGTCATGGGATGGGCAGCTTAGATAGAAGATTTTTGAGATGCTCTCAGGGCCTCTTTCTTATTACCCTATGAAAAACAACTGGCCCCCTTTTAAAAATCCATGCTAATCTCTAACAAAGAGCATCTCAGCCAAACCCTTACATACCTTTTCACTTTTTCCCTAGCCAGTGTGAATTTTCCAAATCTTTCACTCTGTTTCCTTTTCTTTTGAAGTCTCACTGTAAGTGTGTGCGTGAAAGTGGCCAGGAATACCCATGCTGTAGTCTAGATGCGTTCTTGTTTAGAAATATCCTCCTGCAAATGAACTAGACTATGATCCTATTTTGTTAAAGATTTATTTATTTATTTGAAAGTCAGAGGTACAGAGAGAGAGAAGGAGAGGCAGAGAGAGAGAGAGAGAGAGAGGTCTTCCATCCAATCCAATGGTTCACTCCCCAATTGGCCACAATGGCCAGAGCTGCGCCGATCCAAGCCAGGAGCCAGGAGCTTCCTCCAGGTCTTCCCATGAGGGTGCAGGGACCCAAGGACTTGGGCCATCCTCTACTGCTTTCCCAGTCCGTAGCAAAGAGCTAGATAGGAAGTGGAGAGCAGCTGGGACTCGAACTGGTGCCCATATGGGATGCCGGCACTGCAGACAGCGGCTTTGCCCACTATACTACAGTGCCAGCCCCCCATGATAATTAAATATGGCATTCCATAAAACTCTTAGGCATGGACACAGATCAGCCAAGCTTTATGCAATGTTATAAGAAGGGGTGACCTTTTCTCTAATTTTCAATAGACTGCTCATTAACATCTGAGGCTACTTTCCTAGTCTCTTCTGAGCCTTCACCAGAATTGCATACAGTGGTGTTTATAACTTTCTAGGCGTTTTCTGGCCTACTTCTCCAAACTCTTCCTACTCTTTCCATTACCCAATCTAAAGTCTCTTCCACACTTTTTTTTTGACAGGCAGAGTTAGACAGTGAGAGAGAGAGAGAGAGAGAGGTCTTCCTTTCCATTGGTTCACCCCCAAAATGGCCGCTATGGTGCCCTGCGCCAATCTGAAGCCGGGAGCCAGGTGCTTCTCCTGGTCTCCCATGCGGGTGCAGGGCCCAAGCACTTGGGCCATCCTCCACTGCACTCCCTGGCCACAGCAGAGAGCTGGCCTGGAAGAGGGGCAACCGGGACAGAATCCGGCACCCCGACCAGGACTAGAACCTGGTGTGCCAGCGCCGCAAGGCGGAGGATTAGCCTAGTGAGCCATGGCGCCGGCCTCTTCCACATTTTAAAGTCTAGTTATAGCAGTGACTCTACTCTCAGTACCAAGTTTTTGTAACTAGTCTGTCTGCTAATGCTGTAGCAAAATACCTGAGGCCAAATACTTCATAACAAAAGAAAGTTGATTTAGCTCACAGTTTTAGAGGTTCAAAGGCAGAGCAACAGGAGCAACTCAGTTACAGTGATGGCCATATGACAGATGTCATCAGTGTCAGGAGTGCATGCAAGAGGGAGAGATCACATGGGAAGAGAGAACATTAGAGTGAGGGGAGGGAGGAGGGACTAACTATGACCTTCAACTAGTCTCCACATCTTATTTTTTATGATTTATTTTACTTATTTGAAAAGCAGAGTTAAAAAGAGGGAGAAATAGAGATCTGTTCACTGGCTCACCGCCCCCCCCCCCCAAATGACGACAATGGCCAGTGTTGAAACCAGGAGCTAGAAGCTTCATCTGGGACTCCCATGTGGGTGCAGGGGCCCAAAGATTTGGGCCATCTTCCACTGCTTTCCCAGGCCATAGCAGAGAGCCGGATCGGAAGTGGAGTATGCAGGAGAAGAACAAGTGCCCATATGGGATGCCTGCATTGCAGGCAGCAGCTTAACCTTTTATGCTACAATGCCAGCCCCAGGATCCAGCTCTTAAAGGCCTCACCACATCTTAATATGTCCACACTGGGAACTAACCTTCCAACATAAGAACTCCTAGAGGCAAAACCATATCCAAATCATAGCACAAATAAATGTTTTAAATAAAATGTATACAAACATAATGCTGTGGGGCTGGTGCTGTGGTGCAGTGGGTTAAAACCCTGGCCTGAAGCGCCAGCATCCCATATGGGTGCCAGTTTGAGACCCGGCTGCTCCACTTCTGATCCAGATGTCTGCTATGGCCTGAGAAAACAGTAGAAGATGGCCTAAGTCCTTGAGCCCCTGCACCCACATGAGAGACCCAGAAGAAGCTCCTGGCTCCTGGCTTCTGATTGGCTCAGCACTGGCCATTCCAGCCAATTGAGGAGTGAACCAGCGGATGGAAGACCTCTCTCTTTCTCTCTCTCTTTGCCTATCCTCTCTCTGTGTAACTCTGAATTTCAAGTAAATAAATAACTCTTTAAAAAAGCATAATGCTGCATATTTTACCTGCTCTCATTTCTTGAAACACTTTTTTTTTTTTTTTTTTTTTTTTTTTTTTGACAGGCAGAGTGGACAGTGAGAGAGAGAGACAGAAAGAAAGGTCTTCCTTTGCCGTTGGTTCACCCTCCAATGGCCGCCGCGGCCGGCGCGCTGCGGCCGGCGCACGGCGCTGATCCGATGGCAGGAGCCAGGAGCCAGGTGCTTTTCCTGGTCTCCCATGGGGTGCAGGGCCCAAGCACCTGGGCCATCCTCCACTGCACTCCCTGGCCACAGCAGAGGGCTGGCCTGGAAGAGGGGCAACCGGAACAGAATCCGGCGCCCCGACCGGGACTAGAACCCGGTGCGCCGGCGCCGCTAGGCGGAGGATTAGCCTAGTGAGCCGCGGCGCCGGCCTCTTGAAACACTTTGATACAAAACCTTTATATGCATCTTCATCATCACTCAGTAACATTACTGTTCTCATCTCTGTAAAAAAACCTATATATCCTGGATATTTTCTAATAAATTTGAAAAGAAGCTCCTACTACTTCATATACCTATTACCTGGCTCCAACAATAATTAATATATTGCCAATTTTATTTCATCTATGTTTTTATCTATTTCCTTTCCCCACCCCATGCTGGATAATTTTGAAGTATATTCTAGATATTGTGTAATTCCCTCTTTTTTTTGACAGGCAGAGTGGACAGTGAGAGAGAGAGACAAAGAGAAAGGTCTTCCTTTGCCGTTGGTTCACCCTCCAATGGCCGTCGCGGCTGGCACGCTGCGGCTGGTGCACCGCGCTGATCCGATGGCAGAAGCCAGGTACTTATCCTGGTCTCCCATGGGGTGCAGGGCCCAAGCACTTGGACCATCCTCCACTGCACTCCCTGGCCACAGCAGAGAGCTGGCCTGGAAGAGGGGCAACCGGGACAGAATCCGGCGCCCCGACCGGGACTAGAACCCGGTGTGCCAGCACCGCAAGGAGGAGGATTAGCCTAGTGAGCTGTGGCGCTGGCCAGTAATTCCCTCTTTATTTCAGAATGCATCCCAAGAGATAGGACATCAGTATTGTGTTGCATAAGCGTAATACTTTCATTCCATAAAAAGGCTGATGATAACTTTTAATGTAATTAAACGACTAATTAATGACATAATTGTTCTCGATTGTCTAGTTTTTAAAAATACAATTGATTTGTTCCAATATGGATCCAAATAAGACCTATGTATCACATGTAGTCAATGTTTCAAATCCCTTTGGGTCCTTGGTTTTATGTACCTCTTCTATTTTTTTAATTTATTAAAATCCACACATAGCTTTTTTCATTTTTTAAAAATATTTATCTATTTATTTGAAAGAGAGAGAGAGAGGTCTTCCATCCACTGGCTCACTCCCCAGATGGCTGCAATGGCCACAGCTGTGCTGATCCAAAGGCAGGAGCCAGGAGCTTCTTCCAGGTCTCCCATGCGAGTGCAGGGGCCCAAGGACTTGGGCCATCTTACTGCCTTCCCAGGCCATAGCAGAGAGCTGGATTGGAAGTGGAGCTGCTAGGACTTGAACTGGTGCCCATATGGGATGCTGGCACTGCAGGCAGTAGCTTTACCTGCTACAGCACAGTGCTAGCTCCTAACCTCTTCTATTTTTACTTGGAATTTATTTATTGAAGTAACTGTTTCCAAATTTTATACAGAGAATAATAATATTGGTACTTAAACTCTTAATCTATTAATAAATTAAAGCAATTTAGTAATCATGGTTAGAGACCAAGAATTGCACTGAAAATGAAAAAATATACAAATAACATCAAAGACACTACAAAAATCCCCTATAATACCAAATTTTAATTGGATATATTTATTATATATTTTGCCTTAAAAATATTAAGTCAAACCACATGAAACAGTTGATATTTCTACCATTTTTGATTTATGGAAAAGGTAGTATCCTATGGTTCAAAATTATATAGCTCATAAGGTTCCTAGGTCTGCCCAAAAATTTACAGAGACAATGTCTGCTCAAAAAATAACATGTGTTTCTACTGTTTGAATTGTATTCTCTATATATCATTTTCCATTAAAAGGAGCAAATTTTCTTTGGAGAAATGACTGATTCTAGAGCTGGGGAAGGAAATCTGCAAGATAAGCTTGCAATTGTTGTCATACCATAAAATAAAGACTGTTGATTTTGAGTCTAAAGAACTCAGGAGCCCATTTGATATTTTGGAAGATTCTTGTGCACAGATTAAGTCAAAAGTATTGCCCCTTTACATTTTCAGAACTACAAAAGATTGGTGGATTTGACTTAAAGTAAATAATCAATAGTAAATTCTTCTTTTTATAGATTTATTTATTTATTTCAAAGTCAGAGTTACACTGAGAGAGGAGAGGCAGAGAGAGAGAGAGAGAGAGAGAGAGAGAGGTATTCCATCTGCTGGTTCACTCCCCAAATGACCACAATGGCAGGAGCTTCTCTGATCCGAAGCCAGGAGCCAGGAGCTTCTTCCGGGTCTCCCACACAGGTGCAGGGGCCTAAGGACTTGGGCCATCTTCTGCTGCTTTCCCAGGCCATAGCAGAGAGCTGGACAGAAGTGGAGCAGCTGGGTCTCAAACCGGTGCCCATATGGGATGCTGGCGCTTCAGGCCAGGTGTTAACCCACTGCACCACAGCGCCGGTCCCCAATAGTAACTTCTGTTGGTGATTTTCTTTCTCATCCTCTGGTAGATCTGCTTTTCTCCAGAGAATTTGTGATTGATGCTTCATTGATGAACTTTCTTTCAGAACATTTAACACTGAACTCCAGAGAAGGTCAATGGCTTGGAGAAGGTCATGACTTACATTCCTGGTCAATGTAGGAACATGACTCTATAAGTATGGACTGTGTTTTGCTTTGGAATTCTCTGTATAAAGAAATAAATGTCATGGCCAACACCGAGGCTCACTAGGCTAATCCTCCGCCTACGGCGCCGGCACCCTGGGTTCTAGTCCTGGTTGGGGAGCTGGATTCTGTCCTGACTGCTCCTCTTCCAGTCCAGCTCTCTGCTGTGGCCTGAGAAAGCAATGGAGGATGGCCCAAGTGCTTGGGCCCTGCACCCACATGGGAGACCAGGAGGAAGCACCTGACTCCTGGCTTCGGAGCGGCCACTTGGGGCGTGAACCAACAGAAAAAGGAAGACCTTTCTCTCTGTCTCTCTGTCTCTCTGTCTGTCTCTCTCTCTCTCATTGTCTAACTCTGCCTGTCAAAAAAGAAAGAACGAACGAAAGGTCTTTTACTTTGGAAAAAAGTGGGACAAAACTGGATGAAGGTCATTATCATGAATGGCTGCTAAATACCTCAGGCACAGAGAAGCTATTTGTGTTTCTAATGAATACCGTAAAGGGAGTTTAATAGCTCCTTCTAAGATACTACCAAGTCCTTCAATGGGAATTTGCCTCTAGTAAATTTGACTCCAACTAAAAATACAGATTAAAAATACTAGAGATATGTGTAGAGACTCCTATCAGACTGCATTCTTAACCTTTGTGTATCTGAGAACCAAAACAAACAAAAAAAACTTTAGGCATAAATTATAAATTTTTGGCAGGACGTTTCTGTGGGCAGATAAATGTAAAGAAATGGATGAAGATATCTAAAGTCTTTATCCATTTTTGCTGGCTGATGTTTTCTACATAAGACATGGGACAAGCTCTCTGGACATAGGAATGAATAGGCAATGTAGACCTTGTAAATAAAGAATGCTTTCCACCAGAGAAGGTGGAAAACACACTGCTGAGAGGTGTGACTAGAACTGGACTGACGTGGGCATGAACCTCTTTCTTTGGCAGACCTAAAATTGACAGTGCTCTTCTCTTTCTGAATAAACCTTTGATCACTTTGGACTGTTCCTTATCTCTGAATTCCATACCTTTCTGTCAATTCTACTTTAAGTATTTCGCCTATACCATTTTCTTCAGTGCTGTTGCTGATATTCAAAAAGTTCTTATCACTCACCTGAGGTATTCTTCCATCCTCCTGATCCTAGCTTCTTCCATTCTAAGACATTTCCACTCTCATGCTTTTTTCTTCTTTATGTTTCCTAAAAAACATGAATGATATGCATGAGTAAGATTCAAGCACAAAAATCTGTCATTAGAAATTCTCACCATATTTTGTTAAAAAATTATTTATTCAAGAGGCAGAGAGAGAACGAGAGAACGCACTCCCATTTACGGGTTCGCTCTCTAAAATGCATGCTGTGGTTATGGTTAAGGGGGCTGAGCCAAAACTAGAGCTGGGAACTCAATTCAGATCTCTCTGTGGTGGCAGGAACCTAACCAGTTGAGCCATCACTGCTGCTCCCAGAGTCTACATTAACAGGAAGCTATAATTAAGAACTAAAGCTTGGGGCCGGTGCCGCGGCTCACTAGGCTAATCCTCTGCCTTCGGTGCCGGCACACCGGGTTCTAGTCCCGGTCGGGGCGCCGGATTCTGTCCCGGTTGCCCTTCTTCCAGGCCACCTCTCTGCTGTGGCCAGGGAGTGCAGTGGAGGATGGCCCAGGTGCTTGGGCCCTGCACCCCATGGGAGACCAGGAGAAGCACCTGGCTCCTGCCTTCGGATCAGCACGGCGCGCCGGCCGCAGCAGCCATTGGAGGGTGAACCAACGGCAAAGGAAGACCTTTCTTTCTGTCTCTCTTTCTCTCACTGTCCACTCTGGCTGTCAAAAAAAAGAAGAAGGAGAAGGAGAAGGAGAAGGAGAAGGAGAAGGAGAAGGAGAAGGAGAAGGAGAAGGAGAACTAAAGCTTGGAATAGAACCCAAACCATTTGAGAGGAGACATAGGTATTTTAACTGGCATTAACTAGGCCAAATTTCAATACCCCCCATTATTTTAATTCCTAACTTTTCTCTCCTCTGATTCCTAGTTTCTTCTAGGTCTTATTCTTGGACCTGCCTAGTCTGGTTTTAGCAAGAATCCTGCTAAATTAGTTTAAAACAAATCTCCACTCTTCATGTTGGATCACTCTTGACATCTGATCAAGTTCCCCATGTAACAAATTTAATGTGTAAGTCCCTGGCCTGCCTCCAGCAAGAGTCCTCTTAAGTAAGTTTAGCCAGAATTCTATTACCGTTGATATTGCCTCTTAATAATTTTCCATCTGCTGAACCACCCTCCTACACACATCCTTCTCATTGGCCATAAATCCCCAGCTCTCTTTGCTGTATTTAGAGTTGAGTCATATCTTCCCCCAATTGCAATAGTCTTGACAAATATCACAATAGTCCTGAAAAAAAAGTCTTATCATTTTAATAAGTATCAGGAGAATTTTTTTTTCTTTAACAGCACTGCAGCTTGAAATGCTTACCTTGTATTCACACCATTAATGTGACCCCAAATAACACCTGCAGAGGGGATACAACCTCTATACTGAGATCCTACAAGAAAGTATGTATGGGCAGAGCTGGCTCAGAACTGAAGCATTTCCATTAAAAAAAAATAGATTCTAACCCTAATCACCTCAGTTTATCTGTGTAACAAATGAAAATGGATTCCATGACACAATATGATTCTTTTTGTCAGCCCAAAGCATCTGACTAAGGTTGATAGGGAACCGATTTCAGTCATCTGGTCTGTGATATATGGCATCCTGAAAATATGGATAAGGGATCTGTGTACTACTTCCTGTCTGAGCCTTAGCTTTTCTACCTCTCCTCCCCTTTATGAAGCTCAAGTTTAATTCATCTATAGGACTAACATTACCAACAAGGACCTAGTGAGGAGTTTCTTTTTAGGACCACCTAAAACCTAGACTAGCGGTTGTTCCAGAGGAAATACCTAAGGGATTCTAGGTATTTTTATTATTATATTATATTATATTATATTATATTATAGTCACTCTATGAGAAAGAGAGGGGGGAGAGAGAGCGAGAGAGAATCTTCTATCACTACTTCAATCTCCAAATGCCTACAATAACTAGAGCTAAGGCAGGCCAAGGCCATGAGCCTGAAACACAGTCTGAGTCTTCCACATGAGTAGCAGAAATTCAAGCACTTTCACTGTTTCCTGCTGCCTCCCAGGGTACATATTAGTAGGAAACTGGGTTAGAAGCAGAGCCAGGACTTGAATCAGGTAGTCTGATATGGAATATGGGTGCTGCTGAACCAAATGCTCACCCCGAAATCCTAGGTCTCTTTTTAAAAATTATTTATTTGAAAGAGTTTTACACACACACACACACAGAGAGAGAGAGAGAGAAAGAGAGAGAGAGAGAGAGAGAGAGAGAGAGAGATCTTCTATATTGTGGTTCACTTCCCAGATGACCACAACGGACAACGGCCAGGGCTGCGCCATGCTGAAGCCAGAAGACAGGGACTTCATCCACATGGGTGGCGTGGGCCCAAGCACTTGGGCCACCTCTGCTGCTTTCCCAGGCCATTTGCAGGGAGCTGGTTCAGAAGAAGAGCAGGCCGGCGCCGCGGCTCACTAGGCTAATCCTCCGCCTAGCGGCACCGGCACACCGGGTTCTAGTCCCGGTCCGGGCGCCGGATTCTGTCCCGGCTGCCTCTCTTCCAGGCCAGCTCTCTGCTGTGGCCCAGGAAGGCAGTGGAGGATGGCCCAAGTGCTTGGGCCCTGCACCCCATGGGAGACAAGGAGAAGCACCTGGCTCCTGCCTTTGGATCAGCGTGGTGCGCCAGCCGCAGCTCGCCAGCCGTGGCGGCCATTGGAGGGTGAACCAACGGCAAAAAGGAAGACCTTTCTCTCTGTATCTCTCTCTCACTATCCACTCTGCCTATTAAAAAAAAAAAAAAAAAGCAGAGCAACCGGGCCACAAACTGGATCCCATATGGGATTTTGGTGTCACAGGTGATAGCTTTACCCACTACATCAGAATGCCAACCCCCAGATCTTAGGTCTTAAAGCAGTTGTTCATTCTTTCCAGAGCACAGTGTTGGATGTTCTTCCCAGAGTTGGAAATAGAATTAAAGAAATCTGTTACTTTCTTTTCTGTCTCCTACTGCAGCAAGAACAAGGCAGACATTGAGATCCTCATAGCTGATCCTGTCTTACTGCCTTGTAGTAATTTTCAACTCTCCTTACTATCCTTTAAAATCTGTTTTTATCCACCCCCAACCATAATAGTGAATCCTATCATCTTTAGCTTAGTTAGTATGTATAGTAAAAAATTAAGTATAATGGGGTGGCCTTGTGGAATTCCAGGTTAAATTTCTTCTTGGAAGGCACACACATCATATCAGGGTGCCAGTTTGAGTCCTGGCTACTCTGCACTTTAATGATCTAGGTTCCCACTAATGTGCCTGGGAGGCAGCAGATGATGTCTCAAGTACTTGAGTCTCTGCCATCCATATGGGAGACCCAGGTAGAGGTCCTGGCCCGGGGCTTATGCCTAGCCTAGCTCCAGCTGTTGTGGGCATTTGGAGAGTAGATTGGTGGATAGAATCAATTTCTCTCTTTCTCCTTCTCTCTCCCTCACCTTCTCCCTCATCAGTCTGCCTTTCAAATTAATTCATTAATCTACAAAAAAAAATGTCCATCAGATCCCATCTCTCCCTCTCCAGGGCTCCAATTACACCATCTTTTCTCTCTGGACAGGCACTGTGTCACAAGCATCTCCCTTGAGGGCCCTTGTCAAGAACAGAAAGCAATCCAGTAGTGTTATGGGAGTCATACTTCTGGCCTTTACTGAAGTGTGAAAGAAATGCATGCTATTGGAAAATTTCAGTCACTGGGATCTCTTGGGAAATCCTCAGCGACTGAGGGTCAAGCTTTATAGCCCTGAGGCAACTATGTCTGGACCCAATGTAGACAAAAACCACTTCACTTTTACATCAACTGCTCTCCCACAGGCAAAATATAAGATTGAGTTTAAATACTTGAAAATGATAGGGTTTAACAATTCCCACAATTCTTTTAACAAAGAACTCTCTGAGGCTTGTTCAGAAAAGTAAAATTATGCATGCAATCATAATTTCTAATATGTATAAGCCAAAATAAAAGTAAATATTTCTGGGTGGTAGAGTGAGATGGCAGCATCTTAGTGACAAATTATGACATCCAAAGCCAGTACCAATAGACTGATTCTCTGCTGCAAAACACCTGTGAATTTCAGAAATCAAATTAGTGAAACAGAATGGTAAAACAAAGTAGGGCCTTAAAGACATTTATTTACAGATGAGAAACTGAGACTTAGAAAAGTTAAATTATTTTGTCAAACATATTTCATTTCCAGCAACTCAAGACAATCCTTGTGTATTTAGGAACCAGATATTGTTCCCTCTCAACCTCTGAATTTACTTTTCTGGGAACACATGGAAAGAGTAAAAGATATTTGCCTTTGTTGATACTCTCATGTTATTAATAATATATACTTCCAGTTTTCAAAGTTCAGGCTTCACATTATCAACCGAGAAAAAAAATCAACATTTATATTCATAGTAGGTAAAGAATGCTCACAAATCAATAACAAAAAGGTTATAATCTCATTAAAAATAAGCAAAAGACTTAGACATATGTACTATAAAAGAAGATATAAAAATGGCCAATAAGCACATTAAAAATTGTTTAACATTATCAATCTTCAGTAAAAAGGGAAATTTAAATCAAAATGAGATACCATTTCATACCTACTAGAATGTCCAAAATAAGAAAGGCAGTGCAAGTGTTGGTGAGGATGTGAAAAAAAACTTGAACTCTCATATATTTTTGGTGGTTGTCTAAAATGACTTTACTTTGGAAAACTCTTAGTTTCTTATAAAGTAAAAGTTCTGTCTACTTTATAAGCTATCACTATATCCCTAAGTACTTACCAAAAGGAATGAAAAAATGTATATATATATATATATAATTAAAAATCTGTACAAGAATGTTTTCCACAAATAACCAAAAAAATCTTTGAGCAAAAATAGCAAAGCTAGATACAACATACTACCTTACTTTCAAAATATACTATAAAGTTCTAGATGATACTAGAAAAACATTGAAACAGAATAGAGAGCCCAGAAATAAGCCCACATATTTATCATTAGTTGATTTTTAAGGAAGGAACCAAGAATAAAGAATGAAGAAAGGACAGTCTCATAAACAAATGATAGTGGAAAAATTGGATAGCCACATGCAGAAAAATAAATTTAGATTATGATTGCATACGATATGCAAACATGAACTCAAAATCAATTCAAGAATTAAATATAAGACTTGAAACTATAAAACTATCAGAAGAAAACAAAGGGGAAAATCTCCTTGAGATAGGTCAGGGTAGTGATATTTTTAAATATTTATTTTATGTATTTGAAAGGCAGAACAGAAAGAGAGAGAAAGAAAGAGAGAGAGAGAGAAGGAGAAGGAGGAGAAGGAGGAGGAGAGACAGATTTTCCATCTGATAATTCACTCCCCAAATGGCCACAAAGGCAGGGCTGGGCCAGGCAGCAACCAGGTGCTAGAAGGTCCATTCTGGTCTCTCGCAGGCATGCAGGTACCCAAGCACTTGGGATGTCCTCCAGTGCTTTCCCAGGTGTATTAACATGGAGCTGGATAGGAAATGATGTGGCCTCAATTATTATTATTATTTACTATGACTCCAAAAACAGAGGTAACAAAGTGTAAATAAATGCATAGGAGTGCCTACAACTAAAATTAATGAAGAAGAAAGCTGAGCATATCAAAATTTATACAGCAAAAGGAGTGTTAAGAGGTAAGTTTATAGGAATTGGTGCCTACGTCAAGAAATTGAAAAGACATCAAATAAATGAGCTATCAGTGCATTTCAAGGACCTATAAAAACAATAACAAATTAAACCCTAAATTAGTAGGAGGAAAGAAATATTAAAATTAGAGAAGAAATATACAAAATTGAAACAAATAATACAAAAGATCAATGAAATGGTGTTTTTTGAAAAAGTAAACAAAATTGATAACTAACCAAAAAAAGAGGGAGAAGACCCAAATTAATAAAATCAGAGATGAAAAAGAATATGTAACAGTGGATGCCACAGAAATAAAAAAGAATTATCAGGAATTACCACAAACAGCTCTATGCCAACAAATTGGAAAATCTGAAAGAAATGGATAGATTTCTGGACACAAACCCACTAAAATTGAGTCATGAAGAGCATAGAAAACCTAAACAGACCAACAAATAAAACAGAAATTGAATCAGTAACAAAGACCTTCCCAACAAAGAAAAATCAAGGACCAGAAGTTTTCACTGCTGATTTCTACCAGACTTTGAAAGATAACTAATTCTAATTATTCTCAAGCTATTTAAAACAATTAAAATTGAGGGAATCCTTCCAAACTCTTCTATCAGGCCAGCATCCCTTAATTCCAAAACCAGAAAAATACAAAACAAATAAAGAGAACTGTAGACCGGTGCCGCGGCTCACTAGGCTAATCCTCCATCTGTGGCACCGGCACCCCGGTGCTAAGTGTGTGTGTGAGAGGTATTGCATATGTTAATTAGCTCAATTATACATATTTCAAAATAATCATTTTTATGTGAAAAATGCATGTATATGTGATCTTTGTCAATTTAAAAATTAATTATAAAAGGATTGTTCATGATATCTTTATTCTTAGAAGTTGACAATTAGAAGCAACTAAAATATCTTTCTACAAAAGAATTGATAAGTACACATCAGTTTAGTTACATGATGAAATATTTATCAGCAATAAAAATTAGTGAACTACTGTCAAACATGTTGAAGGAAAGAATCCAGCCCCAAATAGTACACATCATTCCATTTGTACCAGTGTGAAATTCTAGAACAGTCCAAACTCTGATGATAGAATAATATAAATCATTGTCTTTTGAAAGAACTTTATCATTTGATAGAAATGTTCATCTAGTTTTGGGTATTATTATGCAGGTATATATGAGGGTACTTAATAAAATTCATGGGAAAATGAAATTGAAAGATAAGCTTATTTTGGTGTGAAAATTTAGAAATCCATGCATAGTTTTTCCATAATATACATCTCCATGATGTTTTTGAAGCACTTTCATATATAATTGTCAAAACCCATTGAACAACAAAGATGTGGAGTATGTATATATGTGTGTATAATTTAAAAGTGATTGAATAAAGTCATGCTGATATTCAGAATAAACTTTTGCTCATTTCATTACAGTAAATTCCCTCTCTTGAAGAAAACAGGCAAATTGATTTATAGCTGAGTAATTTTCTGCCTCCAACCCCTGTGATCAACCTATTTGCTCTGTCCATTTCATCTCCATATGGACTTTTGGAATTTCAATGAATTTTCAATAAATACTTTGTTGGTATCATGTGGTTCAACAGATTTTTGTATATTTTTTCAATGCCTAAGAGCTAATTTAGAATGCTTTTTACGCTGCCCCCACCTCCCATATCATTTATTTATTAGAAATGTTTTTGACTGCAGATAACACATGACTGAATGGCTTGAAGCACAAATACAGTTTTGTTCATCTAATAAAAAGCCCTGAAGTTGGTAGTCATAGAGGTGGTGCAGCATTTCACTGAGGACCCAGGCTCTTCCTACCCTACCATTCTGTTGTTATCAGCACAATGCCTTTCATCTTCAAGCTTGCTCCCTCCCCTAGAGTGGGGCATATTACTACCCAAAGCAGAGTTTCCATAGCAAGAAGAAGTAGCTTTTGAGTAGGCAACCAACAGCACATGCCTCAGTTTTAGTGCCCTATAATAATTTTAAGAGGGTACAAACCATTCTCTTCTACTATAAGTAAAGAAAAATGTTGCAATGACCTAATAGTTGCTACTCTGATGAACACTGGTATAGTTAAAATGACAAGATTTCTGACGTGCTTCTAAGCCATGAAAATTCCCTCCTAAAATTTCAATCAAAATCACAAGTTACATTTTCTGTCATTCACTCCTCCTCATCATTGTTTTTTAATTATTGGCTGAACTTATGCATTCTGTCTTTTAGAGAATGTGAAAATTAGCTTGCCCTTATGAATTTTTAAAATTCCTATAGGCATTTCGATTGGGATAGCATTGTGATGACAGTTTTGTTAAACTGAAATTTTCTTGTAGTTTGGGAATTATTATGGGAAAGAGTATCCTCGTATGTTGATGAACCTGTTTCTGGGAATTATTATAGGAACGAGTTTCCTCTGTACATTGATGAAACTGTTTCTAAGAAATATCCCTGAAGGGACTGATTTAGGGAAGGAAGAGAGTAACACACATCCCACCTGACATGATGGTTGACAAATATGAAGTGGTCATAGCATTTAGAATCAGTGGAAATACAAAGAATGGCATTATAATACACATTCTTCAGCAAAGGTGTAGAGAAAACAGGAGATGATCTAGTATTAATTTTCATACTATTCATACTGACTCTTTAATTAAGAATTTCAAAAAGAAAATAAGAGAAATGAGATTTAATCCCAAATGAACAGTATTTGGCACTAAAGTAACATAATTACACTACTGTCACTGATGTACTTTAATAAACTCTCTATTCACACATCACAGAGCACTCTCTGATCATAAAAGTGAGGTCCTCCATCATCCACAAGAGACTGCTCTCCCATACACAAATCAGCATTCTTCTACAAAGAGTCACACACGAACTCTGCTCTTCTCTGCAGCTAAGATTTATTGTGAGGATTAAATTAGATATTGTATAAAGTGCTTGATACATGGCCAGTAATAGAATGTCAGCTTACTACATGGTGAGCTATTGCTCTGATAGAGGATTATAATGGTAGATAGTATTAGCTCCACTTTATAGATGTGGATAATGAGTCTCAGACCCTTCAACAACTTTTTCAAGGTTTTCCAGGTAATATACTCTTATCTGATTCCTAAGCTATACTATACTTTGCTACATGAATTATCTGTCAGTATCTTATTCTGGGGAAACCACTTCTCAAGCTATTTTTGTTAAAGATGATTATATAAAGGTGAAACTCCTCCATTTCCCAATTATAGATAATATAGTGTGATCAATCTGCTCATGAAAAAAATGAATTTGCAGGATTCCTAAAAATGTGGACTCTATAGACAAAAAATTAATAACCTTTTCTACTATATTTATTTGATTGTGATATTGTCAGAAAGTCATAGATTGTTAGATATCGGAGATTACCTGGTCCAGACCCTTTGAAATGGTGTACTGACAGCCTAACAGATAAAGAGTTGCCAGATTTAACACATGGGAGGATATGCACTAGAACTCAAGCTTTCTGTGTCCCAGTCCAGTTCTATGAACTAATATTATGGACAGAAAATGCAAATTGTGCCACGTGATACATAAAAAACATAATTTTATAGCAAAAATCCATAATTTTATAGTAACATTAGCAGTAATTATATATGTAACTGGATTTTAAAAATTATTTTAAACATTATTTCCCATTTAATTTTTTTTGATTTTTAAAAATATGTCTTTAATATTAACTACTGAAATTGAAAAATAGTAATGAAAAAATAAGAAAATAAAAATTTTACTGAGAATATAGTTTTTCAAGGTTACTTCCATTGTGGTTTGTATTTTTTTAGGCACACAAATATAATAGCATTGTAAAAAGTTAGACAATATGGAAATAAAGTGAGAAAACCCATCTCTTACTCTATTCCATGGCAATAACCACTTTGAAAAATGAAAATGGTTCATCCATTTTTAGTCAATTTGTGTATATATATGAAATTTAGATGTTTAACTTGGCAGGTTGGCTCTCTGAATTATTTTCTACTCATTTCTTCATTAGCAATATATCTTGATGAACTTTTCTTTGTTCTACAAACAAATCCACTTCATTCTCTTTAACTGCTGCATCTATGCCATGGCATGAATATTTCACAATTTAGTCACTTATTCGCCTATTGATGATCATTTAGGTTGTTGCTAATTTTTCATCATTGTTATTCATAGAACTGCTGCAATTAATCTTCATCTATATGCCTCTTTGTGCAATTTTGTGCTATGTCTTTCTCAAGGATAGACACCAGGAAGCACCCACATGTGGTTATATACTGCTAAATTATCCTCCCAAATTGTTTTGTTGAATTGTACAACTTCCAATAGTAAATGAGAAAGCTTAACTCTCTAAATATGTGTCAACTTCTGATATTACAGATCCTCAGGTTTTACCTGCTTCTAGTCATTTGATTGTATGCAATTCACTGTATGTTAGTGCAATATTCTTATTTTCTCTCCTCTACTTATTTTTTACTTTTGTGTTTACTGTGCTTTTCATACTTTATTTATTTATTTATTTTGACAGGCAGAGTTAGATAGTGAGAGAGAGAGACAGAGAGAAAGTTCACCGCCCAAATGGCTGCTACGGCCGATGCACTGCGCCGATCCGAAGGCAGGAGCCACGTGCTTCTCCTGGTCTCCCATGCGGGTGCAGGGCCCAAGCACTTGGGCCATCCTCCAGTGCCTTCCCGGGCCGCAGCAGAGAGCTGGACTGGAAGAGGGGCAACCGGGACAGAATCCAGCACCACCCCAATCGGGACTAGAATCTGGAGTACTGGCACCGCAGGCGGAGGATCAGCCTAGTGAGCCACGGTGTCGGCCTTCATATTATTTTATAGAATGCCTTTATATATTCCTTTATTAAGCCATTATATATTATATATAATATACAATAATTATTCCAAGTATTTGGTTGATCAATCATTCCTTTAATTTTCATATGATAAAATCAGTTATCATTTTCCTTTTTTGCATCTGTTTCTTTCTTTTCTTACCTGAAGATTATAAAAATACACTTTAACTTTTATATTCATATTTGGATTTTAAAATTTAGCTTTTTATCCATCTTGATTTTATTTTGCATATGTACATGTAGAGAATTATGTGGTTTGGTTAATTAAGTTATAAAATTATATTACAAAGTAATAAGCATTCAAGAAAAAAAACTAAATCCCCCCAAAATAAAAGTAAATTTAAAGAAAGGAAATTCTCTCATTTCCCCTAGTCAGAGAGTTTTTGTTCATTTACTGGGGAATGAGTCTGTCTAGATATAGTATGAGGATTTATGTGTTTGCACATGTTTCTCCAATGTTTTTTATAGTCTCCATTCTCCAAGCTTTGTTAGCTTGTTTTTAGCCTATTTTGGCTTTTAATTAATTGTATGTATTTACTGCATTTTGTAGAGTTGTCAACTTCTCTTTGTTCACACACCCTACCTCTATATTTCAATTTAAATTATAATTCATATAAGTATGTATATATATAATGTTATATCTTACTTTACATTTAAATCTAAAATGCAGTTATTTCACTCAACATAATGTTTTCCAAGACCATGGCCTTGTCTAAATATGATCAGAGTCAGTGAACTCAGGGGACTTCCATAGCTTTGGCAACTCATGACAAGAGCCTAGGGTGATTACTGAGGCCATAAACAAGAGTGTCAATTTGTTAAGTCAACAATAGGAGTCACTGTGCACTTACTCCTCATGTAGGATCTTTGGCCTTAGTGTGCTATACATTGAGATTTAATGCTATAACTAGTACTCAAACAGTATTTTTCACTTTATGTTTCTGTGTGGGAGCAAACTGTTGAAATCTTTACTTAATGTATGCTAAACTGATCTTCTGTATATAAAGAGAATCGAAAATGAATCTTGATGTGAATGGAAGGGGAGAGGGAGTCGAAAGGGGAGGGTTGCGGGTTGGAGGGACGTTATGGGGGGGAAGCCATTGTAATCCATATTCTGTACTTTGGAAATTTATATTCATTAAATAAAAGTTAAAAAAATGCAGTTAATCATTATTTATGATATCTATCCATGACAAAATGTTTGCATCCTTTTACTTCATTTCATGCCCATTTCCACAACACTCTCACACAACACACACACCTATAGTTGATATTCTCTGGAGTTTTCAATCAAAACTAATATTAAACTCTATGACATAACTCATAAATAGATATTTAAATAGAAAAAATGCTGTTACTCTGCTTGGAAAAATGAAAAATAAACATCAGGAAAGGAAGACATTGGCCTCAAGAAAAAGTACAGAATATACCTTTTTAAAAGAGATTCCTGTAACTGCAAATTTTACAACTCCTAGAATGTCAAAAATTCTTTTGGCATTGTACTTGAAAATATGCTTACATGCATGTCCATATATGTGTATGTAAATGTACATGTGCACATGTACATGCATATGTATATATACACATATTCTACACGCCTATTTGACAAATACCAAGAATGTGTAAAAAATGCTATTTAATTAAAAAGAGAAATAGATAGGAACTGACTATAGGTCTAAAAAAGTAGCCAAAATGCATATGAAAATGTTAAACCATATTCTCACCCCAGGAAAATGGCAAATAAAATAACTCAGAAATACATATTTTCCCCACAGAGATGGATTTATATATACACATATATAATTTATTTGAAATGAATTTATATATAATTTACATATACATACAATTCATATAAATAATTATATATAGTTTATTTCAAATGGATTTTTATGCATTGTATATACAATATATATAGTTTATTTGAAATGCAGAGAAATAGAATTCTCATGTTTCCGTTCACTCCCCAAATGTCTTCAATGACTGGGTTGGCCCAGGCTGAAACCTCGAGCTACAAACTCAATTCAGGTTTCCCGTTGAGTGTTGAGGGACTCAATAAGTTGAGCCATCACTGCTATATCTATTGCATTAGCAGGAAATTGAAATAACAAAGTGGAGCTGAGCATTGAGCCCATGTACTCTGATGTGTCTTAACCACTAGGCTAAATGCCTACACTGAGATTGGTATGTTTTAAGATTAAGGGGCTGGCACTGTGGCTCAGTAGGCCAAAGTCACAGTCTCCAGCACTGGCATCTCATATGGGCGATTCGAGTCCTGATGGTTCCACTTCTGATCTAGCTCCTAGCTAATGTGCCTGGGAAGGCAGCAGAAAATGATTCAAGTGCTTGGGCTCTTGCACCCACGTGGGAGACCTGGAAGAAGCTCCTAGCAACCTGTCTTTGGTCTGGCTCAGTCTTGGCCGTTGCAGCCATTTGGGCAGTGAACCAGCAGATGGAAGATCTCTCTGTCTCTCCTTCTCTCTCTCTCTGTAGTTCTGCCTTTCATATAAATAAATAAATTTTTTAAAAAGATTAATAATAATTCACATTGGGAAGAAAAAGTTTAACCCATCTGTCTGTTGTGAAGATTGAATTGATAAAGAAGTTTTTGAGATTAATGTGACAAAATACATGAAAAATATTAAATATACATGTTAAGCAATTTCATTATAACAATATGTCAAAAATTCTTCATGTTTATACAAAGAGATGCCTATAATGGTGTTAACAGTAATATTTATTAATAATGGAGAATCAGAAGTCAGACAAATATCCATAATAAGAAATAAAATAATTACATCTATGGGATAGAATACTGCATAGTAAAAAAGATGAATTTACCTATGTCTATAACTATATAGAGATATAAACTGTATATATATGTTTTATATAAATAAATATCTTATGTGTAAGCTAAATCAATAAGGGAGTTATGTAATATTTATAGATTGGGGTTAAATTATAATTTTGCATTACATATATATGCTTATATAAAATTCTGTTAAATTTGCAATTTTTTTTACCAGAAATACAAATTATTTCACTTATTAAATTTATCTTTAGGGGAGTGATATCAGTGAAAATAACTGAATAAGGAACTCTAAAAATCTGACTCTCCAAATAGAAGAAAGACTGGCAATACTATCAGAATCAAGTTTTGCTGAAGACTGGAAACAAAGCAAAAACTGGCAGCAACCCAAGAAGTACTTAATCAGGAAAAATGGCTGAATCTCGGTAAGAACAGTGAATTTTGAAGTATTTTAATTTATTTAGTCCCATTCCTTTTTCCTCTATAGGTAAGCTTGGAAAGCATAGAGAATATTTTTAGTATCAGTAAAAGAGGAAAAAGAATGAATCTTATTTGCCAACTGGCCTTAGTTGATTTGTCAAGTGATTTATTGGAAAACCCATTCAAAAGGCTTATTATCTTTCTTGACTGGAACTGCTTGTATTAAGGAGAAGTTTGTTGAAATATTTACCAATCAATACTTTACTCTGCTGCTTGAGGCAATGGATAATCATTGGACAAAATACAAACCACAAAGCTTGTGCAGCAAAGATAGGAAGTGACAGGACTTGGGGAATAAAGACTTTCAAAAGCTCTAAAATATTTCTGGGATTTTAGAAATTCCTATGTATGCTAGGATTCTGCACACATGGAAATACCTGAGAAGGCCCAAAACTCTTAACTCAGGTTGACTTTGAGGCCCTATGCAAGCAGGAACTGAAGGTTAAGGCATTGTTTTAAACTTCCTGGCTGATTGTTGAAGATATGCTTTCCCCATCACTTTTAGAATCACTATACAAAGACTAGGATTTCTTTGTTTGTTTTAGGCATTAGGGAAACCTCTAGTCAATCATTAGCTGATCACTAGACTAATGGAGCAGAGACTTCAGTAGTCATACATGATAAAGAACAACAGACTTGCCAATATTTGTTTATACTAGTTGGTAAACAAACACCTACAGTAAGTAAAACAGCAATAAATTCTAAGGAGGGTTGTGATTTAATTTGCAGGATTCCAACATTATAGCATTCAAAATTTATATGAACAAAAAAGTATGAAACAAAAAAAAAAAACTGAGAAATTATGAGTTACTTTAAGCAAGAAAAAGAGAAATAATAAAGATTATAGTGGAGGCAAATGCGGTAGTCCACTAAATGAAAAGTTGGTTCTTCAAGAAGATGGCCAAAATTGGTAATCTTTTAAATAGACTGAGCAAAAGATAAAAAGACTCATTACTAAAATTGGGAAGGAAAGTGAGAATATTATTGCTGACATTACAGAAATTAACAAAAAAAGATTATAAAAGAGTATTTTTTAAAATATTTCTTTATTTATTTGAAAGGTAAAGTTTACAGAGAGGAGGAGAGACAGAAAGAGATCTTTCATCAGTTGGTTTATTCCCTGAGGCCAGGAGACAAGAGCTTCATCTGATCTCCTATGTGGGTACAATGGCCTGAATACTTGTGTCATTTCCTGCTGCTTTCCCAGGTGCATTATCAGGGAGCTGGATTTGAAGTGGAGCAACTGGAACTTGAACTGGCACCCATATGGGATGCTGGCATCACAGGTGGCATCTTAACCCACTACGCCACAACACCAGCCCTAAAAGAGTACTTTAAATAATTGTATGCCAACAAATTGGGAAACCTAGATAAAATGGAAAATTCCTAGAAACACGGAAACTATTTTAGGAGAGAAAAGATTTTTCTTACCCATTTCTAGGTTTATTACTGAGACCCTTGTAACAAAAGATTACAACAGAAAAGCGTAATAAATTTATTTACTGTAAGTTTTAAGTGATATAGCAGCTTTCAGAAATGATGACCTAAAGAAATAGGTACATCTGTTTTTTAGGCTCAGATTTGATGAAGAGTGAACAGTCATTCAGAAACGTGATTATAGGACAAATGGGTATGATCTAATTGTAATAAACTAGGGAGAACCTAGCAAGGCCTGTTTGTTCAGATTCATCTCTGTATCTATGTCTTCAATGATTAGGACTTTCTTTGTACAGAGTGACACTTCTAGAATGATGGTTTTATGACCTGTTTTAGGGGAAGGTCAGCTCAGCTCTATGGCCTCTTTCAGTACAGAAGGGAAATGGAGGAAAGGGGAGAGTGACGGTGACCTTTGAGCTCCTGCCATTTTCTCATATGCTAAGGTACCAAATTTGAGACAGCATGTCCTGAACTTTGTTACTACCAAAACTAACTCAACAAGAAATAGATCTGGATAGACCTACAGCGAGTAAAGCTATTGAGTCAATAGTCAAAAAGTTTTCAACAAAGTAAAGCTCTGGACCAGATGGCTTCACCACTAATTTCTACCAAACATTTGAAAAACAGTTAATACTAACCCTATGTAAATTCTTCCCAAACATAGAGGAGATGAGAAGATTTCTTAACTCATTCTATGTGGCCAGTTTTATCCTGATATCAAAACTAAAAAAATACATCAAAAGAAAACTACATCTTTATATTCCTTATGAATATGATACAAATATCCTCAAGAAAATACAGTCAAACCAAATTTAGCAGCATATTGAAAAGATTATATAACATGAGTATGTGGGATTTATCTCAGGAATTCAAAATTAGTTTAAACAATACATGATCATCTCAATAGAAGCAGAAAAAATATTTGACAAAATTCAATTCCCTTTCTCAAGTAAAAATAATAAACTAGGAATAGATAGAAAGCCCTATAGCTTAATAAAAGGCATCTATCAAAAACTCACAACTATTATTATCCTTACAATGAAAGACTGAAGCTTTCTCCACAACATGAACAAGACAAGAATATCTATTTTCACTACTTCTATCCCATATTTAACTGTAAATCCTTTCTAGGCCTATTAGGTAGAGAACAGAAATGAAAAGCATCTGGATCGGAAAGAAAGAAGTGATGACATCATATTATATACAGGAAACCCTGAAGAATCCACTAAAAATAAAAGAAACAGAAAGCTAACTCTACTAGAGCTAATAGATAAGTTCAGTTTTAGGATGCAAGATCAATATGCAAAAGTCATATATATAGTCATATATGACTTTATATATAAAAACATATATATATGTATATATATAAACATATATGACTTTTATATATATAAAAAAACACAACCTAAAGGTGAAATTAAGAAAAGAGTACAATTTATGACAGGGTCAAAAAGAATAAACTACTTAATAAATTTAACCAAGGAATGCAAGGATTGTACATTGGAAACTATTGATTGAAAGAATTAATGTTGTGAAGAAGGTAGTAAAACCCCAAATGACCTGCAGTTTCAGTCCATCAATGCAATCCTTTTGAAACCTCCAACTGTTTTTTTTTTTTTGCAGAAATGAATACACTGATTCTAAAATTTGTATGAAAATATAAGGGACTTAGATACCCAAAACAGTAATGAAAGCCAAGAACAACATTGAAAGGCTCTCACTTCTCAATTTCAAAATTTACTACATAGTTTCAGTAATCAAAACAATTTGATACTGGTGTAAGGATAGACATATGGCACAAACACCAATGAAATAAAATTGAGCTTCCATAAATAAATCCATACATATTGGTTAATTTTTGACAAAGGTGCCAAATCATTCAATGAGGGAAAGAATAGTCTTTTCTACAAGTAGTGCTGGGACAATTAAATATTCTCATACAGAAGAGTAAATTTAGATCCCTACATTGCACAAAATTTAAAAAGCTAACTCAAAATGGATCAAATGCCTAAACATAAGAACTAAAACTATGAGAAGGAAACATAACTGTTAACTTTCTTACCTTGGATTCAGCAATGATATCTTTTTTTAATTTTTTTAACTTTTATTTAATGAATATAAATTTCCAAAGCACAGCTTATGGATTACAATTTCTTCCCCCCCCCCATAATTTCCCTCCCACCTGCAACCCTTCCCTTTCCCGTTCCCTCTCCCCTTCCATTCACATCAAGATTCATTTCCAGTTCTCTTTATATACAGAATATCAGTTTAGTATATATTAAGTAAAGGTTTCAACAGTTTGTACCCACATAGAAACACAAAGTGAAAAATACTGTTTGAGTACTAGTTATAGCATTAAATCACATTGAACACATTAAGGACAGAGATCCTACATGAGGAGTAAGTGCACAGTGACTACTGTAGTTGACTTAACAAATTGACACTCTTGTTTATGGCATCAGTAATCACCCTAGGCTCTTGTCATGAGTTGCCAAGGCTATGGAAGCCTTTTGAGTTCACCGACTCTGATCATTTTTAGACAAGGTCATAGTCAAAGTGGAAGTTCTCTCCTCTCTTCAGAGAAAGGTACCTTCTTCTTTGATGACCTGTTCTTTCCACTGGGATCTCTCTCTTTTTTTTTTTTCTTTTTTTTTTTTGCCAGAGTGTCTTGGCTTTCCATGCCTGAAATACTTTCATGGGCTTTTCAGCCGGATCCGCATGCCTTAAGGGCTGATTCTGAGGCCAGAGTGCTGTTTAGGACATATGCCATTCTATGAGTCTGCTGTGTACCTCGCTTCCCATGTTGGATAGTTCTCTCCCTTTTTTATTCTATCGGTTAGTATTTTCAGACACTAGTCTTGTTTATGTGATCCCTTTGACTCTTAGTCCTTTCATTATGATCAATTGTGAACTGAAGTTGATCACTTTGACTAGTGAGATGGCTTTGGTACATGCCACCTTGATGGGATTGAATTGGAATCCCCTGGTATATTTCTAACTCTACCGTTTGGGGCACTTCAGCTTGAGCACGTCCCAAATTGTACATCTCTTCCCTCTCTTATCCCCACTCTTATATTTAACAGGGATCGCTTTTCAGTTAAGTTTCAACACTTAAGACTAACTGTGTATTAATTACAGAATTTAACCAATAGTATTAAGTAGAACAAACAAAAAAATACTAAAAGGGATAAAGTATTAAGTTGTTTATCAACAGTCAGGGTAAGGGCTGATCAAGTCACCCTTTCGCATAGTGTTCATTTCACTTTAACAGGTTTCCTTTTTGGTGCTCGGTACAACTAACCGAGCAATGATATCTTAATTATGACACCAAAAGCACAGCAAGCAAAGAAAAATAAATAGAAGTCCATCAAAATAAAAAACCACTTTTGTGTATGAAAGGATAGTATTAAGAAAGCGAAAAATCAATTTCCAGGATAGTTGGAAATATTTTGCAAATCATATACATGCCGAGGGCTTAGTACACAGAATATTTAAAAAACACTTAAAAGTCCACAATAAAAAAAAAAACAATTTTTAAAACCAGCAAAGGGTTTGAATAGACAGTTCTCCAAAGAAGTCATATAAATATCTAATGCACTCATTAAAAGTTGCTCAACATTAATAGCCATCAGGGAAACACAAATAACAAACAGCATGAGATACTTCTTCACACTCACTAGGTTGGCTATAATAATGATATTTAAGTAAAGTTTTAATAAATTACTCCATTCTATTCTCCTGCTCCCCCATTAGCCTGGGAACTAATGTACACAGCTGGAATGATTCCTTTCACACATATTTACCTTGCCCACTCAAATATAAGAATGCATGAATGCATCAGTACACACACACATTTTTAAAATTATTTCTGAGAGGCAGAGAGAAAGCATGAGAGAGAGCACTTCTATCTGATGGTTCATGCCACAGATGTCTGCAAGGACTGGGGCACTGAAATGGGGAGACAGAACCCAATTCTGGTCTCTTACACGGGTGACAGAAACCCAACTCCTGTGCTATTACTGCTGCTCCCAGAGTCTGTACTTTCAGGAAGCTGGAGTCAGGAGCTAGGGCTGGGAATTGAACACAGATATTCTGATGTTTTATGCGGATGTTTCAACTGACATCCTAACTGCTATGTCAAAGCTTGCCTCCAAACACATTATTTAAGTATTTTATTTGTCTTAATGCTAATGGAATCATACCATATGTATTATATTGAAGCTTATGGACATCCTTCAGATCAATAAATAGGGCTCCATCTCCTTGTTTTGGCAGTTGCATGATATCCCATGGCTATATTCTCATTAGTATTCTCCCAAGATACAGAAACAACAGAATATGCATATATATGTATATATTTGTGTGTGTGTGTGTATATAGATAGATAGATAGATAGATAGATCTAGATCTACATAGACAGAGCTTTATCATAAGGAATTGGTTTATGTGATTTTGGAGGTTGACTGATCACAAGGTCTGCAGTCAGCAAGCTGAACACCCAGGAGAGCTGATGGTGATGTTCTAGTCTGAATAAAAGCAGGCTCCAATCCCAGATAGTCAGTGTTTCAATTCAAATATGAAAGCATTTACATTTAAAATGCTAAATAGTTGTTTTGGCATTCTGATAGTGAAATTATATTTAATTTGCATTTTCTAGGTTGCATATGTCTTTTGCAATGCTTTTAGTTTTGCTGTTTTATTTTATGTTTTATCTGCTTTTTCTTTCTTTTTCATTATGATATCTAAATTCTGGTCTTTAGGATGATAGTTGCCACCCTTACTATGAGATTATGCAAATACTCTTCTTTTTTTATTTTTTTTATTTTTATTTTTTTTGACGGGCAGAGTGGACAGTGAGAGAGAGAGACAGAGAGAAAGGTCTTCCTTTGCCGTTGGTTCACCCTCCAATGGCCGCCGCGGCCGGCGCGCTGCGGCCGGCGCACCGCGCTGATCCGATGGCAGGAGCCAGGAGCCAGGTGCTTTTCCTGGTCTCCCATGGGGTGCAGGGCCCAAGCACCTGGGCCATCCTCCACTGCACTCCCTGGCCACAGCAGAGGGCTGGCCTGGAAGAGGGGCAACCGGGACAGAATCCGGCACCCCGACTGGGACTAGAACCCGGTGTGCCGGTGCCGCAAGGTGGAGGATTAGCCTAGTGAGCTGCGGCGCCGGCCGCAAATACTCTTCTAATTTTAATATTTGTAATTTAAATTCTGAATGAATCTGGAGTTAATTTTTACATACATTCTGAGATAAGGATATAGCCCTTTTCCTCCAAATAGAAAGTCAATTATGTGTGTTATCCTCCATCTGTTAGTCACTTAGCAAATGCCTGCAACAGCTGGGGCTGGGCCAGGCCAAGGCTAACACTAGGAGCCTAGAATTCCATCCAAGTCTCTCATGTGTGTGGCAGGGACCCAAGTACTTGGACCATCATCTGCTGCCTTTTCAAGTGCATTTGGTGCATTAGTAGGAAGCTTGATTGGAATCAGAGTAGCTTTGAACATCCCAATTAGCAGTTTGAGCTGCTGCACCACAATGTCCACCTCTGGGTATAGCAGTATTATAGATATCGGGTAAGGCAAGTTTTACTAGCTACTATTTTTATCTTTCCTAATTTGATTATTCAATCTTTAGCTATTACAGTTAGATATAACTTATAAAATAATTTTATCTAATTTACATAAAAAGGATAATTAGAACTTCAATAATGTTCTTCACTAATTGTAGGATTATTTATATTTTATATAAAATGAATACAGTGTGTCTTTCCTCTAAGTTTTGTTTTACATTCTTTAATATGATTTTTATAGTCTTCACATGGTTTCTATACCTTCCTAGTTACGCTAGTACTAGGCAATATCCATATTAGATTGATGATTGTAAATGCAGATAAGGAGTATTGACTATTCTTTTTGTAGAAGGACTTTTACCAATTATTTTTAATTAATGTTAGCAGTTTTAAAGTATCTTGAGATTTCTGGATATAAGGACTAACCAACTATATCTCTATATAATTTTTGTATTTGCAGTTTCACTTTCTTAATCATAAATTTTGTAATGTTTTTAATATTTTACCATAGGATTATATGACTTTTAAAATCAGAAATAAAACCTATTTTATGAAACAGCTAATTTTACTTTTTATTTTAATTATATATTTGAAAGAGAAAGAGATAGCTGCAGAGAGAGAGAGCTCCAATCTTTTGGTTCATTCCCCAAATGCCTGCATTGGTTGGGTTTGGACTGGGGCTAAAGCTGGGAGCCACTCTATTAGTTATTCACCCAAGTGGCAAGAACCCAGTTACTTGAGACATCACTGCTGCCTCCCAGTGTCTGCAGAGTGGGAAGCCAGAGTTTGGAGTCAGAGCCAGGCTTTGATAACAGGTACTCTGATGTGGGATATAGGCATCTTACAAACCACTAGGCCCCGGGGCTGGCGCTGTGGCACAGTGGGTTAATGCGCTGGCCTGAAGTGCCAGCATCCTATATGGACAGCTGGTTCTAGTCCTGGCTGCTCCTCTTCTGATCCAGCGCTCTGCTATGGCCTGGGAAAGCAGTAGAAGATGGCTCAAGTCTTTGGGCCCCTGCATCCTCCTGGGAGACCCGGAAGAAGCTCCTAGCTCCTGGCTTCCTCAGGCCATTTCGGCTATCTGGGGAGTGAACCAGTGGATGGAAGACCTCTCTATCTCTACCTCTCTCTGTAACTCTGTCTTTCAAATAAATAAATCTTTAAAAAAAAAAAAATAAGAAACCACTAGGCCAAACACCTGCTCCAAAACAACTGTTTTTAAAGCTGATATTTAAAAGATTTATTTATTTGAAAGGCAGAATGACAGGGAGAGGGAGAGAGAGAGAGAGAGAGAGATCTTCCATCTGCTAATTCCCTCTCCACGTTTTCCCAATAGCAGGGCAGGGCCAGGTGGAAGCCAGAACCTGAAACTAAAGGATGGCAGGGGCCCAAGTAGGTGGGACATTTTTCATGGCTTTTCCAATCATATTAGCAGGTAGCTGCATGAGAAGCAGAGCAGCCAGGGCTTGAACTAGGCTCAAATATGTGATGCTGATGTTACAGGTGGTGACTTAACCCACTGCAGCACAAAGCTAGTCCCTTAAGGTTTTTACTAAAAATAAAAATTATTTGTTCAGAAATAAAAAAATAAATTTAACAAGGGAAATAATAAGATCTCTGCTACCAATAAGATCAATCACTATTGATTTGACTTACTGATTCTGTTTTATCATTTTTAAATCATTTTTATCATTTTTATCAGTTTTTCAGATTTTAGTAATGCTAGGTTTGACCAAATAAAAAGGAAATATATAAAAGGGAAAAGAAAGATGAGACCATGCTGAGTGAAATAAGCCAGTCCCAGAGGGACAAATATCATATGTTCTCCCTGATCAGTGACAACTAACCGAGCACCAAAAAGGAAAGCTGTTGAAGTGAAATGGACACCATGAGAAACAATGACTTGATCAGCCCTTGTCCTGACTGTTGATGTACAACTTCATACTTTATCCCTTTTAGTATTTTCTTGGTTCTACTTAATACTATTGGTTGAACTCTTTAATTAATATGCAATTATTCTTAAGTGTTGACATTTAACTGAAAAGTGATCCCTGTTAAATATAAGAGTGGGAATAAGAGAGGGAGGAGATGTACAATTTGGGACATGCTCAAGCTGACTTGCCCCAAATGGTAGAGTTAGAAACGTGCCAGGGGATTCCAATTCAATCCCATCAAGGTGGTATGTACCAATGCCATCTCCTTAGTCAAAGTGATCAGTTTCAGTTCATAATTGATCATAATGATAGGATTAATAGTCAAAGGGAGCAAGTAAACAAGACTAGTCTCTGCTAATACTGAGAATTAAAAATGGAGAGAGCAATCCAACATGGGAAGCAGGATACACAGTGGACTCATAGCATGGCATATGTCCTAAACAGCACTCTGGCCTCAGAATCAGCCCTTAAGGCATTCATTCAGATCTGGCTAAAGAGCCCATGAGAGTATTTTAGGCATGGAAAGCCAAGACACTCTGGCAAAAAAAAAAAAAAAAAAAAAAAAAACACCTCGATGAAACATCTCTGTAAGTGAGATCCCAGTGGAAAGAACGGGACATCAAAGAAGGGGGTACCTTTCTCTGAAGGGAGGAGAGAACTTCCACTTTGGCTATGACCTTGTCTAAATAAGATCAGAGTTGGTGAGCTCAAAAGGCCTCCATAGCCTTGGCAACTCATGACAAGAGCCTAGGGAGATTACTGATGCCATAAACAAGGATGTCAATTGTTAAGGCAACAACAGGAGTCACTGTGCACTTACTCCTCATGTAGGATCTCTGTCCTTAATGTGTCCAATGTGATTTAATGCTATAACTAGTACTCAAACAGTACTTTACACTTTGTGTTTCTATGTGGGTGCAAACTGTTGAAACCTTTACTTAATATATGCTAAATTGATCTTCTGTATTTAAAGGTAATTGAAAATGAATCTTGATGTGAATGGAAGGGGAGAGGGAGCAGGAGAGGGGAGGGTTACAGGTGGGAGGGAAGTTATAGGGGGGGAAAAGCCATTGTAATCCATAAACTGTACTTTGGAAATTTATATTTGCTAAATAAAAGTTAAAAAAAAATAAGAAGCCATGTTCCAGGGAGGCAGTCGGGAGGGTTCCAAGAACATTCTGTATTTGGCCAAGATTAAGATTTAAGGCTTATCACAAAAAAGATCTATGAAAAAGAAAGAGACAGTAAACAATGTTAACAATCCATCGTACAAGAATGAAGTACAGGGCACACTGCGGGTGCCTGAAAATATTCGTTAACAAGCGTACGTAACCCGGATCTCGCCGTATTCGTCTTAACAGACCTCCACGTCTAGCCCTGGCTTAGGCGCCACCCTGGTTCCCTTCCTGGGCTGGGGATCTGATCCAGCCGCCATGGTTACTGCTTTTGAAAATGTGTTTAACTTGGAAGACAGTGCTGTGCTTTAACTTCACATCTGGCTTGGGGACTACCCGCTTAGGGAGTCCACGCACGCCTGCGGATGTTTCCACAAGCTTCATTTGGGAAATTTGCTGCACTCTGGCCTTGAAACATGTGTATGCGAGATTTTTAACATAAGAAGCCATGCGTGCGTTGTTCTCCTTAAATGAATTTAAGCAACTGTAAAAAAAAGAAAAAAAAAATGAGAAAGATAATGCAAACTATTTGATGTGGTCCTGCTCATGTGGAGTAAATGTAACTGTCTCACCTACGGAAGAACATTCTGAGTTTCAGACTCTTCACACTGTGCTCATGATTAATGGTTTGCATTTTTATGACAATAGATGTGGGGAAATACATCCAATTTGTTACTATCAAATAGAACAAAGTCAGTAGGTTCACTTGAAGAGTGAAAAAGATATTTCGATTTATTTCATTTCTTAGTTCAACAATTTGAGATAAACAAGCTGATTTCCAATCTCCCATTTTTAAAATTGTATTTATAATCATCGTCGTCGTCGTCATCATCATCATCATCATCATCCCTAGCAGTTAAGAGAAATCATCACACTGTAACCAACGAGTAAAATTATTCAGTTCACATTTAAGAATATTATGAAGGAAAATATTGAATTAAATAATTCTTGGCAAATTAGACATACAAAACTGAAACATGCTAACAATTAGGAGAACTTATTCTTAGCCACTATTTTCATGAGTTAAAAAAAGCTGATGTCATAATTCATAATACAGAGTGATAACTCCTTTGCTTTTTTCCTGGTGGGTACACTTAAACTGAATTTTTAAAACTACCTTCTATAATCAGCATTTGGTCTAGTAGTTAGGATGCTGTTTGGGACACCCATATCCCATATCAGAGTGTCTGGATTTGAGTTCTGTCTCTGCTCCAGATTCCACCTTCCTGCTAATAATGTACACCCCAAGAGGCAGCATATGATGGCCCAAGTAATTTAATCCCTGCCACCCATGTGGGGGATCCGGATGCCAGAATGGAGTTCTAGGCTCGTAAGTACAGCCTGGCCTGACCCTGATTGTTTCAGGCATTTGGGGAGTGAAGCAGTGGATGGGAATTTTCTCTGTATATATTCCTGTCTCCTTTTCTTTCTGCCTCTCAAATAAATACATAAAATTACTTATACAGCAATAAATTTATACTTTAAATATTAGATATCTCTAGGGTTGGGTCTATAATTCTTATTTCATTCTTTGTGTTGATCAATTTTGACAAGCTCCTCAAGAGAACATTCAAATATTAGTACCTAGAAATATTAATTATTGTTCACATCTACCTGTGTGACAAAAAAATGTAACAGTTGGCAGTAAAGACATAAGATACCACAGGCTAGTCAGGGCCCACTTCCTGCTTTGGCCTTGGTTCTGCTTGTCCTTAAGAACCACTGAACACATGAGTCATGAATTCTACTGGGGTAGTTTCTAAGCATCATCAGGACAACAGTTTATACCTTAGGCAACCAAAATATTAATGCTGGAACAACTACTTTAGGATATTGACATATTTCTCAGCTGTTAGAGTTTTTGCCAGCAGTACATTCTATTGTCATTGCTGCTATCAACTGCATGGCAATTCTCTGAATTGAAAATATAAGAGTCTTCACTCTCCAAGCATTCTGAACTAAACTCAGTATCATCTTCCTAGTGGTTTTAAACATCCTTGAGACCCTTCACAAGAGCTGTGTAATTGTAGGAACATCACATTTAAAAATTCTAATCTTTGATGGCAAGTTTAAGATGGTAATTACCTAGAAATTAAATGTAAACTAGTAGAACAATCTATAAGCAAGCCCACCATAAATCAAATATAGAAAGTTGAGAATAGAATTAGAGATATTCAAAAAGAAATCAGACAGAATTTCATAGTATGGTGCCATCCTGGTAGAATCCCATGGGTTGTAGTCTGTTACTCATATTTACAGATGTAACTAATTAATCTGTCTACTTTGTTCTGACTTACATCTCAGGGACAGACTTTATCTAACCAAACTTATAAGAGACTGGTGTATAAATTGCATTCAAATAAATTTATTGCTAAAGAGTTTCCCATAAACTAGAGTGACCATATAATTTATTATCCACAGTGACACTTTTAAGATTGAAAAGGGGAAACTATTAATAATTAAGGTGGGATAAGAGGTACAAGATGTAACTGTCGAGGACAAAACAGGATCTCTGGTCACATTACCCATAACTCAAATATTCATCTTCATGGTTCAGTGCATCTCCTATGTTGTATCAAGGCCTCTGGGAAACCCAAATAGTAATTTAAAATTCTCATGATCAGCATGAACTTAGAGCAAAAGGAAATAGATTGGTCTGGCCATAAATAAATATATTCTAGTGGAGCCGGCAGGCATTGTACATCAGAATCCCTATCTGATGGTTACAATAAAAGAATGTCCCTCAAGTCCACTGTCCTATTCCCTTGCTATATCCAGCATCTCTTATCTATTCATATTGTATATAATGCAATTGATCAAATTGAAAATTCCTAATTTACAAAGAATTGTTCAGAGTTGCCATCCTAAATAGGTGCCCTGGTCATCTGGACTTCAGTATTTTCTAAATATTCTCAGCCATATACATATCAAGCATATCTTAGTTTACAGCTGCAGGTATTTATTTTCATCTATCAAATATTATAAATGAAATTACTTTTTGAGAATCAAACCAGAGAGAAGCAAATCCTTAAGCCTTCTGACTTCATCTTTACACACCAATAATAATCTTACTATGCACTGACTTATACAAGATTGTATTAAATTTGTATGTAATTTATAGCTAAAATAAAAACATGTCATTAAATGATATCAAAGAGCTGTGTGACAATTCAGGAAAAGTGATTACAACCAAATTTACTGCAAGCTATGTTGATAATAAGTAAAGAAGATGTATGACAACCGGTTAAACAGCTAAACTTATAATTGTAGAAAACAGAGCTTTGCCTTCAGTGAGATGTAGATAAGAATAACAGGGCTGATCAGAGCTTAGTTTCAATACTAATAACAAGCAACTTGCAAACATGTGCTTATAAGCACATCAACAAAGTAGTAAAGGCCAAGTCAAATGCCATTTAGCAAATAGTTCTTATAAGCCATTCTGAGAGAGCTTCATAATAGAAGAAACACTCTTGCCCAAGAACCATTGAGAATATTAAGAATGCAATGGGATTTGCTGATACAGTAGAATGTTCTACAGATGCATTCAGAGAAAAGAGAAATAGAAATTGTTTTCTTGGTCAGAGACACCAAAGCTTGCAGAAAAAAATCAAGTGACTCATTTCATAATCAGGAAGTTGGAACATCCACTGACTTTCTGTGCTTTATACAAGTATATCATCTTATGCGAGCCATTTTGGAAAACAATGTGTCTATTCCATTGAATTCTGACTCTAAAATGAATACCAAATGAGTGCTATAACCCTAAAGACTAAATGGGAAATAACATTGGATTATATAAGAGCAATGCTAAGAATTCTAGGACAAGGGAGGAGTAAATTTTAATTGTTAAATTATAAAATTAAACATAGACGATGAGAAAGGGAAAATAAAACTGACAAAGCAGCAGTTTTGGAACAATCTAAATCCCTACACTCCCACTCTACCAGAAGCACCTCTAAGAGATGATCAAACAAAAATCCTCACCCATGTCTACTGGGCTGCTATAACAAAATGCCTTACACTATATAATTTATAAGCACTCAAAATTTATTGCTCATGGTTATAGAGGCTTGGAAGTCCAAGACCAAAGAACTAATAAATTCAGTGTCTGGTGAAGCTTGCCTTCTGCTTCAAGGATGGCACCTTCCCATTGCATTTTCACATGGTGGGAAGGGCAAAAAGGCTCCTTCAAGTCTCCTTTATAAGCACATTAGTTCCATTGATGAGCTAAAATCACTCAAGACCCAATCACTTCCCAATGGTCCACCTCTCAATATTATTGTATTGGAGACTAGATTTCAACTTATGCATTTGGATGGGACACAGACATTCAGATGATAGCACCTGCCTTTCTTGGTTACCCCTTGTCTTCCTTCTTTGTCCTCGAATCCCTCCGTTCTGAAGGAGTGAGATCACTGCCTTTACTTCCTCCTGTTGATGTAATCAGCAGCTCCAAACTCTTGGAAGACTAATAAAAGAAGTTTATTTCCTGATTTTTATTTATTTATTTATCTAAAAACTAGAGTTAAAGACAGAGGGAGAAGCCGGCGCCGTGGCTCAATAGGCTAATCCTCCACCTTGCGGCGCCGGCACACCGGGTTCTAGTCCCGGTTGGGGCGCCGGATTCTGTCCCGGTTGCCCCTCTTCCAGGCCAGCTCTCTGCTATGGCCAGGGAGTGCAGTGGAGGATGGCCCAGGTGCTTGGGCCCTGCACCCCATGGGAGACCAGGAAAAGCACCTGGCTCCTGGCTCCTGCCAGGATCAGCGCGGTGCGCCGGCTGCAGCGGCGGCCATTGGAGGGTGAACCAACGGCAAAGGAAGACCTTTCTCTCTCTGTCTCTCTCTCACTGTCCACTCTGCCTGTCCAAAAAAAAAAAAAAAAAAAAAGACAGAGGGAGAAACAGAGAAAGGTCTTCCATCTTCTGGTTCGCTCCCCAAGTGGCTGCAATGATCCTTAGCTAGGAGCCAGGAACTTCATCCAGGTCTCCCATATGGGTTCAGGGGCCCAAGCACTTGGGCCATCTTCCACTGCTTTCACAAGCCATAACAGAGAGCTGGATCAGAAAAGGAATAGCTGGGACATGAACCAGTGCCCATATGAGATGCCTGTGCTGCAAGCAGAGACTTAAGCTACTACGCCACAAACACACAAATTCTGTTATAGGTCAAGTAACCCACCAGTGCTAACTGCTTTCCCTGAGATGCCCCCAACAAGGAAGGCTTCTGCACTCTTATAGCTCCTCCATTTTAATAGACTACTCCACGTACCTCACTAAAAGAAGAGATTGACTAGGAGGATTTCACTATTAGTCCAGAAGCAGTGTTCATTATTTTTCACGATCCATTAGCAAGAAGAAGAGACTAACTTCAAGGAGCTCAGTAGGATATGGTGAACGCTAAAAATATCTACTAATAAGTTTCATGCTGCTGCTTTGATTTGCCAAATAAATTTAGACAAGTTTGTTTTTTTCCCTAAAGCCTGATTTTTCAAACATTATTTTTCTAGGGATGTAAATAAAAATTTAGTTTGATCCTTGATGCTGAGAAATGATACAATTCTCTTGGGCATATATACATTTGCTCTAAAACTCTATATACCAGTAGGCAGGGAATGACTGTAGCCTGATTGAGGAATGTGCAAACACATGGAAATATTTCAAAAACAGGGTCTCATTATTTGATTATATTAAAATATAACATTAGGCTTTTCTAATACCTGGGAAATAATGCTCATTCTATGAACAGAATAAAAAGGGAAAAACCAGTTGAGCTTAATAAAACCTCATCATTAAAAGCATATAACTTTAAACTGAAAGAAACTCTAATGTAAGATAATATATAAGTAAATGAAACCCTTTCCTATCTCCTATTGCAAAAATCCATTTAGTGTGTAACTGTGAATTAGAAATCAAAACAAACAGCTGGTATCTAGGTATAGCTTTCTGAATACTGGCTTTTTGGTTGGCTATCTAAGTGTGTGATACTCTTGGAGGCTGTCAATGTGGTTATCTCCTTCTGCCAAATGCACTATTTAAAAACAATCAGGTAGGCCAGTGCCACGGCTCACTAGGCTAATCCTCCACCTGCGGCGCCGGCATCCCGGGTTCTAGTCCCGGTTGGGGCGCCAGATTCTGTCCCGGTTGCTCCTCTTCCAGTCCAGCTCTCTGCTGTGGCCTGAGAAAGCAATGGAGGATGGCCCAAGTGCTTGGGCCCTGCACCCCATGGGAGACCAGGAGAAGCACCTGGCTCCTGGCTTCGGATCAGCGCAGCACCGACCATAGCAGGCCTTTGGGGGGTGAACCAACGAACGAAGACCTTTCTCACTCTCTCTCTCTCTCTCTCACTGTCTAATTCTACCTGTCCAAAAAAAAAAAAAAAAACAATCAGGCAGTAAACTTCTAAAAAATAGGTTGAAGGCTTAATACAAGGAATGACATTTACGTGATGAAGGCTCCAGGAAGCACTTTGAGTGCTGTTAATGTGAAAAGCAGTTTGTATACAATGAACCTCAGTAAGAAACAATGTTCACAGAATTACCTCTGAAAGCACACACCTCACCCTCTCCAATATTTATCCTATCAAATTTAATTTGACTGAGGCAGGTAAAACTGTTGAAGCGTGGGAACCAGTAATTGTTGGTAATTCATAAAGAGTATTATGTACATGCAACACATCCAAAGAAGCTACCTGTCTGTAAAGGAACACAGTCACAACAAAATGTTCTGTGCATATTTGCCGTTGAATAATCTGCTTACTTACAGGAATAAATCAAGCATCAGTGCCCTGGGGGAAGTAGTGTTGAGAAAAGTTTTTACCATGTCACCAGTCCAATATACAGTTTGAGCGGTCACATTCTACCTCTATGCATATATAGCAAGTATCAGACTTCTTTGAAAGATTCTTTTGCATTCCAGCTTTGGTCATCTGTGCCCTGGTAAAGTTGGAACAAGACCTATTTATAGGTCTTTAACACATTAACAGATTTCCCAAAGGTATTCGCTGGAACAATTTTTCAAAGTGCCCTTTGTGACGTTGTGGAAAATGGAACTAAAAAGATAAGTTTACTTTGGTGAAAATGAGAGAAATTATTTTTTTATTTGACAGATAGAGTTAGAAAGTGAGAGAGAGAGACAGAGAGAAAGGTCTTCCTTCCATTGGCTCACCCCCGAAATGGCCGCTACGGCTGGCGCTACGCAGATCCAAAGCCAGGAGCCAGGTTCTTCTCCTGGTCTCCCATGCGGGTGCAGGGCCCAAGCACTTGGGCCATCCTCCACTGCCCTCCCAGGCCACAGCAGAGAGCTGGACTGGAAGAGGAGCAACCGAGACCAGAACCCGGCACCCACATGGGATGCCGGCACCGCAGGCGGAGGATTAACCAAATGAGCCATGGCGCCGGCTCTGAGAAATTCTTGAATAATCTTGTTTTTAAAGATTTATTTATTTATTTGAAAATCAGAGTTACACAGAGAGGCAGAGAGAGAGAGAGAGGTCTTCCATCCGTTGGTTCACTCCCAGATGGCTGCAATGGCTGGAGCTGAGCAGATCCAAAGCCAGGAGCCGGGAGCTTCTTCGGATCTCCCACGCGGGTACAGGGGCCCAAGGACTTGGGTCATCTTCCCCTGCTTTTCCAGGCCATAGCAGAGAGCTGGATTGGATTTGGAGCAGCTGAGACTTGAAGTGAAGCAGCTGGAACTCGAACCAGCTCCCATATGGGATGCCGGCGCTGCAGGCGGCAGCTTTACCTGCTATACCACAATGCTGGCCCCTTGCATAATCTTTTAATAATATATATTTTTGATGACCTTTCTGAAGTGCCCTCATACATTTTGTTTTTCATCTCTTGTTCCTGACACAGAGGTCCTAACCATTCAGGAGAAAATTTCTAAGCAGTAGAGGTGTTAGGTGCATCTTTTGTTCTAATATTTGGTCTTTTGACCCAGGTTCCTGACACAGAGCTCTGAATATCTTAGAATTTCCTGGGTGATAGGAAGGTCTTTTGTTCTAATGAGGTGACTCTTGGTGAGTTCCTGGACGTGGCTGATCACAGAAATATCAAGCGATACATAGAGGCTTAGAACTTTGAGCTCCATCCCTACCCTCCAGGCAGGGAGGAAGAACTGGAGATGAGGTCTCCATAAAACCCCTTGATAGGGAGTTCACAGAGTTTCTGGACTGGAGGACACATTCACATTCTGGGAGGGTGGCACACTGCAGTTCCATGGGCACAGAAGCTCATGGCCTTGCAACCCTTCTAAAACTCGCCTGTGCACCTCTTCATCTGATAGTTCATCTGTGTTCTTCACCATATCATTTATAATAAATGAGTACATGTAAGTAGATTCTCCAAATTCTGTGAGCTGCTCAGTAAATTATGAAACCCAAAAAGGGGTTCATTGGAATCTCTGACTTGCACTCAAGTTATACGGAAGTTGTGGCTAATTTGGGAACCTATTACTTGCAGTTAGCATCTGAAGTCGGGAGCAGTCTTGTGGTACTAAGCCCTTTATGGGGTCTGTGTTCACTTCCAGTTATGTCAGAATTGAACTAACTTATGGGGCACTCAGTTTGCCAGAAGTGCTGTGAGAGTATAGAAGAGGAAAAACTGTTCTATACACATCTATCCACTGTGTATATCAACACAAACCTAAGATCCAAATAAACTGTGTAATCCAGGCAGACTGTGTATATTATATGAGATTAATCCATTTATGAATTTATCTAGTTAATTTTAACTGGGAATCCACTATTTACTGGGAACTGTTTATAGCTCATTATGGGCTCAAAACTAAAGGCCAGACCACAAAATAATAATGTGTGCCTTACACAGAAAGCAAAAGAGAATAAATAAGTTATTGTCCAATACCAGATAATTGTTTTGTTGGCAGACTTCTCTGGAATGATAAGAATAGAAATGTTGTAAAAATAAGCAAAATCAATTTTGCCATTCAAAGAAATGGACACTGGGATATTTTGTATGTGGCTGACATGAAGCCATCTGGGAGCATTTATTCATAGAGAGAACCTAATGATACCACTGAAGCACCATGCCAAGAAATTTCTTCACAAATATACAATGAGGCATTAAGTAAATAAGCCATGAAAGCACCACATTTAAGAATAATAGAAAATAGCACAAACTTGAGATGCTTTGGTGGACACTGTGGATTTAGGAGGAGGCTTTAGAAGAATTCACAATGGCAATGAACTCTAATGCATTCAGTACACATCTGCAGGGACTCCATCCTTCAGAAGAGAAAAATATGCTCCCCCCTGGTTGTGACTCTATTATTTCACCATTAACTCTAGAATTTATACAAGTATAGGATCATTGCCCAGAGCCAACACACAGTTGGCACCACTCCAAACCTCCAAACAATTCTCAGGCCACTGAGCGGACCTTAACTCTGAGAGCCTGGAAATTATGCTTAATTAGTTTCCTTTTGTCATCAGTGGACAATAGATGAGAAAAGGTAACATTTATAGCTGTCAGGGACAACCCACCAGGGAGCAAGCATCCTTAGAATCAGCACTCAGAAAGGCAATCCTTCTGAAGAGTTAAAAAACTGTAATTTGGTTTGAAGAAAAAGATACACATTCATCTTGTGGTTAGCCTGCATGCTTTATGGATTTGTGCATTAATTTGATTCACAAATACACAGCTTCATTTCCCTCCATCATAATCCTGAAATGACCTTCACCAAATTCTGGGTGTGGGTTGAGTTTCTCATCACTTCTATTCTACAAGATGCATCACTCAGTGAATGCTTATTTTCTGAGTGAGGAATTTAAATTTTCCACTCAGAAAACAGAAATTGCATAGAAATGAGACTTGTGTCTATAGTGCAGTCTGTGCTTTTGAGTTTATCTACAAAGATTCCTTAAAAATCAAGACAACAGGACAGAAGTAATAAGTGAAATATCCAGCTGTCCTAGAACTACTAAGAAAGAATCATCTCAAACGTGACCACCATATGGAACCTGTGAAATGACTGCTGTTTTCCAATCTCATTTAGGTTCCTATTCTGATTATTTTAATCCCCAAATCCAATTAACCTTGTTTTCTAGATTAAAGATATAGTTTATGAGCTCTTCAGATATTTTCGATTCCTCTCCAAATTCAGGGCAACTGGAGGACAGACTGGGCTACTAGGACCTTTAGAAATCTGACGGCTACTGCAGTTTCAGCAGACAGTCATACCTTGATGACCTCAGCTAGGGACAGGAAGTCTTTAATGGGCATATGGTTGGCATTGTGAAGATCTGTTACTGCTATGGTTTGAACAAGATTTAGCTCCCAAACTCATGCAAACATTAAACTCCGAAGTCTTATGTTAATAGTACTAAGAGAGTGGATGCTTAATCTACTGATTGTATTTAGGAGATCGACCTGGTGGGAAGTCCTTAATGGCATGCCCTAGGAAGATAATTCTCACCAGGTGATTAGTTACAAATCCTAAGTAGTAAGTGGGGCCCAGCCCTTCTCTCTCTCTCTCTCTCTCTCTCTCTCTCTCTCTCTCCCCGTGTTTTCTGGCTATTTTGATTCTCCCTCTGCCCACAATCCATCCTCCACCAGTACCATTATCATCAGAGGCCAAACCAAAGGGTCTGCAGAATCTTGCAGAACCATGAGCCAAATTCACCTCTCCTTTATAGG
This sequence comes from Oryctolagus cuniculus, assembly GCF_964237555.1. NCBI lineage: Eukaryota > Metazoa > Chordata > Mammalia > Lagomorpha > Leporidae > Oryctolagus > Oryctolagus cuniculus. The sequence continues at coordinate 28,807,038 of NC_091453.1, read as the reverse complement.
TAGCTTGTCTCAAGCATTTTCTTGTAATAACTGAAAACTGACTAATACAGTTACATATAAGCAGTTGTAAGCATCCTTAAGAAGTTAGGAGATGTGACTGGTCTGTAGCTAACTATAATTTTTATTCCAAATCATAGAGTTCAGTTGATGTTATGGTGTGCAGCGAGAAAAGGAAAAACACAACTCTCTCCAGTTTGCTACTTAAGATATGTCAGAAGATGGAAATTTTTACCTCTCTGTTTGACTCATCTTAGATAATTTCTACAAGTACCTTTCCTCCATGTTTTCCCTGACCACCTCTAAAATTTGATATTCAATTCAACATAACCTGGGCAAAGTCATCTACTTTTTAGGTTCTTATTCTAATGCATGAAAAGACTTATTTGATATTCTGCTCATTTTTATAAAATTTTTATGATGATTGGACCAACTTCCTAACATGTCTTTATGATTTTTCAATGACTGAGATGGGTTCTAGTACAGCCAAGAAATTTGACAGGGCAATAACTTTAGCTAACGTCAAAGGCTAAATGTTACATGTCTTGGGTGAATGTTTGGCTGACAGTACAGACCCTACTCTTTCTAAGATATAGGAAATTTCAGAGCTCTTGTGCATATTTTTAAAAATCTTATCTGCTTGATTATTTTTAACCCATCATGTTCCCAGTTTAGTTCGGGATTTGAAACCTAAGTAATTATCTTTGAGAAAAATCATAAAGTAAACCTCATAGGTAATGATAGAGGAAAGTCAAGGATTTGATTGTTAAATGTAGCCAATAATGAAGGTTATATATGCTCAGAATTCTAATGGATGTCCAGAGCTTTTCTCATTTTTTTTTCCCAAATCTAATCTTGTGAATGGGTCTCTGATTTCCTAACACGAATGGTCTGATTGTTGCTGTGCATTCTCTGATCGTATCTGTAGGGAGGGGTAAGACAGGAGATTGCAATTTCAATGGTTATATCCCTTCTCAATTCCATTGCCTTCATTTTCTGTGGCTGGAGTCAGCATCTCATCATTTTCTGTGACTGAAGCTAGCAACTTTGTGCTACCTTTAAGATCTCACTTAGCCTGAGCTGCTGCTTTCTCCACCATAGTGTTCCAGAGCAACTTTTTTTCCCTAATGGGGCATTTTCAGTGATACAATGGATAGATTTTAGGAGCCTTTAATTGAAGGACTTGAAAAATCATAAACTTCATTTTGCTCCATTTGTTTTCCAAGTCCAAGAATCTTAAAGAGAACTATGAAAAACAAGAGCATCTTAGCTGACTGCCTTGACACTGCATTTCAGACATCACAGTCAAAATGGCCAGGCTCTCCCTTCAGGTTGGACTGATTCAGTCAACTAGTATCTAAGGTTGAAGTTCCCCCTGCCTGTATCATGATCTAACCTTCTCTCTCTCCCAATCCTCTTTCTTTGAGCAATGACCGTCCCTGTGCAGTTTAGAATTCTGCTCTGTTAGGACAACAGAAGATTTCAAGCCTCATTTATGAGTATTTTTAAAAGATTGATTGATTTATTTCAAAGAGGGAGACATTCATGTGCACATACATGCACACACACACACACACACACAGTTCAATCTTCCATCTGCTGTTCCTCTCCAGATGGTTGCAGTGGCCAGCATTGAGAGCCCGGTTGAAGCTAGGATCCAGGAGCTTCATCTGGGTCTCCCATGTTGGTGCAGGGGCCCAAACACTTGGGCCATTTTTCACTGCTTTTCACAGGCCATTAACAGAGTTGGATGAGAAGTGGAGCGGCCAGGACAGAAACCAGCACCCATATGAGATGCTAACGTCATAATAGGTGGTCAGGCTTTACCTGCTACCCCACAAGGCCAGCTCCAGGAGTATTTTTATGTAATCTTTTCTGATTGAGATTTACTTTTTCTGAGAAAATCTTAGCTTACTAAATTGAAATTAAAGAAGGGTCCATCTGAATAAGTAATATTTTACCATTTGTCTAATTAACTCAATGGCTTCTTTTTCACTGGGTTCAAACACCGAGTTTAATAGCTGTATGACCTCCAACAAGTTACTTAACTTAGATTAATCACATATATGATAAGGGGAAAAATACCTGAATGACTTGATAACTTAAAAGTACATAAAATGGTGACCAACCTAGAGTAATCTTTCAATATGTGTTTTTGTTATTACTAGAAGGATTATTATCAGTTCTAAATATTTAAGGTAAAAGTGTCTACTACCTTTCTTTGCATTAACGAAAACTGTGAGTATAGGCTCCTTACCCATATGAAAAATAGAGTTTGACTAACATTTTAATTTGTATTCTACATTTTTTATAAAATTAAGAAGATGCAAGAGGAGTTTTCTAAAGCCAGATCTTTAAAAATGGGACACAAGATAAATACATTAACAAGAAAGGAACGATGATATATTATTTTGAAAATTTTACATATACAAAGGCTTGGTATTAGGGCAGATATTTGAGGCAGCTGTCTGGTTCAGTGTTTAAATCATAACTTCAGACACCCACATCTAATATTGGAATGCCTTGTTTGCATCTTGGCTCTTCTGCTTCCAATCTAGTTTCCTGCTAATGTGAACCCTGGGATGTAGAACATAATGGCTCAATTACTTGGGTCCCTGCCACCCACCTGGGAGACCTGCATGGAGTTCCAGTTTCCTGGCTTCACTTTGGCCCAGCCCTGAATGTTGCAGGTTTTGGGGGAGTGTACTAGCAGATGGGAGATTCTTCTCCAATCCTGTGTATCTCTCTGCCTTTCAAATAAAGTGAAAATTAGCAAAGAAATAAATAGCATTTTAAAAAGATTTAGTATAATTAAAAGATACTTAGAATTGCATGAACTAAAGGGGAAAGCTATATAGGTTATTAATGCAGTCGTGTATATGTGTGTGTGCATGCACACATGTGTGTTGAGTAACTGTTAGCTAAGCATGAATAAGACAATAGCCATTTTCAGGCATTTTGTCCTTGATCTTTTCCCACAACAATCCTGTGAGATCTTTGGTTTCACAAGGGTACTTCAAAAATTTCATGGATGCTTTTTGCCAATATGGCACTGAAGGCAAAGAAGGAAGCTCCTGCCCTTCCTAAAACCAAATCCAAAGCAAAGGCTTTGAAGGCCAAGGAGGCAGTGCTGAAACGCATCCATAGCTACAAAAAAAAAAATCCACACATCTTCCACATTCTGGTAGCCCAGACATTACACATCGAGAGACAGCCCAAATTTCCTCAGAAGAGCGCCCCCAGGAGGCACAAGCTTGACCACTATGCCATCATCAAGTTCCACATGACTTCAGGAAGAAGATGGAAGACAGCAACACACTGGTATTCACTGTGGATGTCAAGGCCAACAAGTACCAGATCAAACAAGCTGTGAAGAAACTCTATGACATTGATGTGGCCAAAGTCAACACCCTGATCAGACCTGATGGAGAGAAGAAGGTGTATGTTCAGCTGACTCCTAATTATGATGCTTTGGATGTTGCCAAGAAAATTGGGATCATCTAAACTGAGTCCAGTTGGCTGATTCTAAATATATGTTTTTTTCACCATAAAAATTTCATGGACAAATAGATTTTAAAAAGTTTATTCTGGTAGAAAAAGTTTTATAGCCATGCATAATTTTCTTTTCTTTTTTTAATCTTTATATATAGAAGATCAATTTAGTATATACTTAGGAAAGATTTCAACAGTTTGCACCCACACAGAAACACAAAGTATAAAGTACTGTTTGAGTACTAGTTATACTGTTAATTCACATAGTACAACACATTAAGGACAGAGGTCCTACATGGGGAGTAAGTGCACAGTGACTCCTGTTGTTGATTTAACAATTGACACTCTTATTTATGACGTCAGTAATCACCTGAGGCTCTTGTCATGAGCTGCCAAGGCTATGGAAGCCTCTTGAGTTCTCCAACTCCGATCTTATTTAGACAAGGGCATAGTCAAAGTGGAAGTTCTCTCTTCCCTTCAGAGAAAGGTACCTCCTTCTTTGATGGCCCGTTGATTTTTTCAAAATACATACTTTACATGGAGTTTTTGAAGTCTCTACATACTCAGGGATTTCAAAAAAAATTTTACACCAAAATTATCTTTTAATTCCATTTTCCACAAACTTTCTGAAGTTCCCCCATAAATAATTTAAGATCTAAATAGGGTAAGTATCTAAACATAAGTCTTCATAATCTAGTAGTACTTAATTCCAATGATCTTTCCACTCCATAGTAATTGCACCTGTATTAGGCAAAGGAAATAGATTACAGCAAGATAGACATAGTCCCTGCCCTCTCAGAACTTTGATTTAACAAAGGAAAAAAACTGAATAAGTAATTAGATATGTTAAATTAAAAGGAGGCCTGCTGGTTAGCTGAGGATCACGGTAGTCACCAAGCTACCAATCTCCCACTGTGTCTACCCAAACAACATCAAATAACAAGATGAGAAATATAAATTCCCACAAAAACCAAGCCCTCACAATAACTTGGAGATATAGAATACCCAAACTTCAGAATAACTATTTGTAAAAAAATGAACCCATCCAATCCCGGTGAAGTCTTCCATACTGCCACCTGGGCCCCACCCTCCCACCACAAGGCAAAAGGAGACAAACTGGGGTGGACAGAAAAGGAGGAAAAAGAAGGGTGCTACAGGTGACCCAAAAACAGCCTCAGAAAGTGACCCAAAACAGCCTTAATGCTGAATATTCTAAAAAAGCATAGGGAAATGGTTTAAAGAAGTAATCTTTAAAATACACACTTCTAAAAGACACACACACCAAAAATATCCATCAAAAAGAAAGAAATTCTACTTGGCCATTCAGGAAAAGAAACTAAAAGGAAAAATGTAAAGTCCCATAGGACAACGAGAATCATAAAACTAGTAGACACACAGCCCTTTCCACCCCCACCTAAACAAATAGCAAATCTGCTTGAAGCATTTGGACTTGGTTTGGTAAAGAGAGAAGGTATCACTAAACTGGAAGTCTTTCAAAACATCTCAATGCCATAAAAATGAACAAAGTGAAAAAATCATTAAATCCAAATAGAACTATTCTTTAAAAATCAGGCAATGAAATTTCACAAAATGAGAACATTTCACACTTACTGGGAAAATCTATATAAAAAGTAACTGTAAAGGAGAAGAAAACCATAAGAATTAAATATAACCAAACATATATTTGAGGATGTGGAAGGCTACTTTGGAAGAAATCTGAAACCTAAGAAAGGAAGTGGTCAAAACCAGACAGATATGAAAAGAGAATTTTCTTAATACAAGAAAGAATTAGAGAAAATAAAAAGTTAGAAATAAGAATCAGTTGTACGGTACTCAAGGGTGAATGGATGCAAGTGAAATTTAGTAAAGAGTATAGACAACAGACAAGAAAGCAGCTAATGTAATGAAAAAGAGACAAAGAAGTAGAATGAATCAGAGAAAGTAGTGAAAATAAATGACAGAAAGATAATAATATTCATGTCATCAGAACTGCCTATGAAACATGTTGTAGGAAATAACTAATTAAGGCCGCCTTTGCAGGTGGTGAGAGAATTCACCAGAGCAGTCAGATCCAGTGACTACAGTTAGATTTTTTTTAATTTTTTTTTTTTAGAGTTAGATTTACGGAACAGCTACAAGAGAGCAGCAGGCAGGCAGGAGTGCTGCTGAGTGCCGCTGCACAGGGACTACAGTCTGGGAGATACATGGATGAGACAGATTGCTCTTAGCTAGGGACATTCCCTCCACTAGGAACTTCCTCATTTCTAGGGACTTTCCTGCCACCAAGTGCCTTGGTGGGTTCACAAAACCCATAGCACAAATTGCTTACACCCACTGGGAGATCCTGAGCTAGAGGCAACAGCTAGTTAATGGCAAAATTCCTATCCCATTGAAACTATGGAATAAAAAGGAATTCTGTGGTTTTAATCCCCTACATTTTGGAGTAAGTTGATACATAGCAATAGATGAGTAGAGGTCTTGGCACCTAGAAGTTGTATAGTGCCATAGCAAATAATTCAAAATGTGAGTATGCCATTCAAACTGGGCAGTAAACTTTGATGAGAATATGAGTGAAGGTGCAAGTATATCTTGAAGCAAAATTGAATGATTAGAGGGTAAGTGCTGATAGCGCTCAGAGCTCACGATCCAAAAAAATTCCTGAAGGAGACTAGAATATGTCACTACAAAATACGTCATTTTGGCATATTGATTACATTGAACTAAAATAAATTCAGAACCCGCCAAAACAAGAGCTCTTCACCTTGCCATCAACTACCCAAGCTCAACTATAAAACTCTCTTTTGGTACGGGAAATTTACATCTAAAAAGGAAATTTTCTTTAGTAAAGGTATCTTTACCAGGAAGAGAACTACCCTGAGAAAGCTTTTGTCACCTGAGGGAATTTTGTTTTCACAACAAGGCTCATAATTTGCCTTCTCCAGTCACCAGAAGACCCATTCCTATTCTTTCCTGTAATTCTGGATAATATATAAGCCTCAATCATCTGCTTCTTTGAGTCTCATATTCTTGTGAGATTCGTGTATGTAGATAATTAAAGTGGTTTTTCTCTATTAATATGCCAATTTAACTCATAGATCAGCCAAAATCCTAGAAGGGTAGAAGGAAGCCATTTTTCCTCCCCTGTAGTATATACATAATTTGATTGTACATATCTGATCACTCTTTAGAGTGATGACATGACACACACTCAAAGCGGCATTACACATGGTTTGCTTATCTCCATTTCCCTGTCAACACTTGACACTGTCTAACTTTCTAAATGATGCCAGTCAACAGGCACAAGGCAACATCTATGGTAATTTCAAGTTGTGTTTCTCTGATTACTTATGATTTTGAACTTCTCTGCATTTACTTAAAGACTAGGATTTCCTCATTGTTTTGTCTATCAAATCGTTTATGCATTTTTAAAATTGAGATTTGGGGCAGGAATTTAGTGTAGTGGTTAAATTGCTGCATGGCATACTCACATCTCATATGGGTTGGAGTCTTGGCTCCACTTCTGATCCAGCTTCCTGAAAATGTTCATCCAGCAGATTATGGCTCAAATACTTGGGCCCATGACACCCATGTGAAAGAAACAGATTGAGTTCCAGGCTCTTGGCTTTGGTCTTGCCCAGCCCTTGTTGCTGGTTAAAATTAGGCCCAGGATGTTCAACACTGTACACTCAGTACACCAGAGACAATAATTGATGCAAGTAAGCAGGGTTATTCAGGTGGCCACCCAGGGAAGACAGACTCTGTAGTCCCAAATATACCCTTCCCAAGTTTCATGCTAACAAGAGCATTTTTTGAAGGAAAAGGGGGAGTTAGAGATGGTTGTCAAACAAGTTTCCAGCATGGGTGTGCCACTTTTGTGGAGGCTTCCCTGATATGAAACTTGGCTAGTGGTGCTGAATTCTTATCTGAGTCTACGAAGCCAGCTATGTAGCTCCCTGAAATCAGCTTCTGTAAGTGTTAGGTCTGTATCAGCTTGTGCTAACATTTTGGTCAGGCACAAGATTATCAAATAGCTTTTTTAAAATAAAGATTTATTTATTTGAAAAGCAGAGTTAGAGAGAGAGAGAGAGAGAGAGAGAGAGAGAGAGATGAGAGATCTTCCATCTGTTGTTTATTCCCCAAATGGCCGCAATGGCCAAAGCTGGGCCAGACTGAAGCCAGGAACCTGGAACTCCATGTCTCCCATGTGGGTGGCAGGGGTCCAAGCAATTAGACCCTCTTCTTTTGCTTTCCTAGGCACATTAGCAAGGAATTGAATTGGAAGCAGAGTAGCTGAGACTTGGGCACTCATGGCATGCTGGTGTCACAGGTGGTGGCTTAACCTACTACTCCACAACACTGGCCCTGAAAGTAGCTTTTTATTAAATATGATAGTGAAAGGAAGATGTACATTTTATAATTGTAAATGTGTGACTAGTCCCAAGGATAGGATGTGGAAAAGGAAATATAGTACATTACATCCTGGCTGTTTTGGACTTTGGGGGAGTGACCAGTGGATAGAAGATTGATATTTTCATTCATTCTCTCTCTCTCTCTATCTTTCTCTCTCTCTCTCTCCCATAATCCTCCCTTTTCAAATAAATATTTTAAAAATTGATACTTATATAATCTCTCTCTAAATTGTTTTGCAACAGCGCCTTGTATAATAAAAAAAAAAAACTTCTTCAGTTTTAGACGCTGTTTGTATTTCTTCCTCTCTGTAACATGTCTGGTACTTTCTGATATGGTCCTAGTGAACAGAAATGCTTAACTATGAAGTAATCAAACTCATCATTTTTTTTTTTTTGCCTCATGCTATGTACTTTTGAGGGTTTTTCTATCTATTTACCACAAGTAATGAAGATGTTCTGTATTGTTTTCAATTAATGTGATAGTTTTACTTTCATTTTTTTTTGACAGGTAGAGTTAGACAGTGAGAGAGAGACAGAGAGAAAGGTCTTCCTTCCATTGGTTCACCCCTCAAATGGCCACTATGGCCGGCGCTGCACCAATCTGAAGCCAGGAGCCAGGTGCTTCCTCCTGGTCTCCCATGTGGGTGCAGGGCCCAAGGACCTGGGCCATCCTCCACAGACCTCCCAGGCCACAGCAGAGAGCTGGACTGGAAGAGGAGCAACCGGGACAGAATCCGACACCCCATCCCAGAGTAGAACCAGGTGTGCCGGCGCCGCAGGCAGAGGATTAGCCTAGTGAGCCGCGGCACAGGCCCTTACTTTCAATTTTAAATCATTATTGTTACACATATTCAATCAGAAGTTAATATTATGAAGAAAGATTGTATTCAGTTGAAAAATAGATCAGATCACATTATTTCTCTGTCCAAACTTAACAATGTCACCCAATTTACATAAAGCAAGAGCCAAATTCCATTTAGTGGTTTAAAAGGCCCTTCATACTTGTTGTTCTCCCATACCTTACCACTCTTTTTTTTTTTAACAGGCAGAGTGGACGGTGAGAGAGAGAGAGACAGAGAGAAAGGTCTTCCTTTGCCGTTGGTTCACCCTCCAATGGCCGCCACAGCCGGCGTGCTGCGGCTGGCGCGCTGCGGCCGGCGCACCGCGCTGATCCGATGGCATGAGCCAGGTGCTTATCCTGGTCTCCCATGGGGTGCAGGGTCCAAGCACTTGGGCCATCCTTCACTTCACTCCCTGGTCACAGCAGAGAGCTGGCCTGGAAGAGGGGCAACCGGGACAGAATCCAGCGCCCTGACCGGGACTAGAACCCGGTGTGCTGGCGCCGCAAGGTGGAGGATTAGCCTAGTGAGCCGCGGCAGCAGCAGCCTTACCACTCTTAACTTCTTTTCCGCACTCATTCTCTGGCCACACTGGCCTCCTTTATGATTCTGAAATGTGGCAGGTGCATGCATACCTTAGGCTGCTTTCTCCTCCTGAAATGCTCCACTTACAGATGTCTGCATAGAAAACCCCTCTGTCCCCTTCAGGTATTTGCTCAAAAGTCATCTTCTCAGCCCCACCCATTCTATTTATTTATTTATTTATTTGAGAGGCAGAGAGATAGGCAGAGCTGTCATACTCTGGTTCACCATTCAGATGCCTGCAACAGCTAGGGCTATGCCAGGGCTGAGGTAATGCTGAAACCAGGAGCCAGGAACTCAATCCAGGTCTTCCACATGGGTGGTAGGAACACAATTACTTGAGCCATCTCCACTGCCTCTTGTGGTCTGCATTAGCAGGAAGCTGACGTCAGGAGCAGGAGCCAGGAATCAAACCCAGCTACTCTAATGTGTGGTGTAGGCATCTTAACCAGTGTTTTAACAGCAAGGCTGAACACTATCTGGCCTCACTTCTGATCTGGTGTACGTTGTTGTTTTTTCCCTGTACTCACTCATAATTTCCTACCACAATATGTAATTTACTTGTTTAAATGTATGTGTGTGCGCCATGGGAGCTGGAGTTGGAGTATTTGAATTGGTTTCTTCTTCCAAGATGCAACCATGGGATTACATCACTTGGTTCTTGGTATCTGGTCCAAAGAAATACTTTGTCATAATTCACTGAATGATCAGTCATGTGACTCCTTTCCAGTGAATGATGGCAGTGACAGTGACCCCCATTTCCTCTCTCCAGAGGCAGCCATGGCAGTTCAGATGTCAACTTCCAGCACCATGGTCACTGCTGTGCCTTGTAGAGTATGGCTTGGGGTATTCTTCTTGACTATGGGGATTTGAAGCTCTCCTGATTCTCTGGGAACTATACCATATTTTTTTTAAAAAATTACTTAAGTTAAATAGGATTTGTTGGTGAAGCTTACACTACTGGTTAAGAGGTATAAATAGATACCTAAAATCAGTCAGAAAGGAAATGTCATTTAACTAAGATTATCTCAAAAACTCATATGTAAGTAATTGAACCAAAAATTGGAAGAGTAAAATGGTCCAATTGTCCCCAAAGTGCACTGCATCTTAGTTTGGTGTGATTGTCAAAGGTGGTCAAGATATGTCCTTTCATACTCTTTTGCAATGTAAATTGTCTACCCCTCCTCTCAAGAAATGGAGCCTTTTCATTCTTCCCTTAAATATGGACTGGCTTGTGACTGACTGACTAATAGAATGCAGCAGAAGTAATGCTATAAACGTTGCAGACTTAGATCCTAGCAGACCTAGGAGCTTCCATCTCTCTGATTTTCCCTGAAAGGTGAAATGAGACTATCCTCCTTGAGCATGAGAGTCATGATGCCTCAGCTGATAAGCAGAACCAGCTGCTAGGTATGTGAGTGGGGACCTTGAACCTTGCAGCCTAGCTAATGCTGCAGTTATTTGTGACTGGGTGACTGACCTCAGGTGTAATTAACAGGGAACTGCTTCACAAACCCATAGAATGGTGAGATAAAATATTTTCTTTTTTTTTTAAATCTCTAAATTTTTGAGTGGTTTGTTATATAGCAATAGGTAGCTGATAGAAGTGGGAATATTACTTGCCAGAGCCAGAGGAACATGGTTTGTCTTTTTTCCTTTTCTTTTCTGTATTTTTGTGACACATATTGAAATTGTCCCTAGTCAGCTGATTGGCATGGTGTTGGTAGGCAAAATGAGCTCTGATCTGCAAACATTGTGACAGCAGTGTCATTTTGTTCACTGGGAGGCAGTTCATCCCTTTTATTATCTAAATTTTAAACCCTTTAATATGCCTGCCCCCAAATTGTCTATTCAAGAAACAAATCATAGAAGAAAAACTAACAGAGAGCATGACGTAAAAAAAATGGAGTGATTTTTATCACCATGAAAACTAGAAAAACAGACTATTTAAGTTATGAGTGAGACATTTTTAATTAAACTCTAAGGAGGTGGTGTTTGAGCATAGACTTGAAGGCAATGAGAGAGTTTTCTATGCCAGAAGGGACGATCAGTGCAAAGGCCCCAGTATATGAATATTCCTATAGTCATAGTGTGACTCATTTATCATATCTTATCTTGGTCTATTTTCTGTTATCTAACTGAGCATCATAGACTGATGAGAAATAGAAAGTTTATTCAGGTGATGGTTCTGAAGGTTGGGAGGCCCAAAGTTCAGGGGCAGCATCTGATGAGGGCCTTCTTGCTGCTCTCTGTAGAATCTTAAGGCCATGCAGAACATCACATGGTGACAGGGCTGCATACAAGAGACTGAGACAAACTGGTTATTATAACACTGACTGACAAACTAACTCACCAACTCATCATCCATTAATCTAGGAATAGATTCACCTATTTGTGAGGAAATAACTGTCATGACCTAATCGCATCTTACAGGTCCCACCTCTTAATACCTCACAATGGGAATTAAATTTCAACTTGAGGTTTGTTGGGAACATGCAAGCCATAGCAGCATCCATTCTTGTTGAGAAGAATATAGAATAACACAATTGAAGATAGGCTAAACTATAAAAAATCCTTTCTTTTCAATATAAAGAAGGATTAAACATTGATAGAAAAGCACTTTTCTCTCATTTAAAAAAAAAGTTAAATTCTGAAATGATATTGGGTTGAAGTTTTTGTTGGCTCAGAAGCTGACCCTATTCTGTGTCTTTGGCTTTAATCTTTACCCCCATGATGAAGTTTGGTCAATGGGAGTCTAGCCCATGTCTCTCGTTCTGAGCTCCTGCATTTTTGGAGATACGTACAACTAGTCAACATCACAGGCAACTAGAATCTCAAATATCAACTTATTCTAGGGTACCTGGGATTTAGGGATTGTTTCTGCATATCCTGAAAAATTACCAAGAATGCTGCATTGTCTTTCTAGGAAACAATATGCTATAATAAAAATCCAATAGAACTCTAAACATGACTTCTTGTTCATTATTAACACATATTTAGGTCATCAGAAGTTTCTCTTCTAATACTTACTTGATGTTTTAATGTGTCTATAAGCCGAAATAATGGCTTTCAAAAAGAAATTAATTAAATAAGTTCACTTTATGAAATTTATTCTACAATAGAATTTCAAAGATATTGAGAAACAGAAATAAGCCAAATACAACTCTGCTACTCAAAGATACATACTATTCTAATTTTATTTTTGTAAAAAGATTTTTAAAAATTTATTTGAAAAGCAGAATGTGTTTGAGAGAGAGAGATGGATTTTCCATCTGCTGATTCACTCTCCAAATGTCTGCAACAGCTGTGGCTGAACTAGGCTGAAACCAGGAGTCAGGAACTCCATTTGGGTCTCCCACATGTGTGGCAGGAACTCAAGTACTTGAGCCATTATCTGCTGGATCAGAAGCAGAGTATCTGGTACTTGAACTGGCACTGCAAAATAGTGCATGCATCCCAAGCAGCAGCTTAACCCACTGTACCACAAAACCCACTCCTGTCCTCATTTTATTATTTCACTTGTGCGCATGTACTAATGAATAAATATGTGATAAATAGGGTTCAAACTCTATGCATTATTTTTATAATCCACTGTTTCACCTCATTGGTATATCATGAAATTCCATACTTGTCAATAAATATTATCTTTTTTTAAAAGATTTATTTATTTATTTGAAGGTCACAGTTACACAGAGAGAGGAGAGGCAGAGAGAGAGAGATCTTCCATCCGTTGGTTCACTCTCCAATTGGCTGCAACAGCCAGAGCTGCGCCAATCCGAAGCCAGGAGCCAGGAACTTCTTCCAGGTCTCCCACGTGGGTGCAGGGGCCCAAGGACTTGGGCCATCTTGCACTGCTTTCCCAGGCCATAGCAGAGAGCTGGATTGGAAGTGGAGCAGGTGGAACTAAAACCGGCACCCAAATGGGATGCCGGCGCTTCAGGCCAGGGTGTTAACCCACTGCGCCACAGCGCCGGCCCCAATATTATCATTTTTAATGTCTATCCACTACCTCTTATTTGAACAATGACATATTGTTAAACATTAGGCTTGATTCTTTAAACACAGAATGATTATCATAGTGTAGTTCCTATATTTACAACCATATCTGTTTCCCAAATATTGATTTATGAAAGTAGCTTAAGGGGACAGATACTGGGGTGAGTTTTGTGGTACAGAGGGTTCAGCACCCACATATTATGCCACATTAGCAAGATATGGGATCAGAAACATGGAGTTGTTGGGACTTGAAGCAGTACTAAGGTACTAGTTGGCATAGTTTTCAAAGAATATCTCTCTGTGTCTGTCTCTGTCTCTCCCCCTTTCTCTCTCCCTCTTTCTCTTCCATTTCCTATCTCCCTCTCCCTGTCCATATTAAAACAGACTCAGAATTTGGTTTATTCATTTTTATAAGTTTTTGATACTCAGAATGTCCTCCCTTTAAAAATGCGTGTTTATTTATTTGAAAGAGTGACATATGAGAGAGGGAGAGATGGAGAGAAGGAGGGAAGGAGGGAGAGAAGGAGAGAGAAGGAGAGAGAAGGAGAGAGAAGGAGAGAGAAGGGGAGAGAGAGAGAGAGAGAGAGAGAGAGATCAAGATCTGCTGGTTCAGTTTTCAAATGTCCCAATAGCTGGAGGTAGTCCAGGCTGAAGCCAGGACCCAGGAACTGCATTCTGGTCTCCCACTTGGGTGGCAGGAAACCATCACCTCCTGCCTCTGCGGTGCATCAGCAGGAAGCTGGATAGGAAGGACAGAGTATCCAGGACTCAAACCAAGGACTGTAATATGGGATGTAAGCATCCCAAGTTGCATCTTAACCTGCTATATCGCAATGCCGGCCCCATATTTTCCCCCTTTGGTCAGAGGGAAAAGCCACTCTTGAATGATTCAAATAAGCTCCCATGTTTTGTTTTGTTTTGTTTTGTTTTGTTTTGTTTTGTTTTGTTTTTAAGAGAGAAAGGGAGAAACAAAACAAGATCTTCCATCTGCTGGTTCACTCCCCATGTGGTTGCAATGGCTGGGGCTGGGTTAAGCTGAGGCCAGGAGCCAGGAGCTTCTTCTGGGTCTCCCATGCGGGTGCAGGGGCCCAAGGATTTGGGCCATCTTCTGCTATTTTCCCAGGTGCATTAGCAGGAAGCTGGATTGAAAATGGAGCAGCTGGAACTTGAAGTGGCACACATAAGGTATGCCTACATTGTAGGCAGCTGCCCAACCAGCTGTGCCACAATGCCAGCCCCCAGCTCCTATGTTTTTTGACATGGTTCCATTAGTTGCTGAGCAACTAGTTTTCTAGCACAATGAGATGTTCTTAGGCTCACCTTGTACTTTACTGCCCCATATCTGGAAATAGTCGTTTTTCCATGGAGCCATGGCTCTTTACAGTTAGAAATGGCATTTACAAAGATCTGGACATTAGATATGCTCATTACTACTGGGGTACATAACTTCTTTTGGCAAGTAGAATTGGAATATATATATTTAAAATTATCTGTTCATACTGATACTTCAATTAAAAGTTTCCATTATAGGTTTTTATGACATTTTAGCTCTTATATTTTATCTCCTCTTAGCTGTCTTAATCTTTTTTTAAATTTAAAGTCTGGCTTCCTTGTTTTTCCTTTTTTCTTAGATAAAAGTTTTTTATTTTATTATTTTATTTGCCAACAATAGTACACAATGTTGATTGTAAAATATTTCTTCCCTCTAAAATGTTATCAGTCTAAGTTATAAACAAGGCTGTGGTTACTCTTGGTCTTCAATAATTTACACATAGACTTCAAATTAGCACATCATATTATATTTCTTTAACAAACTTTGTATCCTGCATTGGAAATTGATTTGGAAAACTCTCAGTTATGTGGTGAGTTCGCAAAACATGCAGACTCAGCTATGCACATTCCTTCTGAGAATAAGTTCATAAGAGTTCAGAAAATTCAAGCTTACTTCAGCATATTTCTTGTCTCCAGGCCTGTGTTATTGCACATTTTTGTGGCTAGATAATAGATTGAAATAAACAACTATAGCAAACTGTTTATAAAAATAGGGAAAGAGAACTTGAGATGCTTCAATTCTGTCATTTCTGTCATTCTGAATAGCCACTTGGCATTTTTATTTGTGTTTAAAATTTTAAATGGTGAAACAGTATGAATTATGAAGTGTGATTTTTTTTTGCTGTCAGTGTGAATTTTGATTGATAGATAAAAGACTTTTATTGATTTTAAATTAAAATTCAAATAATACTCCTTTTTTAATTTTAAACATTTGTATTAAAACTAAAGACCAAATCCAGAAAATGATCATTGTTATTGATTGTTGTATGACTCTTACTGAAAATAACTTTATCATATAGAAGAAGCAGATTTTTAAAAATGATCCAATTCAGGGCTGGCACCACGGCTCACTAGGCTAATCCTCCGCCTGCGGCGCCGGCACCCCGGCTTCTAGTCCCGGTCGAGGTGCCGAATTCTGTCCCAATTGCTCCTCTTCCAGTCCAGCTCTCTGCTGTGGCCCGGGAGGGCAGTGGAGGAAGGCCCAGGTCCTAAGGCCCTGCACCCACATGGGAGACTAGGAGGAAGCACCTGTCTCCTGGCTTTGGATTGGTGTGGTGTGCCGGCTGCAACTCGCTGGCCATAGCAGCCACTTGGGGGGGGTGAAACCAATGGAAAAAGGAAGACCTTTCTCTCTGTCTCTCTCTCTCTCACTGTCTAACTCTGCCTGTCAAAAAAGAAAGAAAGAAAGAAAGAAAGAAAGAAAGAAAGAAAGAAAGAAAGAAAGAAAGAAAGAGAGAGAGAGAGAGAGAGAGAGAAAGAAAGAAAGAAAGAAAGAAAGAAAGAAAGAAAGAAAATGTTCCAATTCAGTTTTCAAATGAGCTGTATGTGTTATTGCAATAGATTATCTTAGACCATATATCTGCCAAATTTGTATCAGTCTAAACACTCACATTATTACTTATTCCATCATTCAACTGTTCATCCATTCAATATTTATTTATTGAGTCCTACTTTCTATATAGAATTCTACATGATGAAGATAGAAGTTGAAAAAAGACAAATTCCCTGGTCTGCTGACAATTATATTGTTTTACAACAGACAGAAACCCAAATAATTAAAAAGATTTATATTACAATATTATGTAATAGTAAATATCATAATGAAAAAAAGAACAGTAAAAGCAGAGTGGATGATCTATTTGCAAGGGGATGTGGATGTGATGGTTTAGGTAAGGTGGTTAAGCAAGGCCTCTCTGTGGAGGTGATATTTGGGCAGAATTCAGACAAAACGTGGAAGCAAAATGGCCATCTAGGTAAAGAAAATTCCAGGAAGGAAGAAAAGCAAGTAAAACCATGTGAGTCACTTTAGAGGAACAAAATGGAGGCCAATGTGGCTGGAATGGAGTTAAGGCTGAGGGCTCAGAAAGGGGGTCAGATCTTGTAGGTTAGGATAAAGGTTTCAAGTCTGACTGTTGTCAAATTTGTAGGATTTGGAATGTTTTGAGTAGAATGGTAACATCTAGCTTACCTTGCGTTCTTTGTGGAGTGGAGACTAGTCTAGAGGGTAGTGGAAGAAGCACAGATGTTAACAAGAGTATATGAAACTGAATTATTTCGTGGAAGAGTCAGGCAGCACATTATCATCCAAAACCCAAGTTCAGGCTTGAAACAGGGGCTAATGCAAATAAGCTTGCAAATTTGAACCATTCCTTTTTTTTTTCAACCCAAGTATTCTCTTGTGTCTGTCTCTCCAACTCAAATTTGATTCAGAGCCATGTTCACCTGTTCATATCTGACATATAAGACAAAATAGTAATTTCCAATTTGGTTGTTTAACAATTTTAAGGAAATAGAAAACAGACACAATAAAGGCACACATTACAGGTTTTCAGCTCATGAAATAATTACAGTATGAGTTACCATCAGATAAGAACTAGAATGGTTTCCCCTCCTGGGTGCAAACCTCACTCTCCTCCCAGATAGATAATTGCTATCTTGATTCCTAACTCTATAGATTGATTTTGTCTGGGTTTGAATTTTATATAAATGAAATCATATAGTATGTGCTCTTTGATGTCTAGATATTTTGCCCAACATTACATTTATGTGAACAGTTCATCAGTATCATCGCACATAGCAGTAGTTCATTAATTTTTAGTGTTATGTTTTGCATAAATACATTCAATTCATTTATTCCACTTTACTAGTAGATATCTGAGCCATGTCCCATGTTTAACTATTATAAAGTAGCTATGAATATTCTTGCACATCACTTTACAAAAAGATTTATTTGTTTATTTGAAAGAATGATAAAGGGAGAAGGGGAGGGACAGAGTCTTCTATCCACTGGTTGACTCCCTAAATGGCCACAGTAGCCAAGACGAGGCTAAGCTGAAACGAGGAACCAGGAACACCATCCTAGTCCTCTACATGGATAGCAGCAGCCCAAACACTTACTGCCTTCCCAGTGCATTATCAGGAAGCTGGATTGGAGCCTGCACTTCAGTATGAAATGCCATTTCCATAGGTGGCAGCTTAACCGTCTGAGCCACAACACTGGTCCCTTTTGTAATTTTTACTTAATTCATTTCTTTGAAAGGCACAGAGACAGAGAGGCAGAGAGAGATCTTCTGTCTACTGGTTTACTTTCCAAAAGTCTGCCACAGCCAGGGCTGGGCCCGGCTGAAGCCACAAGTAGCAACTCAATCTAGGTCTCCCAATGTGGAACAGAAACATGACAACTTGAACCATCACTTGCTGCCTCCCAGAGTGTGCATTATCAGGAAGTGGAATTGGAAGCAGAGGTGGGACAGAATCCACAAACTCCAATATCGAATTAGAGTATCCCAAGTAACAACTATTGTAAATGCCTACCACTTGCAGATGACTTTGGATGCACATAGGTGTTTATTTCTTTTGGTATTTAGCTAGGAATGAAATTGTTGGATTTTAGGATATGCAATATATAGTAAAAACTTCCAATTTTCAAAAGTGTCAATTAATAGAAATACCAGCAACATGTGACATTCTATTTGTTCTGTATCTTTGAAAAAAATTCATATTTTCATTCTTATTAATTTTAGCCATTATGGAAGGTATAGAGTGATATCTCATTGTGATTTTAACTTACATTTTAAATAACTAATAACATTGAGCATTTTTTTCACATACCCCCCCAGGAATGATCTAAATATATACATTTAAGATTATAAGTTCCATTATAGTACAATTTTAGATGCATTCCATAAGACATGACAAATTGTATTATAGTGATTATTCAGTTTTGTATATTTTCTAATTCATTTTATAGTTTCAACTTGATTCATTGTCTATTTAAATGTATGTTACTGAATTTCCAAACACAAGAGAATATTCTGGTTATCTTTCTGTTGATGATGTCTGGCCTACTTCCACTGCTGTAGGGAACATACTCTGAATTATTTAATTCCTTTGAAATTTGTTGTATAGTTCAGTACATGGTAAATTTTGGTAAATGTTTTTTATGCCCTCGTAAGGAATGAATAATCTACAACTTCAGGGGTCAATGTTCTATATATATCCAATAGAACAAGCAGGGGAATAAAGTAAGTCTCTAAAAAAATGTCATACACAATGTTGAGTTACTTGGGCATATGTAGAAGCAGCAGAAAATATTCCTTATTCACTATACAGTTCAAGTTTACAACAAAAACAAGAAGAAAAGCAAAATTTTTGCCATCTCTAAGTAAAATGCAACTTCCTTTCTAAAGAACAAGAGGGGAAAATATCAATTAAAAAGAAATATATAAATGATATATATATCAGATAAAAATTAAGCATTACTCAGAGGAAATATCTTTGCCCTAAATACTTATTTTTAAAACCAAGAAAAATAAAAATGGTTAGGAAAAGAATATATTAAACCTAAGGAGGCAGAAAGGAAATGAAGCAAAATAAGAATTATTGATGGAGAAAGCAAAACTGCTAAATTTAATAAATCAATGATCCAATTCTTGAGAGAAGTCAATAAAACAGATAACATCATTATATTAGTCAAAATAAAGTAAGCTTCAATTTTGGTTATAAACAACCTGGAAATCCTAATAACTTATCGCATAAATTGTATTTCTTATACACACAAGGTCCACTGTGGGCTTGAAGACTTTTTAAGGCAGCTGTTTAACCTACAGTTAATTATCCAGACTGCTTTTTGAAAAAAAAAATGATATTTTCATATACTTGAAAGACAGAGAGAGAGAGAGAGAAAGAGGCAGATTTGTATCCACTAGTGTACTGCCCAAATGTCTGCAAAAGTCAGCGCTGGGCCAGGTGGAAGCCAGGAACCGGGAACTCCATTCTGGTCTATCATGTGGGTGGCAGGGATCCAAGTACTCCAGCTATTGTCTCCTGCCTCAAAGGCACATCAGCAGGAAGCTGGATCAGAAGCAGAGCAGCCAGGAATTGAAAAGCACTCCAATATAGGATGCAGGCATTGCAAGCAATGGCCTAACCTGCTGTACCACAGCATCTGCTCCTTCAGACTCCTTTGATTTGGTGTTATGTCCTATCAACAAATGTCCTGCATTCATACTGCCAGTATGGAAGAAAAATGTGGAAAGTTTCAGAAGAGCTTTTCACAGTCTGACTTGATGTTGGACATGTCCCTGCACCTGCTGCTCCCCGATTGTCTTTTTTTTTTTTTTTTTTGACAGAGTGGACAGTGAGAGAGAGAGAGACAGAGAGAAAGGTCTTCCTTTTTTGCCGTTGGTTCACCCTCCAATGGCTGCTGTGGCCGACGCGCTGTGGCCGGCGCATCACGCTGATCTGAAGCCAGGAGCCAGGTGCTTTTCCTGGTCTCCGATGCGGGTGCAGGGCCCAAGCACTTGGGCCATCCTCCACTGCACTCCCTGGCCACAGCAGACAGCTGGCCTGGAAGAGGGACAACCGGGACAGAATCCGGCACCCTGACCGGGACTAGAACCTGGTGTGCCGGCGCCACAAGGTGGAGGATTTGCCTATTGACCCACAGCGCCGGCCCGTAGCACTCTTCATATAGAAGTATCATCTTCCATATACCTTGGAAAAGCAGCAGAACTCCATACCATGGAGCAACAATAAAATGTCCATCTCAGTCATTAACTAACTTCAGGAGGGAAGGAAAAACACAAACACTGAAAGCAACAACACATATATAACAGAAATAACCATAGCTACAGAAGAAATTTGAATGGTATAATATTTATTTGCTCATTTGAATGCAAATATGAGAATCTGCATAAAATGGTTGATTTTCTAGAGCATTAATTCCAAACTTATTTGAAGTAGAGAGAAGGAAAACTATTTTCCTTTTGCCCTTCAGATTTCTTGACTGGGGCCTCCTTTAACAAAAGATAGATTAATAAGGGCATAACAGGTAAAGCCGTTGCCTGCAGTGCCGGCATCCCATATTGGTGCCGTTTCGAGTTCCGGCTGCTCTACTTCCAATCCAGCTCTCTGCTGTGGCCTGGGAAAGCAGTGCAAGATGGCCCAAGTCCTTGAGCCCCTGCACTCCTGGCTTCAGATCAGCACAGCTCCAGCCATTGTGGCCAATTGGGGAGTGAACCAGTGGATGGAAGACCTCTCTCTGCCTTTCCTTCTCTCTCTGTGTAATTCTTTCAAATAAATAAATAAATATTTTTTAAAAAGATTATTTACATGGAAATGAGAGAGGGGATTATCATCTGCTAGATCTTCCATCTGCTGGGTCATTCCCCAAATGCCTGCAACAACTTGGCCTGGGCCAGGCTGAACCCAGGAGCCCTGAACTCAATCTGGGTCTCCCACATGGATGGCAGGGACTCAAGAATTGAGCCTCACCTGCTGCTGCCTTCCAGGATGCACATTAGAAGGAAGCCAAATTGAAAGCAGAGGTGGGGCTCAATTCCAGGGACCCTTATCTGGGTTGTGCATACCCTAAGGAGCACCCAAATCCACTACACCACAACACTTAACCCAAACATGAATGTTTTTATGCTCAGTTTGTGAAAAGTGGAAGGTAATGGAGAATTATAATAGGACAAAAAGGGTATAAACTAAGTGTAATAAATTGGGGGGAAATTTAATATGGCTGATTAATATTAGCTTTTCATACCTGACATAAGCCACTTAAGGAGGAAAGTTTATTTTGGGCCATAATTTTGGAGGTTCACAGTTCAAGAGTGTGCAAACTCCATTTGTTCAGCTGTCTATTGGAGTGGAGGCTAGCAATATCACAGTGAGTGCAAAGGGCCAATCACATGGTAAACCAGGAAGCACAGAGAGCAGCTAGGTTCTCTCAGGCTGCTAGAATCACCCATCTCAGAGAACTACTTTCTGAGGGCATGCATTCCAAAACCTAAGTGCCTCTCACTGGGCCCATCTCCTAAACCCTGTAATTAGATCAGGTCTTTGTCTTCCAAGTAGCTGTAACTTAGGACTTTGGGAGTTAAATGTCTTCACGAGCTGAGCAGCCAAATCATATTCAAACTATAGCAAGCACATGTGGGTTCTGATTCCTCTGTATAGCCCTGTGTCTTCAGAGATGTGAACATTCCTTTCTTCTTGGTTTAGAGAGGGATTCTCTCACATAAGGCTGATTTGATGACCCGTTTCGGAGGAAGGTTAGAGAGTATTTACTGCACATGGTGTTTCGCAGTTTCTATCAGCATAAAATATTTAATCAACCAAGTTGCCATATTTTGGAATTATCGTGTCCTAAACTCTGCTATAAGTTTGAAAATCTAAATTAGATATATTCATACATGTATGAAATGATTCTTGTTCAATCATATAGCAAGTGATAAGAAATATTATAAATGGACAGTAGTAGACACTATATAACTATGATATATCAAATAAGGGAACTCTATGAGGTTATTAGAAAGAATGATGTAGCTGGGTGAATATTGTGTAAAATGATTTGTAAATATAAGAGTTTCATGGGAAGGATATACAAGGTAACAAATAATAGTCATTGCTTCAAGGGGAGGAAAGACAGCTAGAAAATAAAGAAGATATTTACCTTTTACAGTTTTTTTTAAAGATGCACGAACAAGTCTTTTTTTTTAAGACTTATTTATTTACTTGAGAGGCAGAGTTACAGAGAGAGAGGCCTTCCATCTGCTGCTTCACTCCCCAAACGGCTGAAACAACCGGAGCTGGTCCAATCCAAAGTCAGAAGCCAGGAGCTTCTTCTGGGTCTCCTACGTGGGTGAAAGGACCCACGCACTTGGACCATCTTTCACTGCTTTCCCTGGCCATCAGCAGGGAGCTGGATAAGAAGTGGAGCAGCTAGGACTTGAACAGGCACCCATATAAGATGCCAGCACCACAGACGGATGCTTAAACTACTACACCACAGTGCCAGCCCCACCTTTTATAGTTTTATCCCCCTTTGTTCCAATTTAGTTGTCCAGAATGTATATATTTCTTTTCAAAATCATAATCAAAAATGAAAACAAAAAAACTTTAAATTAAGTGCTTTATTGAAGTATAATTTACTGTAAAGCTCACCCTTTAGGTATATAGTTCTCTGAATTTTATAGGCATGCAACCATACTCATTAACACAATGAAGAATATTTTTATTAACCTCAAATGGCCACTCTTTTTCCCTTTATAGTCAATTCCTTCCCCAGTCAGTTACCCTTGGTAACCACTGATCTGTTTCTATCATTTTGACTTTTCTGGAATATCTTGTAAATTAAATCATATAATATGAGTATGTTGTCATTTGTGTTTAGATTATTTTACCTGGCATGTTTTGAAGTACATCCATGTATCATTTGCCTCTACCTTCTTATTAGTAATAAAATACTACTTAGTAAGTAGTATGCTGTAGGAGATGAGATGCAGGAGAAACTCTAGAAACAGAGTGGATTATAACCTTTTATAAGGGAAATTTACAGTTGTAAAGGAAATCTATATTTGTTAAGATGCTTCCTTCTGTACCCAAAAGAAAATGATGACGGAATTACTAGAGACTCTCATATCAATGGGGAAGCCTCCAACCTAAATATGTGTAATAAAATGTAGCCTTGTTACTGTGCATTGGTCTTCACACCATAACAGAACCCCCAACGCCCTTCTTTCTTGGTTTCAGTAGATGCTATTGAACCCTGAACTCTGAGCCACTGTTTTAATAATTATTCATTCCCTAGGTATCTCTCATACATAAATGAAGCATAAGTTACTGAAGTTCTATTTTATTTTTTTTTGTTTAATATGTCTTTTATTACAGGGAGTCCTAGCTAAGAACTCAGAAAAGATGGAAAATTTTTCCTCCCCTTCAGTATCACAACATGAATGGACCACAGTTTTTTTAATTACTAGATGGGCATTTGGTTTTCATTTTTACATTTGAAGTAAGTTAACTGACAAATTTTAAATGAAATATTATACTTTTAGGATTTACTAATATTTATACTAGGAACTTTAATTCATTTTCTTGCTATACATATTTGCTATCTAAATTTATCAAGCTATGTCAATTTTTCATTTTTATCTATGTTTATCACAATTTTTCTTTTTAAAAAGATTTATTTATTTATTTGAAAGTCAGAGTTACACAGAGAGAGGAGAAGCAGAGAGAGAGAGAGGTCTTCCATCCAGTGGTTCACTCTCCAATTGGCTGCAACAGCCGGAGCTGCACTGACCTGGAGCCAGGAGCTTCTGGAGCCAGGTCTCCCACATGGGTGCAGGGGCCCAAGGACTTGGGCCATCTTACACTGCTTTCCCAGGTCATAGCAGAGAGCTGGATCAGAAGTGGAGCAGCCAGGTCTCTAACAGGCACCCATATGGGATGCTGGTGCCTCTGGCCAGGGCGTTAACCCACTGGGCCACAGCACCAGCCCCCACAATTTTTCTTATAAACAATTTTATAGGACAGGCATTGTGGTGCATCAGGTGAAGCTGCCACTAGCTACCACCTGGGATACCTTCATCCCATATCAGAGTAACTGGGATTGAGTCCTGCCTTCACTTCCAATTCAGCTTCCTACTAATGGGCATCCTGGTAGGATGCAAATGATGGCTCAGGCACTTGGATTCCTGCCTCTCTGATGTGATGGAGCAAGACATAGGTCTCAGAGCCATTTTGACTCCCTGCCTGAGAGCAGATCTGGTCTCCCAGGGGGCTCTCTATTGCTAAGGGTAAACCTGTGGTGGAGAAAAGATTACCTCTGTTCTTTGTGTTCTTTGTTTCACGTGGAAGAAGAATTTCCAAGTTGACAAGCAGAGAGAATTTAAAGCAAGATTTATTAGAGTCAGAGACCTCTAGCCAGAGTGGCATGGAGAGGGGGCTTCCAAGAGAGGCAAAACCCAAAGTGGCTGGTGGTACTGGGGTTTTTAAGCACAGTTTTGGAGAAGAAAAAAACTTGACATTCAGTTATAAAGCAGGGACAAAATCCATCAAAAGCCCTGATTTGCAGTCTTTTATCCTGTCTGGCTTGCTCACTATAAAATAAGAAGAGCCATCAGAAGGGTGGGATACCTAATTTGCTTTAGAGTAAACTGAGAGCTCAGAGGAATTGCCACTCCATTGCTAGTCTCACAATAAGATTGGAAGCTTCCAAGGAGTGGGCAGGCAGACACTTTTGACCTTGTTAAAGAAAACCTCTGGGTAAAGCAAGCATTTTGCACCCTAAAGCTCCATTGGGACCACCGTGACTGCCCACTAACCCATCTGACTCCTCACACTATCTATCCACTACATTCTTAGGCTGCTTTGGTCCCATGCCCTGTATTCTTTTTCACCCAACCCCCATGCATTCTTTTCAGCTAACCAGCCTGCCAAGAAAAAGGCCCATTGAGTCTGAAAATAACACGAAAAGCTAGGTCAACTCCTCCACTACTCAAAGCCTTTACCTGGCTTATGCAATATAAACACCTATCTGCTTTCTCTCTCCTCTCCTTACTAACTCCTCTCTCTCTCTCTCTCTCACTCTCTCTCTCTCTCACTCTCTCTCTCACTCTCTCTCTCCCTCTCTCTCCTTCTCTCTGTTACACTCTCCTTCTCTCTTTTTCCTTCTTCACCCCTTCCCTCCAGTCTGCTGGGTTTTCCCCAATAAACCCTTTCCCTTACTCCAGTGTCTGGTGTGTTTTGTGGCAATCTAACAGTCTATAAAGGAATACACGTGACTTTGGGTTTGAGAATATTTCTTAAGATAACAAAAAGGCCAGCATCGCGGGTCACTAGGCTAATCCTCTGCCTGTGACGCTGGTACTCCGGGTTCTAGTCCCGGTTGGGGCGCCGGGTTCTGTCCCGGTTGCTCCTCTTCCAGTCCAGCTCTCTGCTATGGCCTGGGAGTGCAGTGGAGGATGGCCCAAGTGCTTGGGCCCTGCACCCCATGGGATACTTTTGTCTTGCTAAAGGCAGCTTTTGGGGAGAAAAATGCAGTGGGATTATAATCGGAAATGACCACCCAAAATCTATATGAAAATGTAGCCCTTAATTTCCCGACAAGTCCCATCTGGGTTGCCACATATGTTACCAGAATTTGGGGTGCCATACGATATCACCGTATGCTTATTAGTAAACCCCCAATATTAATAAACCTGAGAGAGGGTTCTTGCCTAATATTTAGAGAAGAATTCTAAATACTGGCATCAATAAATGAGGCAGCATGGTACATTTTAAGCTTTTATTTAGTGCGAAAGATACATAGGAGAGTGAGAGCTTTATTAAGAGAGAGGTAAATCTGGGTTCATATCAAGCACCAGGAACCAGCCACATGGAGGAGCATCTAGGCCAAGAAGCCTGCAGTGGCAGGGCTACAGCAAGCCCCCTCCTGGCAAGAGGTCAGGGAAAAGAAGAGAGGGGCGGGACACACCGTGTCCCAGGCTTTTAACCCACATCCAAATGGGAGTGGTTAATTAACCTGATTGGCCAGTGGGTACTCAGGTGTGGCCAGGTAGGGGCATGAGGTCACACAGGGGCATGGTGAAGGTATCAGGTAGGGTGTGAGGTCACACAGGGGTGAAGGCATGGTCTTCCAGCTCACAAACCTAATTGATTTTAACCTGTATGCCCGCCTATTTTAGGATTTGGCACCTTGATCTCCCTAAAGATAAATTTTGGAGAAAAACAAGTATTTGGCACCCTCTTACTGAGACTCCCCTTTCCTTATTTCCACCAGGTCTAACCTAACTGCCTATTGACCTGTTTGATTCCTCACAGTAGGAGACCTGCATTGAGAACCAGACCCTTGACTTCAGCTTGGTCTAGTCCTAGCTATTGTGAGCATATAGAGAGTGAATCAGCAGATGGAAAATTTCTTTTTGAGTGTCTCTTTCTTTCAATCTGACTTTCAAATACATAAAAATGAATTAAAAGGTAGTGTTAGAATAAATATTTTGTATATTCTTGTGTACATATACAAAATAACATTTTTAATATCTATGATTATTCATATTATCCTAAAGAAAAACTCAAGATTTCTAGATCAAGGCAGATTAGAATTACATTAGAATTACATAGGTTATTATTACAGCAATAACCTCATTAGTTCCCTTTGGCATAGTTCTTCCTGATTCTGGGGTGACGCAATGAAAGATGGATGTCTCCGTACTCTACCAAGGTCTGAAGTATGGGTGAGAATCTAAAATATATGAATCTGGGAGCTTAGAAATACATTTCTTCCCTCCTTTTCTGAGAGAGGGAACCCATTCTCTTTAATATAAACAAATTCTTCAGGAGGAAGATAAGAGAAATGTCTTTGTCTCCATGTTTTCAACCCCTGGGATGTCTCCATGACTCCAGGGGAGGTAAGTTTTATTATCCTTTGAATGGAAGCAGATGGCTGCCATCTAATACCATAGGAATGTGAGGAAATAATGGATTTGGGGTAAAGGACACATTCTTCAGCATGGCAATTTTCTTTGCTTAGGAAGCCATACAGTATATAAACATGAAAGTATTCACTTGCTAGCATTAGTATTTATTAGAAAACAGTTAGGAATGTAATTATTGGGTTTTAGGATATTCTAAGCTTTGCTAAATTACCTTCCTAATTAGTATTATCAATTTAAACTCCTACTAGCAGTGTATTCAAGTTGCTCTTTCCTCACATCCCCATCAACAGATAATATTGTCATATGTGTGTTTTTTAAGCAACCATATAGCTCTGACAGGATATTTCATAATTTTATAAATTTTTATTTCTCTGATTTCTAGTAAGATAGAGGATTTTAAAAAAATGTAGTGGCCATTTGAGTTTCCTCTTTTGTTAATTGCTTGTTCATATTCATTGTCCATTTAACTATTGAGTTATTTGTGCTATTTTTGATTTGTAAACATCATCGTTATATATTCTGGGAGCAAATATTTTATTATTTACATGCATTATAAATATCTTCTCTCAGTCTGTACCCTGTGTCTAAGCTTTCCATGCTTCTAATGATATCCTGATATATAAATATTTGAAATGTTTTATTTAGTGAAAATATAATAATTTTTCATTATAAGGCTTTTTTTGTTCTCTTTTTTTTTGACAGGCAGAGTTAGACAGTGAGAGAGAGACAGAGAGAAAGGTGTTCCTTCCATTGGTTCACCCCCCAAATGGCCACTACAGCCGGCGTGCTGCGCCAATCCAAAGCCAGAAGCCAGGTGCTTCTCCTGGTCTCCCATGGGGTGCAGGGCCCAAGCACTTGGGTCATCCTCCACTGCCCTCCCGGGCCACAGCAGAGAGCTGACCTGGAAGAGGAGCAACCGGGACAGAACCCGGCGCCCCAACCGGGACTAGAACCCGGAGTACCAGCGTCACAGGCAGAGGATTAGCCTAGTGACCCGCGATGCTGGCCTTTTTGTTATCTTAAGAAATATTCTCAAACCCAAAGTCACGTGTATTCCTTTATAGACTGTTAGATTGCCACAAAACACACCAGACACTGGAGTAAGGGAAAGGGTTTATTGGGGAAAACCCAGCAGACTGGAGGGAAGGGGTGAAGAAGGAAAAAGAGAGAAGGAGAGTGTAACAGAGAGAAGGAGAGAGAGGGAGAGAGAGAGAGAGAAAGAGAGAGAGGAGGAGCTAGTGAGGAGAGGAGAGAGAGAGCAAAGAGGAGTCAAGAGAGAGAGGGAGAGGAGAGGTGAGTGAGAGAGAAGCCAAGAGAGAGCAGAGAGACAGCAAGAGAGAGAGCAAGAGAGAGGCACGTATTCAGGAACAGGTCCTTTTAAAACTTTCCTGGAGGGTGGGCAGGGAAGCAGGAGCAGCGAATCCCATTAGGATGGGTGTGGAGCTTGACAATGGCGGTTGGGCCCTGTGGCCACCTGGCTTCCAGCAATGACGGCAGGGGCTAGAGCCTAGGATGGTGTCAGGATGTAGATCACGCCATAGATAAAACTGCACCATTTTCCTAACATAGATAATGTTGAAATTTTAGCTTATTTTTCACATTTATGTTTTTATTCTACTTAGAATGTATTTTAGTAGTATTGTGAAGTTTTCCTCGTGCTTATTTGATGTTTTTATATGGATAACTATTGAGAAAGAAATTGTGATCATGGCTATTGAGTGAAATGCAATGTCATAGCCAATTATACTGAAATAATTTTTTAAAGATTTATTTATTTATTTGAAAGACAGTTACAGGAGAGAGAAAAATAGGGTTGGAGAGCTAGAGAGAGAGAGAGCGAGAGATACCTTTATCTTCCATCTGCTGGTTCACTCCTCAAATGCTGCAATGACCAGGTCTGGGCCAGGCCAAAGCCAGGGGACTAGAACACCAGCTGAGTCCCCCACATGACAGGGGTCAAGTACTTGGGCCATCTTACACTGCCTTCCCAAGCATATTAGCAGGGAGCTGGATAGGAAGTTGAGCAGCTGGGACTCCAACTGGTGTTTAGATATAGGATGCTAGTGTCACAGGCAGGGACTTAGCTCTCTGTATTACAATGCCAGCCCCACTGTGAAAGGATATTAAACTAGAGATAGGAGGTGGTCTGTAAAGAGATAGACTTTCAGTGTTCTAGAGAGATCATTGTAAGGGTATTGATATGGTCAACGATTATTCCTTCTGTCACTAGACAAGGTATTGGCTTAGTTCTTGCTATATATAATTTTATAAAAACAGACCTGTGTGTGTGTATGTGTGTGTGTGTGTGTGTGTGTGAATATTCCTTAAACAGAAGCACTAGATTATCAATGAAAGATATATGGACTAATGATATTAAGCTCAAGTATAGTATGACAGTGGCACAGTAAGAATTCTGCTCTTTTTTGCTCTGACAGAATCTCTGGCAGATATTCATACTTCATGAATTTAGGGGAAATGGAAAATGATAAGCCATTCCAATTTATGCAGCACCTGCTCTGTTTTGGCTCTCTCCTCTCCTCACTTTCAGTATGTTTTTTAGTTGTGACTAAATTAATTGGCATTTATAGCAAGCTTGGAGGATGGGAGTGTCTTCTCAAAGGTGTTATTCACTATAATGTTAAACTATCCAGTTGTCCTAGCAAATTTATTTACTAGTATACCTTTTGCCATTGATTTGTAGTGACAACTCTGTTACAACATAAGTTTTTATATATAGGTTTGTTTATAGGCTGTCTGTTCCTTTTCTTGGGTTTGTAGATGCAGAAATATTTGATACCTTTCCTCACCCAACATAGAGGGGTCATGGATGACACTCATATAACAAAAGACAGGTTAATAAGAGAAAAACATAACACATTTATTTAATAAAAGTTTAAATTTCATCAGAAATAAATTTCAACAATCCAGAGAAAACTTTGTATTTTTATGGTTAAGTTTGTTAAAAAATGGACAGCCACTTAGAAATGTGTTTGTACAAAAGGGTATGATCTTGTGATAGTAGATCAAGGAGGGACAACTAGCCAGGCCTGTTTGCTCAGATTCTTCTTAGTCTTCTTTTCTAGTATTTCCTCTTCCAGGTTATGGGATAGGACCTCTCTGGAATGAAGATCTTCAATAGAGAAGGGAGAAAGGAGAGAGTAACTTTTCTATGTTTTATGGATTCTTTTTGGGGAAAAGTATTTCAGTTTCATAATTCATCTTGGGCAAAAGGAGTTATGGTTTGTATGAATCACTCTAGTGGGATATAAGAGTATGGGAGGTCAGAAAGACCTTGCTTCTGAGATCCTTCCATTCTTCTTTAGTTCAATGTACTTAGCAAACCAAGGTACCATACTTGGGGGGTATCTTGATTTTATTCCTGACAGATTTATCTGTCCCTAGGAAAATAATTCACAATTATAATTACTAATATTTGAAATAAATCTTAAAATCTGCTAGGGTGAATCTCTGCACTTTATTTATTTTATTGACTTGATTATTTTTGGACTATAAAAACACCCCAAGAATCCATGTGAATTTTAGAATTATCATGGTAAATAGATTGAAAATGTTCTTAATTTTGTTATTATATGACTTTGAATTCAGAAGTCACAGTAGGCACAGCTGACATATTGTGTTTATTTGTACTTTAGTTGTACATTATCCATGAACATGGTCTATCTCTCCATTTATGTCCTTATATAGTGTTTTATAATCTTTCTACAAATAACTTTTGTTGTTAGATTTTCTTTCCCATATGTTTCTTTTATTTTGAACATTATCATTTTTAACTTACAATCTCAAATCATGTTGCAGCCATGACAGTGAGTCACTCTGGTTCCCATTCAGAGAAAATCTGTTTGGAGGTTCACAGTGACCTGAGAGCCTCAACTTTGGGATCTACCAAATTTTGTAGGTCAAGGATAGACTGTTGCTAGCTCCAGCACGAGACCAAATACAACAGGGGTATCAGGACATGACCATTTCTATGAGAGACAGAACTTTCTAGTATTACCTTTACTCTGGAGTGCATTTCTGCCTTGGTCATAATTTTCTCAGAGATGCTCCTCAGTCTGAGTCTCTTCCTACATAATCTCTTTGCTCTCTCCTTTATATGTTGCAGTAAGAAGACTTACTATGTATACTCCTATTTCCACTCTTCTTATCTTTCAAATGCGTAAAGGAACTGGGAACACAATCCATATCTTGTATGTAGGTGGCAGGAACCCAGCAACTTGAGCCATCAACTACTACTTCCTAGGGTCTGCATTGGCAGCGAAGCTGGAATTGAGAGCTGGAGCCAAGAGTTAAACTCAGATACTCCAGTGTGGGATGTAGGCATCTTAACCACTAGAACAAATGCTTGCTCTGAAAATTCATTTTTATTTATCATGGTTGGTATTTTTAATGCCTTTTGATATGAAGGCCAATGACTTTGTTCAACTCTGGAGATTTGTAAATGTTTTCATTTCAAATGTTGGATCACCACCATTCCATTTATTCTTCTATGACTCCTTTGGAACTTACTTCTCTTTCATTCTTACTTCCATGAAATGAATTTGGATTTATTGGATTTTTACTATATGCAGTGTACAAACATTGAGAATAAAAAAGCTAAAATGCACATTGAAAAACTTAAAACACTATAAAAATAATATGAAGTCTTAAAATGATTAAATTAGGTGATTCAGGACACTTGAGTGCAAAGATAATAGGGGATAGTAAAGAAAGTATCTCCTGTGACTTCACTTGTAAGCTTTTGTTCCTCAATATCAATCCATAAATGGATAAAACAATGCAAGAAAACTGTAATTCAGTTCCTTGGTCTCTGCTTCCAAATTCTTTATGACAATTGGCTCAAACAAAAAAATTAGCATATAAGTTATTCCTGGAGAGTCCTTTCTGTGAAGCATACATGCCCATTGTGGGCATATATAGTTAACCCAACAATGGGTGAAGTTTTCACAAACCTGATGAGAACACTTGCATATTCTATATGTATTATTAGTATTCCTGGGTAATATTGAGCTTTTTACTTTATTGGGACTGCAGGAAACCAGAATATATCCACTCCAAAATATGTCTGTGGAAGACTAGAATATGCTGTCCCAAAATATGCCTCTTTCACATAACGATTATTTTGACTTGATTATTTTGAGAAACAGCAAAAACAGAGGAAGTCCTGAAAAAAATAGAAGTTATCCTTTTGCAAGGGAAATTTACAAATGACATTATCCATTTGTAAGGATATCGCCCTCTGTATACCAGGAAGAGAAGGACGATTCTAAATTAAGAGACTCTTATTAATGGAGAAAGCACCAATCAAGTTCTCATAACAAACCTGACACTTGTTTACTATGTATTCTCTGTTCACTTTCCCAGAAATGGAAGCTTTAATTTGCATTTCCCTAATAACAAATGCTTATTTGCCATCTGTATATCCTTTTTGGTAAAGTGCCTGTTCAGTTCTTTTGTCTCTTTTATTTATGTAATTTATGTATTTATTCTTTTTTTTTTTTTTTTGACAGGCAGAGTGGACAATGAGAGAGAGAGACAAACAGAGAGAAAGGTCTTCCTTTTCCATTGGTTCACCCCACAATGGCCGCCGCGGCCGGCGCACTGCGCTGATCCGAAGCCAGGAGCCAGGTGCTTCTCCTGGTCTCCCATGCGGGTGCAGGGCCCAAGCACTTGGGCCATCCTCCACTGCACTCCTGGGCCACAGCAGAGAGCTGGCCTGGAAGAGGGGCAACCCAGACAGAATCCGGCACCCCGACTGGGACTAGAACCCAGTGTGTCAGCGCCAGAGGCGGAGGATTAGCCTATTGAGCCACGGCACCGGCCTGTATTTATTCTTATATTTTTTATTTTAACTTATTTGAGAGGGAGGGAGAGAAAGAGAAAGAGAGAGAGAGAGAAAGCTCCTGTGCACTGGTTCACTCGCCCAAATGCCTGCAACTGCTGGACCTAGGCAAGGCAAGCTGGGGGCTAGGAATTCAATCCAAGTCTCCTGCATAAGTAGCATTAACCCAATTACTTGAGCCATCACCTCTTTCTCCCAAAGTCTGCATTAGTAGGAAGCTGGGATCAGGAGCCAAAGCCAGGAATTGAATGTGGGCACTCTAATATGGGATGTGGGCATCTTAACTGACAACCACTAGGATAAATCCACACCCCTTGCCTCTTTTTAATTGAGTTATTTACTTTCTTACTGTTGTATTATTTTAAAAAATTTACATTATATAAGTTTCATGTATTTCATATATATACAGATTCAGGAACATAGTGATACTTCTTCCCCACCTTCCATCCAACCCTTCTTTCTCCTCTCACATTCCCACTCTTAGTTTTTACAAAGATGTTTTTTCAGTTTACTTACTGATGGTATAGTTAACCCTACACTAAGTAAAAGAGTTGAACAAATAGTATGAAGAAAAAAAAAAAACAACACTGTTCCTCAACAGAAAAGACAAGGGCTGTAAACAATCATCGAATCTCAAAATGTCCATTTCACTCCAATACATTACATTTTAGGCCCTATTAGTTACCTCAGATCAGGGAAAACATACTATGATATCTGTCTTTTTGGGACTGGCTTATTTCACTAACTATAATGCTTTCCACTTAGATCCATCTTGTTGCAAAAGACATGATTTCATTTTTTTTTTTTACAGGTGAGTAGTGCTCCATAGTGTGTGTGTGTGTGTGTGTATCATAATTTCTTTTTTTAAAGATTTATTTATTTATTTGAAAGTCAGAGTTAACAGAGAGAAAAGGAGAGGCAGAGAGAGAGGTCTTCCATCTGCTGGTTCACTCCACAATTGGCCACAATGGCCTGAGCTGTGCTGATCCGAAGCCAGGAGCCAGGAGGTTCTTCCGGGTCTCCCACTTGGGTGCAGTGGCCCAAGGACTTGGGCCATCTTGCACTGCTTTCCCAGGCCATAGT
This sequence comes from Oryctolagus cuniculus, assembly GCF_964237555.1. NCBI lineage: Eukaryota > Metazoa > Chordata > Mammalia > Lagomorpha > Leporidae > Oryctolagus > Oryctolagus cuniculus. The sequence continues at coordinate 28,773,002 of NC_091453.1, read as the reverse complement.
GAAAAGCTGGATGGGAAGTGGAGCAGCTGAGACTAAAACTGGCGCCCATATGGGATGTCGGTACTGCAGGTGGTCACTTTACCTGTTATGCCATAGCGCTGTCCCCGTAATTTCTTTATCCAGTCAATTCCATAATTCCATATCTTAGCTATTGTGAATTGTGCTGTAATGAATATGGGGTACAGATAACTCTTTCAGATGCTGATTTCTTTTGGTTTGGATGAATTCCCAGGAGTGGGATAGGTAGATAACAGGGAAATCTATGGTCAAGTCTCTCACTTGACTATCCTGCTTCTTTTATGCTTGGAAAACTTTCACTGGATGTATACATTGTGAATTTTACTTTTTTGAGTCCTGGCTATTTTTCTATAAACATTTTTGTATCATTTTTCTGCAAGGATGCAATTACTTGCAAACACTTGATCCCTCATGCTTTGTCTTTATGGTTTGTTTTGTGTGGAGCATTGCTCAGGGTAGGACTAATGATTTTCCGGTACTAAGGAAAGATTTTTCTATTTGGTCCACTCAGTGTCCCATGAATTACAAGTTCTTCCAGTCTGGTTGGTGGGAACAGACTCTATTCCTAGCCTTCTGTGGGTATCATGTAGTACCTTAATTCTTCCAAATGATTCTACCCCTGTCTTTGGACAGTTTCCTGTCTGAGCAGTACAGTGCTAAATACTTAATGAGGGCCTTCTGGAAATTTCTGGATTCCTAGGGTTCTCTCTCTTTGATTCTGTACCCTTTCCAGTATTGTGACTAGTATTGTGACTGTGAACTCTAGGTGTCTTGAACTCCTAGCTCTGTCTCCTCAACTCAGGGAATTCATGTTTTGCCTAGGCTACTCCACCATGTGCCTCAGCCTGGAAACTCTTCACCCACTAACCTGGGACAATCACAAGGCTTACCTTTGTTTCTTACCTCATTGGGATCACTGTCCTTTATTGCCTGATACCTAGTGTCTTAAAAACCCATTGTTTCAGGGGCCAGTTTCCTGGCGTAGCAGGTTAAGACACTGCCTGTGACACCCGCATCCCATATGAGCACCAATTCATGTCTTGGCTGTTCCATTTACAATCCAGCTCCCTGCTAATGACCTGGAAAAAGCACTAGAAGATAGCCCAAGTGTTTGCATCCCTCCCACCCACATGGGAGACGAGGATGAAGCTCTGGGCTCCTGGTTATGGCATGCCCTGGCCCTGGCCATTGCAGCAATTTGGGGAGTGAACCAGTGGATAGAAGATATCTCTCTCTGTCTCACCCTATCTCTCTGTAGCTCTGCCTTTCAAATAAATAAAAATAAATCTTTAAAAACAAAGAAAACCATTGTTTCATGTATTTATTTCTCTTTTATATAATTGTTTTTGGTGTGAGGATAAATACAGTCTCTATTACTGCATATTGGCAGAAGCAGTAGTCTTAATTTTTATTCTTTATTGGTAATTAGTTTGAATATCTTATATGCCTGTTGGCAATATTCTATTATTATGTGAAATGACAGTTTATGTTTTGCCTATTATTCTACTATAATTTGTCATTTCTCAGTATTTTTTAGAATTTTCCAAAGTTATCAAACTCATCTCTGTCATATATGTTGTAAATATTTTATTCATTTTTTAAATTTTCATTTTGATTTATTTTGTATTGCAGCCACTTTTAGTTTTAGTAAGATCCATTGTTCTTTTGATGTTTTTCTTTATCGATTCTTCCATTAGATAATGTACCTAAATTACTGTCTCCTAATTATGGTATGATTTTTTTTCCCTGAAATTGTAAGAGATCCTAAGGAGGTAAAGAATCAAAATCAACATTTTTGGAAAAGCTTCTTCACATTAACTTGTTTTTCCCTAAAACCCAAGGTTGGGACTTAGGTAAAATTTGTTTTCAAGGAGAGTGGCAATCTTCTCTGCAGGTGGGCTTTTAGCAAGGGAGCATGTTAAAGGATCTTCAAATAATTGGCTTGTAAATTCAGACTGAAGAATCAGCTCAGGATCTTTATCTGGGATCATATTAGAACCTATGACATTTTAGGAGTGATTGTGTGAATCATTTTTAATAGGAATGAGTGTGTGAATAAAAAGCAGAATGAAAAATCAGGTTCTGTTTTGAGGAGTCAGGTGGGTTAACAGGCAGTTAGGGTGTTCCCAGTGGAATTTGAGGTATAGAATGCTTGCTTCCCCCAAAAAGGTTGTCTTTTGCAAGAACAAAATGAACACCCTCATTCCTTAGGAATCTCCTAATTTACCATAGAATAGCAAGAGAGTGGTGATCACAGTTTATTTTGAAAACAAGTTTCCTATCCTGCCCTTCTGGATGGTTTTTTGTTTAATCATGAGCAAGGACAAAGGATTATAGGACAAAGGATTATAAATCAGGTCTTTTGATGGGTTTTGTCCCCACCTGGTAACTGAATGCCAATCTGATTGTCAGGATTTTTTTTTCCTTCAAAATTGCACTTAAAAACCCCAGTGCCAAGGGGTTCTTTGGGTTTTACTTCTCTTGCAGCCCTCCCCCCATGCCACTCTGGCTGGAGGTCTTTGACTATAATAAATCTTGCTTTTAAACCTTTAAATCTCACTTTTCTCTCCGCCTTGTCTGCTTGGGAACTCTTCTTCCATGTGAAACAAAGAACCAAGGTAATAATATTTTCTCTGCCTCCATTTTCCCATAGCACAATCACAGATTGTTTAATGGTTCCTTTCACAAGATGATTTTTCATGCTCAGTTCTGCTGCCTACTGTTATATATTAATGTTAGCCGTCGCAAAACACACCGAACACTGGAGTAAGGGAAAGGGTTTATTGGGGAACACCCAACAGAGCAGAGTGAAGGGACAGCGAAGGGAAAGAGAGAAGGAGACTGTAAGAGAGAAACAGAGAGGAGGGAGAGGAGAGACGAGAGGAGGAGAGGAGCCAAGAGAGGCCAAGAGAGCACAGAAGAGAAGGGCCAATAGCAGAGCCAAGAGAGCACGTGTTCAGGAACAGGCCCTTTTAAAACTTTGCCTGAGGGCAGGCAGGGAAGCAGGAGCAGGGGATCCCATTAGGATGGGGGTGGAGCCTAGCTCAGGTAGCTGGGCCATGAGGCCACCTGGCTAAAACTGCGCCAGTTTCCTAACACTTACATTCATTTGCTTTAATGGCTTAGATCTCATACCTTCCTCTCACCACAAATTTTCTGCTCTCTTTATAGATGTTTTCATATATAAACTTCCACCCCAATGGCCTCTACCATTTTGGGTATTTTTATTAATACCTACTAAGATACAGAGAAAATGGATTCAGAATAATAATTTGGGGGAATTTTCAAATTTACATCATTCTAATAATTATGATTTCTGATCTATACCTTGATTTTCATGTGCATCTGTTGTCTTTTGCCACAATATTAGAGTGAGCCAAAACATTCCATAACTTAAAAGCTTAAAACAATAAAGATTTATTAACTGAAGAAACCTTGTTTTGAAGGGGCTGTTTTGTTTGTTTTTTTGTTTGTTTTTTTTTGTTTGTTTGTTCCAGATGAACTGTCTCATGTATCTGGGGTCAAATACATATTGACTAGGCAGCTCTTATCTTTTGGCTGTGCTCTGGAGGTTGGCTGATCATCAGCTTATGCAGGATAGCCCCAGCTGGAACATTTCAGTTATATAGGGGAGGGAAGACTTATCCTCTACCCTCTAGGGTCTAATAACAGAGTTTATGACATAAACTGACAATAGGCAGATTAACCAGAGAAAAGGTATACACATTTTATTGTATGCATGGGGGTATCACAGGAAAAAGAAGTGAATGGCCAATAAACCAGTGATATTTAGAAGCTAATATATTCTCTTCACAGGAGAGAGGGGAGGTAGGAGGTAGGCAACTTGATGGAGAATGAATGATTTTGGCAAAAGATGAATGGGCCATTAGTATAACAGATGATAATTTGTGAACATTTGCCTGGATGTGGTTTGACTTCTAGTCTCCTTTAATATGAGCTCATCTTTCCTGGTTGGTGAAGTTCTTAAAGAGAAGACTGAAGACAACTGAGATACTTTTGGAGGATCTGTCTTTATGCAGTTAAAAGGAGGTTCAGAGAAAGGCTCTCCTTGCATTTGCTGGTGTTTAAGTGCTTTAACACTTTATCAGAAATATTAAGCAGTCTTTTATCAGTTTTGCAAAAATCCCATTTACTCAAGTAAGCCACATGGCTGACTTAAGAAGCAAGTGATGGTGTAGTACACAGTACACAGTATCCAGAGTGGGAGGGCTTTCCACAGATACAAAGTAAAGAGTATGAATGCTGGGAAGGATGAAGAATTGAGACCATAATACAACCTGTAATGATGCCAGATTTCCAATTTTATGTCTGAATGAGTTCAACAAGCTTCTGTCTTTTAACTCCAGGATTCTTTGAAGCCCTTTTGTTCCCTTCCTCATAGAAGGTCCCAGTAAAAACACATAGCCCCAGAGGTGGAATCCGGTTAGAACAAAAGGTGCAAGCCAATTCCATTTAGGTTTTTTTTTTTTAACTCAAGTGAATAATTAGCCTTTCAGAGGCTTTCCAGCTAAGGAATTGTTTGTTTTTGAAGGCTACATTCCTAATCCTGGATATTTCTTAGAATCACTAAAAGAAGTTTTGGGAAATACAGATTCCCTGGTTGCACTACCCAGAAGTGGTAGTTCAATTGTGCTGACATGTATGATTTGAAAAGACTTCCCAGTGATTCTGTGGGATACCTAAGAATCAATGTTTTGCAGTGACAAAGTATATTTATGGATTTGATTTGCTCTGATAATATATTTATCCATTCATCTGCAGATTTTTATTTGGGGCATCCTAGTAACAAAGACTTTCACTAGAGACATGGAGAAGGCTACTAACTAAAAAAATAAAATAGAGGGGTCAGCTCCAAGATGGCAGAATAGGGAGGGAGCTCACTGATAATCCAGGAAAAGATAGTTTAATAGAAGTGGAGATAGTGTAGTCTCAGGGAAGAGTTAGGGAAAAAACTGCAGAGGAAACTCTTCCAGAATTAGAGGGACATGGTGGATCTACATGGAGGACACAGGTGCCATGGCTTGGGAGTCATGTGGCCGAGAGATTCCTCCACACCAGCGCTGGAAAGAGAGGTGAGGTGAAACTGCAGTAGCCTGAGACACTGCCAGAAAAGCAGCAGGAAGAGCCTAGAGGGAACGAGGCTTGAAGCCTAACTAGAGGAGAGAAAAAATAAAAGGGATGGTATGGACATGATTCTCTCTCTCCACACACCTTACAAAGCTGTGCGAGAAAATAGAGCAGGTGTCATTTTGGACATACATAACACCTGCGTCAGCTCAGGGCTGTGCCCACTCTCAGCCAACCAAAAAAAACCCTGACTCTGGTGGGGAGTAATAACAGGAGACCAAGACCTAGTGAATGTGTGGAGCTTATTAACCGGGACTGTGGAAAAAAAAAAAAAAACTGAGGGTGTGTGGGAGAACTCACTGTGTGCTGAGACGTGAGTAGTCTCGGTGGGAGACGCCACAAACTTGGGCAGCCTTGGCTACTTGGTGAGAGACATTGCAGGGGAATCTGAGCTTACAATGAGGACTGCACAGATCCTTTGTGTTGTCATTGGGACAGAGCAAATATTATGCCCACTGGGGCTAGCGCTCAGGCACTAATTGCCATCGAAGAGAAGAGCTCAGCTGGAATTTCTTCCCTTCTGAATAAAAAATAAAGAGAGAGAGAGAGAGAGAGAGAGAGAGAGAGAGAAGATTTACCATGCCAAACATCGGTGTGTCACATTTGGCACACCCTTAATCCTGAAGAAATGAACAGAGCTCTCTGGCCACACCCACCACAAGCCTCTAGAGATTCACCAAAAGCAGACAGTCCACTCAATCTAGAGTCATAGTATAACAAGAAAAGCCAAAACAGTGAAAAAAATAAAAAAATAAGAAGAAATAAAAGAATATCTCCATAATTCCAAACAACAAACGCAGAAACCAAGGAAACAAGAACAAGAAAGACATTGTGATGCTCCCAAATGAACATGGCACTCCAATACAAAATTATGATGATGATGAGATAGAAGAACACAAGATATGAAATTCAAAAAATTTATGATAAGAACAATTAGAAGTTATCAAAAATGAATGCATGAACTACAGAAATCCATGCAGGACATGACAGAAAATCTCTTTTGAGAAAATGAAATCTTAGGGAGGAATCAAAATGAAATGAGGAATTTAGTAGAAGATGCAACTGAGATACTGAGAAATCAAAATGAAATGAAGAATTCAATAAAACAAAATTGCAGCAAACCAGACCACAAAGAATTGTATGACAGACTACAAAGACTACAGACTATAAAAGATTGTATGACAGCAAACAGGTCTTCCTTTTCCGTTGGTTCACCCTCCAATGGCCGCCGCGGCCGGCACGCTGCAGCCGGTGCACCGCGCTGATCCGATGGCAGGAGCCAGGTACTTCTCCTGGTCTCCCATGGGGTGCAGAGCCCAAGCACTTGGGCCATCCTCCACTGCACTCCCTGGCCACAGCAGAGAGCTGGCCTGGAAGAGGGGCAACTGGGACAGAATCCGGTGCCCTGACCGGGACTAGAACCCGGTGTGCCGGCGCCGCAAGGCGGAGGATTAATGGAAAGATTCCTGGACACATACAACCTACCTAAATTGAACCAGGAAGACATAGAAAACATAAACTGACCTATAACCGATTCAGAAATTGAATCAGTAATGAAGGCCCTCCCAACAAAGAAAAGCCCAGGACCAGATGGATTCGCTGCTGAATTCTACCAGACATTTAAAGAAGAACTAACACCCATTCTTCTCAAACTCTTCAGAACAATCAAAAAAGAGGGAATCCTCCCAAATTATTTCTATGAAGCCAGCATCACCTTAATTCCTAAATCTGGAAAAGATGCAGCATTGAAAGAGAATTGCAGACTAATATCCCTGATGAACATAGAAGCAAAAATCCTCAATAAAATTCTGGCCAATAGAATGCAACAACACATCAGAAAGATCATCCACCCAGACCAAGTGGGATTTATCTCTGGTATGCAGGGATGGTTCAACATTTGCATATCAATCAATGTGATCCACCACATTAACGAACTGCAGAAGAAAAACCATATGATTATCTCAATAGATGCAAAGAAAGCATTTGATAAAATACAACATCCTTTCATGATAAAAACTCTAAGCAAATTGGGTATAGAAGGAACAATCCTCAATTAGAATCAAAGCAATTTATGAAAAACCCACGGCGAGCATCCTATTGAATGGGGGAAAGTTGGAAGCATTTCCACTGAGATCTGGCACCAGACAGGGATGCCCACTCTCACCACTGCTATTCAATACAGTTCTGGAAGTTTTAGCCAGAACCATTAGGCAAGAAAAAGAAATTAAAGGGATACAAATTGGGAAGGAAGAAGTCAAGCTATCCCTCTTGGCAGATGATATGATTCTTTATTTACATTTGATCAAGGATCTAAAACCAATTCCTGGAGAACGGACAGTCTGTTCAACAAATGGTGCTGGGAAAACTGGATTTCCACTTGCAGAAGCATGAAGCAAGACCCCCACCTTACACCTTACACAAAAATCCACTCAACATGGATTGAAGATCTAAATCTACGACCCGACATCATCAAATTATTAGAGAACATAGGAGAAACCCTGCAAGATATAGGCACCAGCAAAGACTTCTTGGAAAAGACCCCACAGGCACAGGCAGTCAAAGCCTAAATTAACAATTAAGATTACATCAAATTGAGAAGTTTCTATACGGCAAAAGAAACACTCAGAAAGTGAAGAGGCAACTGAAAGAATGGGAAAAATATTTGCAATTTATGCAACCAATAAAGGATTAATAACCAGAATCTACAAAGAGATCAAGAAACTCCACAACAACAAAACAAAAAACCCACTTAAGAGATGGGCCAAAGACCTCAATAGACATTTTTCAAAAGAGGAAATCCAAATGGCCAACAGACACATGAAAAAATGTTCAGGATCACTAGCCATCGGGGAAATACAAATCAAAACCACGGTGAGATTTCACCTCACCCTGGTTAGAATGGCTCACATACAGAAATCTGCCAACAACAAATGCTGGCAAGGATGTAGGGGAAAAGGGATACTAATTTCCACACTTGGTGGGAATGCAAACTGGTAAAACCACTATGGAAGTCAGTTTGGAGATTCCTCAGAAACCTGAATATAGCCCTACCGTACAACCCAGCCATCCTACTCCTTGGAATTTACCCAAAGGAATTAAGTTGGCAAATAAAAGAGCTGTCTGCACCTCAATGTTTGTTGTAGCTCAATTCACAATAGCTAAGACATGGAATCAATGTAAATGTGCATCAGCGTAAGATTGGATAAAGAAATTATGGGATATGTATTCTATAGAATACTATACAACAGTAAAAAACAATGAAATCTGGTCATTTGCAACAAAATGGAGAAATCTGGAAAACATCATGCTGAGTGAAATAAGCCAGTCTAAAAGGGACAGATATCATATGTTCTTCCTGATTGGTCACAACTAACTGAGTACCTAAAAGGAAACTTGTTGTAGTGAAATAGACACTATGAGAAACAATGACTTGACCAGCCCTTGTCCTGACTATCGAGGAACTACTTACTATTTTATTCCTTTTAGTATTTTTGTGTTCTTCTTATTACCATTGGTTTAACTCTTTAATTAACACACAATTATTCTTAGTCATTTAAATTTAACTGAAAAGTCATCCCTGTTAAATATAAGAGTGGGAATAAGAGTACATGTACAGTTCGGCACGCACTCACTTGGACTTACTCCTAATGGTAGAGCTAGAAATGTGCCAGGGGATTCCAATTCAATCCCATCAAGGTGGCATGTACCAATGCAATCTTACTTGTTAAAGTGATTAGTTTATGTTCATAATTGATCTAAAAGATAGGATTGAGTGTCAAAGGGATTACATAAATAAGACCAGTGTCTGCAAATAGTAATTGATATAATTAAAAAGGAGAGAATGATCCAACATGGGAAGCAGGATACACAGCAGACTCATAGAATAGCAAATACCCTAAACAGCACTCTGGCCTCAGAATAAGCCCTTAACTCATTCAGATCTGGCTAAAAAGGCCCTGTGAATTTCGCAGGCATGGAAAGCCAAGGCACTGTGGCAAAAAAAATGATCTAATGAAAGATCTCAGTGAGTGAGATCCCAGTGGAAAGAATGGGCCATCAAAGAAGGAGGTACCTTTCTCTGAAGGGAGGAGAGAACTTCCACTTTGACTATGGCCTTGTCTAAATAAGATCAGAGTTGGCGAACTCAAGAGGCTTCCATAGCCTTGGCGGCTCATAACAAGAGCCTCGGGTGATTACTGACGTCATAAATAAGAATGCCAATTGTTAAATCAACAACAGGAGTCACTGTGCACCTGGTCCCCATGTAGGACCTCTGTCCTTAATATGTTGTACTATATGAATTAATGGTAAAACTATTACTCAAACAGTACTTTACACTTTGTGTGTCTGTGTGGGTGCAGTCTGTTGAAATCTTTACTTAGTATCTACTAAGTTGATCTTCTATATATAAAGATAGTTGAAAATGAATCTTGATGAAAAATGGGATTGGCAAGGGAGTGGGAGATGGGATGGTTGTGGATAGGAGGGAGATTATAGGGGGAAAAAGCCACTATAATTCAAAAGTTGTAGTTTGGAAATTTATATTTATTAAATAAAAGTTGAAAAAATAAAATAGAGCTTTATAACCCTTATTTTTGAACATTTAAGCAATTTTTCAATCCCTGTCTTATAAGATTTCAAACAACAAGATATGTTTCTAGTACTTCACTTGCTTTGTAGATCTTAGGTCTTGTCTTCAAATACATAACACTTGGCCAGCACCGCTGCTCACTTAGCTAATCCTTCGCATGCGGCGCCAGCACACCGGGTTCTAGTCCCTGTCAGGGCACTGGATTCTGTCCCGGTTGTTCCTCTTCCAGTTCAGCTCTCTGCTGTGGCCCTAGAAGGCAGTGGAGAATGGCCCAAGTGCTTGGGCCCTGCACCCGCATGGGAGAGCAGGAGGAAGCACCTGGCTCCTGGCTTCACTGCGCTGGCTGCAGCATGCTGGTCATGGTGTCCATCTGGGGGTGAACCAATGGAAAAAGGGAGACCTTTCTCTCTGTCTCTCTCTCTCACTCTCTAACTCTGCCTGTCAAATAAATAAACAAATAAATAAATTACAGGCTAGAGCTGCGGCTCAACAGGCTAATCTTCTGTCTGCGGCACCGGCACACCGAGTTCTAGTCCTGGTCGAACGCTGGATTCTGTCCTGGTTGCTCCTTTTCCAGCCCAGTTCTCTGCTATGGCCCGGGAGTGCACTGGAGGATGGCCCAAGTGCTTAGGCCCTGCACCCACATGAGAGCGCAGGGGAAGCACCTGGCTCCTGGCTTTGGATCAGCGCAGTGCACCAGCCGTAGCAAGCCGGCTGCAGTGGCCATTGAGCGGTGAACCAATGGAAAAAGGAAGACCTTTCTCTCTCTCTCTCTCACTGTCCACTCTGCCTGTCAAAAAAAAAGCTATAAAAAGTAAATAAAATACATAACACTTGTCAACTGTCTAAAATTAACTTCAATAGTCCCTGCTGAATTTAAGATATCATTGAAGCAGAAATTTTATTATGAACACCTGGTAGCAGCCTAAGAACTTGAAAAACAATACATCTGTAAGAAGAGCAAATTATGTTTAGGACATTCTGAATTAAGGAAAATGTGCATGTTGATGACTTGCATATCTATTGAAAGAAAGTATAAGCCATGTCTATATCCCTCACTTCCCAGACATTAAGTTGGCAATTTGATGTGGTGATCACCTAAATATGGAGATAGAAATAGTAATTTAAATAATAAAATATTTATTTAGTATTTCCCATGTGCCAGATTGCTGACATATGGTCTCATTTTAAAAATTTCCCAACTTCCCTATGAGCCAGATCTATTAGTATACAAATTTTGCAAACTTCCCAACTCAGTTCCTTGCCTGATGTCTCATGCCTAGTAAAAAGTTATTAAAGGACCTTAACCATTTGAGTAAGTTGCCTCTAATTCCTTAGCTGGAGCCCTAACTCCCATCTGATCTCCAGCCTCAATTTTTTTTTTTTTGGCAGGCAGAGTGGACAGTGAGAGAGAGAGACAGAGAGAAAGGTCTTCCTTTTGCCGTTGGTTCACCCTCCAATGGCCGCCGCAGCCGGAATGCTGCGGCCGGCGCACCACGCTGATCCGAAGGCAGGAGCCAGGTACTTCTCCTGGTCTCCCATGGGGTGCAGGGCCCAAGTACTTGGGCCATTCTCCACTGCACTCCCGGACCACAGCAGAGAGCTGGCCTGGAAGAGGGACAACTGGGAAAGAATCCGGCGCCCTGACCGGGACTAGAACCTGGTGTGCCGGCGCCGCAAGGCGGAGGATTAGCCTAGTGAGCTGCGGCGTCGGCCCAAGCCTCAATTCTTGAAACCATTACAGGTGGACTTCCAGAAAGGAATTGCAAATCTGGATGGGTCCTCGATAGCAGGAAAGTACATTGCTAGAAGCATCACTGGTGTTCTGAAACTATATGTTATGCATTTCTGTTAGGCTGTCACAAAACACACCAAACACCGGAATAAGGGAGAGGGTTTATTGGGGAAAACCCAGTAGGCTGGAGGGGAGGGACAAAGAAGGATAAGAGAGATAAAGAGACAGAGAGGAGCTAGTGAGGAGAGAAGAGAGAGAAGAGAGATGAGAGGAGAGGAGAGTAGAGGAGGGGAGCCAAGAGAGCAAGAGAGAAGAGCCAAGAGAGAGCCACGTGTTGAGGAACGGGTCCTTTTAAAACTTTGCCGGAGGGCGGGCAGGAAAGCAGGAGCAGCAAATCCCATTAGGATGGGGGTGGAGTTTGACACCGGTGGTTGGGCCATGTGGCCAACCTGGCTTTCAGCAATGGCGGCAGGAGCCAGGGCCCAGGATGTAAATCAGGGTGTAGATCATGCCATAGATAAAACTGTGCCAGTTTCCTAACACTATACCCAAAAGACTGGTGCTCTGACATGGTAAGACGCCATCTTTGAACCTACCTCAGAATGAAAATTGTTCTGTCTTTTCCTGGCTTCTACCCCTGCCAGCACAGGAGATGTTTTATGCAAAAATTCCTCTATTTACAGGTCTGGATCTGCCAAAAGAGCAACATATTTGCCCTCAGTTTTCTTCCAAAAATTTCATCAACCAGAGAAGACTAATCTTATACAGCAGGAAGAAAGACTGAAATCTGTCAACACACCTGGCTAAACTTTTGTTGGTTTAGGTGGCCCCTGGGAATTTCAGAATTGTTTGTAACAATGTAACAAATGCAACAATTTGGCACAGGACCACTTATACTGCCACCATGTGCACAAGGGGAGGGAAATTCTAAGAAAAGAGAAGTTGAGGCCAGCGCTGCAGCTCGATAGGCTAATCCTCTGCCTGCGGCACCAGCACACTGGGTTCTAGTCCCGGTTGGGGCACCGGATTCTGTCCCGGTTGCTCCTCTTCCAGTCCAGCTCTCTGCTGTGGCCCGGGAGTGCAGTGGAGGATGGCCCAAGTCTTTCGGCCCTGCACCCGCATGGGAGACCAGGAGAAACACCTGGCTCCTGGCTTTGGATCAGCGTGGTGTGCCAGCCGCAGTGTGCTGGCCACAGCGGCCACTGAGTGGTGAACCAACGGAAAAAGGAAGACCTTTCTCTCTCTCTCTCTCACTGTCCACTCTGCCTGTAAAAAAAAAGAAAAAAAAAAAGAGAGAAGTTGAGCAGAAAAGCCAAAAGATACACACAATAGATTATCTTTCAGGAGTTGAATAGCATTTGGGATTATTTTTAAAAATCATTTGCCTTTAGTTATTTCAGGAAGATTTTCAAGCATTTTTGCAATGATTACATTACTTAATTAGTATATTTACTTCGACTTCAGATCCGTTCTTGCTCTCAAGTTCCCAGGAATTTCCAGAAATTTGCTAGGCATGGCCCAGACCCATTGTCTGTCTCACATTTTAAGTCTATTTGCTAACTGCTTTAAGTGCTTCTGAGACAAATAAGGCCATACATAAATTTCCAGAAATTAAAAGCATTTGGTATAATTTCATTTTACAAGATGTGGAAATTTATGTGTTCATTTTTATACTAGTAGGTAAATGTGTATTATAGAAAAAATACATAAGTAAAAAATGAAAGCTAAAAGTCTCCAAGATCCTACAATTCAGTAGTAATCATTTTTAATATTTTACCACAAAGTTATTCTTACTACTGTAAGGTATTCATTTTGTTTGTTATTTAGAAGTTTTATCTAATTTTTTGGTTATCATCCATGCATTAAAATATGTTTATTCCTTGGAAACAATTGAAAAATAGTGATTTCAAATTTGTTTATTTATACAGAAAGAATGAAGAAATTCTGATAAATTTTATTTTCATCCCTCGCCCCCCTATGTCATGGTTTTTGTTGGAATAATCTGGGACAATAGAACTAGATCAATTTTATATTAGCTTCATTTATAATTACATATCATGTCTTTTAAAAATTATTTGATGTTTACTAAGTTTCACAACATGTTAACAATTATTTCAGAATTGAGTGTAAATATTACTGATCTCAATAGAAACCACAATTGCTTTTAAATCACAGTTTATCTCTACTGGTTTGTCACAATTTATATCCCTCCTCTGAAAACATTACTCAGAGCACTATGTGGATGGTATGCATTCTGTGTATACCATGGCTATGAATGATTTTTTTTTTTCTACACATGGTCGCTTAAATCGTCTCTCACAAACGTGCTTATGCTTGGGTATCTTCTGACAACTACTATTACAGAAGAAAGATCTGATGTCATGCAGACCATTTTAGATTATTTTATCATATATAACTTATTTTCCCTCCATCTGGATAAATAGTAGTATTTACTATATCGCAGGGATCTTTTATTTCAAAGAAAGAACCTCTTTCATTATTTCCTACTAGGTGGGCCAATCTGATCTGAAGCATAAGGGTTTCCATCTATTCCTGCCATTAGGGATCCTAGTAGCATAAAAATGATGGAATTCACAGAAATAGGGTAAATTGAGTAGAGTTTAATTAGCATTAACAATGATATGGAACAATTTAATGGAAACCAAAGGGATGGTGGAGCAGCTAGAATAAAATGGCTGAGATTTCTTTACTACTTCTGGGTCTGAAAGGATAGAGGATGGAGGGGATTCTTTTAATTTTTTTAAAGATCTATTTATTTATTTACTTTTAAAGAATTATTTATCTGAAAGGCAGAGTTACAGAGAGGTGGAGGCGGAGGCAGAGGCAGAGGAGGAGGGGGAGGGGGAGAGGGGGGGGGAGAGGGGAAGGGGGAGAGGGAGAGGGGTTTTCCATCCATTGATTGACTCCCCAGATGGCCACAACTGCTGGAGCTGCACCAATCTGAAGCCAGGAACCAGGAGCATGTTCAGGGTCTCCCACATGGATGCAGGGGCCCAAGGATTTGGGCCATCCTCCACTGCTTTCCCAAGCCATAGCAGAGAGCTGGATCAGAAGTGGAGCAGCCAGGACTCGAACCAGTGCCCATATGAGATGCCAGCACTGCAGGTGGCAGCTTTACCTGCTACGCCACAGCACCAGCCCCTATTCATTTATTTGAAAAGCAGAGTTACAAAGAGAGAGAGTGAGAGACACAAAGATCTTCCATACACTGGTTCACTCCCCAAATAGCTGTAACAGCTGGGGCCAAGGGCTTTATCCGGGTCTCCCGTGTGGGTAGCAGGGGTCCAAGGACTTGAGTCATCTCCACTGCTTTCCCAGGCACATTAGCAGGGAATTGGATCGGAAGTGCAGCATCTGGGATGTGATCCGGTATCACAGGTGGCACCTTAACTTGCTGTGCACAGTGCTAGCCTGAAGAACAGTGTCTGGGACTTGGAAAGAGCTGCAAACTGCAGCTGTGTCATTGTTTTTAATAGGGGGATACCTGCAGGAGCTTTGACATTCAGAAGGGTAACACAGCCACTGTTAACCATGGCCAGCTGGAGAGGCTCTCTGAGCCTTACTCTCACATCTTTCGCTAGCGCACCTCACAGACTGAAGCAAACAGCATGTCCCTTGAAGCCATCTATGTAGGTCAGCCTCATAGGACACAGAGCAGGTTAGGAAAGGTGCCAAGTGGATCTGATGGGGAAAACAGTAATTGCCTGAAATTCATACTATATCTAGTCTGCATCATCTGATTTTGTGGAAAGTATGGGAAACATACTTTTATTCATGTTCTTCATAAACTTTATTTCATTATTTCTTCATCCTTTTCCTAATTATTCTGAGAGAACAGTCCTTTTGTTTTTGCATTTTAAAATCTGCTCTTTACTGCTTCCATTGCATGTTTAAGCTTAGTAATCCTAGTTTTCATCTGAATGGAATCTTTCTTAATGTGTGCCATCGGTGAGTACAGAATTCCAACACCTTTTTTAAGGATTCAACTCAGACATTTTGGTAGCTGTTACATTTTGTTGGTATACAACTGTTTCACATGGGAGTGCTCATTCTGAATCCCCAAATGCCCCTTTTATTTTGCTCAGATGTTCAGAGTACTTTTCAAAAGTCTGGTACTTTTATTTTATAGCCTCAGCTTTGGCTTCACTGTAACTCTTAGTTCCTCGAATACCAAAATTTGAGATGCATTCTATGTTAGAAACTTTCTAGTCCCTGAAAATGGGAAGGTGAAGTTGTCCCTATTTGCTGTGGCTATCTTTTGTTAGAGGTTGAATTAAATTGTCTACATGGGGTTGGCAGTGAGCTATGGAGAGAAAGGCCTCATGACAAGGAAGTTAATTGATTTTCCAAATGGTTTCTTTTCAGTAGCTGCATGTACGAGTCGTGATAGGTGCAGCTCAAATAGTCCTTTGTAGGATTAAGATTGGATTCCAGTAATTTCCCTCCTAGCCTTGCTCATTCACACTGGGAACTCAGTGTGCACGTTTCAGGACATAACTTTGTTATCCAGGAAGAATTCTCCCTAGGAAGGAGCATGGGAGCCAGTGTGTTGGATAATTGTATGTTTCAACTTGGCTGTGTGATGGTACTCAGATATTTGGGCAAATACTGTTCTGGATGTTTGTGTGAAGTTTTTTTTTTTTTTTGGGGGGTGGGGGAGGGTGAATTTAACATTTAAATTGGTGAACTTTCAGTAAAGCAAATAATGTGCTTTAAGCCCTGATAAGAATGGGTTTCATCCAATCAATTGAAGGCCTTAATTGAATAAAGATTGATTTCCTGTAGGCAAGAAATTCTGCCAGCAGAGTACTTCTGGACTTAAACTATACCACTTACTAGGTTTCCAGCCTGATAGCCTGTCCTATCAGGTTTTGTACTTACCAAGTGCTTTAGTCTGGGTGTTTGTATCCCCGCCAAATTCACAGGTTGTAATACTAACCCTTGAGGTAATAGGAAATGGGGCCTTTGAACAGCAATTAGGTGAGGAGGGAGAGCCCTTGGAAATGGAATTAGTGCCCTGATAAAAGAGGCCTGAGAGACAGGTGTTTGCCCTAGCTGTTGAGATATCTGCATACCATATCCGAGTACCTGGTAGTGGATGCCCAGCTCCAGCT